>NC_086327.1:84315057-85060890 GCF_036172605.1 Pelobates fuscus | reverse complement strand
GTCTTTTGATTGTAAGATTAATCTACTACCTGGTACTATGCCCCCCAGGGGTAATGTATATCCTTTGTCCACTAAAGAGAACTTAGTCTTAGAGGAGTATATTCGTGAGAACCTTGAAAAAGGATTCATTAGGAGATCCTCCTCTCCTGCCAGGGCTGGGTTTTTTTTTGTTAAAAAGAAGGATGGTACACTAAGACCTTGCATTGATTATCGAGGTTTGAACAAAATAACCATTAGAAATGCCTACCCAATTCCTTTGATTACCGAGCTCTTTGATCGTCTAAAAGGCTCCAAGATTTTCACCAAGTTAGATCTCAGAGGGGCGTATAACTTGGTGAGAATTCAGCAGGGACACGAGTGGATGACGGCGTTCAATACCCGTTATGGGCACTATGAATACACAGTAATGCCTTTTGGCCTCTGTAATGCACCGGCAGTATTTCAGGACCTGATCAATGAAGTTCTTAGGGAATTTCAACATGACTGCGTTATTGTATATCTGGATGATATACTTATACACTCTAGAGAGATTGAGACTCACCACAGACAAGTCAGAAGGGTATTGCGCAAGCTTCTTCAACATGGCCTGTACTGCAAATTGGAGAAATGCAGCTTTGACCAATCCCAGATAAACTTTCTTGGTTATGTGATTTCTGGGGAAGGGTTTAAGATGGACCCGGATAAGCTCCAGTCCATTTTGGATTGGCCTTTACCCAGGGGCCTCAAGGCCATTCAGAGGTTTATTGGATTCTTCAACTATTATAGGCGCTTCATTAAGGGTTACTCTTCAATTATAGCTCCTATTACCAATATGACCAGACAGGGGGCTGACACTAAGAACTGGTCTACTGAAGCCCTTCTTGCCTTCAAAACACTCAAGGAACTGTTTGCTTCTGCACCAATTTTAGTTCACCCTGATATGACTCTGCCTTTCCTACTCGAGGTAGACGCCTCAGAGACAGGTATAGGTGCTATCCTGTCCCAAAGGTTAGGTGTGGATAAGCCCTTACATCCATGTGTTTTTTTTTCCAAGAAACTATCAGGCCCTGAGAGCAGATATGACATTGGTGACAGGGAACTACTAGCAGTTATCATGGCTTTAAAGGAGTGGAGACATTTATTGGAGGGCACCTTACATCCTGTTACTATTTTGACAGACCACAAGAACCTGTCCTATATTGGGGAGGCCAAGTGCTTGTCCTCCAGGCAAGCTCGTTGGTCTTTATTCCTCACGCATTTCAATTACGTGCTCACTTATAGACCTGGTTCTAAGAATTCTAAAGCCGATGCTTTGTCTCGACAATATGAACCTTCTGCGATATCTGAGCCGGTTTTGTCTTCTATAGTACCCAGGTGCAATATTATCGCCAACACGAGTCTTAAGATTCACTCTCCGTTGCTTGGTCAGATCATGAAGTTGCAGCATCTGGCGCCTAGACAGACTCCTGGGGCAAGGCATTTCGTTCCCCCTGAACTCCAACTGGAACTCTTACAGTGTTTTCACAACAGTAAGGCGGCTGGGCATCCGGGTATTCGCAAGACATGTTCCTTGATCTCTAAAGATTTCTGGTGGCCTTCTTTACGGAAGGATATTAGGGATTTCATCGGAGCATGTGAGGTCTGTATGAAGACTAAGCAACCTCATACACTTCCATGTGGGTTGTTACATCCCTTGAACATTCCAGAGAGACCATGGTCCTGTTTGGCTATGGACTTCATTGTAGATTTGCCTGTTTCTAAAAAACAGACTGTGATCCTCACGGTGGTTGATAGGTTTACTAAGATGGCTCATTTCGTGCCCTTAACTAAACTCCCGACTTCTCCTGAATTGGCGGAGATATTCGCGAGAGAGATTTTTCGCTTACATGGGATACCTTCCGAAATTGTTTCCGATAGAGGTTCCCAATTTGTTTCACGTTTTTGGAGATCCTTCTGTTCTCAACTAGGCATCAAATTGAATTTTTCTTCTGCCTATCACCCTCAGTCTAACGGAGCTGCTGAACGTACCAATCAAAAGATTGAACAATATTTGCGTTGTTTTGTTTCTGAACACCAGGACGATAGGGTCGGTTTGATTCCTTGGGCGGAGTTTGCACACAATAATCTCGTTTGTGATTCTACTCGTTCCAGTCCCTTCTTCATGAATTATGGCTTTCATCCTTCCATTCTTCCCTCGGTTTCTCCTTCCCAAGGGGTACCGTCGGTTGATGTTCATGTTGCCAATTTGAGGAAGTTGTGGGATCAGACTCGACAAATTCTCCTACATAATTCCATGTTGTTCAAGAAACACGCTGATAAGCACAGAAGGGCGGCTCCGGTTTTTGTTCCAGGTGATAGGGTATGGTTGAGTACTAGAAACATTTGTTTGAAGGTTCCTTCTATGAAATTCGCTCCTCGTTACATTGGCCCTTACAGGGTTCTGACTCGAATTAACCCAGTTGCGTATCGCCTAGCTCTCCCAGCTGCCTTACGCATTCCTAACTCCTTTCATGTTTCTTTACTGAAACCGCTAGTCTGTAACAGATTTTCCTCCACTATATCCTCTCCTCGCTCTGTTCAGGTTGAGGGTCAGGAGGAGTATGAAATCAACTCCATCATCGATTCTCGAATCTCCCGGGGGAAGTTACAATATCTTATTGACTGGAAGGGATATGGTCCTGAGGAGAGGACTTGGGTACCTCAGGAGGATGTACATGCTCCTCGCCTCCGCAGGGCTTTTCACTCCCGTTTTCCATCTCGTCCCGGTTCCTTCCGCCCGGTGGGCGTTTCTGAGAGGGGGGGTACTGTCAGGGTACCTGTAGTCTCTACCTCAGAGGAGGTGAGAGACTTAGACGTTTATCCTCCCAGAGGGGTTGTTTCTTCCGTTCCTCGCGGTTCTCTCGGCCATTTACAAGCCGACCTCGAGGGATCCACTTCCTTATATGACGCGACGCTCAGTAGTCGACGTCATGACGCCAACCTGGGTCGACCTGTCAGTCAAGTCCCGAGCACTAATCAGGACTCGTCGGGGGCGTGATTACCCTCTAGAATCAAGGTATAAAGTAAGGCTTTCGGCATCTGCTCATTGCCCTGTCGTGGTTCTAGCCTGTCTAGTCACTCAGTGCTCTTGTATTCTAGTTGTCTCTTTGGTTCTGATCCGGCTTGTTTGTACTACCCTGTTTATCTCTGTTACCCTTTGACTCGGCTTGTCTCTCGCTTACCTGTCCTCTCGTTCCCTCGACCTCGGCTTGTTCCTAGACCATTCTCTACTTACTCCTTACGTTAAGTCCGGCCATTCTAAGGTCCGGTATACGTACCTACCACCTGTTTGTACTCTGCGTGTTGGATCCCTGTCCCGATCCTGACACCCTGATACACACTGACACAGAGCAGAATAGGGACTGTTCCCCCTACATAGGGTCACTTGGCAGATATGGATTGACACCTGTCCTCAAAACCCCTGATACACACTGACACAGAGCAGAATAGAGACTGTTCCCTGTCCACAGAGACCATGATACACACTGACACAGAGCAGAATAGAGACTGTTCCCCGTCCACAGAGACCATGATACACACTGACACAGAGCAGAATAGAGACTGTTCCCTGTCCAAAGAGTCCATGATACACACTGACACAGAGCAGAATAGAGACTGTTCCCCGTCCACAGAGACCATGATACACACTGACACAGAGCAGAATAGAGACTGTTCCCCGTCCACAGAGACCATGATACACACTGACACAGAGCAGAATAGGGACTGTTACCCCTACATAGGGTCACTTGGCAGGTATGGATTGACACCTGTCCTCAAAGCCCATGATACACACTGGGGGGAGCTACTGTCCTCCCCAAGCCCTGCGCGGTGGGTGGGGGGCCATAAATCACAATGGGGGGACCTACTGTCCTCCCCCCCTCGGCCCCCACCCCGCGCGGTGGGTGGGGGCCATAAATCACAATGGGGGGGCCTACTTTCCTCCCCCCCGGCCCCCATCCCTGCGCGGTGGGTGGGGGGCATAAATCACAATGGGACGGACCTACTGATAGGAGTGGAGTATTGTTCATATCAGTTTAATACCTTCCGAGTCTCCTATCAGTGGACGTGTATATGGCAGCCATTTTAGGAACCGCACACCTGGGACCCGAGCAAGGTCACCTCGTTCAAGCTGCTCTGGTTCCTTGATGAGCCAACTGCCCGTGAGTTAACATGTCCCGTGGAGAAGCACTCTGTCCTGTAAAGCCTCACCACAAAAAAATTAAATATATAACAGCACTCGGAGTGGTGAGTTTAGTAAATGTTCATATCAGTTTAATACCTTCCGCGTCTCCTATCAGTGGACGTGTATATGGCAGCCATTTTAGGAACCGCACACCTGGGACCCGAGCAAGGACACCTCTTTCAACAGGCGACATGATTTGGCCCTGTAAAACTATCCTGGATATTCTCTACAATTTCTATGGATATAGCATTGATTTATGTAACAGGGAGATGGAAGAAGATGCTTGGTCGGTCCTCTTACTTGAAATTTGGGGCACTGCGCGGGCAAGCTAATGTGCCACCAGATAGGAGTGGTGAGTTTAGTATTGTTCATATCAGTTTAATACCTTCCGCGTCTCCTATCAGAGGACATGTATATGGCAGCCATTTTAGGAACCGCACACCTGGGACCCGAGCAAGGTCACCTCTTTCAACAGGCGACATGATTTGGCCCTGTAAAACTATCCTGGATATTCTCTACAATTTCTATGGATATGGCATTGATTTATGTAACAGGGAGATGGAAGAAGATGCTTGGTCGGTCCTCTTACTTGAAATTTGGGGCACTGCGCGGGCAAGCTAATGTGCCACCAGATAGGAGTGGTGAGTTTAGTATTGTTCATATCAGTTTAATACCTTCCACGTCTCCTATCAGTGGACGTGTAAATGGCCGAGATTTTTAATTGTTGAATCACCTCCCCTTTTTAGGCCAAGGTGGGAAGATGCTTAGACCACTGGTATATTGGTGCCATCTTGGAGGATTTTTTTGGGGTTTGGTTTTTGAAGCCACAGTGCTGCACCAGTGGGCCTAAAAATTAGGCATGTACACATGCCTGAAAAATTTGGTATTGTTGCAGCCGCTGCTGTAGCACCGGCCAGAAAAATTGATGTTTGTTTCACAGGCAGAAAGTGCCCTAAAACATGGCGGCTTGAACCCTAGTTGGTGGCGGATAAGTCACGCAAGTCAAACGTCATTCAGAGCTAAAACTTCAGCAGTGTGGACCATTTTTAGCCCAAGGCAGCTCATCTCATCAGGCCTTTTTTAATCGAATGTATCGCCCAGTGTCAGTCCCTTCGGGATCCATCCCTCATTCATCTTAATAAAGGTGAGGTAATCTAGACTTTTTTGACCTAGGCGACTTCTCTTCTCAGTGACAATACCTCCTGCTGCACTGAAGGTCCTTTCTGACAGGACACTTGAAGCGGGGCAGGCCAGAAGTTCTATCGCAAATTGGGATAGCTCAGGCCACAGGTCAAGCCTGCACACCCAGTAGTCAAGGGGTTCATCGCTCCTCAGAGTGTCGATATCTGCAGTTAAGGCGAGGTAGTCTGCTACCTGTCGGTCGAGTCGCTCTCTGAGGGTGGATCCCGAAGGGCTGTGGCGATGCATAGGACTTAAAAAGGTCTGCATGTCCTCCATCAACAACACGTCTTTAAAGCGTCCTGTCCTTGCCGGCGTGGTCGTGGGAGGAGGAGGAGGAGGATGACTTCCACCTCTCCCCCTGTTAGATTCCCGTTGTGCTGTGACATCACCCTTATATGCTGTGTAAAGCATACTTTTTAATTTATTTTGCAAATGCTGCATCCTTTCCGACTTGTTGTAATTCAGTAACATTTCCGCCACTTTCTGCTTATACCGGGGGTCTAGTAGCGTGGACACCCAGTACAGGTCGTTCTCCTTCAGCCTTTTTATACGAGGGTCCCTCAACAGGCAGGACAGCATGAAAGACCCCATTTGCACAAGGTTGGATGCCGAGCTACTCATTTCCCGTTCCTCCTCCTCACTGATGTCATTGAAGGTATGTTCTTCCCCCCAGCCACGTACAACACCACGGGTACCAGATAGGTGACAACGAGCACCCTGGCATGCCTGTTGTGTTTGGTCTTGCTCCTCCTCCTCCTCCTCAAAGCTACAATCCTCCTCTGACTCCTCTTCCTCACAATCCTCTTCCAGCGTTGCCGCAGGTCTAGCAAGCGATGCTGATAAGGCTGTTTCTGGTGGTGATGGTGACCACAACTCTTCCTCTTCCTCTTCACGCTCATCTACAGCCTGATCCAGCACTCTTCGCAGGGCACCCTCCAGGAAGAAAACAAATGGTATGATGTCGCTGATGGTGCCTTCGTTGCGACTGACTAGGTTTGTCACCTCCTCAAAAGGACGCATGAGCCTACAGGCATTGCGCATGAGCGTCCAGTAACGTGGCAAAAAAATTCCCAGCTCCCCAGAGGCTGTCCTAGCACCCCGGTCATACAAATATTCATTAACAGCTTTTTCTTGTTGGAGCAGGCGGTCGAACATTAGGAGTGTTGAATTCCAACGTGTAGGGCTGTCGCAAATCAAGCGCCTCACTGGCATGTTGTTTCGCCGCTGGATATCGGCAAAGTGAGCCATGGCCGTGTAGGAACGCCTGAAATGGCCACACACCTTCCTGGCCTGCTTCAGGACGTCCTGTAAGCCTGTGTACTTATGCACAAAGCGTTGTACGATCAGATTACACACATGTGCCATGCACGGCACATGTGTCAACTTGCCCAACTTCAATGCCGCTATCAAATTTTTTCCGTTGTCATACACCACTTTGCCGATATCCAGTTGCTGCGGAGTCAGCCACTTTTCCACCTGTGCGTTCAGGGCGGACAGGAGTGCTTGTCCGGTGTGACTCTCTGCTTTCAAGCAAGTCAAACACAAGACGGCGTGACACTGCCGTATCCGGGATGTGGAATAGTACCTGGGGAGCTGGGGGGGTGCCGTTGATGTGGAGCAAGACGCAGCAGAACCAGAGGACTCAGCCGAGGAGGTTATGGAAGAGGATGGAGTAGGAGGAGTAGAGGAGGTGGCAGCAGGACTGCCTGCAATTCGTGGCGGTGTCACCAACTCTTCTGCAATGCCACGCATTCCTTGCTTGTCAGCCGTCAGCAGGTTTACCCAATGCGCAGTGTAGGTGATATACCTGCCCTGACCATGCTTTGCAGACCAGGTATCAGTGGTCAGATGGACCCTTGCCCCAACACTGTGTGCCAGACATGCCATGACTTCCTTTTGCACAATCGAGTACAAGTTGGGGATTGCCTTTTGTGAAAAGAAATTCCGGCCGGGTACCTTCCACTGCGGTGTCCCAATAGCTACAAATTTTTTGAACGCCTCAGACTCAACCAGATTGTATGGTAAAAGCTGGCGGGCTAATAGTTCGGACAAGCCAGCTGTCAGACGCTGGGCAAGGGGGTGACTTGGTGACATTGGCTTCTTACGCTCAAACATGTCCTTGACAGACACATGACTGTAGGCAGATGAGCGGGAACTGCTCAAGGCGGGAGACGGAGTGGCGGATGGTTGAGAGGGGGCAAGAAGGACAGCAGTGGTTGACGTGGCTGAAGATGCTAGACCAGGAGGAGGATGGCGACTTAGAGTAGGCGTGCTGCTTGTACTCATGTGTTGATCCCATAGGCGTTTGTGATGTGAGATCATGTGCCTACGCAAAGCAGTTGTACCTAGGTGGGTGTTGGACCTCCCACGACTCAGTTTCCTTTGGCACAGGTTGCAAATGGCATCGCTGTTGTCCGAGGCAGACACACAAAAAAAATGCCACACTGCTGAGCTCTGCAATGACGGCATTCTGGTGGTGGACACAGCATGCGTTGATTGGCGTGCTGTCGGGCTGACCCCAGGTGCCAATGCATGCTGTCTGACTGTGCCACTAGCTCCTTGCGACGACCCCCCCTGCTTCCAACTCGTCTCCTCCTCCTCTCTGTCTCCCCATCTGAACTTTCGCCCTGTTCTTCTTCTTGCCGAGCGGGCACCCACGTGACATCCATGGACGCATCGTCATCATCAACCGCTTCGCTTGTATCTGACAACTCAGAAAAGGAAGCAGCAGCGGGTACAACATCATCATCATCACACCGTACCTCCATGTGTTTAATGCTGCCTGCCTGAGACATATCCCTGTTATCTACATCCTCTAGCAATAATGGTTGCGCATCACTCATTTCTTCAAACGGGTGTGTGAATAACTCCTCTGACATACCAAGTAAAGCGGCTGTGGTGCTAGTTTTGGTGGTGGCGGCAGGTGGGTGAGTGTTATCTTGAGAGGTGCCTGAAGCTAAGCTGGAGGAGGATGGTGCGTCAAGGTTCCGAGCGGAGGCTGTACAAGATTGGGTGTCCTGTGTTAGCCAGTCAACTATGTCCTCAGAACTTTTCAAGTTCAGGGTACGAGGCTTCTGAAAACTGGGCATTATTCTAGGGCAAAAGGGAATCACAGCACCACGACCACGACGGCCTCTGCGGGGTGGCCTGCCTCTGCCTGTCATTTTTTTTGTGATTAGTGGTACTATGCTTGCAAGCTACTGTGAGACCAGATATGATTGGCAATGTGAACTATAACAGTTCTGCAGAGCACACACTGTAGGCCTGACACACCCGCTTGAAGACAAGTAACTGCTATTCAATCTATAACAGTGAAAAACAAATTTTCTTTGTAAAAGCACGCTATAGAGACACCAGATATGATTGGCAATGTGCACTTGAACAGTTCTGCAGAGCACACACTGTAGGCCTGACACACCCGCTTGAAGACAAGTAACTGCTATTCAATCTATAACAGTGAAAAAAAAATTGGGGTTTTAAAAGCACGCTATAGAGACACCAGATATGATTGGCAATGTGCACTTGAACAGTTCTGGAGAGCACACGCTGAAGGAAGGACTGACAGAGCCGCTTGAAGGACACTGACTGGCTGCTATTAGCTTACACTAGAAACCTTTTTTCTTTGTAAAAGCACGCTATAGAGACACCAGATATGATTGGCAATGTGCACTTGAACAGTTCTGCAGAGCACACACTGTAGGCCTGACACACCCGCTTGAAGACAAGTAACTGCTATTCAATCTATAACAGTGAAAAAAAAAATTTGGTTTTAAAAGCACGCTATAGAGACACCAGATATGATTGGCAATGTGCACTTGAACAGTTCTGCAGAGCACACACTGTAGGCCTGACACACCCGCTTGAAGACAAGTAACTGCTATTCAATCTATAACAGTGAAAAAAAAATTTGGGTTTTAAAAGCATGCTATAGAGACACCAGATATGATTGGCAATGTGCACTGGAACAGTTCTGGAGAGCACACGCTGAAGGAAGGACTGACAGAGCCGCTTGAAGGACACTGACTGGCTGCTATTAGCTTACACTAGAAACCTTTTTTCTTTGTAAAAGCACGCTATAGAGACACCAGATATGATTGGCAATGTGCACTTGAACAGTTCTGCAGAGCACACACTGTAGGCCTGACACACCCGCTTGAAGACAAGTAACTGCTATTCAATCTATAACAGTGAAAAAAAAATTTTGGTTTTAAAAGCACGCTATAGAGACACCAGATATGATTGGCAATGTGCACTTGAACAGTTCTGCAGAGCACACACTGTAGGCCTGACACACCCGCTTGAAGACCAGTAACTGCTATTCAATCTATAACAGTGAAAAAAAATGTTTTGGTTTTAAAAGCACGCTATAGAGACACCAGATATGATTGGCAACTGTCAAAGCACGCTGGCACAGGTCTGCAGAGCACACGCTGAAGGAAGGACTGACAGAGCCGCTTGAAGGACACTGACTGGCTGCTATAAGCTTACACTAGAAACCTTTTTTCTTTGTAAAAGCACGCTATAGAGACACCAGATATGATTGACAATGTGCACTTGAACAGTTCTGCAGAGCACACACTGTAGGCCTGACACACCCGCTTGAAGACAAGTAACTGCTATTCAATCTATAACAGTGAAAAAAAAATTTTGGTTTTAAAAGCACGCTATAGAGACACCAGATATGATTGGCAATGTGCACTGGAACAGTTCTGGAGAGCACACGCTGAAGGAAGGACTGACAGAGCCGCTTGAAGGACACTGACTGGCTGCTATTAGCTTACACTAGAAACCTTTTTTCTTTGTAAAAGCACGCTATAGAGACACCAGATATGATTGGCAACTGTCAAAGTACGCTGGCAGGGTTGTGCAGGGCACACGCTGAAGAAAGGCCTGACAGAGCCGCTTGAAGGACACTGACTGGCTGCTATTAGCTTACACTGGAAACCTTTTTTCTTTGTAAAAGCACGCAAAAGAGACACCAGATATGATTGGCAACTGTCAAAGCACGCTGGCACAGGTCTGCAGAGCACACGCTGAAGTAGGCATGACACCCAGACGCTTGCAGACAACTAACTGCTCTTCTATTACAGTGAAAAAAAATTATTTCTTTTAAATGTAAAGCTTAACCTATTGTAAAAACAGATATGAGTGGTGGCACTGACTGTGCAAATGGGCAAGGCATCCAACCTGACACAGAAGCTGGCAGGCAGGCAACTGCTCTTCTATTACAGTGAAAAAAAATTATTTCTTTTAAATGTAAAGCTTAACCTATTGTTAAAACAGATATGAGTGGTGGCACTGACTGTGCAAATGGGCAAGGCATCCAACCTGACAAAGAAGCTGGCAGGCAGGCAACTGCTCTTCTATTACAGTGAAAAAAAATTATTTATTTTAAATGTAAAGCTTAACCTATTGTTAAAACAGATATGAGTGGTGGCACTGACTGTGCAAATGGGCAAGGCATCCAACCTGACACAGAAGCTGGCAGGCAGGCAACTGCTCTTCTATTACAGTGAAAAAAAAATATTTCTTTTAAATGTAAAGCTTAACCTATTGTTAAAACAGATATGAGTGGTGGCACTGACTGTGCAAATGGGCAAGGCATCCAACCTGACACAGAAGCTGGCAGGCAGGCAACTGCTCTTCTATTACAGTGAAAAAAAAATATTTCTTTTAACTGTAAAGCTTAACCTATTGTTAAAACAGATATGAGTGGTGGCACTGACTGTGCAAATGGGCAAGGCTTCCAACCTGACATAGAAGCTGGCAGGCAGGCAACTGCTCTTCTATTACAGTGAAAAAAAATTATTTCTTTTAAATGTAAAGCTTAACCTATTGTAAAAACAGATATGAGTGGTGGCACTGGGCAAGTAGGCACAGTATCCAATGTGAACCTCACACAGAAGCTGGCAGGCAGGCACCTGCAATTACATTACACAGGAAAAAAAAAAAAAAAAGCAGCCTGATGTTATAGCCCTAAAAAGGGCTTTTGGGGTGCTGTCCTTACAGCAGAGATCAGATGAGTCCTTCAGGATTGTAGTGGACACTGAATACCCTAGCCTAGCTATCAATTTCCCTATCTAATCAGCAGCAGCTAAACTTTCCCTCCTCTCACTAAGCATGCAGCTTCAGAATGAATCGAAAATGGATGCTGGGAGGGAGGTTGGAGGGTGTGGAAGGGAGGGAGTGCTGCTGATTGGCTGGGATGTGTCTGCTGACCGAGAGGCACAGGGTCAAAGTTTGCCCAATGATGACGAATTGGGGGCGGATCGAACTGCGCATGTGTCCGCCCGCCGCGGCGAACGCGAACACGCTAAGTTCGCCGGCGGACAGTTCGGTACATCACTACTTGTCACTGTCCCCTCTCAGGTCCAGTGGGGAATGCCCCTGGAATATGTCAATAGAAACCCTGTATGTTTGTAACTAGAGATGTACCGAATAGTTCGCTGGCGAATAGTTCCTGGCAAACATAGCTTGTTCGCGTTCGCCACGGATGGCGAACATATGCGATGTTCAGTCCGCCCCCTATTCGTCATCATTGAGTAAACTTTGACCCTGTACCTCACAGTCAGCAGACACATTCCAGCCAATCAGCAGCAGACCCTCCCTCCCAGACCCTCCCACCTCCTGGACAGCATCCATTTTGGATTCATTCGGAAGCTGCATTCTTTTTCATTTTTCTTTTTTGTATTTTTTTTTATTTTATTTTTTTTGACAGAAGTTTGTTATATTTGAGCATGCTAGGCTGAACGTGCATATATCATGGCTAGTTGCACTGAGGGTATGAGTATATATCAGTACATTGTGAAAGATGGCTGTCATGTTTAGGGTGTAGCTTGCACGTTATCAATTGTGTATTTATATCAGCAGCTCCACCACTAGTTATAAATCAAGTGTGAGTCGCCCCATGAGATGAGACTAGTGAATAACATAATACATGAAAGGTTAAGTTAAAGGCATGTAAGGAACTACAACAATAAACTCTTTAGGAGGTGAAATAATGACATGTTTAAATGCTTGCTACTTTACGATTAGTTAATGTGCAGAGAGCAGTTCATGTGATCAAAGGCATGGTGTGGAGGATCGGCTATAGTGGGACATGCTTGGCAGGCTGCTGTTTACTGCTTGTGCTCATCCGATCCCTTCTGGGCGCCAGGTGCAGACCCTGGGAGTCCCTGATACCTAGAACAACAAAGGCAAGTCTCTAGCTGAGTGCCAGGTTCGCAGCTTGAGGTGGTGGAAGCTTGTTTTGTCAGGTGGTCGGATCTGTCCCGGTGGTGCTTCACGTCCGGTGCGGGATTGTGGTGGCTTAAGGTGGAGGCGAGTGCTTGACGTGGGGCAGGCTCTGCATTTCTGTTTGTGCCTCCGTCTTCGATGCCTTTTGCGTTGGTGGTTTTTAATGGGGATTGCTTCGTTTATCTGTGATGGAACTTGTTGGGTCTGTGGTGGAGCTTGTTGGGGGTTCCTGCTTGTTATTTGCTTCCAAAATTGATTAGTCTGTCCAGATTAGGCTCAATATCCTGCCATGCTTTGCTGGTACCAGGAGGACATGAGGCTGCCGCCATATTGGGAGAGTCGCAGATGCGTATGTGAGCCTGGGCGGCTGTGCTCTGTGCGTCCATTAGCTCCAGACAGCCTCTCAGGGTTGGACCGGGATAACCCCCACCGGTCTGAGGGGGGGGGGGGGTAACGGAGCTCCTGCCGGGAAGTAGCTGCTCCTGGGCATCCCAGGATCGGGAGATCAGCCGCCTCTCCCGCCCGGTGAACACCAGGCCACACTTGCCACGCGGAGGTAAGTAAGACTCTGTCGAGTTGCTGACCACTATTAAGCATGTCGGGTCGGTCAGGTAGGAGCAACATTGCTGGGTCATCCCCTTCTGGGGTGAAATTTGCTTGTTGATAGCTGCTTAAAGTGAGATATTGAGGGAGCTCACACAAAGTGCGTCTTTCCTCCATGACAGCTAGGCCCCGCCCCCCGGAAGCTGCATTCTTAGTGAGAGGAGGGAGAGTGTAGCTGCTGCTGATTTAAAAGGGAAATAGATAGCTAGGCTAGTGTAGTCAGTGTCCACTACAGTCCTGAAGGACTCATCTGATCTCTGCTGTAAGGACAGCACCCCAAAAAGCCCTTTTTAGGGCTAGAACATCAATCTGTTTTTTTTTGTTTTTTTTTTTGTTTTGTTTTTCTGTGTAATCTAATTGCAGTTGCCTGCCTACCAGCATGTGTGTCAGGCTCACAGCGTGTACTGTGCCCACTTGCCCAGTGCCACCACTCATATCGGCTGTCACAATAGCTTGCATTTAAAAAAACAAAAACTTTTTTGACTGTAATATAATAGCAGTCAGTTTCCTTCACACGTGTGCGTTTCAGGGCCTGCCAGGGCACAGTGTCACACCAGTGCAACTCATATCTGGTGTAACAGTAGTGTACATTAAAAAAAAAACTAGAAATTTGACTGTGAAATAATAGCAGTCAGTTTCCTTCACACGTGTGCGTTTCAGGGCCTGCCAGGGCACAGTGTCACACCAGTTAGTTGTCTGCAAGCGTGTGTGTCAGGCCTACAGCGTCTACTCTGCCAACTTCTGCCAGTGCACAGTAGCAGTAGCAGTAGTCACAGTAGCTTGCACGCATAGTACCACTAATCGAAAAAGAAATGACAGGCAGAGGCAGGCCACCCCGCAGGGGCCGTCATGGTCGTGGTGCTGTGATTCCCTTTGGTCCTAGAATAATGCCCAGTGTTCAAAGGCCACGTACCCTGAACTCGAAAAGTTCTGAGGACATAGTTGACTGGCTAACACAGGACACCCAATCTTCTACAGCTTCCGCTCAGAACCTTGACGCACCATCCTTTTCCAGCTTAGCTTCGGGCACCTCTCAAGTTACCACTCGCCCGCCTGCCACCACCACCAACACTAGCACCACAGTCGCTTCACTTGATCTGTCAGAGGAGTTATTTACACATCAGTTGGAAGAAATGAGTGATGCGCAACCATTATTGCCAGAGGATGTAGATAACAGGGATATGTCTCAGTCAGGCAGCATTACACACATGGACGTACGGTGTGATGATGATGATGTTGTACCCGCTGCTGCTTCCTTTGCTGAGTTGCCTAGGTCAAAAAGTCTAGATTACCTCACCTTTATTAAGATGAATGAGGGATGGATCCCGAAGGGACTGACAGTGGGCGACACATTCTACTAAAAAAGGCCTGATGAGGGGGACGTAACAGGGATTAAACTGATAAGAATAGTACTACTTAACACACCACTCTTATCTGGTGGCACATTAGATTGCACGCGCAGTGCCCCAAATTTGAATTAGGAGGACCAACCAAGCATCTTTTTCCATCTCCCGGTTCCTAAAATCGATGCCATATACACGTCCCCTGATAGGGGACGTAACAGGGATTAAACTGATAAGAATAGTACTACTTAACACACCACTCCTATCTGGTGGCACATTAGATTGCACGCGCAGTGCCCCAAGTTTGAAGTAGGAGGACCGACCAAGCATCTTTTTCCATCTCCCGGTTCCTAAAATCAATGCCATATACACGTCCCCTGATAGTGGACGTAACAGGGATTAAACTAATAGGAATAGTACTACTTAACACACCTTATAATAACGCAGAGAGAGGCTACGCAGAGAGAGGAGTCTGAAGAAGAGGAGTCAGAGGAGGAAGGTGGCATTGAGGAGGTGGAAGACCAAACACAGCAGGCGTCCCAGGGAGCTTGTTGCCACCTTTCGGGGACCCTTGGTGTTGTACGT
Source organism: Pelobates fuscus (assembly GCF_036172605.1). Lineage (NCBI taxonomy): Eukaryota > Metazoa > Chordata > Amphibia > Anura > Pelobatidae > Pelobates > Pelobates fuscus. The sequence continues at coordinate 85,045,740 of NC_086327.1, read as the reverse complement.
GGCTGGGTGGAGGAAGAGACCTTCAATGATATCAGTGAGGACAAGGAACGGGACATGGCTAGCTTGGTATCCAACCTTGTGCAAATGGGGAGTTGCGGTTGTGCAAATGGACTGTTTGCGGTTGTTTGCGGTGCGTTAAACGGGGAGTTTGGTCTGTCACTGTGAAGTGGGCGTAACCCTTACACTACCTGATCGATACATCATACCTGATGTTTTAAAGAACGTTATTCCAAACAATTTAGGAATGTTAGGTGATTTATGCCCTTTATGGATTAAAACCAGACTCTGCATCAACATTTTCCATGGGAGTTTTGCCATGGATCCCCTTCCGGCATGCCACAGTCCAGGTGTTGGTCCCCTTGAAACAACTTTTCCATCACTATTGTGGCCAGAAAGAGTCCCTGTGGGTTTTAAAATTCGCCTGCCTATTGAAGTCTATGGCGTTTCGCTCGGTTCGCTCGTTCGCGAACATTTGCGGAAATTCGCGTTCGCCATCAGAAAATTTTATGTTCGCGACATCTCTATTTGTAACACATAAAAGCCAGGCAGTTAGCCTGTACCCTTGTACCTTTCATCTAGTCTAGGCTGATGTTTGGGTAACTGTCTACTTGCTGTGGAAAATCTGCTTGGATGCTGTATTTCATCTGGAACGGTCGAATCAACACCCGAAGCTCCAGGCTCCAGCAGTTCTGGAGGAAATAGACAAACGGTATTTGCAATACCAGCCTTCGTAACAGTTTACATAGCAAACACTGTTTACTACATACCATGTTGAATAAAGAGCATTACTTCAACTATTTAAAATGAGTCATTCTACACTGCTTCAGTTACTGAAATAAAACAAAAGGGCACGTTAGCACTTACATTTTATTTGTATATATTATTTATTGTTGACGTTAGTAGATAATATGCTGGTGTCCTTCTTTAAATACTCATTGTCCAGTCTTGAATGGTATATGCAGGTGAAATGTATTTTCAGAAGATGCTTTGTTGAGTTGCCATCCTTTCGTATCAGTGGTAGAAAGAGGATCCAGGCACTCCAAGTATCTTCAAATGCACTTATTGGGACAAGTGAGACACCGCAATGTTTCAACCCCTGAAAGGGTCTTTGTCAAGCTACATCACACCAGAAATAACAGCCATTTATAGACAAAAGCATAGTGAAAGTGTAAAATAAACTCTTTATTGATCAATTAACAAACACGTTTGCTTGTCCCACCCCCTTCCTTTGCTCTTACCCTGCCCCCTACCTTTCCCTTACGAGTACATACCTTCACCTATCTGAAATTTCTCTTTATTCTATCCCACCCGGAGGCCTCACACACCATCCACTGCAAGCAATACCTCCATGTTCCCAAGTAACTTCCAGCAAGCCCTGAAAAGTTGCTGCGGAAATTCAAGTATAATTTTTCTGCCTGTTTGGACACACACTCTCACACTTTTTTCCCCTCCATTTTTATTGCTAGTTTTTCAAAGCTATTATCTTTAAGTACTTTTTGCTTTGTTTATTTTTTGTTTGTATTCTATACATGCAGTCTGTTATTGTGTACTGTATATGTGATTATTGTTTTTTGGGAGAATCTATTGGGCTAAATTTCTATTTTAAACACATCTCTGCTGGTCCCTCCCTCCCCCCCTCCTCTTTTATTCTTACCCTTCCTTTACCCCTTCCCCACTTTCCTCAATCAGTACATACCTTTACCTATCTGATATTTCATTATTTGCAATCTGGAGGTGTCATTTACCACCCAGTGTAAGCAATTCCTCTTTTTTCCCTAGGCACTTCCCACCAACCGTGCTACCTTTACAGGAGTTTGGCATCTGTTGCCTCTTCAATCACATCACTTTTTAGTAGTCCGTGCAAATGCTCTAAGGCTCTCTCTTCAATACCTTCAAACCACTCTCTGCTCCCTCTTGCCTCAAGTCCCCATCATGACCTTTAAATTGTACGCTTTCAAGCCAGCTTAGTACTTGCTCTATAAAGGTCTATAAAGGCCAACCCACGGACTGAATAAGGAGGGGGGAACATGACTGCTGGCCGGAGTAGTTGTCATGGTAACACAACATTGTTACAAGTTATGTTACAGGAGCTAAGTGCAAGGAACTCTGGGAGTACTCACCATTCTGCTATAGCACAGCCGAGGGATCCTGGTGGTGCTTTTTCTGTGTGCAGTTTCCCTGTCAGAAAGATGTATTAGTTAATTCTCATTTTACAATATTCCTAGTTATTGTATCCACTCTGCAATGGCTGGTGAAGCTAATATGTCTAGGGAGACTCTACTTACCCTGCTGCAGTCCTTCCATAGGACCCATGGAGCTGATTCCTATGCCTCTTTGCTGGAGGGGGTCCTTCCCGATCCTGAGCCCATGGTACCGGTGACTGAAGTGGATTCCCCCCGTGCTGGTAGGCGTACACGTCATTCCAGGCCTCCTTCCAGACTGTCTCCAAGTCCTGTGAGGCGTCCTAGGGCTGCACCTGTGGCTTCCAGGAGTCCGGAACTGAGCGATGCTGGTTTGCGGCATGACCCGATGAATTCCGGTGGCAGAAGGAAAGCAGATAGAGGTTCCAGGCGTCAGGGTTCCAGGCAGGTGATTTCTTTCCAAGATGGCTGTCCCAATCGTCAAGATGGCACTGGAGGGCTGGAGAGGTCTTGTAGCCCACACTCTTCTCTTCCGGTTTCACAGGAAGTGACAGAGGGGTGTGCGGCCGCACACTCTAATCGGCGAACTGGAGTTCAGCAAAGTCAACGGGGCGCGTACGTGACGTCCATTCAGATGTCTTCACGAACGTCACAGGCCCTGGTTGTGGACGCAAGTAGACGAACGGATGGTGTTCGGGCTTTGGAGGTTCCCGAACTGGACGTTATTCTGTGGCTGCTCCAACATTCTCAGCACACCTGTGGCTGATCACCAATTAGCCAGGTATAAGACACTGCCTCTCCCTGAGGGCAGTGTCAGTTAATTGACTCTGGTTCAAGTATTGCAGCTTTGTGTTCCAGTTTGTTCGAGAGTTTCAAAGTCCCGAGCGAGCTGGTCGTCAGGAGGTTCGGGAGATTGTCAGTGACGAACGGAGTCCGGGTGAGAGGAAGACTACGCTCAGGACGGATGGGCTGAACTCTCTGCTTCAGGCTCGTGAGTATGATTGCGCTCGCGCTTGGCAATCGGCGCAGCCACAGTCAGGGTCGCAAGGTGAAGTCTTAGATTTGCTTAAAGCTGTACTAGATAGATTGTCCTTGTCACGGTTCTCACCGCGACATCCAGACCGCCAGACGAGGTCGCCCCAGAAGTGCCCGATGAGGGATTTGAACCTGGGTACTTTCCTGGACCTGCTTTTTTGCCTCTGAGCCACTATACAGCTCTAGTAATTGCCTGAAGTATAATCATGCCTTGTATCCAGCACTTGGGGCTGGACGTTATTCTGTGGCTGCTCCAACATTCTCAGCACACCTGTGGCTGATCACCAATTAGCCAGGTATATACTGACCTCTCCCTGAGGTCAGTGTCAGTTCATTGACTATGGTTCAAGTATTGCTGTTTTGTGTTCCAGTGTGCTCCTGATGATTCCTGACCTTGGCTTGTTATTTCGTTGTACCCTGACTTCTGGCATCCTCTGACCTCGGCTCTCTACTCGTTTATCCTGATTTCTGGCACCCACTGACCTCTGGCTTACCCACGACTATTCTCCTGGTTTATCCATTTCTGTACTGCGACTTGGAGCATTAACCTGCACAGCCCCCGTGCACAGGCTCACAGGCCAGGTGAGTTCTTACCTGACCACCTTGGCCTGTGTTTAATTGTAAGGGTGAGCATGTATCTGCGCTACAGACTCCAAACCAAGGTAAGCCGTTACAGAATAAACTGATCAATATGGAGTCCGCAGAGATATGTAAGATGCTCACCTCCCTAGCTCAGCAAGTTTCCAGCCTGACCAAGACTGTTTTGGAGCTCCAGCAAGAAGTTTTATTTCTTAAAGGTACATTACGCCCAGCCCCGGAACCTGCTTATCCAGAGCCGTTTGTTGTGATGCCTGACAGATTTGATGGTTCCCGTTCCTTCTACACAGCATTCAGACTGGATTGTGAACTCCTTTTTGCCCTTAAGCCTAAGACCTACAACAGCGACTTTGTCAAGGTCCGTTCTGCCATCAACTTACTTTCTGGACGGATTAAGGTGTGGGCACACCAGAAGGTGCAGGAAAAAGGCACTGTCTTGGACAGCTGGGAGTCATTCATGACCGCAATGGACTCTGAGTGCGTTACCTCCAGGAAAGCTACTCCCAAGCCTGCTCCATATACCCGAAGATCTTGGTTACCTAAAGAAAAGGACTCCTACCAAGTCTCCATCATGTTGCAGCATGAACCCACCTTCAGGGACCCATTTATTCCATTTACCGAATCTTCGGAGGCTACGTTTGCGCCTAATTTAGTGTCGGTTAGAGGTAAAGAGGATGTTTTAGCAGGCAAATTATATAAAGAAGTTCGTTTAGGTCGGATGGCCGGCCCGTTTTCTGTTCCTCTTTTTCATAATTTAAGGGTGTCGCCTTTGGGGTTAGTTCCTAAAAAAGATCTGGGTTCTTACAGATTGATTCATCACCTTTCCTTCCCCATGGGGTCCTCAGTCAATGATAGCATATCCAAGGCTGATTGTCGAGTTTGATATGCCTCCTTTGATAAAGCTTTAGAATTAGTTCATCTAGCTGGGCAAGGGGCCCTGCTGGCGAAATCTGATATCCAGTCTGCTTTTCGGCTTTTACCCATTCATCCGGATTGTTTCCACCTTTTAGGTTGCCAGTTTCTATGGTGAACTTGGTTAAGGGTTCTCGTAAAGTCCAGCTTAAACAGCTTCAATCTCTTCTGGGACATTTAAATTTTGCATGTCGGGTCATGCCGATGGGCCGGGTCTTTAGTCGTCGTCTCTCCTTGCGAACGGTGGGTATTCGGCTTCCTTTCCACTTCATACGCATAACGCGTAGTTTAAAAGCTGATTTGAGCGTGTGGAGTGAATTTCTAGCAGGGTACAATGGTCACACATATTGGCGTAGCGAATCTGTCTCTAACTCGTCCCTCAAGCTCTTTACGGATGCTTCTGGGTCTATCGGTTTCGGTGCATATTTCCAGGGTCACTGGTGTGCGGGTCAATGGCCCGCGGATTGGTGTGAAGGGACTTTTCTCTGTAACCTAACCTTCTTGGAGTTATATCCTATCGTTATAGCGGTGGAACTGTGGGGTCCGGTTTTCGCTAATACTCAGGTCTTGTTCAGGATGGATAACATGAGTGTAGTTCATGTGGTAAATCGCTTATCGTCAGGGTCCCCTCCAGTCTTAGCTCTCTTGAGGCACTTAGTTTTGCGATGTCTAGAATTCAATATATGGTTTCGCGCTGTTCATGTCCCTGGAGTTAATAATTCAATTGCAGATTCCTTATCTCGTCTGCAGTGGGATCGTTTTCAGGAGTTAGCTCGGGGAGCCGACGGGACGGGTCTGCCGTGTCCAACCTGCTTATGGAACCTCGATTTCGGAATCTAGGGGAACTGATCCAGGGATCTTTGGCTTTGTCTTCTTGGCAGGCGTATGGATCGCTATGGGAGCTCTGGTTTTCTGCTTCATCTGTGGAGTTTGACTTGGAGTCATCGACTGGTAGGTTGTGCGCTACTCTAGCTTTTCTGTCCACCTTGCGTTCCGCGGGAGCTTCAGTGGCTTCGGTGGAACAGAATATGGCTGCCCATTCGTTTCTTATGAGGTTTATGGGTTGGGAGGATGTTTCTAAGTCCTTCATAGTTCAGAGGATTCTTCTGGGTTGGAGGAGAGAAAGGTTGGCTGATTCTCGTCGTCCACTTTCCGTTCACCTGCTGGAGGACTTATGTGCTATTCTACCCTCAGTCTGTTTCTCCCCCTTTGAGGTTCTTCTGTTTCAGGTGGCCTTTTCCCCGTGTTGCTCTAGTTTGCTCCTGCCTTCGGGTTCGCCCATCACAGGAGGGTACCTTTTTAGTTCATGAGAATGGATCGGTACTCACGCGTGCACAGTTTGCTAGTGTTTTCAAGTTAGCGCTTCGCGCTCTGGGCATTCAGGATAATGGTTATTCCCCCCCCCCATTCGTTCCGCATAGGTGCAGCCACTCAGGCTAGCAGACTAGGCTTTACAGCGTTTACTAGGCTATACAGCGTTTGGGTCGGTGGGACTCTCAGAGGTTTCGATTATATGTAAGGCACAAAGGGGGGGTCTGTTAACTTCCTTTTTCTGTTTTCCAGGTCTGGTTCGTTTTCTTTGGATACTAGGGCACTTATTTGTTTTCTGGGCAGCTCGGCGGGCAGAGGAGAGACCATACGTCAGGAATCTGGTATTTTCATACGATCAGGTCAGGGTAAAATGGAGAGGGATAAGGGGTCTCAGATGGCATCAGGTTTACCCGGAATGCGTTGCTCTTAGGCGTTTTGTGTCAGACCGAGTGACTTTACTCATCCATGCAGGTGGCAATGGTGTGGGATGTGGTAGAACAGTGGACTTAATCCATGCCATTAAGCATGACTTGGCGCGTTGCTTTGCCATATTTCCTAATTTGGTCTTAATCTGGTCTGAGATAATTCCCCATCCCTGTTGGAACGCCTTGCCCAATGCTAAGTCGCTGGAAAGGTCTCGTCGCCGGCTCAACATGACGATTTCAAGATTCGTTCATGGTCTCGGTTGCTTGGTTGTTCGTCATGTTGAGCTGGAGGGAGACAATCGGAGCATGATAAGGTCCGATGGGGTTCACCTTAACCCTATTGGTTTAGATGTGTTTAATGTCAATTTGCAAACCGTAATTGAGACAGCGCTGGCTTTGGGGGGACGCAGCCTTTTCCCAGTCTAGGGACCAGGCTGCGATGGCGGGTTTTCCAGCGCCAGCAAGGATTAAGGACATTGCCCGGACGGGCTTGGGGAGTCGCAGTCTGAGTTGGTGGATCCCGATACAGACTGAAGAGGCTCTGGTTAAAGTTGGGTTATCTGTCTGCTGGGTAAAACCAGCAGCTGACAGTAAGGTTGTCCTTACCCACTACTATGGTGTTGCGTTGTTTATTGGGGATAGGGTCAACGTGTTTATGTATATATATTATCACGGAGGTATCAGCACTCAAGGACTGAGAATGCTAAATCTTAGCTCACAGGCAGGGGCCTCGGTTCCTTTAGTATTGGTTTGTCGATACTGTACTGTCTTTTTTTTCCCCAGTTGTATGACGCTGTGGAATATGTTGGCACATTATAAAGTAATACATTTAAGGTTGTGATTTGAAGCATATGTATCCAAACACTCTTCCTTTACCAGAAGGCTGTTAAACCACTTCACTGCACCTTTAAATCTAGATTGCTTCACAACAAGCCTTTATTTACAGTGCAGTAAGTAAACAGTAAGGAGAATGTGCGAATTTGTTTACAAACATCAAACTATTGCAATGTTTACATCGCAAACACTGTTTACTACACACCATGTTGAGTAAAGAGCATTACTTCAACCATTTAAAATGAGTCATTCTATACTGCTTCAGTTACTGAAATAAAACAAAAAGTCACGTCGGCGCTAACATTTTATTTGTATACATTATTTATTGTTGATATAAGCTACCCAAAATATAATATATATATATATATATATATATATATATATTTATATATACACAATCCAGTGCACTCGCTTATTAACTAAACAATGATTTCAAATCCTTAATAGTTTTATTTAAAAACACCTCACCTCGGTAACAAATAATGGGGGCTTGGTTACATTATATGATCATACATTGCATAAGCCTGCCACAACGTCAATATACCCCATTCTCGGCAGGTCCTACTCTAACAGCCTAATGCTTGCTCTTATGGTTTTGTTTATAATTGTGGGAGCCTAGGCCAACTCCTAGGTTTTGCACCCCTCTCTGTCACAGGTGCCTCATTCCAGGACCATATTTAGCCTTGACTTGCAGAGAGTCCCAGTAAGGAAGTATTTCCCAAGTAAGGGGATTAATCTCATAAGAGCAAGCATTTTCTTTAAGATCAGGAGGATTGCCAGGTGTGGTGTGCCAGCTGATCCCTAACGCAGTGGCCACTTTCAGCAGGATAATGCACCCCACCACAAAGCAAAAACTGGATTGAGTAACAGGACAAAGAGTTCAAGATGTTGGTCTGGCCACTTAATCCGACGTCCTAAAGCCCCTCCTCCCTCCCCCCCCCTGCCCTGCCCCCCCCCCCCCCCCCCGGCCATGTGAGAGTGAGGTCCTTGCGACCTCACAATCACATGGCCGGTTTAGCTGCCTGGTGCATTGCCAGCAGGGGGACTAACTGTAATGGCAAGTCTGGGTTGAAGGCCTAGCACCTCGAGACCAGAAGGAGACATCTGCTTCTTTCTTGAAATATAAGTACAAATTTGACAAGTTTGAACATAGGTTGCTATTTTCATTGTTTGTTTTGACCAGTTGAGTGAGTGTCCAGAGATTTTGTCCAACTACTCTTTGCAGATCCTTTCCAAGTCATTAAGGTTTCGAGGCTGACGTTTGGCAACTCGAACCTTTAGCTCCTCGAACCTTTAGCTCCTCCACAGATTTTCTATGGATTAAGGTCTGGAGACTGGCTAGGCCACTCCAGGACCTTAATGTGCTTCTTCTATGGCCTTTTGGGTCATTGGGTTTTGGGTCATTGTCATGCTGGAAGACCCATCCACAACCCATTTTCAATGCCCTGGCTTAGGTAAGGAGGTTCTCACCCAAGATTTGATGGTTGCCCTGTGCCCTGTCCCCTTAGCAGAAAAACACCCCCAAAGCATAATGTTTCCACCTCCTTTGCAGGTGCTGCAGGATTTCAAAGTGACAAGACAGTAGTATACCCACTAACCGTAAGCAATAGAACTGCTAAATTGAAAGTGGTTCCAGGTGAACCTCACTAACACCAAAAGTAGAAAACAGGAAGCAATAAAGTGGAAACCACCTTCACAAAAAATAATAAGATACAACCTGAGGAATATATCCAAAATTGGAATATTCTATATAAGAATGTAATAAAATCTGGAATGATAAAAAGTGTATATCATAGCGTAACACAGTAAGATTATAATAATAAATTGTGGAGTAAGTAATGCACTCACAAACAAAAGTGTAAATCAGGCCTCTCACCCCCCTGGGGTATATGTAGTATGGGACTTGATAGTAGATCCAGATATCAGAATGTCTTCAGAGAAATGGGAAAAAAAGGACCATGCATAGTGAAGTATGTATAAAAATATCAAAAGAGAATTTATTGGTTACACTTACAGACATACTCTCAGTGGAACTGGAAGGCAGAGTAGAAAATACCAGACACAGATCCAATCGGAGTAGCAGAGTACAGGAACAATAAATGGACTTAAAACAAATAAAAACAAGAAACAGTCCGAAAAAGTTCAATATCCAACGCGTTTCGTCCGTGGTAAATGGAGGACTTCTTCAGGGATATGAGTAGATTCGAATGTGTAGGAACTTTTATATCCAATTCCATCTTCCTTAATGCCGTTCACCGGCAGCGTGTGTTCCACACTGGAACGCAAAATTGTACTTCCTATGACGTCCATCCGTCTGAATTGCGCATGCGTGATCGAGGAAAGAGTTCTAAACGTGTGTAAAGAACCGGCGCCTAAATGCGCATGCGTGGAAATCTAAATGGTAGAGAAAAGTGCATATACAACAGGCGAAATGTCGCCAAAGAGATTAATGAAGAATAAAAACAAACGGAAAACGGCAAGTAATCGCCGCGAAATCAAATTAATATAAAATAAAACTATATAATAATGGCATACATGAATATAGATAAGCAAATGGACAAACACATGGGGTATAGAAATCCCACTACCCAAAATTAATGTCACAATGCCAATCACTATATTGGATTTCAGTCCTTTACGGAGTAGTGGTTTACCAATTGTTTTCTTGGTGACTATGGTCCCAGCTGCCTTGAGATCATTAAAAAGATACTCCCGTGTAGTTCTGAGTTGATTCCTCACCGTTCTCATGATCATTGAAACTCCACAAGGTGATATCTTGCATGGAGCACCAGACCGAGGGAGACTGACAGTTATTTTGTGTTTCTTCCATTTGTGAATAATCGCACTTACTGTTGTCACCTTCTCACCAAGCTGCTTGTAGCCTATTCCAGCCTTGTGTAGGTATACAATCTTGTCCCTGACATTCTTGGACAGCTCTTTGGTCTTGGCCATAGTGGAGAGTTTGGAATCTGATAGATGAATTGCTTCCGTGGACAGGTGTCTTTTATACAGGTAACAAGCTGATATTACGAGCACTCCCTTTAAGAGAGTGATCCTAATCTCAGGTCGTTATCTGTATAAAAGACACCTGGGAGCCAGAAATCTTGCTGATTGATAGGGGATCAAATACTTATTTAACTCATTGACATGCAAATCAATCTATAACTTTTTTTACGTGTTTTTCTGGACTTTTTTGTTGTTGTTGTTATTCTGTCTCTCACTGTTAAAATACACATACTATTAAAAATAATAGATTGATCATTTCTTTGTCATTGGCAAACGTTCAAAATCAGCAGGGGATCAAATACTTGTCTCCCTCACTGTAACTCATTGGGAGACAGATCTCAGAGGAAATTAATAGTGAGACGTAGGTGGAAATTTTCACCAACACAGCATAGGTAAAGGCCAACACAGTGATTAAGAAGGGGAAGGCTTACAAAGTGATATCTTGCTGGCATGTGCATGGGCCTCTACAGCTGCAGAGAACAGGCTCAATACAAGGAGGAAATGTCCTTAAATTCAGATACTGTGATACCTAGGTTCAGTAGATGCCTACAAGTTGAACTAATGCTGGATCCCTAGATACCTAGATCCCGGATACCGTAATTACCAGCTGATCAGATTTACAAAATCCATAAATTCAAATCTGCAGTGTAAAGTGCAAACTATTGGAAATTTACGCTTCCCACTCATGAGTACATGAATGCCAAAATCTAGTATGTCTGGAATATGACAGCAGCTCTGCAGCACACACTGCCTTGAAATCACACTGCCTTGAAATCTGTGATTCCCTGTTTACAAAGCGGTTTTGGTAATAACTAGAGATGTCCCGAATAGTTCGCTGGCGAATAGTTCCAGGCGAACATAGCTTGTTCGCGTTCCCGCGGACGGCGAACATATGCGATGTTCGGTCCGCCCCCTATTCGTCATCATTGAGTAAACTTTGACCCTGTACCTCACAGTCAGCAGACACATTCCAGCCAATCAGCAGCAGACCCTCCCTCCCATCTCCTGGACAGCACCCATTTTAGATTCATTCGGAAGCTGCATTCTTTTTTGGTATTATTTTTATTTTTTTTAGACAGATGTGTGTTATATTTGAGCATGCTAGGCTGAACGTGCGTATATCATGGCTAGTTGCACTGAGGGTATGAGTATATAGCAGTACATTGTTGTGAAAGATGGCTGTCATGTTTAGGGTGTAGCTTGCACGTTATCAACTGTGTATTTATATCAGCAGCTCCACCACTAGCTATAAATCAAGTGTGAGTCGCCCCATGAGATGAGACTTGTGAATAACATAATACATGACAGGTTAAGGTAAAGGCATGTAAAGAACTACGACAATAAACTCTTTAGGAGGTGAAATAATTACATGTTTAAACGCTTGCTACTTTATGATTAGCTAATGTGCAGAGAGCAGTTCATGTGATCAAAGGCATGGTGTGGAGGATCGGCTATAGTGGGACATGCTTGGCAGGCTGCTGTTTACTGCTTGTGCTCATCCGATCCCTTCTGGGCACCAGGTGCAGACCCTGGGAGTCCCTGATACCTGGAACAACAAAGGCAAGTCTCTAGCTGAGTGCCGGGTTCGCGGCTTGAGGTGGTGGAAGCTTGTTTTGTCGGGTGGTCGGATCTGTCCTGGTGGTGCTTCACGTCCGGTGCGGGATTGTGGTGGCTTAAGGTGGAGGCGAGTGCTTGACGTGGGGCAGGCTCTGCATTTCTGTTTGTGCCTCCGGTCCCGTCTTCGACGCCTTTTGCGTTGGTGGTTTTTAATGGGGACTGCTTCGCTTAGCTGTGATGGAGCTTGTTGGGTCTGTGGTGGAGCTTGTTGGGGGTTCCTGCTTGTTATTTGCTTCCAAAATTGATTAGTCTGTCCAGATTAGGCTCAATATCCTGCCATGCTTTGCTGGTACCAGGAGGACACGCGGCTGCCGCCATATTGGGAGAGTCGCAGATGAGTATGTCAGCCTGGGCAGCTGTGCTCTCTGTTCGTCCATTAGCTCCAGACAGCATCTCAGGGGTGGACTGGGATAACCCCCACTGGTCCGAGGGGGGGGTAACGGAGCTCCTGCCGGGAACTAGCTGCTCCTGGGCATCCCAGGATCGGGAGATCGGCCGCCTCTCCTGCCCGGTGAGCACCAGGCCACACTTGCCACGCGGAGGTAAGTAAGACTGTCGAGTTGCTGACCGCTATTAAGTATGTCGGGTCGGTCAGGTAGGAGCTACAATGCTGGGTCATCCCCTTCTGAAATAGCTACTTAAAGTGAGATATTGAGGGAGCTCACACGAAGTGCGTCTTTCCTCCATGACAGCTAGGAGGGACAGTGTAGCTGCTGCTGATTTAATAGGGAAATCGATAGCTAGGCTAGTGTATTCAGTGTCCACTACACTGCCTTTTTAGGGCTAGAACATCAGTCTTTTTTTTTTTCAGTGTAATCTAATTGCAGTTGCCTGCATGCCTGCCAGCGTGTGTCAGGCTCACAGTGTATACTATGCCCACTTGCCCAGTGCCACCACTCATATCTGGTGTCACAATAGCTTGCAAATTTTTTTGACTGTAATATAATAGCAGTCAGTTTCCTTCACACATGTGCTTTCAGGGCCTGCCAGGGCACAGTGTCACACCAGTGCAACTCATATCTGGTGTAACAGTAGTGTACATTAAAAAAAAAACTAGAAATTTGACTGTGAAATAATAGCAGTCAGTTTCCTTCACACGTGTGCGTTTCAGGGCCTGCCAGGGCACAGTGTCACACCAGTGCAACTCATATCTGGTGTAACAGTAGTGTACATTTAAAAAAAAAAAAAATACAGGGGGCTTGTCACCACCTTTCGGGGACCCTTGGTGTTGTACGTGGCTGGGTGGAGGAAGAGACCTTCAATGACATCAGTGAGGACAAGGAACGGGACATGGCTAGCTTGGTATCCAACCTTGTGCAAATGGGGAGTTTGCAGTTGTGCAAATGGACTGTTTGCGGTTGTTTGCGGTGCGTTAAACGGGGAGTTTGGTCTGTCACTGTGAAGCGGGCGTAACCCTTATACTACCTGATCGATACAACATCATACCTGATGTTTTAAAGCACGTTATTCCAAACAATTTAGGAATGTTAGGTGATTTATGCCCTTTATGGATTAAAACCAGACTCTGCATCAACTATGTAATTTCCCATGAGAGTTTTGCCATGGATCCCCCTCCAGCATGCCACAGTCCAGGTGTTAGTCCCCTTGAAACAACTTTTCTATCACTATTGTGGCCAGAAAGAGTCCCTCTGGGTTTTAAAATTCGCCTGCCTATTGAAGTCTATGGCGGTTCGCCCGTTCACGAACATTTGCGGAAGTTTGCGTTCGCGAACGGAAAATGTTATGTTCGCGACATCTCTAGTAATAACCAGGTTTTTATTTTCCATTCTCTTTTTTCCCTCCCCTATATGCCTCCTCCCTTTACCATCCCACCACTGCTCCCTTCCAAGTCGTCCAAATGCTACTCACTTGCTGGCTGATTTTGCGTCAGACAAGCTGACATGGCTTGCATTTAATTTCTCTTTGATTGGTCTAATATTGTATCTTCTCTTTCTTTTACTACACTATTTTTTTTTTCCTTTTACCATTTTTATTTCATGGTCCTTTTTCTTCTGAAAATAATAAAATTATTTATATCATTTTATCGCTCTTTTAACCAAAGCGAGAGGAACATTATGAGGTTGTTTTTGTTTGAGCACACAATGTATATTTTGATGGTGTTTTGCTTTCAATTGTTTTCATCAGAGTAAGTGATGAGAACCGCACTCAGTCCCAACGGCCAAGGGTGCTCCAGAGCAGGACCAGCAATCCCAGTACAATAATCCAAGAAGAAAAAACTCACAGGCACTCCAACTTCAAGCCGCAGGCAGATTTATTATGACAGAATGCAACGCAACGTTTCGACCGGAAAAAGACCTTGCGTTGCGTTCTGTCATAATAAGTCTGCCTGCGGCTTGAAGTTGGAGTGCCTGTGAGTTTTTTCTTCTTCAATTGTTTTCATATCATGAGCTTCCTTATCAAAATGTATTTACATTATGAAATTTTGATCAGCCTCACGGGATGGACACAGGAGACGAGAGCTCCGTGCAAAGCCCATATTAAACGGGTAATTTTGACAGCTTTACTCACAAAGCAATTCCCTTCCACACCAGCCTTCCCGAAGCGGATGGGGAAGTGCAGCAATAAAGACTGGACTGATCCGAGCCCTGGGTCCCGCAATATTGGCACGCTCCTGTGGCAAACTACTAGGCCCGAGGCACCTAAAATGGCACCGGCGGAGGCCTTCATGTCGGAGTCCTCGGACGAGGAGAGCCTCCCTGAACAGCTCCCAAAACTGCCCAAGGGCCCCTTCCACCAAAGCCGACATAAAAGCCCAACTCCAAGAAATGAGGGCAATGTTTCAAGCTGACGTGGCAGTGGTCAGGGAAGAGGTAGCCACACTTGCCACCAGGATTACCATGACAGAAGAAGATATGGGGACTGTGAAGGTGGCAGTCTGCTACAGATGCAGCTCTGCACGCGGCCCAGAAAAGCAATGCAGCTATACTTAATCGTCTGGCTATCCTGGAAGACAAAACAAGGGCGAGAAAAGTGAGACTCAAGGGGAAACAGTCACAGCCGAAGAACTGCCTCATTATCTCAGGTGGCTAATGACCACGCTTCGATCACCAAAACAGGTGAGACAAGTAGCAATAGATTATTGCTTTCGCTTGCCTTAAAGGAACACTAGTCACCTAAATTACTTTAGCTAAATAAAGTTTCAGTTTTACTGTACAGATCATTCCCCTGCAATTTCACTGCTCAATTCACTTTGTTTCTGTTTATGCAGTCCAAGCCACACCTCCCCTGGCTATGATTGACAGAGCCTGCATGAAAAAAAAAACTGTTACACTTTCAAACAGATGTAATTTACCTTAAATAATTGTATCTCAATCTCTAAATTGAACTTTAATCACATACAGGAGGCTCTTGCAGGGTCTAGCAAGCTATTAACATAGCAGGGGATAAGAAAATCTTAATTAAACAGAACTTGCAATAAAGAAAGCCTAAATAGGGCTCTCTTTACAGGAAGTGTTTATGGAAGGCTGTGCAAGTCACATGCAGGGAGGTGTGACTAGGGTTCATAAACAAAGGGATTTAACTCCTAAATGGCCGAGGATTGAGGTCAGGTGACTATAGTGTCCCTTTAAGCACCTAAAGCTCCTCCAGAGGTTAAACTCTACCTTCAAACTATTTCACATACACTTTTATAAAATTTGTCCGGGACTCAAACAGGGGAATCATTATTGGGGCAACCAGGAATACACCTTCCGTGGATTTTAAGGGCCATCACCTCACCTTCTATAGGGACTTATCCCGCCACACCATCCTCTGGAGACAGTCACTCCAGGACCACAAGGTACCTTACAAATGGGAGACACAGGCTCCTAGTGGAAAAGGGTGGCAAGACCGACTCCCTTACTCAGCTCTCAGACGCATCTGCTCCGAGAGCTGGGACTGCCAGACGGATCCCTATCGACAACACCTTGACCAAGGTGGTCAGTTGATCGGATAACTCCATTTGTACCAAGAGCAACGGCATCACCATCTAACAATGCACCAACCTGAAGACTCACATTTTTTCGATGTGAAAGGCTCTTAAAGGGACACTCCAGGCACCCAGACCACTTCTGCTCATTGGAGTGGTCTGGGTGCCAACTCCCACTACCCTTAACCCTGCAAGTGTAATTATTGCAGTTTTTTTTAAACTGCAATAATTACCTTGCAGGGTTAAGTCCTCCCCTAGTGGCTGTCTATTAGACAGCCACTAGAGGAAACTTCCTGGTTTCTAGCACAGGTTTTCTGTGCTAGAGCGTCGCTGGACGTCCTCACGCTGTGTGAGGACCTCCAGCGTCGCTCTATTCCCCATAGGGAAGCATTGAAATTCATTTTCAATGCTTTCCTATGGGGTGTGCTAATGCGCTCCTCGGCCAGCGGGCGAGGTCTCCTCGGCCAGCGGGCGAGATCAGTCTCGCCCACCGGCCGACGTAAGCAGAAGGAGGAGCGGCGGGGGAGGAGGAAGCAGCGACGTGGGACATGTCGCTGCCTCTGGTAAGTCACTGAAGGGGTTTTCACCCCTTCAGCAACTGGGGATTGGGGGGTGGGAGGGAGAGGGACCCTCCAGTGCCAGGAAAATGGATCGTTTTCCTGGCACTGGAGTTTCCCTTTAAGCTAACTTCACACAGTTCACTCATCTAACGTTAGGTTTTAATTTTTTGGGCTACTGTCAGTGGTTTAGATTTCTGTTATTACCGATTCATTTATTTACCTTATTTTTCTGGCTCCACAAGTTATAAAACAGAAATTTTTACTTATCGTAAATACTTTTTTTCTTAATATGGTGGCAGTAACTTATGGGTATGGGCTCCTCCCTGTGGACAAGATTCTGCATCTTATAGGGAAAAGGGGAGGGTCCTTTTAATCAAAAATTCTTGTTAAGATGTCTTGTCCACAGGGAGGAGCAAAACCCATAAGTTACTGCCACCATATGACAGAAAAAAAATAGACTTTCTACATGACGACCAATGCCACTGCTGACCGCCATTTCGGCAAATAGAACAGCCGATATACTTATCACTTAGTATAAAGTGTGACAGTCCCTGTTTCCAAAGGACACTTGGAGACTCTCCAGATCATGTACACACAAGATTCATTAGCTGACGGACTCCAGTATAATGCTTTTGCAGTGTTTAGTAGTTAAAAATTGATTAAAATGTGCGATATACCATTGACATGATCCTTCTCTCTTTTTGTGAAATATTGTTGAAACAGCAGACATGTCTATTACGTTATATACCTAATGAAGCACAACCAAAATAATTTTTTTTTTTTTTTTATGAAATGTTTAAAAAAATTTAATTGTTGAAGTAGATTTGTATTTCAATGTTTGACAGGATAGCATTGTAATCAAGACTTCAATAGTAAAACAATTTATATTTTATTTGCAAGACGTTTAGCTAGAACATACCAGTAACACTTATCTATGAAGCAACACCCTACCACATGTGCACATTAAAAGGGCATTCATAGTTTTCTTTATAAGAGTAATCTGCAATAAAATAACACAAAGATAATAAAATTCCTTAGAAAAACAAATATGTTTATTAGACAACTGGTTACATTGATATTTTGTGAAAATAAAGAATAAGAAAACACACTGAACTAAAAATAAAATCAAGTCCTACCTAGCATGCACGCCCTTTGATGCAAGCCTATTGCAGCCAGGTAAAATCCATACTAAGACTTTGGAATAGTGCGAATTTAGAGCATACATATACAGAATTGTAAGCAAATGTATAGTGTTAGAGGAAATGAGCCGACTAAGTCCTCAGCGTGACATTATCACAGTGAATACTGTTGGACTCCTTAAATATGAAGTAATGGTTCAAGCAAAAGGTTGCATTGTGTTGTTCGAAAAGAGAGAACTATTTTGTCCCTTGATCTATAGTGGTGGTAGGTAACCTTTGGTATAGCAGCCTACTGTAGACTACACTGATGATTTTCAGGAAATCACTTTTTTGGCCGAGTATCATGGGAATCTGAGTCCACAGCCATTGGTGTGCCAAAGGTTAGTAATTATTGATCTATACTTTTGCCAACAAATCTGCTGACATAACCTAAAGATTAATTTGTGTATCTGTGCCTACTTACGACAGATACAGTGCTAGTTTATTACCATACATTAGCCATGGCTCCCATAATTTAACAGCTGCTGCCTTACATTTTGTGTAATTTAATGTCTACAGACAAATAACTTTATGGCTCCTGAAACAACTATTAGGACTTTAATGTATAAGATACATTTTCGGCTTTGTTCTGTTCTGGCTTATACAACATAACTCCTAACCCCATTAGAGCTAGTGGCAACAACAAAAATTCTACTTTTTGTTTTTACATAATAGAAGTGATCTCCTATGTACGGTAGATTAGTTTTTCCAATGTGTCTAGTTTTCAAGCTATGAATGTATTATGTAGAAATTTTTTTAAAGTAAATATAGATAAAGCATACATTTTATAAAAAAAAAAAGTTTCCAATCCTACAAAAATTAAGAACTCTCAGACAATCTATTTTCACAGAAGATTAAACTTATAATGTTTAACTCTGCTTGGAACAGACTTTGCAATTTATCTGATGAATCTGGTGTAAAACATTAAGGCCCTTCACATCAAGGTACTTTGTTATAATGTTATTCATGGAAGAAAAGCTAAACAATTCATCTGAGAAGGGCTTTTATTTAGTTTTTAAAGATTATCCTGTGTAATATAGATGTATGCAATTTTATCTATGTATAATCTCCTATCACTTCATTTTCAAATCATACAAATATTCACATTAAGCACGTTTTTTCTCACTTTGTCTAACTTTAGAATAATTGGCTTCTGCTGCTTTGTAACTTTATTAATGGCGAAGGTCAACACTTGAGTTACACCCACTAGTGAGCTGAGAGAAAATTTACATATTGTAAATTCAAATTGTGATATTCTAGGAAAAAAAAATTACATAATGTAAACTTGTCACCTTATTTACACAACATCTTAATAACAGTCTACTTTCTTTTTTTTTTTTTTTTACTAATTTAGGAGACACGGTTATGAAAAAAGGTTTTATATTGGCTTTAAAACAACATTCCAGGCACCAAAATATCTTTATCTATGGTGTCAGGTGGACCCCGGGGCCCTCTTACCTCAAGTGGTTATATAATTCTTGAGTGATTTAACCCCAAAGTTGCCTCCAGCGGCTATCTCAGCTTCCCCCCCAGGCAGCATCCGGCTTTTGAAATTTCACTTTTATGAAGCTGGATGCCACCGAAGGGGAGCAGAGATCGCTGCTAGAGGAAACTTTGGGGGGGTTAAACCGTTCGAAAACCATTTATACCCTTATGGTAAGAAAACCCCTGGGGGCCTCCTGGCACCATAACTTTTAGCTAAAGTTATGGTGCCTAAACGCTCCCTTCAAACTATTTCACATACTACACTTTTTGCCAGAGCTCATTAGAACATGGGATAAATCCTTAAAGCCACCTATATAAATTGCTTTTTTTTTTTTTATGGAGTCCACAGCTGAAAAAAAACATAGGATTTTTTTTTTTCTAGCCAACTTCAACACTTAATACATTATGCCCACTACATCCTTTACAATAACAATTCAGTAGTGGTGATGGCATCAACAAAAACTGACATTCTGCTTCTAGAGTCTACTGAAAAAGTAGAAAAATTAATAATGCTGATTTTTTTTGCTCTTCCAACTTTTTAAATCGCTATTTTACATGCAAACACACATAACTAACATTATGCTAAGAAACTGCTACATAATTTCAGGAGTTATATTTTGAGTGAATATGGATGGTGGTAGGAGTGAAGGGATTTGGGGTCCACAGTTTCAGTCTAATAAAAACAATTAAGTTTATTTAAAAAAAAAAAAAGAAAAATCTGTTAGTAATAGCCAATACAGAATTATATTGTGCAATATGATCAAGACCTTGAATACAAAATAAAAAGCGGAAGTAAAAAAATTACATTACACGCACAATAGATTAAACAGAGTTAAACTTTTAAGTTCAGACTTTTTGTAAATTGTGCGCTAATCTCTCTGAATATTTGATAAGCTTCTGGAATACTGGTGTACGTTCCGATCCTTCAGGTGACAATTACTGTTAATTTTTACATTTACTTCATATTTTAAAATAAATAATGTGATCATTAAAATCACCTCATTTACAGCCAAAATACACCCTGCTCCTACACGGCATGATAGATAGCACTTTTTCAAAACATGTAAAAAAAAAAAAAAACTACAAATAAATTTTTTTTTTTTTTAAATCTTTTTTTAAAGGGTTAGGGGAAAAAAAAGATAGCCGGTAAAAGCAAGTGTGGTAATTGTGGAAAAGATAGGAAGCAATGTGAATGATATTGAAGGTACACTGTAGGCACAAAAACAACTTAATTAGCTTAATTAACTTAATGAAACGGTTTTAGTGTATAGATTCTTCAAATCAGATGTTAACTTCTTTAGAGGTTTTTATCTTCTGCTCTGTAAACTGATGCCTAAACACACACACAGTAGGCTCCTGCAGGGTCTAGAAGGCTATTAACAGAGCAGGAGATAAAATCTAAATTTAACAGACAGTGTAATAAAGGAAGTTCAATCATTAGATCTCGCTTTACAGGAGGTGTGCCTAGAGCTGTATAAATAGATTTAACCACTAAAATGGCAGAGAATTTAGCAGTGAGACTGCTTGACATGATTTATACACCAAAACTGCTTCAATAAAGAGACACGTGGAGGTACTCCTACAGCAGATTTTTTATTTATTTTTTAAAATAACATAGGACTTTGCTTGCCCAAATTATTCCTAGGTGGTGTTCAGTTTAAGTTTTTTTCAGTGATGAAAATAATTGAAATGTGCCATTGTCATGGTAGTGATAGAAAGAAACTTGTAGAGCACTCTGGGCAGAGATGTCACCTGTCCAACAGTCAGTGCACCTGCACACTAAACACACACCTTTCTGAGAAGACCTGCTTCCACGGTTGACTGCTATGATACTGTAGTATACAATATGAATATTTATGAATTTTGCTGCCAACCCTTCAAAAAAATGTATGTACTTTTTGTACAAGCAAGCTAGTTTCAAACATGCTTTGCTATAACTAATGACTAATGACTAATCTCCGATACTGCTCCTCTCAAACTTACTGTACAGGAATGCAATTTAGTGCAATAGGCAGAATATGCATTCATCAGGACATGTAAAGAGTCTCGTTAAAAATTCTGGAGTTACTTATCTGACAAGCAATTAGTACCAATAAAAATTTTTTTTGTCTATACAGAGCTATCAAAGCTCAATTAGCAAGCCTTAAGTGTTTTTTTCTTCCACTGCAGATATTTAAAATAGCACGTTCACTTTTGAATTTTTCATTAAGGTAGGACCTTTATGAGAGAAGAAAAAAAGCCAGAATTTTACTGAAATTCTGACGTAATCACGGCAGATCGACATTTTGCCATTTCCTATTAGAAATAGGTATTTTCTCACGTGATATACAATAAATCCGTACAGCATCTCACTGCAAATGCATCCGTTTGTCTATGGAAGAGATTTAGATAGATCTTCCACAGACCTAGGTCTTGTGCTCTTACACGAAAGGAAAATAGTCACATGACCCGCAGCAGATAAAGCCACCAGGAGCTGTAGACCTAGACAAAAAAAAAAAAAAGAAAACAACAAGGCATGGAGCAAGAGATTAATTTAAGTACACCGACTTTCCCCTCTCGATGGGTGCCCACCTTTACAGATGACATTGCTGCAGAAAGAAAAATAAATGTGTATATATATATATATATATATCCCAAAAGGAGCAAGTTGTATTTTAGTATTTCCACATAGATGGGCAGATGCACCACTTAAAAGAATACAACTTAATAAATCAAATGAGTGAGTGCTACAAGGATTTGTGTGATTAAAAAAAAAAAAAAAAATATGTTACCATAAAGGAAAGAAAAATAAAAATAAATAAAAATAAGATGCTCTAATAATAAAATCTAATTTTCAACTTATCAGTATAAATACATTCAACTGTAAAAGTTTTAAAAAGCATGTGATACGATTATAGACAAACAGTATATAAGTAGTGCCATTGTATAGATTAATTGTTGCCAGCAAACCAAACACACACATTCATAAATACAAACACATTTTTTAGACTGGTTAAATAACATTATTTACACAGGTCAATAATTAAGTTGTAATATTAATTACACAATATTACAAAAAGTTATTTACTGGTATCATTTTCCAAATAGTATCAGCTACTATACGAAATATTTGTACCAGCTGACAAATCAGAGCCTTCCAGAGGCTAGCAAAGATTCTCACCAATCAAGCAGGCCAGCCACCATGCCATAGTGAAATACCACTTTATAAATTAGGCCATAGTGAAATCCCATTTTATAAATGAGGTCCAACACTTGTGCAAATCTGGTGTCGACTCTGTAGCCGAAGTTGATAAGATTTTCTGTTGCATCATTGATGGTACAATTTCATGTACAGATCAGCATAGTAATGTGCAGATGTCAGTGATGATATTTGTTTTATTATTTATACTGGCCAGTACCTCTGGCCAATGTCACAAGCTAATTTCAGCAGTTTAATTAACACTACATGTTATACTGTTGCACCAATGTCATCTTTGGTTTTAGGGGATGATTTGATGGGATATTTCTCCTTCACGCCCAAATGGTGTGCAACATATTTGCTATCAAAATTATTTAGGCACCATCTGGACATTGTTTCAGTTCGAAAAGAAATCAAATTACTTTCGGCAAATTCTTTGGTATATAGGGAGGGAAGTATTATTTTAAAGTTTAAAATGTAGTATTGAGTAGAATTTATTTTAGCTTTAGACAGAACCATCTGGTAAATACTGACCATGATCAGTCATAATCATTAACTGACTTTTATATTATCTTTAATATAGAGTATGCCCACTATATCATTCTTGAAAGAATAAAAGGTAAAGGTTAGTGGGTGGTAGTATGTTCCTAAAGGAGAGCATTATTTGGACGGCCAATGCCAACCATAAACACTACAGCCTTATAAACCTTCTTCATAGTCGCTCAACAACTAACCAGTAGGTGAATGTGCCACAAACTGGTCTATTACACCATGGATATACGCTTCTTTTGTGTCCCCCAGTAAAACTCCTCTGCCGAATGTACCACATTTCAATTGTGGCTTTCAAGCAAAGGATGCAGTTAAGTCAGACTGCTAAGCAAAGCTTAGAAGATATGTTTTCAGTGGAATGCAGATTCCCCCGGCCTTGTTGAATTTGAAGCTGGATCCCAGTTCTTACTCTGCATACAAAAACTGCTACAGTCTTCTGTAAGCAAGTGTCTCATACTATAAACAATGATTCAACGTTTGGATTAGCAAAGTCTTATTGTATGAAATGCTGAGTTAGAAATGAACCAGAGCAGATCACACAAAATGATCAGGCAATGTTCTCATATATTACAAAGATGAAAATCCACTTTTCCTAATTGTAGTAGACTACTTATAGAAATCTTAACATGCTGTGTAAGTGCGAACACTGTAAGAGAAAAAAAAAATGGAGATATGAAGTATTTAGAAGACTCAATACTACTGCACTTTAAAGTCATAAGACACTGGAGAAATAGGGCGATACGGGCAGCCCACTTTCAATCGTACTTTTCATTGCTCCCTTGAAAACCTGCCAGTTTAGCAAGAATAGGGCAAACCTCTCAATGTTATTTAGTGTTACTGCTTAGGCTGAAACATTGTAGCTCATGCCGTATGAGTAGCAATATGCCTTTCCAGAAGTGTGCGATGTGAAAAGTACTTATTACAGAAGCAGCACTGGAAGCGCTCAGGCCTGTGGGTGCGCATATGGACGTTCAAGGAGCTCTTCTGGGTAAATCTCTTGCAGCAGATTGAGCACTGGAAAGCACGGACGCCTGTGTGAGTGACCATGTGCTTGAGTAGGTAATCTCGTAAAGAAAAGGACCGCCAACAAATGCTACACTGGTGGGGCTTCTCACCTGCAAGAAGAGGACAGAGTAACGTTAAAGGGTATTTTTACAGTGGAAAAATAAACAATGGCAAATATTTTAATAGACAGTACTGTATGCTTGCACGATTGATGGTTTGCAATTAAATGAGTTAAATCCCACCATAAAACAGTGTTGAACAGAAGGACGTTGGAATGAAGGTGTGAGAGGCCATGCCATCGTTGGATGCCTGTCGCCAGCATGCTGTGTGTGTTGAGGATGTACGTTCAATAATGTTCACAGAACACTAGCCACCCAGAATGATGCCGCAACGTTGCTGCCTGAGGTGAAGTTACACCACTGGCAGTAGATTAGCTAAACTTTGTATGTTCAGCTTTCCATACTGAAACTAGACACACACAAACACATTCTTTCCCGCAACCATAACTACTTCAAATTACTGAATTGGTCACGGTGTTTGGAGTAATCCCTTAAATGTAAATTTAAAAGTCATGAAACATGGAGATGTGTGAATGTAGACAAAAAGTCAAACATAAAATGCATTTTGGGTAAAGGAAACAAACCAGTAAAATATAAATAACAGTTTCCTTTTAGCAAGAAAACTTCAACAACAGAATGGAAAATAGTGTAAATATTTACATTGCCAGAGATTAGAAGCACACATTTAACCCCATGAACTGAGGCAATTGCCAAAGTTCTGAACCAAAACAAACCCTAGAATTTGTAAATTTGTTCAACTTTCAGTTATTATAAATGTTTTTTTTCCAAGGACAGAAAGGGTTTTTAAACAAGGATACTCCTCACTCAGAAAGCACTTCAGCAAACTTGCTTTTGGGGTGTGGAGTGGCCCTTTAACCCTAACTTTACCCTAACCCAAGTAATTCCTTTTGATAATATCAGCACTTGTATCAGGAAATAGATTTCCTAGCTAAAATAGCCAAGAGCAGTCTGCGATTACCATCTACTGGGTTTTTAGCATGCCCCCCCCCCCCCCCCCCCCGTAATGGTGATTCTCCAGCATGCTTTCCCTACCAATCACACTATGAGCGGGGTACCTGTTGCAGGAGGGCACACAGAGACCCTGTGGGTCTCCCTTCAGCAGTTGACAGCTAGAGAATAACCGCTGTGCAAACTTTTCAGCTAAGGTGTGTTCAATAGATTTATAGGGCTGAAGGAAGCGCTCATTTTTGAAAAATGCAAATAGCTCATCTGTATGACCCCAGTTATCGGTACATATCTGTCTCCCTGGTCTTAGCAGAGATTTAAACCTTCTCACAACATGAGAAATTCCACGACTTACTGTTTAATAAAAGTATTATTTGGCTACCTTACTGTTTTTAGTTAGCCTATATACTTATTATTTTGCCTTTGTTGCTTTTTACCTGGCACTGATTTTATTGTCTGAAGCACCAGCATTACCAACATCCAAAGAATCCTCGGTGGAGATTATTCCCCCTTGCCTGGCACATAGAACAGTTAGTTTTCTCTTTTTATTGTAAGCATGTTTCTTTTTTTTCCTATTTATACTTACCTATATGGAGAGCACTATTGGCTTTTTATTTTATTTTCATATGACCCATACCACCCCTACCCAGCTGTGAAACTACCATCAGAGGGATTTTCTACAAGTGGGGATTTTTTACCACTACATGCTGTTTTACCTGGAGCTGATCATAGCTCTATGAGATTGAGTTGGCATTTTGATATCTCAGTGTTGTCTGTAGCCCACTTTATTTGCCATATTGCACTATTGATTCCTTCTGTTTTCTTACATAGGCTGATATTGATTGGAACGGTTTCAAGGACTTCATACAAAAAGTACAGTTTATTCAGGACTGTTTCATACCCTTGGCATTCTATTGTACTTTTTATTATTGTTTTATATGTGGTTTCTTCTTTATAGCACCTTTCTCATTTCGACATTTAGGAGCTACTAGCATTTTATATTTGATACTTTTTGTTCTGTTTCTAAACTCTGTATGTGCAGGATTTGAAACACTGTACAGACGCCGGGCACCATTGTGACTTCAAACCAATGAAGTGTTCATGATGCCTGGAGTAACCCTTTAACTATGTATATTCCGTTCCAGAGTAGATTGACAGTAGCAGGTTTGTTTTTTTAGCTTTGACCGTTTCCTTTTTCTCCTTTCAATTGCTGCTTTTCCCCGCAACTCTGCTGCCAGATGGTGACTCATAAAATGAACAGAGCAGCTGCATGACTCTACAGCACTGATTGGGTTAATTGGCAGAACAGAGCACCAAAACTTACAGAGTATTTAGAGATCTACCATCAGCCACCAGGCTTCAGTAAACTGCCCACACACCAATTTAAACAATTATAGAGAGGAGATAGAGATCCACAAGCAGGTTCCTCTCTCTATCTCCAACATGAAGCTTTTCAAGGACAGTTCATACTGGGGACTGCTTAGGCTTTATGGAGAACCACATTCTCAAGTCATTATTCATGATAAAATTAAGTATAGAACTGACACTACAATAACAGATTTTTCACTTTCTCAGCAAGCTCAAAATCTTGTACTACAACTATTAGTCTTATTCTGAGTGATCATGCTGTGTATAATTAAACAATTTTAAGGGTTAATTGATGCTAAAATAATATAACTCAGTGTGCTTTGAAAATCACCCAAGTGTATTGTCACTTTTACACTTATCACATACATAAAATTAGAAAATAAATAAGAAGGATTAAATGAATCTTCACGGCCTGTCCCTCACTTGCACCTTTAGCTGGATGTGTGCACAGTCCCCTTTTATTGTTTTTAATTTTATGCTGTGCATAATAGTGACAAATCGAAGATCTCTGAAATTCAAGATCTCAATGGGTAAGTGCCTCTAGCAGTTGTCAGAAAAGGTACTTCTCAGAAAACAGTAATCTTCACATTCTTCAAGTAAAGAGACCGAATCTGAGCTCCAAAATATGAAACGGTTATTCCTGCCCTATCTAAATTTGTTAATTAATGTAAAAAATAATAGCCTATTGGACATTATTCACTAGTTTACCCCACCCTCCTGATTGGAGGAAGGCAGAAGTGGTTCCTATATTCAAAGAGCATTCAAAATCTCTGTCTGGAGATTATAGACCTGTGAACTTAATTGCAATCTACACGGAAGTTAATAAAAGTATAGATCAGGGTGTTACAGTTGATATCTACGTGGATTTTGCCAAGATATTGGATACAGTTTCATACAATAGGTTAGTGTTGAAAGTAAAAGAAATTGATCTAGGAAGGAGGAGTTGGCAATTGCATGTACACCCTCATGAATACTATTATTACGGCCCACAGCTGCCACCAATTAATGGGGACCGGGGTAGGACATTAGCTCTTCCACTCTGAATATTATTATTAGGGCCCCCAGATTAAGTCAATGGATGAGGATCAATGGGGAAGACAATATCCTCCCCCTAAGCCAGTAAATAGTCATTTACAAATTTACATCCTCTGGATGCATTGGACCTCGAAATTTTAGTTAAACCGGTGCTTTGTCATTCTTCTGACTCCTATACTTTTTATAGGATTCAGATGTGAAAGAACAGATTTTAATCCGGATACCGATTGCATCCGGGCGATTGCTGCAGGTTCCCTTGTGCTGACAAAATTTCAACCATATTTACTAAACACAAGAACTGCCAATGTTTTAATTCGGTTATTTTTAGAAAGAATATGTTTTTAGTAAATAACTCCATATTTTCCCAATTTAAAAACACTCCATGGCAACAATGCTACAATAAGTAGATTCATTCAGGAGATAATTAAATTTGACATTTCTACATATGCATTTTTGTAAGCTAGGATGCGCGATTCTTGTATGCCACTTTTTATTTTATAACACTTTGTGGATTTGGAGAGTTTCTGGATTAAGCGAGTGCAGTCGATTTTAAGATGGCTTTATGGACACTTAATATTTTATCTTCATAAGGCAATGCCATTACAATAAATTATTCATTAAGACAGGGCTTGACAAATTTGCTTGGAATCTAGGAGCCAGTATTTTTTTTTTTAAACTAACAAAGCTTAATTTTCAGCAACACTATAGTCATCAGAACCGCTGCAGCTTAATGTAGTGGTTCTGGTGTCTATAGCCGGTCTCTTCAGGCTTTTCAATGTAAACACTGCCTTTTCAGAGAAAAGACTGTTTACATAGCTGCCTGGTAACACATGTAGTGAAGTCACTATGTTCAGCGTCTCCACGGGATGCAGATTAGTTAGTGCGCAATAGCCTCCCAATGCTTTATCAAAATTATCAAGCTTGATCATCTCAGCCAAGGAGGCGGGTCCAGCCACGGTAATACTGTCACGGCGTGGGAAGAAATGTGAGTAAAATCACCTTTCCCATGCAATCAGAGGGGGACCGGTCACCTAAACAGACACACACTCACAGACAGACACATATACTCACTCGCCCACAATGGGGTCCAGTGGGGCTGCTATCATCTCCATGCTCCGCTCCCTATCGTAAACTGTTTAGTATGCCGGGCCTCGCCACCCGGCTCCATTCCACACATTCAGCCGCAGGCCCACCTCTGTTCTCCCTCCACACTGGCCGGCAAGCCTCTGCTCTCCTACAGCTGGCCGCCTGCCTGCCTACTCCATCGCTGATTCGGGTCGAGACATCCCAGGCACCAGGACAAAATTCCTACTCGCCATGGCGACCTGGTATTTGTCAAGCCCTGTATTATAAATTGCTGACTGGGGCCTGACAAATACAATATACCTGGTTTACCCCAAATCACATGGGGAGTTAAGAATACATACCTGGGGATAAAAAAAAAAAAAAAAACCTGACCTAATACAAATATAGAAATTACTACTTTTTTTGTCCACTTAAATTTAAACACAACAATGTAGTTCTGAAAGCTGCACCCTTTTATTGGATTACTCTGTTTACAATTAAACACAACCATGAAGGGAACAGAGAACTGTTTTCACTTTAAACAAAAGTCTGCATTTTTGACAGTTGTGTTCTTTGTCTTCTGAATACTGAACGTTTATCTTGCTTACTCTGATAAGAAAGTATATACACTTATCTTATTGATGCAACAAACATTTTACAGAAAGATGAACAGCCACTAGCAGATGCAAAACTGCAATGTGCACATATAAACAAAGGTTGTGCAGTTTTATTATTTTAAAATGATATACACACCACTGCAGTAGTGAGCAACTATTTTTTAGATCTGGCATGTAGCATAGGACTTCACATTTTAAACTCTGCTTTATATTATTTACTGGCGGAACTACCGCGGTCGCAGCTGCGACCGGGGCACTCACTCCATGGGGCCCGGCCGCCCTGCAGACCCCTGCAACCGAGTGCCCGCCGCCATGTTTTGTGGCCCCGGCCCGCGCAGTGTAACCACCGGGGCAGCATTGAAGGGGTTCATCAGGTGGCCCATGCTGTTAGGGCCACCCAATGGCAATGAATATCCAGGGTGTTCCTGGTCAGCGCTGCGGCACTTTAACAGCGCGACCGGACCCCCAGCTACCAGAGAGCCGCACGGGAGGAAAGAGTGGGAGTCTGACACCCAACAGCCTGAGCCACCACTGGACCCCTCTCCTGCACCTAAAAGGTAGGAAACAGGAGGGTGACAAACATTCTGCATGTGTCTGTATGTATGCTTCTATATGTGTTTCCGTATACGCATGTGTGCGCGCATACGCATGTGTGCGCGCATACGCATGTGTGCGCGCATACGCATGTGTGCGCGCATACGCATGTGTGTCTGCACGTGTGTGGGGAGGGGGGGTGCACCTATGGGGGGAGGGGAGCAGTAGACCTATGGGAAGGATGGGGAGGCCCAGTGCAATTGTCGCACCAGGGCCCGTGGACATCACGCTTTGCATGAGAACATCTAGTGTTCGTCAATTCCCCATACAAAAGCATTACAGCAATGCTGTATAATGGGGATGGTCTAATGCGTTTGCAATGTTTCGCCAGGCATGCACATTAGTTTTGTATTCCTAACACTATAGTATCCATTTAATATAGCTGTGCATAGACAAATGCCAGCAAACCTCATTAAACTGATGCAACGTGGTAAAGAAGAGTGGGCCAAAATTACTTCACAACTATATGAGAAACTGACCAAGTCATACAGATAACGATTATTTCAAGTTATTGCTGCTAAAGATGGTTCTACACGCGATTGAATTATTAGGTGTACTTAGTTTTTTCACAAATGGCTTCAACATTTTAGCTTTATGGCTGTTAAAAGTCTTTTTTTTTTTTTTCATCTGAGGTTGTATTTTCTTGAAACCTACACTTTTTTTCTAAAGTGAAAAAGCAAGGATACTGTTAACTCCTAAATCATTTAAGGAAGCTGTAATCCTTTAAAGGTTTGTTATTCTTGAAAACTAGATTCCTTTATTCTCAATGCTTTCACTTTTTTCCTCCCACCAGTTTTAAGTACTCATTACTTTTTTTATTTTATTTTTTAAAGGAACACTATAGTCACCTAAATTACTTTAGCTAAATAAAGCAGTTTTAGTGTACAGATCATTCCCCTGCAATTTCACTGCTCAATTCACTGTCATTTAGGAGTTAAAATCACGTTGTTTCTGTTTATGCAGCCCTAGCCACACCTCCCCTGGCTATGATTGACAGAGCCTGCATGAAAAAAAACTGGTTTCACTTTCAAACAGATGTAATTTACCTTAAATAATTGTATCTCAATCTCTAAATTGAACTTTGATCACATACAGGAGGCTCTTGTAGGGTCTAGCAAGCTATTAACATAGTAGGGGATAAGAAAATCTTAATTAAACAGAACTTGCAATAAAGAAAGCCTAAATAGGGCTCTCTTTACAGGAAGTGTTTATGGAAGGTTGTGCAAGTCACATGCAGGGAGGTGTGACTAGGGTTCATAAACAAAGGGATTTAACTCCTAAATGGCAGAGGATTGAGCAGTGAGGCTGCAGAGGCATGTTCTATACACTAAAACTGCTTCATTAAGCTAAATTTGTTGAGGTGACTATAGTGTCCCTTTAACTCTAATCCAGAGTCAAGACAGGCCCCTCCATGGAGCAGAATCTGCCTGCTTTGAACTTATCATGCTAATGACTTTTGTCCAATCAAATACTTCTCGTAGAAGTTATTTGCCAACCTAATGTTTCTCTTTGAAAAGCAGTGAAAATTCTAAATAACAGCCAGCAGGTATTTGGGCATTGCAAAAAGATAACCAGCCGTTTCTAACAACTGGCTTTTAACTTTGAAGGAAGATATTGTAGTGCTTCGACTTCCCTTTAAAGAGGCACTTAAATACAGCTGGTTATAGTGCGTATGATGCCGGTTAACCTCTAACTTCATCCCAAGATACTGCATCAAACAATGTTTGAGTGGTCTGCCTGGGTGTCTATGGTTTAGTCCCTTGCTCGGCATCTTGCAAGTACGGCAGTTACACTTTCACTTCGATCCATACATAATTCACTCAGCCAATCAATGTCATTTAAATGTGGACAAAATTGATACTGTTAGAGTGGATGTGTAACAATGGCAATATGCCAAGAGAGGGTCCAGGGCCAAGAGTGCTCGAGTGTCAAACCACTCTATGCTGGCACAATAACCAAAACAAGGGGGAAAACTATTTTCCTGTAAAATTATTTTTTGCTTCTTACTTTTAAACATAGAAACATAGAATGTGATGGCAGATAAGAACCGTTTGGCCCATCTAGTCTGCGCAATTTTCTAAATACTTTCATTAGTCCTTGGCCTTATCTTAAGTCTAGGATAGCCTTATGCCTATCCCACGCATTCTTAGACTCCTTTACTGTGTTAACCTCTACCACTTCAGCTGGAAGGCTATTTCCATGCGTCCATTACCCTCTCTGTAAAGTAATACTTCCTGAAATTATTTTTAAACCTTTGCCCCTCTAATTTATTACTATGTTCTCTTGTTGTGGTAGTATTTCTTCTTTTAAAATATAGTCTCCTCCTTTATGTATTTTAATGTTTCTATCATATCCCCCCTGTCTCGTCTTTCCTCCAAGCTATACATGTTAAGATCCTTTAACCTTTCCTCTGAAGTTTTATTCTGTAATCCATGAACCAGTTTAGTAGCCCTTCAACAAGACTACTGCTTTCTTATAACTATTAATTTGAGAAAGTCAATGCATTTGTTCGCAAAATGAATATTTTTTGCCGATTGTTTCCAGCCAGAAATAATAAACAAAGCAAAATAAATAAATAGGAAAGCCAGGTCTAAGACAGGTCTCCTAAGATGTGCTTCAAAATTAACATTGTACTGTGCCCATATAAGGGTAACAGTCACTGGAAAGAGTTATACCATCAGCCAGCAAACAACAATTAATCATTGGGAGATTGAGCACTTGCTAGTAGAGCATAATCAGTATCCAAGAGATTAGATGTTTCATCCTATGTTGTCCAGTGAGTTTAAGTAACAAAAATATAAATTAATATATGCTCGTTTCTTCAGTAGTGGTAAATCTGAATAAAACAGTTATCAAGTTTCTTTTTAATCTTGGTGCCTTTACTGCTTCTAAAAAGGTAATATGTTCATTAACAGTGCAGAATTAACACTTTACAATTACAAAAGTGTAAGTTTTTGAAATGTTGACTTCGGTAAACGATTGCACTACATAAAATGTACACAACACACTGTAAAAATTCCCACTCAGGTGAAACCTGACTACACTGGTACTAACACTACGACAGAACATCTTACACACCGTCCCTGAAATAAACTCCTCGGAAACCAATTTAAGAGCAGTAATAATAACTCACACAAACAGTCTATATATGGCAGTCATGCTGTTCTTTCTATTTCAGTGTTATAACTGGGAATCTAAACAATTTTCCAAATAAGAAGTTCTAAAATTAAATGAAACCTTATACCACACACAGACAAAGATAGCCAGCCAGGCATTGGTTCCATACTGTAATTATGAGTACAGCAGTATTGTGTACATTTAGCTGTGTGAGTACAGACATCAGACTTTCTAAAATGCCTGCAGAAACATTGCAATGAACAAACAAGTCATTACAAAAGAGTACAATTTGTTTTATTTTTTTTTTGACATGGTACCTAAAACAACCATCCACAGATGAACTACTTCCCTGGCTCTTAAAACAAATTAGATTGCTAATTGTATTGAACTTCCTACACAACAAGTGTTAACCAGTTTGTACACTAGAGAAATATAGTTTGCTATTCAAAACCCAAAATAATAAATGCAAGTATGTTAAAAGAAAATCAAACAGTTTGGACATGTTTTCTACGGCTAGGTGGCCATTCACACAAAACAGGAGGTGTGCAAGCAATATTCCTAGCAGATATTCACATCCATGTTCATAGAGCCACATGCACCACCCGGTGCATGACTGGAGTACAACTGATATTGTGAAGTGTCACCCATATCTATTTGAAGTTAAAACCTGCTTTATCAAAAAGCAATAACAAGAGTGCTTAAAAGGGGTGGAAAAAAAAATATATGTGCAAACATAGTGAATAAAGGAATCTAGTTTTCAAGAAATAAAAACCTCTAAATGACTCCAGCTGGCTTAAGTGACAGGCATTAAGTGTCCTTGCTGTCTCACTTTAGAAAAGTGCAGGTTGTAAAGACATTGGCACTTTTATAAAACCGGTCAGACAGCCAAGTGGGTGCTCTTCCACACACCCAATATGTGAAGAGGATGTGCAGTGTGATTGTTGCACACACTCTGCTTATCAGTGTTTCTCTATGAGAAGCATTAAACAGGCTGGGAGATTATCAATAATGATAATTTCCAGAAGGCGCAGTAGAGCTGTGATGGGAACCTCTTCCTCTCGCTTAGAGGTAAGTAACCACTAACTTGCAGGATATAACCTATGGAAAGACTGGTGATTTTGCAGAGGCACGTTTAACATGCATAAAACAAGCGCAGAGGTGAATTTTGTTCATTTTGTTTAGAAATTACAGGAGTAAAAAATAAAAAGGTGAAAATTGTAACACAGGTTTAGCACAAATGAAAAAAAAAAAACTTGAGAATGTATAGCACTTACCTGAATGTATAAACATGTGCTTGGTGTAGTTCTTTCTAGAACTGAATGTTTTCTGGCAATGGCTGCATACGTAAGATGGTTCTGGGTTACGTGATGGCCCAGGACGCTGTGAGGATTCATTTTGTACAGTCCCAGGGAGCATATTTGAGTTTAACTGGACAACATTGGTAGCACCTTCTTGTTGAACACTAAAAAAACCTTGTGTGACACCACTCTGGACATGATTAGGATGTGTCAGGTGAAACTGGAAGATACTTGAAGTGCTTGTGGCAACAGCTGCTGATACAGACGAGTTCTTGATATCTCTGGGAATTAGCGATGCCACAAAAGGAAGTCCCCTGGATTCCCCAACACGAGAATTAAAGGGAGGGCTCGACTTGAAGTCTGAGCTTGCCACCGCAGCCAAATTTCTTAGGCTTGAGCCATCTAAACTACAGTCCGAACGGAATTTTTCACCAGTGTTTTCTATTGAGCTTTCACGGGCTCCATCAGAAATATTCTCTTCGTTCTGCCAAGGTGGTATAAAAGTTTCAGAGAATACATCCTGATTAGTAAAGAAGTCTGGTCCCTCTGCATTAAATTCTACTATCTGCCCAGAAGAGTCTTTTCTCTCATTTCCTTCAGTGGCAGTTTTGTTACTATCTGGACTTCTTTCTTTCTCATTTTCACTGCAGCTGGGAAATCCACCACTGCATTCATTGAAAGCCATACTTTTTTCTTCCTCCTCTCCTGCTTCTCTTCCACTGCAATCTTCTTCTTCTTCTTCATCGTCCTCCTCATCTTTTATTATCACATGCACAGAATCAGAGACCTGGAGGCGTACTGGCTGACGCTGTTTTCGGCTGTGACAGCTCTGTGGTGCCTCTGTTTGAGTCAAGTATGCTGTTGGTAAGTTTTCACCTTCTGATACAGTCTCAACATCTGGGACCGTGATCTCACGCACTTCAGGTAGCTGCCTCTGTTGCGAAGACAGCATGTCTCTTAATTTGTATCTAATTTCTGAAGCACACATTAACTTGGGCGTTTCACTGACATTCCCCATTTGAGGCATGATCGCCATTTCATTTCTCAGGCCTGATGTGATACCACCAGAGTCGCGGAGTCCTATTGTTGCCTGGCAGTCTGTATTCTTTGTAGATTGTTCTTGGAGTTTGTTAAGAGATGATCTACCTTGTGAGCCACAGGAGGACATGGCACTAGCAATAGGGCCTTGTTTGGACCTGCTCTGGGAAATGATTTGGGTGCACTCATCAATGACTGTCTTGATCTGCAGTATACTGGCTGCTGTCAAAATCTGTAAAGCCTCAGATTGTGCAACGACCAGAGACCCACTGTACATAAACTCCACTAATTGTTGTACAACTTGCGTGGGTACCACTGGTGGAACTTCAATCTCTGAGTAACCCAGGAGCAGTTTGTCATGAAAGAAAGGACTGCCTGCAGCCAAAACACATCGATGAGCCCGCAAAGTTGCATCATGGATGTGCACAGTGACATCACAGAAATGACCACCCAAGCGTTGTGCATTAAGGGTCTCAAGCAGAGATTTGCTGAAGTTCTGCAAGTGGATATAATGCACCGCATCAACCATTGTTCCAGTTGCACGGTTTCCTGTATAAAAACATGTAAAAATAGTTAGAATTATAATTAAAAAAAACAATCACTTGATCATAAAAAAAATATAAAAAAAAAACACAGAAGAAGGTATATGTATGTGCATAACCAGGTAACTTAATTTATTTTTTACAGAAATAAGTTTTAGGTACATTGCATAATGTTCCAGCAGAGGTGGAAGAAATTAATACAGTGACACCTCAACAACTGGAAAAGACAACTCTGCAGGGCAAGTGGCAGTATCAAGAATAAATCTTGCACAGTTAGATCGGAAATTGGCAGACAAGAAAGGCCAACCGGCTT
The DNA here is from genome assembly GCF_036172605.1 of Pelobates fuscus. Classification (NCBI taxonomy): domain Eukaryota; kingdom Metazoa; phylum Chordata; class Amphibia; order Anura; family Pelobatidae; genus Pelobates; species Pelobates fuscus. The sequence continues at coordinate 85,009,967 of NC_086327.1, read as the reverse complement.
TTATGAATTTTATGGTACAAACGTGTTATTAAATATTACCTTTGGAAGATTGTCCTGATTTAATTTTTTATTGATAATAATTAACTATTTTCTGGTTGTACAATTAAACAACCTGTAGTAAATAATTATCAACATTGCACAAATGCAATTGAGAGATATCAGAATATATATATATACTGGGAAATGGAGAGGTACCGGTAGGTATGCACAATATAAACCTATATGGAGTACCAGGGTAGGTAGTTATGCACATATATTAAAAAAAATTCACCCAGCTGACATTAGATAGATATTTGCAATTCGCAACAAATTGCAGATAGGGTTTAGCCAGTGTTATTTAATGATGAGCAGCAATGATGGACAAATCAGCACAAATTTTCAACTCCCTCCTGAGCAAGGATGGCAAAATTAGGTATGAAACATTAAAGAAATATTGATGGCTATTTAGAATGTCATATTTATTTCCAAAATAACGTAAAACACAATAAATTGAATAAACGTGTAAAAATCAACCATTTATTTTTGGTGCCGAACGAAGGGGAAAAAAAGCATCTCAGTTTCTTTAAGTCACTAAAATAAACAGAACATCTGGCTTTGTGCCAATTGATGAGAGTATTAAAATTCTCATACAAAACATCAGTATTCCTGCAAGTTGATCTATTACTACGATAGACAATACATTTCCCCAGTGACTTATTTGCTCTTAACCAATAATAAGATCCCTTTGCATAAGACAATTTCTAATAACAAAAAAAAAAAAAAAGAGGGGGGGGGGATGGAAACCCACCACAAACAAAAAGACATAAAAATTCTACAAATAAAACCAAATTCAGAGGTGATGCATTCTCACATCCAAATCAGAGACATGCTTAATTATACATATGAGAATGTATGCATTAACCTATGGAACGTCTAAAGATAAATAAACCTATGTATACAATTGGGTAAAAAAAAAAAAAGATAAAATCATTTAGATTAGGACTTAACAGATGAATTTAATATCATATAAGTAAACGGCAGACATATTGTGATTAAAAGGTAACTAGCTACTTACTGCACTGTCACTTGCAGGTTCACAGTATGACAGTAAATGACAAAGGCTCCCTGCCTGCCTGTCTGGTGACACCCAGAGCTCCTCATTAACATGCACAGCACACAGCCAGAGCTCCAGCTCCCCATACACAATAGGTCTGGCTTCAGATATTAATGGAATACTCTAATTAACAAGCTATTGCTGTCTCCCCCTCTGGCTGCTTTATGGACTGCCAGGGGAGATAGCTATGCACAATATAAACCTCTATGGAGTACCAGGGGAGGTAGGTATGCACAATATAAACCTCTGTGGAGTGCCAGGGGAGGTAGGTGTGCACAATATAAACCTCTGTGGAGTACCAGGGGAGGTAGGTGTGCACAATATAAACCTCTATGGGGTACCAGGGGAGGTAGGTGTGCACAATATAAACCTCTATGGAGTACCAGGGGAGGTAGGTGTGCACAATATAAACCTATGTGGAGTACCAGGGGAGGTAAGTGTGCACAATATAAACCTCTATAGACTGGGAAATGGAGAGGTCGGTAGGTATGCACTATACAAACCTCTATGGACTGGGAAATGGAGAGGTAGGTAGGTATGCACAATATAAACCTCTATGGAATGGGAAATGGAGAGGTAGGTAGGTATGCACAATATAAGCCTCTATGGACTGGGAAATGGAGAGGTAGGTAGGTATGCACAATATAAACCTCTATGGACTGGGAAATGGAGAGGTAGGTAGGTATGCACAATATAAACCTCTATGGACTGGGAAATGGAGAGGTAGGTATGCACTATACAAACCTCTATGGACTGGAAAATGGAGAGGTAGGTAGGTATGCACAATATAAACCTCTATGGAATGGGAAATGGAGAGGTAGGTAGGTATGCACAATATAAACCTCTATGGACTGGGAAATGGAGAGGTAGGTAGGTATGCACAATATAAACCTCTATGGGCTGAGAAATTGAGAGGTAGGTATGCACTATATAAACCTCTATGGACTGGGAAATGGAGAGGTAGGTAGGCACAATATAAACCTCTATGGACTGAGAAATGGAGAGGTAGGTAGGCACAATATAAACCTCTATGGACTGGAAAATGGAGAGGTAGGTAGGCACAATATAAACCTCTATGGACTGGAAAATGGAGAGGTAGGTAGGCACAATATAAACCTCTATGGACTGGAAAATGGAGAGGTAGGTAGGCACAATATAAACCTCTATGGACTGGAAAATGGAGAGGTAGGTAGGTATGCACAATATAAACCTCTATGGAATGGGAAATGGAGAGGTAGGTATAGAGGTTTATATTATGCCCAATATAAACCTCTATGGACTGGGAAATGGAGAGCTCGGTATGCACAGTATAAATACACACACACTGGGTTAGTGAGTAGTACACACCAACATTCATCTTTACGTCCAGCTTCACGGCTCCCTGTCGGCACCGGGGGGGGCGCTGGCGTGTGCACAGACCTGGCTCCCCCCTTGGACGGCTACCGTGTCCGCTCACGGTTCGTCAGAGAGAGAATAAAAATGAGACGACTACCACCACCTCCTCCTCCTCTCCCCCTCGCTCCAGCCGCCAGGGTCTGTCTGGAACCAGGGATCTCCACTTCCGGTCTGTCTACTCAATCAACGCAGTCTGTTACCGGAAAGGGAAAAGCTGGGGATAGACGCTCAACACAGCGCATGCGCAGGAGGCTGACCCCGCCCCCTATTTCGAAGTAGCGATAACTTTATTGGTTCACATTAAAGTGAACATTCCAGAGAATAACAAGGATGGGCTGTAGGGCAGAGTGAAGTGTCTGATGAGGACATACTTGAATTGATGTGGACTAAATCCCCCTAGATGCAACAGTGATACACTGCTAGTCTGTCTAGACCAGGGATAGGCAACCCTAGACACTCTATATTCTAGACTACATTTCTCTTAATGGTCTTACAGCCATAATGCTGGCAAAGCATCAGTGGAGATGTAGTCCACAATATCTGTGGAAGGTTGCCTCCCATTGGGCTATTGGACATGTTGTACACATGTAACTACTGGGATTGTCAGATCTCTGTATTTTTCGGTAAAATGCTTATGGTTTTCTCATTCTGTTGAAAATGGTGACCAACAGTATATGGAATAATACAAGCGATTTGTACGTAATATCAATAAATCATGTCCAGGAGCTATGTAAGCATAGATTTAATAAAATTAAAGGAGCAATTTGAAAGATGGTCATTCTAAATGGTTATCAGCTCCATATATGATTCGGGGGTTTTCCATTCAAAACTGGTCACAAAGAAATGTATCACATAATCATTGCATCTCTTGCGCATTGCGAGCATGTAATTCTCTGCGCACGTGAATTGTAAGTCACGTGAAATGGTGAGATTTGCATCTTCGCTAGCTAGCTGTACAGTTAGTCTGTCAGCGACACATAAACCTGTGATGATGGGTAAATATAAAAACTATTCTGCGGGCTTCAAGCTGCAAACGATTATCTTTGCTGAACAGTATGGAAACAGAGCTGTGGAAAGACAGCTTTCAGTGAATGAAAAGTTGGTGCAAGATTGGCGGAAACTAAAAGCCAAGCTAAAAAAGACAAACATATCTAGGCCTGCTGTAGCGGGACACCTGGTAATCCAACCGGTTACCTCCGTTATATAAGAATTGAGCGACCCATCTTCCCCAGTAACCGGACGACACACAATTCCAGGGGTACAACAACTTTATTGGCCACAGGTGGCTTTATACTTTCCCCATGCAAGGGGTGAAACACACATGAAGACAATGTCCCCTCCTAGAGTCCTCCCCTGCCCCCCCCCCTCTCCCCCCCATCCCTGGGGTCACATCTGGAGACTGGGCCAGCTAGCTACTGCCTCTACTTTGGCTGGTTCGGGCTTCTGTGTTCCACACCCCATCCGGTGGCCCAGGTATTGTACCTCTGTCATCCCTAGGCTGCACTTGCTGGGCTTCAGAGTCAATCCCGCCTCCCTAATCCTGTCCAGCACAGCCCCCACATGTACCAGGTGTTCCTCCCAAGTATCGCTGTATATGGCGATGTTGTCCAGGTATGCACAGGCATAATCCGGTAGACCATCTAACAGCTTGTCCAACATTCTTTGGAAAGTGGCTGGAGCATTCTTCATCCCGAATGGCATTACCTTAAACTGGTACAGGCCAAAGGGCGTGATGAAGGCGGACTTGGGGACAGCATCCGCTGCTCCGGGGTCTGCCAGTACCCCTTACACAGGTCAATTGTGGTGAGGTATCGGCCCCGAGCCATCCTTTTGAGCAGCTCATCTTTGCGGGGCATGGGGTAGGCATTGGAGACCAGCTTGTCGTTGAGCCTCCTGCAGTCCACACAGAACCTGGTAGCCCCGTCTTTCTTCGGGATTAGGACTACTGGGGAGGTCCAAGGGCTCGTGGGTGGTTCGATGACCCCTATCCGGAGCATCTCCTGGATCTCCTGTAGCATACTTCCCCGCACAGCCTCCGGCACCCGGGATAGGGTCTGCCGTAGAGGTTGCTGATCGGGGGTCTCCACTCTATGGGTGGCCAGGAGGTATACCCTGGGAGATCGGAGAACGTTGTGCTCTTGGTGGACAACATTTCCTTTGCCTGTCCGCGTTAGTTCTCAGTTAGTCAGTCCTTTAACTGGACATCTTCTATGGACCCTGCCTGGGAGGTCAGGCAGGGGGAAATTGCCATAATCTTCCGAGGCTGGTGCGCAGATGGCGGCGACATCCTCTGTCCACTCATGGTAGGGCTTTGAGCATGTTCACATGTAACAGGCATCGGACTCTGGTATCCGAGTACGGACCGATCCCATAGGTAGATAGGTAGTGTAATCTTTCCGTTCCACTACTTGGTATGGGCCCTGCCAGGCCGCCTGTAGCCTGTCCTGTTGAATGGGTTTCGACACCAAATCATTCTGCCTGACTTGATAGTTACGGCTCCTAGCGTCCCGATCATACCATGTGCACTGGCACCTCTGGGATGCCTGGAGGTTCTCCCGCACCAGATAGGTGAGTTCCTCAAGCTGGTCCCTAAACTCCAGCACATATGGTATGATGGGGGTCCATTCCTGATCCCCATCTACCTCTCAGTGTTCCCGAACTAGGTCTAGGGGTCCCCTCACTCTCTGCCCGACTATTAGTTTGAATGAGGAAAAGCCAGTAGATTCCTGGGGCACCTCCCGATAAGCAAACAGGAGATGGGGCAGGAATTCTTTCCCAATCCTTGTGAGTCGCTGTAAAGGTATTGCGCATTTGCTTCAACCTACCATTGAAGCGCTCGCACAGGCTATTGGTATGGGGATGGTAAGGGGAGCTCAGAATCGGTTTAATGCTGCATAACCTCCACAGTTTCAGCAGTAAAATGGGTGCCCTGGTCCGAGAGGATCTCCCGGGGAAAACCTATCCGGGAGAACACTTGCATCAGGGCTTCAGCCACAGTCTCTGCCCGAATATTGCTCAGGGCGACTGCCTCGGGGTACCGAGTTCCGTATGATGTCGACAGCTACTCTGCTGAACGGATCTTCAATAACAGGTAGGGGTGGAGTGGGGCCTTGTGTCGATCCCCTGATCGCCCGCTTCCCCACCCTCTGGCATACATTGCAGGTCTGACAGTCCTGGCGCAGATCCTTAGAGATGCTTGGCCAGAAGAAGCTTTGGGTGAGCCGAGACACCATACGACTCCTTCCCAAAAGAGCTTCAGCAGCTCATACCGATACTTCTTGGGCGCCACCAGTTGCTTGGTGGTAGTAGGGGCTATAGCTGGTTCCTTTCTCACTGCAATGCTGTAAAACCGTCGCCCTTCCCAGATGTACCACTCCCCTTCTTTCCCTACCTCCCCCATGGCTGCCTTGTCCTTGTAACCTTTTAGGGTCGGAGGCTACCTCCTTTTCAAGTAGGATCTCTGGGCTCTGGGGGTAGGTAGCTGGTATAGGCGGCCCGGGCAGAGGGACGGGAATGGCGCCCTGAGGGAGGGGGACTGACTCGAGTGGTTCACTTATGGAGCCTTCTGCGGGAACTTTGGGGGGTGGAAAGTGGCACGTATGCCAACCTGAGCCTCAGAGTCAGAGCCGACGTGGGTGGTGCGGGCTTGCTGCCGGGTCATCAAAGAGTAGACCTTTACCAGGGTCTGGACGGAGACAAAGGTGGAGGCGAGGTGTCCCAGGTCGTTGCCGAGCAGCACCTTGGCGGGTAGTCGATCCATGAGGCCCACTTCAACTCTCTGGGCTCCAGCGCCCCAATCCAGGTGAACATGGGCAGTGGGTAGGTACTGTACATTCTCAACAGCCACTCGGATGGCGACGGTACCCCCTGTCCTTTCTTCATCGGGGATAAGCTGGGGTCGCACCAGAGTTAGAGTGGCTCTGGTTTCTCAGAGCCCCTGGACCTTGCGTCCATTCAGCCGCACTGCCTGTCTGTGGTGGTCCCAGTTATCGTGGGTAACTTGGTCTGGGTTTGCCTAATGCATGATGGCCCAGGCTTCTTCAGAGGGGCTCGGGAACTCTGTGGGGTCTTCGTGGTAGCAGAGAGCTGCTGCTTGTGGGTTGGTAGGTACTACGGGGGTGACCCACTGTGGTTTGCCCTGGTTTTGAGGGCAGTTCATTTTGAGGTGGCCGGGTTGGAGGCATTGGAAGGAGCACCGTTCTGCCCCAGGGTAGACTCGCTGGGGGGGTGCCCGGACTAGGAACCCACGAAGGGGAGCTGCGGGAGTGAGGTTGGGTTGTAGCAGAGGTCGGATGGGAGTTCGGTAGCCGGGCTAGGAGGGCTGCTTTGACTGACTTGTACTCCCAGATCTGGTCTGCCGGTACATCTCGGTAAGCCTCTGCCGCCCTCCCCGTTAGGGTCCTGGCCAGGATAGTGACCCAGTCTGCGGGGGCGACTTCCTGCAATAAGCATTGTCGCTCGAAATTCTGCAGGAAATTGTCAATGCCTTCTTCTGCCTCCTTGAATTCTTTAAAGGCGGCAAAGGGCAACTTGGTTTTTTGGGCCGGGCTTTCTGGGGACCTCTCTCAGTTTCGTCGTTCATCTGCTTGTTGGGGGTTCGCCCCATTCTTTCGCCCCATTCTTTCAGAGAAAATCCTATTCACGGATTCCTCCGAGGGTGGCTTTTTGTAATATGCCAGGCGCTGGGCCACTTCCTTGTGTAGTTCATCTCCTTCTCCGGCCCCTAGCTGGGGAGTAGCTGCCTCAGTGCGTGCATGGTCATCTTCCATGAGGGCAGCGATCAATTCTGCCTTGGTACGATGGCCAGGGGTTATCCCTCTAGCTTCACACAGATCTTGCAGTGTTGGGCGTTTTAGGCACGTATAGTCCATGGGTCGGTTTGGCTGGGACGTAGTGATGTAGAATTATTAAAAATCTTTATTGAACTTGTATTGAATTATTGTACTAACTCCATTTTAACTGCATACTGTGAATCCTCCATTTTGTCCTCCTAACCTGACTTCTTCAATCCTCCATTTTGTCCTCATAACCTAACTTGTTCATTTTAAAACTACATTACATGACAGAATTTCCCAGCACATCTAATACAATAGACAAAGACTGTATTCTCTATAAAGACATGATTAACTCAGGAACTGCTGACTTTACTGACTTTCCCCTAACTTGCAACATAGTATAATTTGAAGGCCACGAGAACACAGTAGTAATGAAATGTTCTATTCATAAGAGACCTTGCACCTGGACATGAGGCCCGATATCACTGACTGTGTAAAATGATGCTCAAGCCCCCCTTTCCACCGAGTAAACCTCATGCTGGGAAAGATGGCGCCTGAGCCTTCTGTCCACACCCTTGTCCAGAACAATACCACCTCCCGGTGGGAGGACACCTAGCTGGTCACTCAAATCCCTGAGCCAATTAATAATATTGATGGGTGGACACTGATATAGTCACATAACGTTTAATCCAATTAATGATGTTTATTTGTTATTATCTGATATTCAATGATGATGTCATTTTGCTTTTAAAAAGATCTGCACAACTGTTTTCCAACCGGATTGCATTAAATTTTCTGAAGTGCTTTTAACCTGAACTCCATGTGTCAGTGTGAGCTTACTTCTGCGTATACGCAATTTAATCATCTCAGATTTGGACAGGAACAGATAGACATTTAAACATATTTGTTTATTTCTAAATTAATCTACATCAATTTGGCGCATCCAACGTGGGGCATCGGGCTATGGCCTCTGGCCGGTGAGCCGTCCTAAGGAAGATGCTGTTGGACGAGGGAATCCTGGGGGTAGGAAAGGAGACTGATCACCTCCAGGTACACGGTAGAGACTTCTGCAGAGCCACCGGTATGTTCCGGCCCCTTGGATTAACCCGTCCACGTGTCTGTGACTGCTTCCCGGGAGGACATCAAAGACAGGTAATATCTTGCCCGGTGTCTCGTTACTCACTTGTTTACCTGCATTTTAGTCTATCTGTTGCCTGGGTGTGTTTGAATTGTTTGCCTGTTTCCCCATTTTGAGATAAAGGGGGGGTGGGGACCTGCAGGGGATTTGCCTGGTGTTCTCTGTCTTGCTTGTTTTCCCCTTTTTGGGATAAAGGGGGGTGGACCTGAGGGGACTTGCCTGGGTCTTCAGTTTGTCTGTCTATCTGTTTGTATTTTACCCCTTTTGGGATAAAGGGGGGTGGACCTGAGGGGATTTGCCTGGGTCTTCTGTTGCCTGTTTTACTCCTTTTAGGAACCACGGTGCTGTGGTTGTAGGGAAAAAGGGGGGTTGACCTGTGGATGTGTTCCTGGGGGTCTTCTTTTCCTGTTTTACTCTTTTAGGAGCCTCGTGGCTGGGGCTGTAGGGAAAAAGAGGTGTGTTGGATCTGTGGAGATTGTGTAGACTCATAGTTTCCTGGGGATCCTTCTGGTGTCACTTTGATAGCCTAGCTAGCTTCTCTGTGCACGTTACTCTGCTTGCAGAGTGCTGGTACCCTCCAGCTTTGAGCGCTGAGCTGGAGCCATTCCAATTTTTATTTGTGGTGCGTGAATTCGGGCAGGCATTGCTGTCTTCATCACCACGGAGTAGTGAGACTTATAAAGTGGGTTTTTATAGGGGCACTACAAGGGTGAGGGTAGCGCAGACACTATTAGTGGGCTGCTGTGTCGAGGGAGGCATATGGATTTCGGACCGGTGTTAGCTGTTATCCTTGGCCGCTGGTAGTAAGATACTACGGGATTGAGGGAGGTGACTTTGGAGTAAGCACACGAGTAAAGGAAAGGGATTACTGTTGATTTTATTTGAACTGTGATGCATGCACTGTATTTCAATTGTTTTGTTGTCTTGTTTGTCTAATTAGGAGTCTCATGAACTCCTGTGTCTGTCTCTAAGGATTTTCCTTGCCTTTCATCTTTTCTACACTTTCTATATTATTATACTATCCACTCCCATTTCTCTTAAAAGGGAAGTGATTGGTCACACACTTCTCACCTCGCTCCAATCCGTGTCTACCACCCCGGGTAGGCGGATTCAGTGACTAGTCTACGTTTTGGGAAGACGCACCTGAGAAAGACCCACGGTTCTCGGGTGGCAGTCGAGCATTGTAGACGTTCCTGTTCAGTTTTCCTTCTCTCTCCCTATATCTAGGACGCTGGTATAGGGGAAAAAGGGATTATGGGGCAGGATTTAAGCAAGCCCAGTAAGGGCTGGCTAGCGCGTGTGATCTAGTTGAAGATAGAGATTGCTAAAGTGTGTAAAATTGCTGTGCCTTCACGTGGTAGATTACTGACAGAGAAGAAAGCAAGCTTACTGGTACAGAGTAGCAATGCAATTCAGCAGGAAGGTTGGGCTGAGGAAGAACTGGATCACAAAGGGTTAAGAATGTATGTATATCATAATAATTGTTTTTGTATTTTGTATTAGCCATTACCCTGGTAGAGGGTGGGGGTTTTGTATTGAGTTTCACTGAGAATATTATTAAATGTTGTGCTTTTGTGTCTCTTTGCTTTTGCAATAACTGTAACGTGGCTATCCTTCTGTCTTGTTACTGTACAGCATTGACATGGTTAAAGAGATTCTGCTGGCAGTCTCTCTCTCTCTCCCACTTCCCCCGCCTTCCTCTCTCTCTTGCTTTCTGTGAGGGGGGGTTGCGTGCTTGCAGATTCAGATTTGTGTTTCGTAGAGTTATTACTGATAAGACTTAGCAATGGAATTTTTGCTCGGAAATATTCTAACTGTGTATTTTGTTATTTCAATTGAAGTTGATAGGATCGTGTGGGGGATGTAGCTCAATGTTTATTGCGAAGGTTAGGAAAGTGAATCTGATGCAGGAATAGAGAATTATTTGGACGAGTTAAAAATGTAAAGGCAAGTGTGATTTGTTGCAATACTATGCAATGTGGATAGAGGGAATATGCAAAGTTGTTACGTTAGATTGTGAAGAGGAAAAGTGAATTGGTAATTGTTGGTTGCATCCCGTGAGTTTATTTATTTATTTGGCACCATGTTATTTCAAAGCTTCACGGACTGTTACATGTATAATGCTTTCATTTGTCAGCTGAAATGCCCTACAAGAAAATGGCCCCTAGAACAAAAGAAGGTTGTCCTTAGTACCCACGCCTCCTCCTGCCCTCACTCTGCCCTTAGTGAGGTCATATCCGCCCGTGTATTGTGTCATGCTCATCCTATCTTAAAGACATGCTGTCTTCCTTAATTCCCATATATTATGAACAAAAAGGTTACGGTTACTAGGATTATCCTGCTATTAGTTTCCCTGTGTCAGGAAGGTGTCTGTGACAAGTATTGGTTAATATGTAGATAGAATATATATATGTCTATCGTTTCACGTATAAGTAACAAGTGTGTTTTAGCTTTGTGTACAAAGATTGATAACATGCTGAAAGAAGGGTTATCTTAAAGAACATTTACTAAAAGAAAGTTCTAATAAACCAAGATTTCTTGAACAAATGGTAATACAATTAGGGATTGGTTTCAAAATGTTTTTACTGGATAATGTTTGCCTCCAGATTAAAAGACTGACTAACATAATTTTTTTGTTGTAAGCCCAGATATTTTATTATTGCATATGCATAGGAATTGAGACTTTGGGCATTATAGTATATTAATTCTAGATCTGTTACTAGCAGCAAGTGCTTAGCCTTATGCCTATCCCACGCATGCTTAAACACTTCTACCAGTTAACCTCTACCACTACAGTTGGAAGGCTATTCCATGTTTCCACTACCCTCTCAGTAATGTGATGCTTCCTGATATTATTATTTTTTTTAAACCTTTGTCCCTCTATTTTTGAGACTATGTCCTCTTGTTATGGTAGTTTTTCCTTCTTTTAAATATAGTCTCCACTTTTACTGTGTTGTTTCCCTTTATGTATTTAAAATGCTTTTATCATCTTTTCACCAAGCTATACCTGTCAAGATCCTTTAACCTTTCCTGGTGAATTTTACCCTGCAATCCGTGAACCAGTTTAGTAGCCCTTCTTTGAACTCTCTCTAAGGTATCCATATCCTTCTGAAGATATGGTCTCCAGTACTGTATCCAGTACTCTAAGTAAGGTCTCACCAGTGTTCTGTACAATGGCATGCGCACTTCCCTCTTCCTATTGCTAATACCTCTCCCTATGCAACCAAGCATTCTGCTAGCATTCCCTGCTGCTCTATTACATTGTACATTGTCATTAACAGCCAGAAACTGGAGAACAAGAAATGTGAATTAATGTATAGCCTTTTATAAGCTTAACAAAATCTCCATTATCTTTTCCATTTATTTTCCAGAAGACAATGTTATTTGTCTATTTCGTATGTTTTAAAAATACATTATCAGTGAAGAGTAGAATAAATTTTATCCCATTTGCGAGACATAAAATTGTGATAATGTATATTTGTGATATAAGTAGAAATTACATTTTGAGATGTTAGATATAAATTATTAAATTAAGAACGAGAGTCAGGGATAGCGTCTGTCTCCGCGGGCACAAGACCCCGTGTGGAGAAGTGGTGGGCAAGCCATCATGGGCCACCCATGGGAGTGAAACGTTCGAGGCTTGTGGAGACAAGATGAGCATGTTAGCCTTTTATTATTTTTCTCTAGGGAAAGCATAGGGCCAGTTAATAGTTGTTGTACATGGGCTATTTGCAGCCTCCATTGCATTTCTACCTAGTCTTGATTTCTGATGTATCCTCCATTGCTACATCACCTGTCTGCTCCCTTACCTGCCCACCCCCGCTTATTCCTCCCACCGATCCCTCCCCTTCATCTGCAGTCCCCCACTTTCTCCTACTACCCCTCCCTCTACTCCACCTTCTCCTCTCTCCTCCTACTTCTCCTCTTCTCCTCCTCCTACTCCTCCCTCTCCTCCACCTTCTCCTCTCTCCTCCTACTTCTCCTCTACTCCTCCTCCTACTCCTCCCTCTACTCCACCTTCTCCTCTCTCCTCCTACTTCTCCTCTACTCCTCCTCCTACTCCTCCCTCTACTCCACCTTCTCCTCCTCCTACTCCTTCTTCCTGCTCTTACTCCTCCTTCTTCTTCCTGCTTCTCCCTCTACTCCACTTTCTCCTCCTACTCCTCCCTCTCCTCCACCTTCTCCTCTCTCCTCCTACTTCTCCTCTACTCCTCCTCCTACTCCTCCCTCTACTCCACCTTCTCCTCCTCCTACTCCTTCTTCCTGCTCTTACTCCTCCTTCTTCTTCCTGCTCCTCCCTCTACTCCACTTTCTCCTCCTACTCCTCCCTCTCCTCCACCTTCTCCTCTCTCCTCCTACTTCTCCTCTACTCCTCCTCCTACTCCTCCCTCTACTCCACTTTCTCCTTCCACTCCACCTTCTCCTCTCTCCTCCTACTTCTCCTCTATTCCTCCTTCTCCTCCTCCTACCCCACCTTCTTCCCTCTCACTCTATCCGCTACTCATTCTTCCATCTCCCCACCACCATCTCTATATCCTTTATATGCTTCCTCCCTTCTTATTCCTTACCAATTTCCTCCACCCATAGACAACTCTGCCTCTACCTGACAACATTATATTTTGAAGAAAAGTTGCTCTCGCCACTCTTCCGCCACTTCCCAGGGGGGAATACCACACTGAAAGAACTGTTTTGGGCACTCTCAAGGAAATAGTGCGGCCCTGACCCAGATTCCCATGGAAGTAAGGGAGGTGGCTGTCCCTCATGTTTTTTCTTCACTAAGTCCCCAGAAATCTCATGAAAGGAACTTGACTCATTAGAACAAAACATGAACATTCAATTTACAAATCTCTACAGAGGGGGGTCAGCAAGAGAACTGTGAATAGAAAGACAAAGTAGCTTTACCAGATCCTGACTCCACTCTGTTTGCGGATAAAGAGGAAAGGTACCATACTGGATTTGCTGTTGCTACAGAAGATCAGGTACGTCAAGCACCTTCACTTTCCTCACTCACATCTGCTCAAGACGCTGAATTGACAGCCTTCTCAGTGGCATACAAAATGCCTGAAGGAAGACATGCCAATATCTACACTGACTCAAGACATGCCCTGGGTGCAACACATTATTTTGGATCAATCTGGAAGATAAGAAGCACCACTCAGCTGACTAAAAGCTGCCAACCAAGCCACAAGTGCACCAAGGGAAGTGGACAGATTGGTGTCCGCTAAAGAAACTTCTATACTCACCATGTAGATCCTACCTACAGATCTCAAGCTTCTAAAAAGAATGACAAAGCAGCTACTGACCCTGAAGAAATACAAAGCTGGAAAAACAGAAAGGGGCAACCCTTGAAGACGGGCTGTACTCCAACGCTCTTAAGCTCTGTTTACCCAAAAACATGTACTGGGCAGTGAGCCCATGGAACTTTATACCTATCCAAGACCCTCATGAACTCTTTGATCTCTAAATACTCTAAAGCACCTAGAATTACTCCTCTAATCACCAGTCACTGCCGATCCTGTGTTATTTGTGCCAAGGACAGCTCAGGCAGAAGAGGAGGAGAATCCTAAGCACCTAGCTAACTCTCAATATCCCTTTCAAGAATCCAGGTGACAAAGAGCTACTGGGTCAAATATGCACTAGTTATAATAGACATTTTGTCAGGATGGCCAGAAGCCTAGCCGGTCATCAATGTGACAACCAAGACCATATACCCAATAGTGCATTGTGAAAGTTGCAGAGATCACTCAATGGATTCATTGTTCCAGATTCAAGACTCACTCTCTCTCTCTGCAACATGAGAAGTAACATTTGTTGATTTTGACACACTTTTGACTCTAAAGAAAAAAAAAATGACTTGTTAAATAAAAAGATACCAGCAAGTAGGTGTTTGATGGCCATAATAATGCCTGACCACCTGCCATCGATGGAAAGCCGAGGACCCCAAAAGGAGACCTCGTGAAGCTGAAGAGATCCAAATGCCAAGCTTCCTCAGGATTATTTGCCCATCCTGAGTTTGTGGTGATATTAATATTGACTAAATGATCCGAGTCCACCTACGCTGATGTAGCGTGGGACAGGTTTAATACTACACCCTAGCCAAGGTTATTATGTCAATACACATAATACATGACAAGGTACTCTTGACACACCACATTCATGCTTCAGAACATAAAAAGGAGCACCCCTCTAAAGGGAAAGTTTGATATATATATATATATATATTGATGCCATAGGTGTGCCAAGGGGGGTACCAGATGATTTTGCAGTAAAGGGAAAGTTTGAGTCAATTTTCCCAACCGTCACTGCTAATAATAATAATAATATTTTGATTTGCATTTATTATATCTATTGCAACCAACAACGTTTACCTGTCACCATGACTTGTTGTGCCTATATTCCAGATAACACAGGTCCATATGGTAATGTAAGCTTGTCTATTCATGATGTCCCTCTGAAGAACTAAGAAGACTTTAAGAACCGTTACTTCATAGGGTTTTGTGCCTTTGGGCTAACCTGTCTTCTGAAACTAACTAATAAAGTTTATCTCTTAGAATATTAACATTTCATAGGGGGGACTGATGTAGAATTATTAAAAATCTTTATTGAACTTGTATTGAATTATTGTACTAACTCCATTTTAACTGCATACTGTGAATCCTCCATTTTGTCCTCCTAACCTGACTTCTTCAATCCTCCATTTTGTCCTCATAACCTAACTTGTTCATTTTAAAACTACATTACATGACAGAATTTCCCAGCACATCTAATACAATAGACAAAGACTGTATTCTCTATAAAGACATGATTAACTCAGGAACTGCTGACTTTACTGACTTTCCCCTAACTTGCAACATAGTATAATTTGAAGGCCACGAGAACACAGTAGTAATGAAATGTTCTATTCATAAGAGACCTTGCACCTGGACATGAGGCCCGATATCACTGACTGTGTAAAATGACGCTCAAGCCCCCCTTTCCACCGAGTAAACCTCATGCTGGGAAAGATGGCGCCTGAGCCTTCTGTCCACACCCTTGTCCAGAACAATACCACCTCCCGGTGGGAGGACACCTAGCTGGTCACTCAAATCCCTGAGCCAATTAATAATATTGATGGGTGGACACTGATATAGTCACATAACGTTTAATCCAATTAATGATGTTTATTTGTTATTATCTGATATTCAATGATGATGTCATTTTGCTTTTAAAAAGATCTGCACAACTGTTTTCCAACCGGATTGCATTAAATTTTCTGAAGTGCTTTTAACCTGAACTCCATGTGTCAGTGTGAGCTTACTTCTGCGTATACGCAATTTAATCATCTCAGATTTGGACAGGAACAGATAGACATTTAAACATATTTGTTTATTTCTAAATGCCACCGCTTGCCACCAGTTGTAGCAGGACACCTGGTAACCCGACCGGTTACCTCCGCTATAAAAGAATGAGCGACCCATCTTCCCCAGTAACCGGATGACACACAATTCCAGGGGTACAACACTTTTTACTTTCCCCATGCAAGGGGTGGAACACACATGAAGACAATGTCCCCTCCGAGGGTCCTCTCCCCCTGCCGGGGACGCACAATGGAACTGGAACCCCAGTCTCTTTGTCCGTTGTTACCGCCACTCAGTTTCTTCTCCCCCCCTCCCAGAGGTCTATGCATGGGACAGGAACTCCAGTCCTTTTGTCCCCAGTTCCCGCCGCACAAACAAAGGGTTTCCCGCTTCCGGGGCCAAGGGGTCTCCTTCCCAGGACCCTCTGCATCTGGGAGTCGAGGCTTCCCTTGCGGTTTGTGGTTTTGACACCTTGTTAACAAGGTTAACTCAGCTATAAAACGGGTGCGAACATTCTAACGAGTTGTAAACATTCGAAGCAAACATTCTAAATGAGGTATCAAGGTGGTCCCCTTTAGGGAGGCGAACAGAACCTGTTCGTATGGAGCCTCCCGAACGGGGAGCAGGTAAAACATACGAACAAACACAAACATAGGGGAACACTAGGAATTACACACAGCAATTCACAGACAGGCAGCGGTCCCGCCAAACGTGCGTTTAGGGGTCCTGAAACAGGCATGTTTCCACAAATTGATGAAGAAGAGTTTGTGTATGTGAACTAAATGCGGAACAATGGCTGCAGTGTATCGTCTGAGATGTTGCAAATGAAGGCACGGGAGGTAGCACGCAAATAAACCATTCTTGAAACTCAGTTAAAAGAGAGTTGTGGCTGGATTCTGAAGTTCATGCGAAGACGCAATCTGTCTGTGCGAAAGAGAACCACAATATGCCAAAAGTTACCACCTGATTACACTGACAAGGTTTAAAGCTTTCAGCGATTTGTCTTATGCATATGCCAAGAAACTTCATACCTACTTTCTCAAATCACTAATGCTGATCAGACTCCAGTGTTTTTCAATATGCCTCGCAACAGCACTATTGCTCTAAAAGGATCATCAAATATATCTATGAAAACCAGTGGTAAGGAGATATTACGGTGCACGCTAATGCTTGCCATTGATGGAAGGAAGTTACCAGCTTAGATCATTTTAAAGAGGAAAATAATGCCTAAGGGAATACAATTTCCCAGTGGAATTCATGTACGAGTGCAACCAAAGAGTTAGATGGACTTAAAACTACTGAAATAGCCGGTTATGCTCGTTTTAGATAGTGAATGAATTGAAGCCACTTCTCCATGCAAATAACACCAGGTAGTCATTCCTGGTGGCTTAATATCTATTTTGCAGCCACTAGATTTATGTGTAAACAAACACTTTAAAAACTACTTGTGTCGTTTCTACAACGAGTGGATGATGAGCAATGATCATCAATTGACACCTGCTGGAAATATTAAGCGCCTTAAACTGATATGTACATGGGTAATTAAGAGTTGGAACTTATACCACATGAAACACTTGTCAAAAAATAAAAAGATGGGAATTTCGAATGCACTAGATGGAACTGAAGATAACGCACTGTGGCAGAATGATAACGAAGTAAACACATCTGACGTGAGTGGTGCTGAGGATGGCGCATCTGATAAGGAAACCTGGCGCAACTCTGTTGTAAATTTTCTGAAGTGTAATACTCGTATTTCTACTATAATGCACAAATAAATAACTGATGTGGTAACTTTATTTTTCAGACTAGAAAAATGTACTCTAAACTGACACGAAGAAAAATGGGAAAAAATGAAAATGCATCCTAATTTTGCACCTAAGATTAAAGTTTAGTAATAGTTTACAGAGTAAACAGGAATGGACTAGAAGTCCTAATTGGGAGAGTAACACAAAATATAGGGAAGGGGAAACCTACCTTTTATAGTCCTAAGGAAAAACGGAAATATAAAGCATGAAAGAGAGAGACAAGAAAGTATATGTATAATGTGTGTGTATGTGTACACATACACAAATACCTATAAATATCCAGCTAGGTTAGCTAAGATAAACATAGCTACTAGTGAGGTCTAAGCCTACACTGTACACTGTCCCAGCAAATGGACAAAACCAGGGGGTTTGGCTCATTTTTGGGGGGTTTTGCTCATTTATCTTAGCCCTAGTATCCTTCACCTTTGGCTATACCTGTTTTTTGTCCAGTGTACAGTGTAGGCTTAGACCTCATTAGTAGCTATGTTTATCTTAGCTAACCTAGATGGGTATTTTATAGGTATTTGTGTATGTGTACACATACACACACATTATACATATATTTTCTTGTCTCTCTCTTTCCTGTTTTCCTTAGGACTATTAAAGGTAGGGCTCCCCTTCCCTATATTTTATGTTACTCTCCCAATTAGGACTTCTAGTCCATTCCTGTTTACTCTGTATATCGTGGAATATTTCCCAATCCCTAGGAGAGTAACATTGTGTCAGGATTACAAGTTGATCCAACACGCAGAACTGTGTCACACCTAGGACTAAGGATAACGTATAACCGGACCTTAGAATGGCTGGACTTAATGTATCCAAGAATAGTCAAAATACTTGCTGAGGTCAGGAACACAGAATCAGACACAACGATGAGGGAAAGCCAAAAGTCAAGGATACCAGATATCAGGGAAATCAAAACAAACTAAAAGTCAAATACCAGAAAATCAAGATCAGGAACACACTCTCGGATAACCATAGGCATGAAACCACGACAGGGCAATGAGCAAGAGGAGAATTGGGTTTAAATATCCCTCTTGTGGATCCGATTGGCAGTAACCGGCCTTTGACCCCAAAGGCAATTACCAGGTTTCCATGTGCATTAATGCTGCTCAGCACAAACCCTCCTGTGGATTTCATTGGCCATGACCGGTCGTTGACCCCAAAAGTAATTACCAGGTTTCCATGTGCATGATTGCTGATCGGCACAACTTTTCCTGTCAGGACAGTAAATGCCATTAACCACATATTTATGTGTGGATGAATACGTGACACATTGGGCATTTACTGGAGCTAATCCATTAGCCCCCATTTTCATTGGGACTCTTGGATCAGCGCCTATTCTACTTTCATTCAGTTTTAGTAATAGTTTACAGTTTCGTTATGTATTTCTTTTTTTCTGTAAAAATTATCATCAATAGATTGTTTTAGACATTTGTTTACCTCTTTCTATGCTTGTGCCCACTGTCTATCAGGTCACTGGTTTTATCAAAAAGTTGGAGATCTCATGACTCACAGAACGGTATACCTGTCATGATACCATGGATCTAAACTCCAACCCCCTCCAAACTCTCCACCATCAGCACAACACCATGGCCCACGGTGCCTGGCCATCATGGAAACAGGATACACTCTCCTCTTATGATCTGTTCTCTAAAGAGGGGAGAATAGGCATAGGCATACAAACAGTCTTTTGTAAGATAGTGTGAACCATGTATGAGAACACATCCTAATATTCCACACAAATCACAGCACGAACATTTGCCCCCTCCAGCTGCTCTTTTTACACACTTACAGATTGATTTTATTCATGTATCCAAAATTGGTAAGAATTCTTACTGGTCATGGTTGATCAGTTTAGTAGATGGCATGAGGCCTTTGTGACATCTAGGGAAGATGCTAGGACTGTAGTGAAGATTATTGTTGCTGAAATTATTCCCAGGTATGGCTGCTCTCTGCAGGATTGGCTCTGATAATGGCTCGGGTTTTTGCCAGTAAGGTTACCAAGGAACTTGCTAAATTCTTGCAAGTTACCTGGAAGTTTCATATACCTTATCATCCACGGAGTTCAGGGGTAGTTGAAAGGATGAATAGGACTATTAAGGAAAAGCCCAGAATTTACCCAGGAACATGGGTAAATTGGACTAGATATCTACCAGCTATTTTAGCTGAGATAAGAATGAATCCCCACAAGGTGACTAAATTATCTCCATTTGAGATTTTGATGGGATGACCTTTTCCCACACCCTGGGCCAGGGAACCGCTTGTTATAATGTCTAGGGATTTACAGCTAATACAAGAATATGTACAGGAATTGTTGATAAAACCGAATGGTATGTATGACAATGTTTCTTCGCAGTTTTCCCTTACCTTCACAGGAACCTACTCATCCATACCAGCCCGGTGACAAGGTGTATATCCGTCAGCTGAACAGGACCAAGAAAGGAGGATACCTTTTTGGACCACCTGCTACTGTGATTGCTGTACCCAGAACCGCTGTCCTCACAGATTCCGATGACATCTGGATTCACGCATCCCGAATGAAGCTGTGTCCAAAGAGGGGAGCCAAGGAAGACAACACCACTCCTCGCTCGGAAACAGAAGAAGTTCCCCTTAGTGAAGCATCATGGCTTTTACACCATATCGTAGATTGAGAGGATCATACGTACCTGAGACCAAGATTATGTTGTACGCTATGCTTTCTGGAGTTGTTATACTCCCTCTGATATTGTTCCTTGAATGCTATTATGAGTACAAGTCAATGGCAAGTTTGAAACCGGTTTGTTTCTGGAAAAAGGACTGACACGATGAACAATTCTTCAACACCCCCAGCCCAATTAGGCCTTAGCCCCTCGTCTAGCATTCGTCACACACGCTCCCTCAAGAACCTTTCTCCACCACCTTTCTATCAGCATGTAATATGCAATCATTCATTCACTGAACGCATTTGGATGAATTGGACAAATAATAACCCTTATAAGTACCAGTTACCCATATGGAATGTGTTTTTATAACGCAGAAATGTGCATAGTTAAGGTTGCTAATTACACTAATATCTGTGTCACATTATTTAATAGAAGTTCTGATGGTAGGAAGAAAAACAGGTTTTGGGATACATATTATAAGAAAATTAATAAGGTTGCATATCAATATAAACAGACAGGCCTTATTACTTTTAATAATGATTATATAACTGGTACCATTAATTGGAGAAGGGGACAAATGTTAGTTATTATGAATGACACACACACACCTATTCCATCCACATGTATTAATACAACTGCCTTCCTACAAGCTGTACATGTGTCATTAAAAATCACTACTCCTTTTGTAACATTATGTAACACAGCAAACAAAAGGCAGAAAAGGGAATGGTATGACACACTGTTAGGAGGTGCTGGAACCACTATGGGTATACTAAATAGTTATAGATATGGAGACCCTCAAGAATAAGTTAAACATGGCCAGCATGCATATAGGGACTGGTTTCCATGCTACTGCAAACTGGGCTCCAACTGTTGTTAAATCACAGGTTACAGGATTGGATTTAGATAAATCTATGTATAACTGTTTAGGTAATTTAACTGTTGCAACTATGAAATTCACAACAGGTCTAAGTAATTGGAGTACTTGTGCCATCAGGTATTTATGGATGCAACAACAAGGATTGGCATTAGAAAACACACTAATGATTCCTAAATTAGAGAAGATTAGAGGAATGCTTAACCTCACAGATAATGAATGGTTACTTCTAAAAACCCCAATTCACTAAATGCAATGAATGGTTAACTGGTAATGTTTCATATTTTTCATGCTCATGCTATTTTACACTATGTCATATATCAAAGGATGTTAAATTAGCTTGTCAATTTAACACATTACCAGTACCAGTTTATGATCTCTTTGCCAGAAATTTAACCTGGTGGGCACCTACATACACAGGTAGCCACACATATCTTAAAAGGAGAACTCCTTAAGGTGAGTTCACAAATTCAGAATGATTTAGCCCATCATTGGTATGACACTTTCACTGGCTGGTCCTTTACTGGATCCCAGATAATGAAATCATCCTTCTATCCGCTTGTTATTGTAGCCCTGATTTTATTGTGTATGATTTTATATAACTGCCACCTTACTTGTATATTGAGGAAGAGAATACATAAATTAATCCATAATGCAGAACAGAAACAATTGGAAATTCTCCTCTCTGCCACTGGAAGGTATCAACCCATCTTTAAAACTGGGCCTTAGGAATTACCACATGGGAATCGAGGTGAAGAAATTAATGAAAGTCCCGCAGGGAGTGACTAGCACCCCTGAAAATACCATGAGGAAGTTTCTCTGTCCTGGTAAGATTTGTATCAATAATATGAGCACATTTTATTATTGCTCAAAGAGGGGAAATGTAAGAAAATGAAATAGTTCACTTTTCTGACATATGTATTTTATGCTTAGATAAGGTTTATAATCAATATTGCTGACTGAAGGGATATGAAACAGTTAAACTACTTTTTGCTTTGTATGCTTTAACTCAATGTACGACATAAATCTGCTAACTGTGGCAAAGACTTAAACAATAGGGTCTTCCTTCTATAGGAAGTGTGACAGTGTTAGATATGTTGACTGTGACAGACTTACAATTCTATAGGATGTAAGACAATGTTAAATACTCAGGATGTCTTGCCCAGGATCCAGACTTATTCAAAATCTTATCTTTCAATTGTCAGAATAATATTTAAGGAAGTAATCAATCTTATATTCTGTATGGCATATCTCATGACTCAAGTAACTTAATTTGCATAAATACTCATTACACAGTAAAGCATTTGAGAGTCTTGTCAAAGCATATTTTGTCCGTGTCTTATTGCTGACAATAATTCTCCATCAACGTTGATAATGGTGACCGAGAGAACCAGAATCGAGGGGAATTGAGTCCATTACAGCATTAACCCTTTCAGGAAGGCTGCAGAGTGGCAATATACACTGATATCACTTTTTCTGTCCTAAAAGTGAGGAGAAGGCTGACATCAATAGCCAGGAGACTGCGAGACGCGTCTATCAGGTACAGCTGGGGTAGGGAGGGATCCCTCTTAGCTGATATGGGAGGAGAGAGCATCACATTAACCTCCCTAAAAGACCCCGAGCCGTTCCTGCAGAAATTAGGCCTGTCACCCCAGCCGCGGCCAGAAGATTAAGACCAGGCACCTACACAGAGAGCTGTTGAGCGTGGAGCCGTTGCCAAAAACAATAATAGTACCACGTAGCGGTACCAAAAAGCCATAGTCGCGGCTTGGAGCTCAAGCCCCGACCACATAGTTCTGGGACTGCTCACTTTATACAGAATGCTGTTAACTCAAAGCTGCAAAAAGTATGCAAACACTTAGCCCTCTGTGACAAGTGAACAACACCGAGATATTTGATAAGGAAATAATACTTATATGTTCCATATATGCACCCATCTGTGTTATTGTTATGTCTATGAATATATTTATCACATAAAATGGAAAAGTTGTATGACGTTATGAACAACTTAATAAAATGCAAGTTATACTTTTTTTAATTAAAAATAAAATGCATCCCACCTCCATGACAACCAAGCACTGCAGGCCACAATGCAGTGCCGATGAAGGTAAGTGTGGAATGGACTAGATCATCCTTTTTAGTGTTGGGAGACCTATGAGTCAAACTCTGTTACAGTAAAAAACATCACCTGATGTCAGTCACTGGCTCCCTGATGATAAAGCTGGTTACAATAACGTATATCATATAATTTATCGGTATGTTAAGGGCTAGATCCAAGCTCCATGGCACCAATCTTTGTTGCTTCACGAAGCTGCACTGCCAAGGTTTAGCTGTTGCGGGCTAAGGTTAATTACCGTACCTTGAAGTTGTCTCCTATCTGTTTATGAAGCAGTTGAGTCAAGGTTAACTGTCTTAACCACTTTAACCCCTTAAGGACCGGACTGTTTTTGCGATGTTGTACATTTGCGACCAGCATCTTTTTACACTTTTGTGGTGTTTGTGTTTAGCTGTTATTTTCCGCTCTCTCATTTAATAGTTCCCATACAAATTATATATTGTTTTTTTCAGGACAAAAGGGGCTTTCTTTACATACCATTATTTATATAATCTCATGTAATTTAATTTAAATTTTTTTTTAAAAATATGATGAAAAATTTAAAGAAATACATTTTTTTTACTTTTATGTGAAAAATCTTTTACTCATCTACAAAAGCAAATTAAAAAAAACTGCTAAATAGATTCAAAATGTTGTCCTGAGTTTAAAAATACCCAGTGTTTACATGCTTTTTGTTATAGGGCTATAAGTACAAGTAGGATATTGTGGTTTCAAAACATACATTTTTAAAATGTATCAATAGTGACATTGTAACATTATTATCTGTCATAAATCTCTGAATAACACCCCACATGTACATATTTTTTTTAAAGTAGACAACCCAGGGTATTCAATATGGGGTATGTCCAGACTTTTTTAGTCGCAAACACTGGCTAAAGTTAGCGTTCATATTTGTTTGTGTGTGAAAAAAGTAAAAAACTAAATTGAACGCTAATTTTGGCCAGTGTTTGTGACTAAGTGGTTACTAAAAAAGACTGGACATACCCCATTTGCAATACCTTGGGTTGTCTTCTTTTGCAAATGGTATGCCATCATGGGGGTAATTCTCATTCCTGGGCTACCATACGCTCTCAAAGGCAACGTAACCAACCTTGCCATTTTCAATGTAAAAATATTTGACCCATATATTTGACCCTGTAACTTTCAAAAACGCTATCAAACCTGTACATGGGGGGTACTGTTATACTCAGGAGACTTTGCTGAACACAAATATTAGTGTTTCAAAACTGGAAAATGTATCACAACAATTATATCATCAGTAAAAGTGCTGTTTGTGTATGAAAAATACAAAATAAAGTCACTTTCACTGACAATATCATCGCTGTGATATGTTTTACTGTTTTGAATCACTAATATTTGTATTCAGCAAAGTCTCCCGAGTAAAACAGTACCCCCCATGAACAGGTTTTAGGGTGTCGTAGAACGTTACAGGGTAAAACACAGTGCTAGCAAATTAAATTCTCTGGACTTTCGACCTGGGTTTGCAGGCAGGTCCCTCAAATTGCAATCAATAAAATTACTTAATTATGTAAAAATATTACATAAATACACACGTAGAATTTAAATATATATGCATATTTATATATTTAAGGTCTACATGTATATTTATATCATTATTTATGTAATTTTGTATATTATTATTATTATTATTATTATTGCCATTTATATAGCGCCAACAGATTCCGTAGCGCTTTACAATATTTTGAGAGGGGGGGATGTAACAATAAATAAGACAATTACAAGAAAACTTACAGGAATAATAGGTTGAAGAGGACCCTGCTCAAATGAGCTTACAGTCTATAGGAGGTGGGGTATTAGAAACATTAGGATAGGAAATATCAAGTAGGAGTGAAGCAGAGCTGGAGGAGAGAGCAAAGCACTATCCCATAGGAGAGCAAGCGACAGGTATGTAAGGGAGAGATTACTCTGGGAGGCCATATGCTTTCCTGAAGAGATGGGTTTTAAGGCCCTTCTTAAATGATTGAAGACTAGGGGAGAGTCTGATGGCAGTAGTCAAGTTATTCCATAGGAGAGGAGCCGCCCGTGAGAGATCCTGCAAGTGTGAGTTGGCCGTACGGGTGCGAGCAGCGGTCAGGAGGTGGTCGCGGGCAGAGCGGAGGGTACGAGGAGGGGCATACCTCTGGATCAGTGAAGAGATATAAGAGGGGCTGGAATTGTTCAGTGCTTTAAATGTATGGGTTAGCACTTTGAATTGACTCCTATAGGATACAGGGAGCCAATGTAAGGACTGGCAGAGGGGCGAGGTGTGAGAGGACCGACTGGATAGGAAAATCAGTCTAGCTGCAGCATTCATTACAGACTGTAGCGGGGCAGTACGGCTTTTGGGGAGACCAATCAGGAGAGGGTTACAGTAATCCATGCGGGAAATTACTAGAGCATGGACAAGCTCCTTGGTAGCATCTTGCGTAAGAAAGGGGCGGATGCGGGCTATGTTTTTGAGTTGGAACCTACAGGACTTTGCAACAAACTGGATGTGAGACTCAAAGGTGAGACCAGAGTCGAGTATGACGCCAAGACAGCGCGCTTGTAGGGATGGACTTATGTGGATATCACTGACTTGAAGGGAGAGTGAGAGAGGAGGATCAGTATTAGGAGGAGGAAAGACAAGGAGTTCAGTTTTTGAGAGGTTAAGTTTGAGAAAGCGTGACGACATCCAGTCAGAGAGTGAAGAGAGGCAAGCAGTGACACGTTGCATGACGGCCGGGGAGAGGTCCGGTGAGGAGAGGTATATCTGAGTGTCATCAGCGTACAGGTGGTAGTTGAATCCAAAAGAGGCAATAAGTTTTCCAAGAGAGGCAGTATAAAGAGAAAATAGAAGGGGACCAAGGACAGAGCCTTGGGGAACTCCAACCGAGACAGGGCGAGGGGAGGAGGTATCCTTGGAAAAGGAGACACTAAATGAGCGTTGGGAGAGATAGGAGGAAAACCAAGAGAGGACAGAGTCACAGAGACCGAGTGATTGAAGAGTTTGAAGGAGGAGAGCATGATCAACTGTGTCAAAGGCAGCAGAGAGGTCAAGGAGAATTAATATGGAGTAGTGACCTTTGGATTTAGCGGAGATTAGGTCATTAGTCACTTTGATAAGAGCGGTCTCAGTAGAGTGGAGAGGGCGGAAGCCAGACTGAAGAGGGTCAAGGAGAGAGTTGGAATTAAGGAAGTGAGACACACGGGTAAAGACAAGTCTTTCCAAAAGCTTTGATGAGTAAGGGAGCAGGGATATGGGACGATAGTTAGAGGGGGAGGACGGGTCAAGAGATGGTTTTTTCAGGATAGGTATTACAGTGGCATGTTTAAGGTCAGCAGGAACAGTGCCAGAAGAGAGAGAGCAGTTAAAGATGTGTGTTAGGATAGGCACAAGACAAGGGGAGCGAGATCTGATGAGGTGAGATGGGACAGGATCAATATATTTCGTATTCGTATAGAATAAAATTTCATATAGATATATAATTTTTTTGAACATTTTTATTATTATTTTTACATTTTTTTATTTAATTTAAATTACTTATTATTTGTATTCTATAATAATATATATATACAATATATATAGTTATTATATATATGATATATATACGTGTGTAATTTAATTATAAGTGTATTTTTATATTAATATATGTACATATTAATATAAAAATACACTGAGCATGACATTATATATATTTATATATGATATATAGACATATATTATATAGGTATAATATATGTATATATATCATATATATATATACACACATATATAATTATAATTTTTTTTTATTAACATTAACTTTATTTTTTTTTATGATTTTGCACTAGCAGGGAGACTGCCTGTCAGCACAGACAGTCCCCCTGCAGGCAGACACATGGACACCTATTGTGACCATGTGGTCGCTCTGTTGAGCGATCACATGGCCCCAGGGGTCCAAATCCGCAATGGGGAGACTGTCTGGGCTGCAGACAGTCTCCCCACACCGGGAGCACCGCCGATCACCGCCGGGGGAACGACGGAGATCGGGTAAGTAACTAAGACCGTTAGGACGGTTCAGGACCGTCACCGGTCGGCAATGCAAAAATGCCGATGACGGTCCTGAACCGTCCTCGGTCCTTAAGGGGTTAAGTTTAACCATTTGAGTGCTTTTATAGAGAATTTTTTTATTTTTTTATTTTTTTTATTTTTTTTACACACTGGTAGCATAGCACAGATCTAATTAACCATTGCTATTTTTTTATGTGACACTTTAAGTGTAAGATCAGTGCTGTAATTTGAACTTTAATTTTGCATGTCTAAATCCTGTAAGTAATGTTTATTGACACGCTTTTAGAATCCTTTCACATATGTTACCTGTAACGGATCCCCTATACTCTGCCTGAGTATATCCGTTGTAATTCTCCAAAATCCCAAGTGAAGCAGTGATTATAGCTCTGGTATACCCAAACATCAGCCTAGATGAAGGGTACAAGAATACTTTATTATGGCCAGATGACCCACTTATATACACGGCAAGGATACAGTAACACACGCCCAGAACACTCCCACAACATGCCCATTAATATCTGTGTCAGAATGACTAAGCATAAAAACATAAAATATTAAAAATACATATAGAGACATAGAGAAACCACCGGGGTAAAGTTTTGTACCGACCGCACTCGAGGCGTCTGCCCAAATCAGTTCCAGAGATTCAGTGGTAGCGGTTGGTCAATTTCGGTAGTTCCGAAACAAAACGACAAAACGGTTCATAGGTTGCATTTGTTTGCCTTGTTTGTGCCACCAAACCTACTAAACAGCGCTCTCCTGGCTTGTCATGGAAAGTAGCAAGCGTTCATATGATTTCACCGGTGTTCGTGTGGTCGAGTGTCCTACTTATAGTTCTAGACACTTGATGACGAGGTCCCTCTGCCTGCGTTTGTGCAACAAGATGGACGCCATTTTCTCCAGCACGTGGCGTTCGGTTATATGAATGGCGGCCACACAGAGAGTGCATTTAAGTCTGTGGTTTCTTTGTAGTTAATGAGCCAGGTGGGTGGTCGGTGTGGGAAAGGGTTTCTGTTCAGGAACTATAAAAACTAACCAGGAGGAAATGTCTTGAGAACGGAAAGGAAAATAGTAAGTTTGGCACTATGTATATGGCCCATAGTCAGCTGGCAGGAGGCTAATTTCC
Source organism: Pelobates fuscus (assembly GCF_036172605.1). NCBI lineage: Eukaryota > Metazoa > Chordata > Amphibia > Anura > Pelobatidae > Pelobates > Pelobates fuscus. The sequence continues at coordinate 84,981,627 of NC_086327.1, read as the reverse complement.
ACACTCCTACATGAGTTTGTGGCAAACGTCCAGGGTACCGAACGCAGGGAACAGGTGTCTGTTCGGAAACTATAAAAACGAACCAGGAGGAAATGTCTCGAGAACGGAAGTGAAAATAGTGAGTTTGGCACTATGAATATAGCCCATAGTCGGCTGGAAGGAGGGTAGCTTTCACACTCCTCCAGGAATCTGTGGCAAATGTCCAGGGGAAGGGACGTTTGTCACATTACCTATCATATATTGTGTATCACCACACTACAAAAATAAAGGATAAAAAAAAAGTTAAGAGGGGCGGAGCCTGACTGCTGAACCGGCCGGTCGCATGCTGCCCGAGCTTAAGACCCTAATACTACGGACTCTTGCGGCCCAAACAAGCCTTTGAAACACAAAATGCCACAGCGGGCCACTTACTCACAGCCTGGTGACAGCATATACGAAGCCTTGCGGCCGGCGGGCGACAGTTGCGGCCTGCGGAAGGTCAAGACGAGGAGAGACGGCCGCTCTCCACGCTCTCAGATCAACGGCGGGGTCCGGGCTTGCTCCCACCCTCCCCCCCCCCCCCATGGACCGGCGGGGGTCATCCCGGTCCTCCCTGGGCGGATCCAATGCTCACCACAACCGGATCCGAGGGGACAAGCACAGCAAGAGTGCGGCTTGGAGCGGGCCAAGATGGCCGCCTACACGTGGTCAAGTGTGTCCCAGACTCCAGGAATCCCATTTCCCTGGCATTCGAACGCTTTTGGGAGCAATACTGTGAACAAGCCAAACAGAGCCAGACAAGACCCACGGCTGCAACAAGCCCTCCACAGAACGGGGACAAACCACCACAGCCAGGGCGGAAAGCTGGCATTACACAATCGAGGAAGCGGAGAAGGAAGCCGCACAAAGCGTCCCGACACAGATCTGACAAGCGGGTGCACTCATCTCCATATCCCCCACATCTTATGCCTACCAAACAGCGGGGACCGCCAACAGCCTTTAAAGCGGCTCCTACATCGGAGAAATCGGAGACGCAGCGGGCCCACCTGAAGGTAGTCACCCATCATGCACTGCCCAACACCCGATATGACCAGCACCTTGGCACAGACCTGCTGCACTCTCCCAGACTGGGAATAGGCTGAGGGTCGGACCGGCCCTGGGACAGCATGACTATTGAGAGACGTACTCACAAGCAGCTACTACACCGTGGACATTAACTGTCCCTCTTGGCGAACACGAGTACTAGCCCTTATGCATACTGCTGGCATGTGAGGGTGACTCTATCCCAACACGACCTTGTTATAGAGAGAAGCAGCATTATCTATTATCTATTTTTCGTTTTTATTACTCAATGGTACAGATACATCTATGCCGGCTAATTGTATGTCATTACTTAACTTAACCTGATAACAGCCAGGCTACCAACATGCTTACTAATATGGAAAGGTACTGTTGGGAGATATCTCACCTCTATTAACGTGCTTACCAGGTGGTTTTATAGCTCACCAGTTTAACATTATAGTCTAACTTGTTTTCAATGTTGTAAATTCTCTGATATATAGCTGATAACAATCTAACAAAGCCCGCCAACTCCGCTCATCTGCACTAAACGCTAGGAATCTTGCCTGCTTAAATCACATAATACTGTTGTAATACATTCTTCAGTATGCACGACTAGCCTAGCATGTTTAATTCAAAATACTAGTGATACACAGCCTGTTATTTTCATGTCTATTAAACAAAAATTGTGCTGTTTAACATGCCACATGTTGAAATGCTATGAAACGCTTGTAGTGGCCGTTGTGGCACTACACGCTTGCTGTTACCTCATGCACAAGTAAAAATGAAGAATTTAAAAAAAAAAAAAGTTAAAAGTTAAAGAAAGCATCACATAATTTTTTTTATCCTTTATTTTTGTGTATCCTTTTTTTAATAAAAGCTGCACGTAATGGTCGTATGTAATGTCGCAAGCCATAAAGTTTCGCATAATGTTCGCACACCAAATAATGGTCATAACCCCATATTTTTTAGGGGAGGAAATATGCATAAAATCTGCGACCATTATGCCTTGAAATACGGTATTTGTGAAGATTGCAGACCTCCCACCAAACTTTTGTTTTTCTTAACAGTCAGTTTTTATTCTTCTTTCAATTTATCTCTAATTTCTTTATTCATTATTATTGCAGTATTTTGGTCAGCATCATCAAATGTCTGCCTTGTTTCATTTACCTGGCAGACATTGTAGATCAGTGGTGTATTTTGGATATGTACTGCCCTAGGCAGGACGGTACTCGGGCACCACCCCCCTAATTTAAATTTTCCCCACCCCTTCCTGTCAAGGCCACACTTTGACTGACAGACGCACACACTCACTGCTAGATGCATACGCTCATTTACAGACACACACTCTCATATACACTGACAAACAATGACAGACACACACTATTACTCAGACACACACTGACAGACTCACACTCCCTGACAGACTCACACTCACTGAAAAAAGCACACTCTCACTGACAGACGCACGCACTGACCGACACATACACACTCACTGACAGACACACACATCCACTCACAAACACACACACTTAAACACACACACCCACACATTCACTTAGACACACTCTTACAGACACACGCATGCACACTTACAGACAAACACACCACATTTCCACCAACACTCACAATTTATTATTATTTTTCTTATTTAAATCCACCCAGCCTCCTTAGGAGAGCTGTAGTGGATTACTTACCTGCGGTCCAGTAGGGCTGTTGCGCGGGCAGGCAGGGGGCGGACAGGCTCAGTAGGCGGCGAGGTAGCTCTGATTTTCCTGCTCTGCTCCCTCGCGTGCCGCTTAGTGATGCTGGGAGCCGGAGTGACGTCATATTCCGGCTCACAGTTTCATTAAGCGGCGCGTGAAGGAGCTGAGCAGAAATAGCTCAGGTGAGTATGCTCCCTCGATGCCCGCCGCCCGCCACGGGGAGGCTCAAAAGTGGCCAGCTCTTGAGCCTCTCAGGACACGAGGCAAACAAGGGGTCTGCCTGGGCGTTTGGGGGAGGCTTTTTTTGCCGCCCCCTGCAAAGTGCCGCCCAAGGCAAATGCCTTGTTTGCCTCGCGATAGATACATCACTGTTGTAGATACCGTAAAAAGTGCTTTTATCTATAAAAGACCTTCACCCTGTTTGTTGCCAAACATTTCATGGAAAACTCAGTTGTAAAATATAAATCAAAACAAATAAAGTCCAAAAACCTATATTTGACATCTTAGTTGTCCCCGGTCATCTGTATAGCGATATGTAGCAACATATAAAATTGTGCAAAGTATATACAACTTGCCTCAAGATGTAATGTTTCTTGAAGCAGAACAATGTAATTTAGAACCTAAAATCACTTCAGATAGATAGTAAAATAATTGCTTGAAGATATAAAGTTTTGAGCCAAACTGTGTTTTTGGAATTTGAAATCTCTGTATTTTATATATTGTATACATTGCTTATTTTAGGCCAAACAATGTGTTTTCAGAATATGAAGTAAGTAAACTCTAAATTAAAAACAGAAGAAGAGCCACTCAGTCATATTACTATTACCATGCCTATATTATGCAAGCATGCAGACTTTCGATAACATAGCTATACAAAAACACAAAATCCTCGATGGGGGGCAAATTGTTCAGATTTTATAAAGCAGTTTGTCATATGGGCTGATGCCAATTCTCATGTTTATAAGTCTGCTATTTTATATTGTGGCTTCTGCGCAAGCCTTCAAGTTGTATTATGTTTGCCGCCCTTACCTATCGTGTGCAAAAATAAAGAATTTAAAAAAAAAAAAAAAAAAAAACAGAAGAAGAAGAAAAAGCTGTAAAGGACAAATATATTATATTTACAAAACGGTTTTCATTATTCCTTAGTATTCAATATAATTGTTAAAGCTCAATTAATAGCTACTACATGCAAAAACATGCAGGTTCTATGAATGTTCTATGAATGTGGTAAGAATCAGTTGCAAAATGAGGAACCTTCTCTCCCCACACCAACCTTCCCACATAAAATTCTATCTAATTACAAGACCCCGCCCCTTGACCTATTAAATATATACAGTTGGTCGGCGGGGCCTGGGCATCATGGCGGCTGGACGTGCATCGTGTGAGCTCCGAGCTCAATTCCAGTAACTAGCCTGATTACCGCACGCCAGCCAGCTAAAACCCCAACTATCAGACTCACCTACTTCTGGAGTTAGCTAAGGAATCCCGGGTGTGCTACCCGCGGGTGCACGGCACATCGGACGGAGGTCAGTGGAGTGAGGCCTAGTACGGTTGCCAGACGGGTGGTGCGGCCGACCCCCTGTTCTGTGGGACACTGGAAACTCCCAAGCTTGTCTCTCAGCCCTGTTCCCCCCCCCCCCCCCTTTGGACCGGTGGGGGTCATCCCGGTCTACCCTGGCCTGCATCCTGCTCAAGCGACACAAATCAACCTATTCCACTAAAGCTACGGCTCAGCAGACACACAAAATGGTGTCTCGACACACCCAGCGGGACTTAGACACCCAGCAACCCGAGGCAGCGTATCTCACACCAGCACAGTTAACACAAAGCAGGCTGGACATAATTTTCGACCGCTTCTGGGCGGCGCTGGAGGTACGCCAAGCGGCAGCAAGGTAACAGCACCAAGAGGACGACCAGGAGGCTGAATGCCCACACTAAGGGATCACCCAGGCCGAAGGCCACCAGGGGTAGAGCCCTATGGCATCATCCACGCAGACGGAGGATCGCCCGCAGTCGCCGGCTACCTACCACTGGGACCTCCTGTCTACCCCTACAAGGGAGAATTGGGACCCCAGGAGCCCCCATGTCCGTGACAAGAAGATGCTGGCCTGCGGACCGGCCTGGGGCAGGAGGGATGCCCATCAGAGCCTCTGGAGTACCGCGACCTCCCTAGCCCCCAATGCTCAAGACTTCAGGTTCCCATCTTCGGGCATAGGCTGAACACAAGCGTGCTGCTTAAAGCAGTACCACCATTATGAGACAGACTACAAACAGCAATTGTCACTGATGGGACATCCACACGCTACCAACACAAGCCGACCACCCTGAGTTCCCCATATGCATACAATGGCGGCTGCCAGATATGTATATTTATTTTATGTCTATGCTTTTCTTATTTGTGTTTTCTTGTTTAGAGTTTTATATACCAATAGGTCATGACGCTATTCCGTCCCCTGCCGTACATACTAGCATGATGCATACATGTGTGTGTTTCTATGTTTGAATATAGATGCAGAGCCTGTGGTCTTCAACCTATGTAAATCACCCAGGGATAGGAACACCTTCCTACAGTTTTAACTTCCAGATGAGTCTTACACTAAAGTGTTTACTGTGTAACCTATCTGTTTAATCTAGAATCAGAACAATTCTGTATGTTTCTGCCTAGCATCTGACACAGCATATTAACCTACTACGTGGAAAACAAAAGCAATGTTTTTATATGTTATGTTTTCAAACTCTCTAAGCAATGTATATCATTAATAGTCATATCCTTACCTAAAAATTGTGTGCAAGATCTCATGTCTACCCCTATGTTTAAAACTGTGCCTAACGTGCTAGAGGACTGCCTTTGGGGTACCTCATAAGCAACTGTTATAACTGTGCGCACTTCAAAAATAAAGAATTAAAAAAATATATATATATACAGTTGTGCTCAAAAACTTTCATACCCTTGGAGAATTGGTAACATATGTACCATTTTTAAAGAAAACATGAGTGAGCAGGCACAAGCAGAAATTTTTTTTTTTTTAATGGCTTGGAACCGGCACAGCAAAACAATATGCAACTGGATTATATCCTTGAGCATAAACCAAAAAATAATATAGTCGATGGGAAAAACACTTAAAAAAAAAGTTTAAAACAAAGTCCCCATTTACCCGAGTGGAACACGAGACACCAGGTGTAGGGGCTCCAACTCCAGCGATATAGCAGAAGAAATTAAGTACCGTAAGTTTATATTTATCCAGATATTGTTCTATCTGTTGTGTCCTACTTGAGGCTGGTATAATTTGTCTGGTCATTCAAAATGTTATACAGGGAGGAATAGAATGTCCTAAATTCATGCAAGAAGTCTGCCACATTTATTAGTGGATGTAAGTGAATCCCCGAGAACCCTGTAACATTGTGTAGTGTCTGCGCGTGAGGACTGCCGATAACTCCCGATACACCACCTCAACCTGTGATCATTTATGACAAGACTCCAAGTCCGAGATGTGATCAGTAAGATCTGACATTTGCCTCACTGCCTCTTTCTATTTTTGTGTAGCCAGTTGAACAAAGCATCCCGTAAGAATGCTCTTGTGCACTTCCCATACTGTAATTTGGGATAAGTCTGCCGACTCATTATCTGTGAAATACAAGGCAAGTGCCTGGGCTATCTGATCCTCCACTGCCAGGTCGCTAAGCAGTGTCTCATTAAGCTGCCATGACCTTTCCAGTGGTTTAGACGGTGGCGATTGAAGTGTAATCTGAACCGGTTCATGGCCAGTCCATGTAGAGGCAGACATATTTGTCTTCTGTAATTAAATGAGGTTCTCTTGTTGTGTGAATATTTAGTGTACCTGAGAGTAGTGACCATGGAGTGAGTAAAGTCTTTGTCATCTGGATTCAAAGCTCTCCAGCAATCCACTAGCCACAACCTTTGAAAAACTCTCGAAATGGCCCGATTGTGAAATTGAGAAATACTGCTATGACCCATGGAGCAGTCCAATGTAGGATTCAAAGGTACATTAAACCCCCCTACCAGAAGAAGAATACCTTCAGCAAAATGGCGAGTTTATATAAGATGTTGCGGAGAAAGTGCATTTTTTTTGTGATTTGTAACATAAATTGAAGCTAGAATGTTCTATTCACCAATTTGTACCTGCCCTCCAGATCTCTCTCACTGCCCAGATCCTGAAATTGTAATGTCACTGCTATCAGAATAGCTACTCCCGGTGGCTAGCCGAGCTGGTGAACGGTCGCACGTTTGCAGAGCTCCTGCTCCAGAGACTAATAATCGGACGATAATTACCGCAAAGTGGCTATAAAACCTACCGTCTACCGACTCGGAACACCCCTCCAAGAGACATGGGCAGAAAGCACCGAAAAACGGCCCAAATAGGGGGACAGAATCATGCAGATATACGACTGTCATTCAGTAGGCCGCAGCAGCAGGCCCGATCGGACATGGAACATGGCAAACCACGAGACTCGAGCGACTCCGAGATCTCGATGGAAGAAGAGACAGTTCCAGCACCTCGGACCCATGGTGGAGTACACCAGAGCTCAGACTCGGACTCCGATAGGTCCCCATCCACCAAAGGAGATATAAAAAATCTACTGCGGGACCTACGAGAAGTATGGAAGGCGGACCTAGCAGGTGTCCAAGAAGAAATAGGAGGCCTGCACCGCCGCATGGGAGCAATCGAGACCCGTGAAGGGGAGAGAGGTACAAAGATGGATGACACCGACTCCCGTGTTGCGGCCCTCACCATCCAAGTGCAACAACTTACGCGCACGGTGACCTCCCTGGAAACTCGGCACCGACGAAAAAATGTCAGAATTCGCGGGGCCTCTGAGACAATAAGCCAAGAAGCCCTACTCGAGTTTGCCAACAAAGTCCTGCAAGCACTTGGGACTCAGACAGAGGACGACCGGCCGCCACTGATATCGGCCTTTAGAGTCAGGAAAGCCCCCACGGCACCCGCGGACGCACCCCGCGACATCATAGTTGTCACAAAGGACATAACTGTAAAATCCGCTATCATGGCGCGTTCCAGGCAAAAGCCGAACTTGGTGGTGGAAAACAACAGGGTCTCGATATATGACGACTTACCCTTCACAGTCCTCCTTGAAAGGCGCAAGTTCACACCCATCACCCGGACCCTGCGAGACCACGGCATTAAGTACCGGTGGGGGTTATCCGGAACACTGGTGGTACCACAGGGCGACACGATACACACCCTGTCGGCCACAGAAGACCATAGGGAGATACTAAGGAGACTCAACATACCAACACCGACCCCCTCGGAGCACCAGGATACAGGTGAACAAAAGACAGTACATCCTGAAGGGAAACAGAAGCGAGGAAACAGACCTGCAGGGGCTGCACGCCCGCTGGGGCGCGAGGATCCCTCATAAGTCCCACAAAACAGGACTAGCGTAGGCCACGCTGACACTCAGGGTGGGCCACCCGGGTTTACCACCTGGACTTACAGCCAGAACTGTGTGTATACCTTACCGAGCTTCACTATGCTGGATGGCACCGGAGTGAACACTTGCGACTACCCTTTCCCCCTTTTTTCGTTTTCGTTTTTGTATTATATACCTTTAAATATTTGCCAACAGGCTGTGCCAGATTGTTCCCACAATTGTAATAGAGCCCTAACCAGCAGCTACCAATAGACCCACACACAGCTACACAATATGGCAAATAGCCCATGGTGTCTATATATGGCTCAGGACAGTAACCACAACTTGATCCAGAAGCACCCTGTAGCGAGAACCAACCTATCTCACCCTGATGGGGGTGCTATTTGGTTTTATCTTTATCCATATGATTTACCCTATCTTTATTCTTATTGTTGTTTGCATTTTACGGTCTTCAAATATGAGTACGCACTGCCCAGACTTACAAGCTATATAGCCCAACACATAGTTATTAATGGATAAGTGAGCGTACATGACACCCACTACGTTATCACAGGACTCTTTTAGACAAGCTGACACTTACACCCCGGGGCAGTCACTTGGGCACCAAGCTGACAGATAGCAGACCTTACCAGGATCCGCCACTTTAGACACACTAGCCCAGCATACACTCCACCTATGGGATGACCAGCAAATATACTTTACTTTACTCTGAAACTTATCCATCATGCGTCGTTATTTCTTTTTATCCTAAAAGTATATGTAAACCTAACAAGTCATGATGTTACGCTGGAGTTTTTTAGACAAGCTGACATTTACACACCTGAGCAGTCATTTGGGCACCAGGCAGACAGCTAGCAGACCTCAACAGGACCCACTACTTTGGACACGCTAGCCCAGTATACACTCAACCCATATGCTGACCAGCAAATATACTTTACTTTAATCTTATCACCTCTCATGACAAATACAGACAACTTAAACAATCACTACTTTCAAGTTATAGTTTGCTGAAACTTACCTACCATGAACCGTTATGTCTTTTTTTTTTAAAAAAATGTATGCAATCCTAACACGTCACGATGTTATGCTATAACTATACAAATCGAGCCTGCTGACGTTGTTATGACAATACAGGCACTGTGTAACCACCTGCATATTACAAATAAAGAATTTAAAAAAAAAAAAAGAATAGCTACTCCCGTTTTCCCGCTAGTGAATTATTAAATAATGGTGGTGCTGAGCTCTCCTTAAAGTTAGTTTCCTGAAGTAAGTCAATATATACGTGTTTTTGTTCAAGTTCTCTGAGAACGTTATATCTGCATTTGGGGATGTTAAGACTTCTAAAATTGGGTAAGCACATTTAATGGGACTGGAAAATATGGAATGGTTACTAGCGAGCCCACCCATCTGCTACCTCACCCTAGGATCCAACCAAAGGGCAACCCAGAGTCACAAGCCAGGCACGTGGGTGGCAAACCTCAAAGAAAAGTGAGCCCTCAGTGGGTCTCCCAACTCACCCTCACCGGACCTTTTAGAGGCAAGGAACCAGGGAAGCCTAGAAATGTATTGATAAAAGAGTGGCAAAGCAGGAGAAAGTAGCAGAGAATTTAGTGAGTAAAGAAAAAATGAGAGAGATAGGAATCTTCCAATGAGCCTATTGGCCTCTGCGCCCCACTATCAATAGAGGGCGTCTGTGTAACTGTAACCGTTGTCGGGCAAACGCCCCTGTTAGGGTTCAGTACCAAGCCCCCACACTGGAAAATACACGCAAGAGTGTAAATAGGAAGGAGATCAAGCAGCCGAGGGACACAATCCCCATCAAGAGAGTTATGTGGTGAAGTAGATGTTCTGTATCTGATACACAATCCATCCAACACAGCTCAACCACACACATACAAACATATACAATTAAAGTGGCACTGTCATGGCCACATCAGTTTTTTGTTTTTACCCCCCCCCCCCTCCCGACTCCACTATTTTTAATTGCCCCCCTAGTAAACCCCAATGACTGAATGTCAGTGTTCATTTGTTCGTTTGTTCTGTTTATTACAAGTAGGGAGCTACCGGCTCGCAGCGACCTCCTTGTAAAATGTAAAAATAGAAGCAGCCGGGAGCAGTGCTCCCCGCCATTTCCCATGCCCCCCATATCCTCCCTCACTATATGGGGGTCAATATGTCCCCATATTAGCATAAGGAGATAAAAATCTCCCGAATGCCCCTACTCGCTATGCCAAAAATAGGGGCATGTCTACTAAACAGTGAGCAAACTCACCTCCACTAAAGTGCCCCATTATGGGGCATCTATTCAAATAAATAACGGGAAACACACCGAAAACACCAAAATAAAAAATCTGAACGCTAAAAAAAATTATCCATATTCACCCAGCGAGGGCACCACGCAAACTGAGCTCCACAGGGTGTGGAAATATATACAGTTGTGCTCAAAAACTTTCATACCCTTGGAGAATTGGTAACATATGTACCATTTTTAAAGAAAACATGAGTGAGCAGGCAAAAAACATTTATTTTATTTTTAATGGGATTCATATTCAACTGTAAGTTATAACAGAATGGCACAATCATAAAACAAAACATGGCAACAAAGAAAAAAATGGAATGATCCCTGTTCAAAAGTCTGCATACTCTACACCCCGCTAACAGGCTCGCTAGCCTGCTCAGAAATAGCTACCTGGGCGCGTTCTAACCCAAAGACACCAATTTAGGTCTTAACAAGTAAGGTATACCTTATTCTTTCTTCCATTGATAAATCGATGTCTTATCTACCTACACTAAACTTAAAAGAGTTCGGATATTGGTAGGCGAGCTCATACCATGTCATAACTATGAAAAGCTAAGATACCACTGTTCAACGTACTTAGAAGAGACCAGTTATGCAAGTTGTATGTTTCCTTTACCCATGCATCAACCCTTCGTTTTATTTCCTATTACGACCCATTTTATGCCTAGATTAGCAGACAGCATCGTTGATAGCCAGTATGTAATGTTACGAGACGTTTGCCTCGCATGATTAAATACTAATTAATCTCAGTTACGACCACGCACCTCACAGTGCAGTGTCATGTATGCTCATTCTGACGACTTAATCTAAGAGGTTTTTACAAGAATGTTTATTATATAAAAAATTGTGCAGGCTTTTCATATGCCATATAACTGTCTAATTTGAGTTGCCAGCATCTGCTATTGTGGCATACCTGCGTGTATGTACCTTTTATGCACATCAAAAATAAAGAATTACAAAAGTCTGCATACTCATAGTTCTTAATACGGTGTATTGTGCCTTTTAGCATCAATGATAGTTGTCTATGAGGCCCCTAATTTTTGAGGGGGTAAAGCTGCCTATTTGTCTTAGCAAAATGCCTCCAGGTCATGAAAAATCTTTGGTTGTCTTGCATGAACCACACATTTGAGATCTCCCCACAGTGGCTCGATGATATTAAGGTCAGGAGACTGTGATTGCCACTCCAGAAACTTCACCTTTTCTGCTGTAACCACTGGAGGGTCAACTTGGCCTTGTGCTTAAGGCCATTGTCATGCTGGAAAGTCCAAGAGCGTCCCATGCACAGCTTTCGTGCAGAAGAATGCAAATTATCTGCCAGTATTTTCTGATAACACGCTGCATTCATTCATCATTTTCACAAGATTTTCTGTGCCTTTAAATCTTACACCCACAAAACATCAGTGAGGCACCACCGTGCTTCACAGTGTAGATGGAATTATTTTCACTATAGACCTCGTTGTCCCCTCTCCAAACATAGTGCTTATTGTTGTGAGCATAAAGCTCTATTTTGGTCTCGTCACTCCAAATTACATTGTGCCAGAAGCTGTGAGGCATGTCAAAATGTTGTCGGGCATATTGTAACCAGGCTTTTTTGTGGCATTGGCACAGTAAAGGCTTCTTTCTGGCAACTCGACCATGCAACTCCTTTTTGTTCAAGTATCATCGTAATGTGCTCATTGAAATAACTACACTGTCTTTTTCCAGAGCAGCCTGTATTTCTCCTGAGGTTACCTGTGAGTTTTTCTTTGCATCCCTAACAATTCTTCTAGCAGTTGTTGCTAAAATCTTTCTTGGTCTACCTGACCTTGGCTTGGTATCAAGAGATCCCTGAATCTTCCACTTCATAAAAAGTGATTGAACAGTGCTGACTGGCATTTTCCAGGCTTTGGATATCTTTTTGTATTCTTTTCCATCTTTATAAAGTTTCATTACCTTGTTACGGAGGTCTTTTGAGAGTTCTTTTCTCCTCCCCATGGCTCAGTATCTAGCCTGCTCAGTGCATCCATGTGAGAGCTAACAAACACATTGACTATTTGTACACAGACACTAATTGCAATTTAAAAAAACACAGGTGTGGGAAATTAACCTTTATTTTTTTTTTTTGAATTCCTTTTTATTAAGTTTTTCTTATTTTTACAAAACATTAAGTATTAACAATTATACTTACCGTAATCAATAAAACATGATTCTGTTATGAATCCAACATGCATTACATTACCATACAATTATATCCTAGCCATAGAATTTTTTCATCTATTTACACAAAAAGAGACTATAAGAGAAAATATTGGAAAAAAGAAGTTATTGTTAATTATATTTGTTGTCTCTTAACTATGGTTAGTTTATCTACATTCATACCAACCAGCATATATTTAAATATCTTAATATCTCCCGTGTAAAATGGGTAATCTCTATTTCATTATGACAATGGTCCACGTCTATTCTATTCGTTTTATGTCTGTTATGAGAGAGTTATATGTTTCTCTTAGTAGGTTTTGTTTTTTGTTATCTTTATACCAGGTTGTTCCTTTTTCCATCTCTAGTTGGTTCAGAATTTGTTCTTTTATATGTTGTAGGTCAGGGATATCCGTATTTTTCCATGATCTTGCAATCAACAGCTTTAGAGCCATAAAACAGTGAATGACTAATATTTCATTTTTTTTGTTTAATTCGTTGTTATATATATGTAGTAAGGCAGTTTCTGGTGTAAAGTTTAACTGTATATTACTTATCTGTGTTATTATATTATATATAAGCTCCCATATTGGTTGAATTCTTGGGCAGCTCCACCATATATGTAGCATAGAGCCGTCTAAATTAAAGCATCTCCAACAATTTGGAGGGTTAGTATGGCAGATTTTGTTTAGTCTCTTTGGAACCATGTACCATCTATAGCAGACTTTTATAAAGTTTTCCAATATGTTTAGGGAATGGTGATTTTTTTTTTTTTTTTGGAAAGCTTTGCACCAAGAAATAAAGTCAATTTTGCTATCCAATTCTCTTTCCCATTTTTTAAAGATCACGGGAATATTTGGTTGATTTATGAGATTAAGTAGCTCTATTATTGTGGAGTATTTTTTATTCGTGGTGTCTTTAGTTAAGATCTTTCTAGTTAATTTTCCTATATCCCCATTATATTTTATCAGGTGCTTCTTTAAGAAGCTTTTGATGCGTAAATAGCTAAAAATTTCCCTAGATGGTAGGTCTAGTCTTGTTTTTATGGTCGGGTAATCTTCTATCTGATCATTTCTATATAAATCCTTAATACATATGTCGAAATTTTTATACCAGTTTTCCATATTTATATCCTCCATAATATTTTCTACCATATTTATAGATATAGTGTCTGGGATTTGATCCGCTATTCCCAATTTTTTTTTTATTATATACCATTCATTTATTGTTTGTGAAATGATTTTACTTTTGGTTTCTGGTAAGCATACCCTTTTGTTTATGTTGGCCCAAAGTAATGTTTCTAAATTTGTAACCTCCTCTCTGTATAATTCTATTTTGTACCATGCTTGTTCTATGCAATCTTTAGCTTGTAAATTTAGGGCATGTGTTGTCATAATTGCATGATAGATATTAATTATTAATGGGTACCCCAGGCCCCCCCGATGAGTTTTGTTCGCTAATGTTAATGAATTAATTCTGGGTTTCTTGCCCCTCCATATGAAGTCTGTGAAGCATTTTTGTATTATATTTAGCCAATGAATTGAGATCTTGAGAGGTATCATACGGAACAGGTAAATCCATTTTGGGACTATATAGGCTCTAATCGTGTTTATCCGGCCCCACCATGAGATTTTGTAGCGTCTCCATTCCCTCAAAAGTCTATTCATTTCTTTTAATTGATTCATAAAATTAATTTCCATTAAACTGTCTACGTCTGATGTTAACAGAATACCTAAATATGGTAACTTTGTAATTGACCAGTTAAACTGATAGTTTTGTCTTAATCTTTGTAACTGTGTTTTATTTATGTTTGTGGTTAGAGCTGAGGTTTTATTGATGTTCATTTTAAAATTAGAGACCTCCCCGTATTGCGTTATCTCATATAACAACTGTGGTAACGAGTTTTCTGGGTCTGTAATGGTCAGTATTACGTCATCTGCGTAGAGACATATTTTGAGTTGTTCATCGGGAATTTTAATTCCTATTATGCCTGTATTTTGTCTAATACTGCATGCCAGGGGTTCCACAGAAATGACGTATAGCAGCGGAGAGAGTGGACAGCCCTGTCTCGTGCCGTTGAGAATTGTAAACCATTCTGATCTTAAGACTCTACCTACAATTCTGGCAGACGGCACTGAATACAGGGCCTCCACTGCCCCCGTAAACCAGCCTTCAAAACCCATTTTATGCATAGTTTGTTTTAGGAAATCCCAGCTGACCCTGTCAAACGCTTTTTCGGCGTCAATAGACAGGGTCAGCTGGGGCATCCCACTATTCTGAGCCCAGTCCAGTATCTCTATCATTCTTCTGGTGTTATTATTAGATTGTCTTCCGGCCACAAAGCCTATCTGGTCTTTGTGTATAATTTCTGGCATTACTAGTTGAAGTCTCTTCGCCAAAATTGCTGAGTAGAGTTTTACGTCAGCGTTTATTAATGATATTGGGCGGTAATTTGATATTTCTGTCGGGGATTTACCCGGTTTTAGTATTGGAGTAATATGTGCTCTCAAGAAATCAATAGAAGCTTGGCCTTTGTTTGATATTTCATTGAATGTGTGTGTTAGCACTGGAATGATAAGAGATTTGAATTTCTTATAAAATTGATTAGTGTATCCGTCCGGGCCCGGGGCCTTATTTTTTGCTAAGTTCTTTATTGCCCATTCTAATTCTTCTGTGGAAAATGGTTTATTTAACTTCCTTTTTTGGTCTATAGTAATTTTTGGCATTTTTATCTTTGCTAGGTATCTTTCCATATCTTTTATTGGAGGATTTAAATGTAGATTATATAATTTGCCATAGAATTTCTTAAAAGCCTATGTCCTCCGGTTTTATAATATTCTCATCTCCTACTATTAACTTATAGATTTTTCTTTCTAGGTTTTGTTTTTTTAGTCTATTTGTTAGTATGGAATCTACTTTATTATTTTTGTAATAAAATTTTATTTTCAATTTTTTAAGATTTCGTTGAATTCTGGCCTCGATTAACTTGTTTATATTTACTTCGCAGGTCTTGATCATTTTTTGTCTTTCTATTGAAAAATTATTTTTATTCAAAGTTACTAAGTTGTAATATTCAATGTACATATCTGATATATTTGCCTCTCTTTTTGTTTTTTGTTGACTTGCCAGCTTAATCCAGTACCCTCTTATTACCGCTTTAAAGGTATACCAAAGACAATCTTTGGTGGTCTCTACCATTGTGTTTTCTTTGAAGAAAAATTCCATCATATTACTCATATAATCTATATTTTTCTTTTCTTCCAAGAGACTATCATCTAATCTCCATAGTGGGGGATTTCTTTTTATGTCTTCCGCCACTTCGGCTATTATTAAATCATGATCTGACCATGTGTTACCTAGTATCTTAACTGAGGTCAATAATTTAGAAAAATTTAGGTTTCCAAGTATTAAATCAATTCTTGCAGCTGATCCATGGGGGGCAGACCTATGAGTATAGTTTTTATCGTTGGGATGCATCAATCTCCAGCAATCAATTAAATCATATTTATTTACTGTTTTGTTCATTTCTTTGGCCTGTTTTACTAAGTTTTGGTTAATTTTTTGATTTCCACTCAGTTGTTTATCCATAGAGGGGTCAAGTATGCAGTTGAAATCCCCAGCCACTATTACTTTTCCTTTTTTTACCTGTTCCACCAGTCTCAAGATCTCAATTAATTTTCTAGTTGGATGTTTATTTGGCAAATATACATTCACGAGTGTGTACATCACCCCGTTAAGCAAACCGACCAGTATTATAAATCTTCCTTCTAAGTCGGCCTTTTGGTATTGGGGCTCAAATATTGTGTCTTTGGAAAAAATTATAGAAACACCACTATTTTTTTTCCTTTGTTGGGATGCATTATATAGTATTGGAAATTTTTTATAGTGCCATAAGCCTTTATTTTTTGCTAGCCAGTGCGTCTCCTGAATAAATCCCACATTAGCTTTCTCTCTAATCAATGTATCATATAGAAAACTTCTTTTAACATGGGAGTTTAGACCTTGAGCATTTATTGAGATTAGTCTAACCATGAATCCTTTAGAGTTTTGGAACAACCTGAGAGTTTTACCCCATTTTTTAAGACATATGCTGAATACACAAAAACATTTATTCCATTCATTACCCCATACTCATTCATCCATCTCTTGGATAACCGTGCGTGATCCAAGGTCTGGGTACTATCCTTCAGTACCCTGTGGGGGGAGACAACTCAGCCCGCAGAGAAGAGGAGAGAAAAGTAAGAAAAGATAACAGAGACTGCACTGCCTCTCTCTTGAGTTAATTATTTGCTCTGTGTCTAGCCAGGGGTTGGGGGAAGGAAGTTGCTAGGAGTTATTATTTCCTCTGCTGTTTATCAATTTTCAATTGTCTAGGTTCCCTATCTTTTAGCCTATATTTTATTGGGAGCAAGAGGGGACTATGTTTATTTACTGCTTCTATCCGTGTTCTATGTTTGTATAACTTATTATTAGGTGTTTTTCTTCATTTATTTCCCTAGCTTAGGAGTTTAGGGATATCAGCCTTTATAGTGTGGAGTTGCGAATTTAAAGTATATAAACCTTTAGTTGGTTAATACATACATTTGACAAATACCATGGCTTGTTCCCATAGCCATTTCATCGCTATTGCCCATTGGGCTTCCTTTATACCTGTTTAATTTCTTTAGAATTCCAAAATTGTTGTGCAAATTCATTACCTATTTTTAGCATTTACAGTTACCAATACAATTTATGTTGAAAGCCTATGTTATCTGTGTATTAACCAAACTTGTCTGAATATCTTATGTACCTCCTGTGCCTGTTCTATTGCACAATTCTTGTATTATTTTAGTGCCTAGTGTTATCCCTCGTTATAGCCAATACTTCAATTCCTTTATGGTTCTGGGCCACTTTATCCCCATTTTGCCTCCTTTCTTTCCTCTTCTCTTTTCTCTTTCCTCCCCCTCCCCTTCTGCTTCCATATTGATTTAAACTTAACAAATTTCCGTGTATTCAATTACTTATCATCGTGACTACCACAGGACCTCGTATGTTATTATGTATATACATTACTTATATAACTGTTTGTGCCAAATAAGGGAGAAGAAAGGTAAAAAAAAATAAAAAAATACCTATACCTTTAAATAATTAATACATACATTGACATATACCATAACTTATTCCCATACCGATGCTTCCCACTTGTCTGTTTGGGGTTTCATTCTATCCATTTAGTTACTTTATTTCCCTAAGTTATTGTGCAGATTTGGTGCATGCTATCAACAATTCCCATTACTAATATTATTTTGGTTAAATGCCTATATTATCTGTGTGTTCACTGAATTTATCTGAATATCATGTGTACATCCTGTGCCTATTCACTTTCACATTCTTGTGTCGATTTAAAGCCTACTATTATCAAATATTATAACCAACACTGCATTTCCTATTTCATTTTAGGCCTCTATACCCCCCTTGTTTTCCCCTCCATTGTTTTGAACTTATACATTTGATTATCCTCTTGTTTACCACAACTCACGTGCGTTATTATATATGTACATAACTTATACAACTATTCGTGTCTAATGTGAGGAAGAAAAGATAAAAAAAAAAAAAGAGTCCTTTACAACTCCACATTGTCTCTCTTGTTCCCTTTATCTCTCTCTTCTTTCACTCCTTTTCCCTTTCCTTTTACTCCTCTCTTCCTTCTCCTTCCCTACTTTCACAATTTCTCTTTCTTCCTCCTTTACATCAGATCGTTAGAGCCAAGCCATTCTAGTGCCAGTTCCAATGAGTTAAATCCTCTCCATTCTTCTTTATATAAAATTGAGAGTTTGGATTGGGGATTCCATTTGAATTTTAAGTGATGTTTTTTCAGAATAGTAAAGATTGGTGTGAAGACAGCTCTTCTAGATCTTGTAGTGGCTGACAGATCATTCAGAATTCTTAAGTTTTTGAATTTTTCATCTGTAATTGCGTTTTTTTTTGCCGTGTAGAATATCTGTAGTTTGAGATCTTGTGAGTATAAGGCAACTATCACATCTCTTGGATAGTTGTGATCTTGTTTTCTTTGCATTAATCTGTGTATCCTTATAACTTGTAGCTATGTTTGTCTCCTCTGTATTCCTATATGCTCCATAAAAGCTTCAAAAAATTCTTTTAAGTTGCTATCTGTTACTTCCTCTGGTATATTTCTAATCCTTAGATTGCATCGTCTTGATCTGTCTTCCATTATACAGACCTTGTCTTCCATTTCTTTTAAATGTATTATTGATTTTTTGTATAATTCTTTCAGTTCTTTTATCTGGAAATCTCTTGTTTCTTCTCTGCTCTCTATATTTTGAATTCTTTCATTTAGTGTTGCAATATCCGTTTTTATTTCTGAGAATTTATCATTCAGTTCTCTTTTAATGTCCGATACCGCTTCTTCCAGGCAAACTTTTAATTCTTGCAGTGAGACAGACTCTTTTTCTTTAGTTGGTTTTGGGGAGGGGGGTAAGGATGAATGAGAAAGTTCCATTGTTGAAATCTCTGATATTTCTTGAGTTGACTGTGGAGAAAAAAACTTTGAGAGCCTCTTTTCCGATTTTTGCACTTTCTCAGATTTGGCTGACATTTTTTGATCATGTGTCTTTTTTTTTTGCTGCCATTTTTTACCTTTGCGACCTTTCTCCCCTTTTTTTTTTTTTTAAGGTTCTCGCTTTCCTTCCCTTTTATATTTGTTGATTAATCTTCTTCTTCTTTTGTTTTTTCTACTTTTTTCTATTTACCCTTTAGGCTCCTGGCTGTTAAGCTCTTAATCGTGTCCTAATTTGGTATTGCTACTATATTGCTACTATAAAGCCGCCGGTTAAATTCCCACCAGCATACCTATGTAGCCTTTAGTCATATCCTTACACTTCCTCGTCTGGTAGTCCATACATGGGGCGACTTATTCATTGCCAGTCGGCATGCCGTACTGCTTGCAAGATTGCACACTAACAGTATCTTCGGTGTCAATATCAATTGCAGCTTTTTTTTTTTTTTTTTAGCTTGTGGGTTTTAAGCCCAAAGATGGTAAATAAGATTTTAAACCAGAAGATAACCGGAAGATAATAGATAGTAAATAAATAGCAATTAGATAGGGACACTATATGCTTGATCGCCAGATGAGATAGCCAGATAAGATATTTAAAACAACAGAATATCTAGCTTTGAGCTAGCTTGTAATACATTTGTGCCTGTACCTGATTTCTGTTGCCTTTATTTTTTTTTCGGTCCGGTCTGGTCCGGTCTTTCCTGGGCAGGATATTCAGCGGTATATTCAGTATATGTCCAAGTGTAATATGTGTCTCGTTGGCTGCCAGCGCTTGCTTCAAGGTCTATCTTGCTTTTGCATTTGTGATTGCTTCGAAGTCTGTCCTCACCCCCTCAAATGTACCTTGAAGCAGCAAAAATACCAAGGTGCTTTGAAGCACTCGTACACCGTCTGTACTCAGTCAGGCGATGTAATTAGCGTCTCTCTCTCGCTGCTCTCGCTGCTTTCCTCTCCCGCCAAACACTCCGCCAGATCCCCCCCGCGGGCATTGTCTCCTCCCCTCACAGCGTGCGCGTGCACGTCCTCCTCACGTGTCCTCCGTCATCACGCCCCAACATTGAACTGTTAAATTAACCTTTAATTGTCATTTTAACCTGTGTGTGTCACATTGTGTGTCTGTAACAAAGCCAAACATTCAAGGGTATGTAATCATTGTGTGTCTGTAACAAAGCCAAACATTTAAGGGTATGTAAACTTTTTTGATCAGGGCCATTTGGGTGATTTCTATTATTACGTATTATGATTTTTAAAGGAGCCAAACAACCATGTGATAATAAATCATATCATAATAAGTCATATTTTCAAAATCAATGCCAAAATTTCACAATTTCTGCCAGGGTATGCAAACCTTTGAGCACAAATGTATCCCCAGATCATAGGTCTTCCTCACTATCCATTGTAAGCTAAACAGCACCCCCTAGCATCCTCACAATATGCAGCAAATGCATCCTGCTGAAGGCCAGTCCACCCTACCTCAAGAATGTTGAGAGCCAGAGTACAAAGACACCAAGCTAATCAATAGGGGGATCTGGAACTTCCTTCCCTCTCAATTTTTTTATTTTATTATATCTTTCTGATATACTCCGACATGACATAACCAGTTTAATGCCTACATGATAGCAGCCAATGTGAGGGGAGGAGAGTAAAGTATGAGCACTCCAAGCACACTAACCTGTAACATACCTCCCAACATCAGGGCTCCATGAATCGAGGTACTGGTCAGACAGGGAGGAAAGAGGGCAGGCCAGTGACACTGTGTCACTGGTGCTGCTCAAAGGGGAAGCATACCAAGCTGCCTGCCAATCATCCAGGTGGGCCCACTGAGAGTAGACAATGCAGGGAGCTCTGTTTCAACACTCTTTGCGGGGTCCTAGTGCACTGTGTGTAGCATGAGTGCGTTTAATGATGAGCTAGCTGTAAATTTTGGGGGGAAAGATATTTATGCATGCAGGCATTTTTTAAAAAGCTCCATTTCTAGGAATGGCATAATGTTCTTTGCAAATAATCAAGTAACATTTTTTTATAACGTTTATCTATTTCGTCATATGTACTGCATGTAGCCCCATGTAGCAAAAGCGCAGGTTAGTGGAAAGGGGCCTTGGCAGGGGTTAGGAGGCGGGCATAAGAGGAAGCAAGCAGGGATTGGTGGTTTGGAGCTATATAAATAGGAAGATATATTGGAAGAGTCACTTTTAACTTACTTACATGGCAGAGTTTGTGTGCACTTTACGTGCAGGATGGACGAAGTGTAGAGGCTGCTGGGGGGGATCCAGCTAGGATTCAGTTTGGCGTTGGTGGCAGATGGAGACAGTGGGTGGCCAGCACAGGCAGGGCCGGACTGGGGATACAAAGCAGCCCTGGAAAAAAAAATCTATGCCCCATAAGTCATTGCACCATATATTGTCGCATGTAATATGTAAGGCTATGTCTTGCCACCCCAGATGATTGAGTAATAAATATATATATATATATATATATATATATATATAATATAGATTGCTTTTTCTAATATAATATATTGGTCCTTTCAGAGTAAAACATTTAATTATACAGTAAGCATACTCACATGCAGACACAGACAATCTCACTGACACACACAAGCTCATTGATACACAGCCTCATAGACAAACAATTTCACTAATATACATAAGCTCATTGACATAAAAACACAAGCTCACTCACTAGCAGGCACACACACACATGCAAGCAAGCAAGCTCACTAGCAGGCGCACACACACACAGCTTAATTTAGTGGTTCTGGTGTCTATAGCCTGTCCCTGCAGGCTTTTGAATGTAAACACTAACTTTTCAGAGAAAAGGCAGTGTTTACATTGCTTCCTAGTGATAGACACTCAGATGGTCACTAGAGGCGCTTCCTGTGTCAGTGCGGATTGGCTGAGATCATCAAGCTTGATGATCTCAGTCATAGAGGCAGAGACCAGCACGACGTTGGGAAAAAAAAAAAAGGTGAGTAAAACACTATTTTTAAAAACACACAGACTCCACGACTGACACACACACACACCATGACAGACATACACACACCATGACAGACACACACACACACACACCATGACACAGACAGACACACACACACCATGATACAGACACACCGTGACACAGACACACACACACGACACAGACACACACACACCATGACACAGACACACACACCATGACACACACACACACAGCATGACACAGACAGACACACACACACAGCATGACACAGACACACACAGCATGACACAGACAGACACACACACACACACAGCATGACACAGACACACACACACACAGCATGACACAGACACACACACACAGCATGACACAGACACACACACACACACTGACATACATACTCGTTGCTACCTGTGTGGGTGGGTGGGCAGACTGATAGGTGACCTGCGGCCGCAGGGGAAGCTCTTCTTGTGGCCGCTGGGGGAGCAGGCTGTTCTGTCTCTGCTCCCCCTCCCTCGCGCGCAGCTTAATGAGACCGGGGTCGGAATATGACGTCATATTCCGGCCCCGGTCTCTTTATAGCGCGCAAGGGAGGGGGAGCAGAGACAGAACAGCCAGCTCCCCCAGCGGCCACAAGAAGAGCTTCCCCTGCGGCCGCCATTCAAGTTCTCCCTGCGGCCGCAGGTCACCCCGGCCCCAGGTGCCGACGGCCCACCGGGAAATTTCCCGGTATCCCGGTATCCCGGTGGGCTGAGCCCGGACGTGGGCCAGGTGATGATGGAGCTGATGAACACGAGGTTATAACAGATCACCTGGCACCCCGACTGGGTACCTCCATTATTAGATGCTCCTAGCACTTACAGAGGGCTCCAATCGCTCCGTCAGACACCACAACCACCGTAGACTCCTTCCAAGAGCAAGACAGGAACAAGTGATTATCCAAGGGAGCATGCAGAGCATAGCAATCCCTTGTAGTGATATAGCAATTCCCCCAATAAGAGACAGGACTCTAGATTGAGGGTGAAGAAGTGTGTGGTTTAATGACACACACTCTGCTTTTATGCAATTCTCCCATGCAAGGGAGACGCCCACAGACAATTATACATTACCCAATCACACAATGGTTACATCCCACACATCTCCTCCCCTTAGCCTGAGAGGTAACACAATTATCCGTACAGTTTACAACATACTTTTTACCCAACTTACATAACTCTAAAACTATACATTCAATCTTCATAAAAATTACATATTCGAACTCAGCACACTTTACTTACAAGTAGGCCACAGTAGGTCCCACGGAGGCCTGGAGCAAGAGTCCTGAATTGACAGGGGGTTCCGGACTTGGCAGCATGCATATGTGTCGTTCGCAGGACCGCTGGGGGTTCACTTGAAACAGGACGTGAAGGGGAAGTTATGGAAAAGGGAGTTCTGCAAAGTTTCCTCGCTTCTTCCCTTGGAGGACTTTATTGACCTCAAGGAGGAAGATACGAGAAGAAGGAGGAGGAGGAGAAACGGAAGCGGTATTGTAAGATACCGAAGTCTTTCGGTAACTGGTTGAGGGCGTCCTGCGTATTGGCCAGCGTCCTGTGTGAGAAGTCGCCGGGACTGTGTTCATCGCTGTTCTGCTACTTGGACGGGATGTGGAAGGAGTGCCGCACATATGGCGGGCTGGCATGGTGGCGGTATGATGAACAGTTCCGTCAACGGCTGGCGGCTAACCCGGGTATGAGGTGGGACCAGATGAAGCTGATGATGGCGCAAAAAGCAGTCCGCTTCATTGGCCGCCTTCCAAAAGGGCTTATGCTGGCTCTTTAATGAAGGCCAGTGCAAGTGGGGAGCTACCTGTCATTTCAAGCACAGGGGCTCGGGTTGTGGGGGCTCCCACGGACTCAGCTGATGCTTTAAGAAGGGTAAGACAGGGAGTGCCGGGGGGTCTGCCTCTGTCAGGGGGCACCCACTGCCCAGGGGCCTAACCCCCGGTGAAGTTAGACGCGATGGTGCCGTGGCTAAGCCGCTAAGGTAAAAGGGCATATGGCGAGTTGCTGCGGGATGGTTTCGGGTCGGGTTTCTTTATTCCCTTTCGGGACAGTGGCGGGTCAAGGGGGTTGTGCATTCTACAGTTGGTGGTGGAGTTCCCGGTGGTGGTGTGGGAGAAGCTGGAAAAAGAAGTGCAGTTGGGCCGGATGGCGGGCCTGTTCCTGGAGCCTCCCTTGGCTGACCTGCGGGTAGCTCCTCTTGGGGTGGTCCCCAAGAAGGATCCTGGGATGTTTCGGCTCATTCACCACCTCTCCAACCTGAAGGGGGCGTCGGTGACTGATGACATCGATAAGGACCTATGTGCATTCTCTTACGCATCATTCGGTCGAGTTGGTAAAGGGGGCCGGGCGTGGGGCTGCGTTTCGTTTGCTTCCAGTTCACCCGGACTGTCATCACCTGCTGGGATGCTTCTTTGACGGGGGTATTTTGTCGACATATGCCTCCCGATGGGCTGTTCGATTTCTTGCTCTTACTTCGAAAAATTCAGTTCCTTCCTGGAGTGGGTGGTGCGGGTAGAGGCGGGGAGCAAAGCAATGGTGCACTACCTGGATGATTTTTTCTGCATATGGGGCTGGCAAACTCCTCCATTTGCCTCCACCTGCTGCGAACCATCGAATGGGTGGCGGGGCGGTTCGGAGTGCCGTTTGCAGTGGGTAAGACAAAGGGCCTGACAAAATGCCTTAGTTGGGAAGGCCTGCCCGGACAAGATGTGGCAGCTCAGAGCATCTTGCTTGGGGGATACGTGAAAGCATCTTTGGCGCCAGCCACATGGGCCACATAAAGTAAGGTTTGGGATTCTTGGGAGCGTTCATGGGATGGGATGCACCAAGCGTTGGTGGGGGAAATCACAACTTGATGCCTTGCTTTGGTTTACGTTTAGATTGTTAGCTGTGGGGTGCGACCCCGGCCGTGGTGGACAGTTCTATGGCAGCAATTGCGTTCTGGTTCAAGGTGTGTGGGAAGATCTTAAGAAGTCCTTCCTGACTCACCAGGCGCTTAAGGGGTATCAGAGGGGACGTAGGGTGCCTGATGCCAGGAGACCGGTGTCTGTGAGGGTGTTGGGGGATCTAATTCGAGTGTTGCCTGAGATTTGTTTTGACGAGTTTGAAGGGTCTCTGTTCCAGATGGCGTTTCTTTTGGCCTTTTTCGGCGCGTTCCGGATAGGGGAACTGGTGAGCACTACTCGGGTGGCCAGTGGGGGTTTGCATGTATCTGGGGTTCGTGTGCAGGAGGGGCAGCTGGTGGTTCACCTGGCCAGGTCCAAGACCGACGTCAAAGGTATGGGTCGAGACGTGACACTGGGCGCCCTGCCGGGATCTGCATTGTGCCCGGTGACAGAGGTGGCGTGGTACCTGACTGTCACGGTAATATACCCCAACACGCAGGAATAGTACAGATAGTCAGGAGACAAGAAACCAGGGTTCGTCTTACCGGACCTTAGAATGGCCGGACTAGACGAGAAAAAGCAAGACAGTGTCTAGAACAAGCCGAGGTCAAGGGAACAGAGAGACAGCGTAACGTAGAACAAGCCGAGGACTGGTACACAGAGGACAAAATAGCGGATAAGCAAGCAAGGATAAAGAGAGAGCGGAGTCAGGAACAAAGCCAAGGTCAAGCACCAAAAAACCAACTGAACGATACAAGCACTAAAGGGAAACTGGACAGAAACCACGATAGGGCAAGGAGCAAGGGAAACAGGTGAGTATAAATACCCTAAGGTTCACTTTGATTGGCCCCTGTCATATCCACGCCCCCAAAATGTGAGTGTATGGGGAATGTGGCCTGACAGGGGCCAATGGGAGACTGATTCTAATTTAGTCTCCCACTGTCCCTTTAAGAGCGCGCCCGAGACGCGCGGCGCGCTCTTAGTGTCGGGCGGGACACGTGACCGCTTCTCGCGGTCACTGCCCGCCTGACTGATCATCTCGTTGGCTGAGCCGCGCGCGGCTCGTGCAGGAGCAGGACCGCGCGCGGCGAGAAGAGAGGACCCCGGCCGGCCCCTGGAGAGGGTAAGTACCGCTACACTGACTAGGAGGTCTGCAATTGAGGAGTCTGCAATTGAGGGGTACTTGTCTCGCTTTCAATTTACCAAGGTTTTTTGGTTGGGCCTGGCAAGATTGGGGCTACATGTTGGTAAGTCTGGGACTCATTCCTTCCCCTTCGGGGTGGCTACGGAGGCCACGCGCTTGTGTCTGGGGAAAGTGTTAGTCAAACGGATTCAGAGATGGGAATCGATTAGGTTCCGCTCGTATGTGCGATTGGGTTTATTGGAGTAAGGCTAGGGGATACCATTTGGGAGTTGGTGTTAATGTTGTATTTGTTTCCTTAGGTCAAGTCGCCTGGATCGTCGGGCATTAGTTTATCTTCTGGGCCGAAAAGAGGGCTGCAGTTCAAGTTTAGGGTCAGCATCTGGGCTTTCCGAAGGACCAGTTGGCGATTCATTGGTTCGATTACAGGGGATATTGTTGGGGGGATGTCTGTAACGCGATGTTCCGGATGATAATGGGCAGGGGTAGTCCGGACTTGCCTATCCTCCACGCTGGGGGAAACGATTTTGGCCTAATTCCGCAGCGTAGGCTAGTGAAGTGGATGAAGCAGGACCTCAATAGGCTGAGAGACCTGCTCCCCGGGGTCATGTTGGTGTGGTCGGAGATTGTCCCGAGGCGGCAGTTCAGGCATGCGCCGGATCCGTTGGCAATCGATCGCTGCAGGGGGAAGGTTGAAAGCCTGATGGCTAGTTTTGCGAGAAATTTGGGGGTCGTGGTAGTGCGGCATGGGGAGTTGGAAGTTGAGTTGCCCAGATACCATTACTCGGAGGGAGTTCACCTCTCCGCAGTGGGGTGGGACCTCCTGAACCTGGGTTGGCAAGAAGGGCTGCAGAAAGCGCTGTTTCTTTGGGGTGGCGGAGCTCAGGCGACTTAAGAGTTCAAGGTCTGAGCTTGTGGCAGATAGGGAGCTGAAGGAGAAGAAATAGGCTCTCCATTAGGAAGGTTATGGAAATGGTTAAATATGGTTATTGGTAAATTTGGTAGGTTTCGAGTCCTCTCGGTGGCTCAGAGCCTGGTGGGGTAGGGGTATCCAGGTATACCCCTACCATGGTTAATTTATAATAAAATGTTGGCACTTAAAGTTATGTTCATGTTGGAATATGTTCAACATCATCTAGCCCCCCTGGGCCCCTCATGCCTCCATAAATATAACAAAATCTTACTGTATTCAAGCCTGAAGCTGTAACTCTTCATGCTGTTTGACTCAGAAAAACAAGCAGTCTGCTGACATCATCAGAAGTGGTAGCCTGATCTAATCACAGTGCTTCCCCATAGGATTGGCTGAGACTGACAAAGAGGCAGATCAGGGGCAGAGCCAGCATGATTCAAACACAGCCCTGGCCAATCAGCATCTCCTCATAGAGATGAATTGAATCAATGAATCTCTATGAGTAAAGTTCAGTGTTTGCATGCTGAGGAAGAAGATACTGAATGTTTGGATGCATTTTAGGTAGCCATGACCCAGGAAGGATCTCTAACAGCTATCTGAGGAGTGGCCAGTTAAGTTATCACTAGGCTGTAATGTAAACACTGCTTTGTCTCTGAAAAGACGGTGTTTACAGCAAAAAGCCTGAAGGTGATGATTCTACTCACCAGAACAAATTCAATAAGCTGTAGTTGTTCTGGTGACTATAGTGTCCCTTTAAGTTATTACTATTTAATAAAAGCTGTGGACAATTTTGACCCATATACCTTAGTGTCCGTGTTTTTTGGGGATAAGTATGTGGGTGGTTTGTCCAAGGTTCCGACTGCCCATATGGCGACTATACACCAGTCATGTAGCCATAGGTAGCAAAAGTGCAGCTAAGTGGAAAGGGGCCTTGACAGGGGTTAGGAGGCGGGCATAGGAGGAAGACAGGAATTGGTGGTTTGTGTGTAAGGGGGTTTGGCTTAATAAATAGGCAGACATTTTGGAGAGTGTCTTTAAAAGAGTCAATTTAACTTGCTTACCTGGCTGAGTTTGTCCCACCCTCCCTCCCTGGGTTTTGTTTTTCATTTGGGTTGTCCCGTTTTGTCACAGCGGCGGGATAGGGAGCGTAAGGAGAGGAAATAGGCTCCCCATTAGGAAGCTTATGGAAATGGTTAAATATGGTTATTGGTAAGTTTGGTAGGTTTCGAGTCCTCTTGGTGGGTATACCCCTACCATGGTTAATTTATAATAAAAGGTTGGCACTTTAATTTATGTTCATGTTGGAATATGATATATATATATATATATATATATATATATATATATGTATATGTTATTTATTTTGGGGTCATTGCCTTTTATATCTAACTGAAGGATAAGGATGTGATGGCAGGGTATGGGGCAATCCCCTGTTTTTCTATTTTAAGTTATTACTATTTAATAAAAGCTGTGGACAATTTTGACCCATATACCCTAGTGTCCGTGTTTTATTGGGATAGGTATGTGGGGGGTTTGTCCATGGTTCCGACTGCCCATATGGCGACTATAAACCGGTCAGGTAACAATAGGCTATTTCTACGTCTATGCCAGAAAAAAAAGATGGGTCTGTAACGGATCACCTGGCACCCCGACTGGGTACCTCCATTGAAGGATGCTCCTAGTGGTTCCTGAGGACTCCAAGCACTGCAGCAGACACCACAACCACCGAACCGGAGAAGCATTCGAATGCTCTCAAGCATATGAATGCTGTAAACAGCTGAACAGGAAAAGCATACAATCAGCTTACACTCCTGGCAATCAGCATACAATCCAATTCCCCCAATAACGAGACGACACTTTGTTTTGAGGTCAAGCAGAACTGACTGTACTGGCGCATACAGCCTCTTTTATTCACAATCCACAAACATAGTACAGCCCACAGGGTTTTGAAATACAACCAATCAATACCTGTTGTATAGTTTAAAACTACTGCACGATGTCTTTGTGCACCAGATACCGGCGAGATGGCACCGTGTAGAAAAGTCCAAACAGTGTCTGTGAGTTAAAATGGCCGACATCCATTTGTCTCACCCTGTGCTTCATCCATTGTTCTCACCATGTGCCCCTGATACATGAAATGGTGGCCACCCAGTAACTCCACAGTATGTCCCCAGATGGTTCTTAAAGGGCCAGCAGCAGCATAATAAAATACAATATGCCCAAATACTGTTTTTAAAGGGCCAAATCTCCCAGGGACCATAGTCAGCAGGCAGGAGGCGGGCAAACAGGCTTCTCCAATGCCCAGTGGCGTGGTTGGTTTCGCTACAGGGTCTGTATGCAATACTGCAAGATACAATATAGGCTAATTTTATCTTCTCACAACAGCTCAGAAAACAAACAAAAAATTGTGTAAATGTACATATATTATTTATTTATTTATGGTATCCATGAACCGAAAGCTCCTTCTGTGAGTCTCTTTCCCCACAGCTCCTCTGTGTGTCTCATCCTCCCCAGCCTCCTGTGTGTCTTTTTTGTCTTTCTCAGCTCCTTTGTGTGTCTCCTGTTCCCTTTTCCCAGCCCCTCTGTCTCTTTTTCCCTAGACCCCTCTGTGTCTTTTTACTCCCCAGCCCCTTCATGTGTCTCATTACCCATCAGCCCTCCACGTGTCTCATTCCACACCCTCCAGCCTTACATGTGTATCATTACCCCCACCATCCCTCCATGCTTCTTAATCCATTCCCCCCAGACATCCATGTGTCTCAATCAATCAATCCCCCCCAGGTGTCTCATTAGCTCTCTCATCATCTCCATGTGTCTTATTAGACCCCCAGCCCTCCATGTGTCTCATTAGCCCGCCATGTGTCTCATTCCACCCCCGCCAGCCTAACATATGTCTCATGAGCCCCCATCCCTCCATGTGTCTCAATCCATTCCCCCCAGACCTCCATGTGTCTTATTAGCTCCCTCAGCCCCTCCCTGACCTACATGTGTCCCTATAGCCCCCCTCCCAGCCCTCCACATGTGCCTATAGCTCTCCTCTCAGCCCTCCACATGTCCCTATAGCCCTCCATATGTCTCATTAGTCCCCGCAGATCCTCCATGTGTCTCATTAGCCCTCCCCAGTCCTTCTCTGTGTCTTATTTGCCCCCATTGCATCTCATTAGCCCCCTATTTCTCCCATTAGCTCCCTCCCAGCCCTGTATGTGTCTCAGTAGCCCCCAACACTCCCTGTGTGCTATTAGCCCTCCCTCCATCCTATTAGCCCCCTCCCAGCTGTGTATGTCTTATTAGCCCTCCCATGTGTCTCAGTAGCCCTCCCCACATGTGTCCAATGACTACCCCATTAGCACCCAGCACTCCATGTGTCCCTATATCCCCTCTCAGTCCTCCATGTGTCCCTAAACCCCCCTCCCAACTATTATTATTATTATTGCCAACAAATTATTGCCAACAAATTCCGTAGCACTTTATAATATTATGAGAGGGGGAGGGGGGATTTAACTATAAATAGGACAATTACAAGAAAACTTACAGGAACAATAGGCTAATGAGGACCCTGCACAAACGAGCTTACAGTCTTTAGCTCTCCCCACCCTCAGCTCTCCCTGTACCTTGCTGTGGCGTGGCTAAGCAGGCAGACCACGGTAGAGGAGCTGTCCTCTCTGTGAGCACTTCCTGTCAGACCGGGTAGGGGAACAGAAGCTCCTCTACCGTGGTCTGACAGCTTGGCCACGCTACATTCTGTAATTGTGGTGGAATCTCGGTAAAAATAAATTTAGTAGGCCGAGATTACCACGTGGCATGTGTACGTGCATATGCTGACGTATCGATCAGTTGGTTGCACGAGGCAAAGATACGATCAGTAGTGTACGGAGCATGTGCAAGAATACAGGATATAGTATTCCCCTCCTCCATTGTGCTGGACAGGCCATGCGGTCAAGCAGGAAGTTAATTCTTATTTGTATTGATTGGTCAAGAGAATGTGCGGGTGGAGCTTAATATGGGAGGAGTTATGTGCCTATATAAGGAGCCTGCACTATTGTCCGGGGCTCAGAACTTGCTGTATTTTGGTGACATTAGTCCCTCTGAGTCCCGATCGGTGATCCAATAAAGAATCTCTTCCTTCCTGAAGAAACCTGTGTCCATCTCTCTGTGCTTGGCTTCCGTCAGTTTCTCCGGTATCATTTGGTGCATTGGCCGGGAAGCTGATCGTTCAACGGTAGCTGAGAGGCAGAGGCGTGAGACGGTCTATCTTTGCCCACGTTCTCTACGGCTGCACCCCTGAACTTCTGCGTGGACCTCCCTTCGTCTCGGCGCCACTGGTCTGTTGTCCAGGAGATCATCGGCCTCTACGTAAGAAGTGCTGGGGTGTCCCCGTCGATGAGTGTGAACTCAGGTTCAGGAACGAGGAGGTAAGACAACTGCTGTTTTAGACGGCAGACCCACTAGGGGTATACCGATTGTGCGGTAGGCCCATAAGGGGTTTGAATTGTGTATGGAATCTGCCCCCTCTGTCGGAGGGAAGGAGCGAAGGCGCACCGCTCAATCGAACACTCTTTAGTAAGACCGTTTGATTTGGTTAGTCAGGCGGGGTTCTGGTGTAAATAGCCCTAGCCGGACACCGGTGTCTTGTCTAGACTAGCGTTCTAGGGTGTATATTACGTTCGCTAGGTCGGAGGGACCGGGAGACTAAGCGGCGCCTGTGTAAATTCGGTTCGCTAGCTCTCAATCTATCTTGGCTAAGTGGGAAGGCGTGTAAATTTGGAACCCACTAGATTTTTGATAGTAATCGACTAAGAGGCGTCTGTGTAAATTCGGTCCTCTGGCTCGCTATATGTGGTGCTTGGGCAGTGTGGCTAACCAAAACGGGTGTACATAGTTTTAGGTAGTCCATTCAAGGTACTGGCCAATAGTTTAGTTGGGAATTGTAAATGTGTTAAAGATTGTTTAGTAAAGTGTATATCTTGTTAGATAGCGCGAGCTCAGCCGTCTAGCGAGAGTGTTAATAGTGTGTTGCTGTATCATAGTGCACGGTACCATAACCCTGTATATTTACTGACACTGTATATAAGTACTAATCACTGTCGTCCATTGCATGTTTAACACCATAACCACTAATAATTGTATTGTGACCTTAAATTGTGCTTTGACCTATGCTAACCGTACTGTAACCACTATTTGTAAAAGACGATGTTACTGGGGTGTGTTATAGACGGGTAATTCATATATAGAGAATTATAGTGTGGGTGACTGTATAGTTCCGCCAAAGGGCATAATATTGATTATCTAGTGACTGGTGTAACAGCTGTGTGTGTACGGGAATTCCCTGAGTGTTTATTGTGTTATTGTGTACGTTTCACTTGGTAACCGTACCACGTGGTGCTGTTGCCAGAGGAAACGGGTGTGACTGTTGAATAGTACGCGTGCATAGTATTCGTTGTCAACGACGTTCCATTGATAAGTATGGGCACATCGGAGTCAACGATTCCGGATCCCTTAGGTTGTATGGTAAAGAATTTTAAAAAGGGATTCAAAACATGTGATTTTGGGGTTAAAATGTCTCCTGTACGTTTGGTCACTCTGTGCACTAGGGAGTGGCCTACTTTGGTTGCGGCATGGCCGCCACGTGGTAGTTTGGATCCAACCCTGATACAGCGCGTACACGTGGCTGTGTCAGGTAGGCCTGAACTTTACGGGCAGTTTCCATATATTGATTGTTGGAGACAGGCCGTAAATGACTCGCCAAAATGGATTCAGATATGCCACGAGGAGCAATGTCGCCTCATGGTGGCCAGGACTTGTTTGTCCACTAGGACTGTGGTTAGGCCCATTTTGGACACGCCCCCTGAGTCCGAGATCCCTTTGCCGCCCCCTTACTTCCCTTTAAGAGGAAATGACGCGAATGCAGGAAGTTCTATACCCCTCCCCTCATTGCCCTCATCCACTTCCGCTTCCTCCTCCAGTACAGAATCCCCCCTCGTATTAAACCTCCCCTTCCGGAACCAGAACCAACCCCCGTTAGATCTAAATATCCTGATTTGGCGCCACTTCAAACTTCCGGTCAAGCTTCTTCTAGCTCGGCTGGGAGTATTCTATTTACTAACTTTTCCCAAAATCAAGCTCCCACATCCTCATGCCCTATTTCTCCCTGACTGGAACCCATAACTGACGCCCCTCCACGTAGCCCTATACTAACCCGACAACTGACCGGTACCCAACAATTAAAACATTATCAGATGCCTCTTCGTCTGAATCCCGGGTCAGCCTATATCGATGCCGCAGGTCAAATGGCACATGCTGACCCAGTCTTCGTATATGTCCCGTTCACGACTACCGATCTCTTGAATTGGAAGACCCACAATTCCTCGTACACTGAGAAACCACAAGCTATGACCGATCTGTTCACCTCGATAGTTCAGACACATAATCCGACATGGGCTGATTGCCAGCAGTTATTAATGACTTTGTTTAATAATGAGGAAAGGACAAGGATTAATCAAGCGGCCATTAAAGCGCTAGAGGATAGAGCCCGTGCTTTGAATCAAGCCAATCCGGCAGCATGGGCCGCAACACATTATCCTAACACCGATCCCGACTGGAATGTTAATGGCGCAGATATGGTCCAACTTAAAGCCTATAGAGACGCTATAATTGCTGGCATGAAAGCCGGAGGAAAGAAAGCTATTAATATGTCGAAGACAGTTGAGGTGATTCAGAAAAGTGATGAAGCGCCCAGTGTCTTTTATGACCGATTATTGGAGGCATACCGCTTGTATACTCCCTTTAATCCGGAAGACGCAGATAATTCCCGAATGGTGAACTCCGCCTTTGTCAGCCAAGCTTACGGAGATATTAAGCGCAAGCTACAGAAGTTAGAAGGGTTTGCAGGTATGTCTATCACCCAACTAATGGAGGTAGCGAATAAAGTGTATATGAATAGGGAAACAGAAAGTAAGAAAGAGGAAGAGCGCAAGATGCGTAAAAAGGCAGATATGCTAGCGGTAGCGATCGCAGGCGTAGATAGACGGGGCCCAGATAGAGGCGATAGTAGATGGAATAGGGAGCCTTTGAGTAGGAATCAGTGCGCGTATTGCAAGGAAGAAGGGCATTGGAGAAACGAGTGTCCGCAAAGAGAGCAGTACGAGAGAGACCAACCCAGGGCAGGTTACGGAAACTTTAGAGGCAGAGCGAAAGGTAGAGGAGGCCCCGGAGGGAGTAATGGTAATAGAGGGAGCAATGGGAACAGAGGAAGTGTTAGGGAAGATAGGTACTACCCAGCAGCGCAAAGGTCCCGCGATAGAGAAGGTAGGGACTTTGTAGGATTGGCTGACACGGTCATGGAGGACTATTGATACCGACCGGGCTCCATCCCCCTTGGTCGAGCGGAGCCTATGGTCGATGTATCAATAGGGGGAAAAAGGAGTGCGTTCATGATCGACACTGGTGCTGAACATTCGGTGGTGACTGACCTAGTTGCTCCTCCATCCGGAAGAACTATTACTGTAATAGGAGCAACTGGAAGAAGTGCTGCAAAACCGGTTCTTAAAAGTCGACTCTGTACATTGGGAGGCCACGTAGTAAAACATCAATTCCTTTATATGCCTGAATGTCCAGTCCAATTGCTGGGACGTGATATGCTATCTAAGTTACAAGCGCAGATTACGTTCCTACCAAATGGAACAACATCCTTAAAGTTTAATGGACCTTCAGGTATTATGACATTATCCGTACCAAAGGAAGAAGAGTGGCGACTTTATACAGCGTTGACTAGCCAAAACCCTAGGAGTGATGAGTCCTTATTCAACATACCAGGAGTTTGGGCAGAGAACAACCCACCAGGACTGGCCCGCAATATTCCACCTATTAAAATCGAACTAAAACTTGGGGTTTATCCAGTGAGCCTAAGACAATATCACATCCCGCAGAAGGCTAAGAAGAACATCCAATCTTATCTGGATAAGTTCATACGGTATGGTATCCTAAAATTCTGTACTTCCCCCTGGAACACCCCATTGCTGCCTGTTCAAAAGCCCGGTACAGATGAGTATCGACCTGTGCAGGACTTGAGAGCAGTCAATGATGCGGTTGTTAGTATACATCCAGTTGTGCCCAATCCATATAACCTGCTTGCTTTAATTCCGGGCGGGGCTACTTACTTTACAGTCCTAGACCTCAAAGATGTGGAAAAAACAAAATAATAGGTCGCGCTGTACAGAAATAATACAATTTAAAGGTAAAATGAGAAATATAAAATATAAAATAGATAGAAATTTTACTCACATATAGATATACACTAAAATAAATATAAGAAAAAACGTAATAGTCCCAATATGTGGTGGATTCCAATAGGCTGATGGAAACTTGATACTGTAGTCAAAATAGAACGCTGGGTCTTCTATGGTATAGGCAATCTTGGTTCAATGATGGGCATGCAAAATAGAAAGACAGGGAGACTCCAATAGTGCAGACTGTATTGGCATAAGTAAAATAAACTGAAATAGGTGTAGGGGAGGTATTTCACTCACCTATGCAAGAGCATGTACTTGCTCAAGTGTAATCAGCATTCAGTGGCGTTTATCCCCCACTGGCGGGACATAGATGCGGGTAATTCCTCGAAGTAAAAAAAATTAAATATAGTGCTCACTGTATATAAATATAAAAGTAAGACTTAAAAAATAGAGAACGTACTCACATTTGAATGAGCAGGATATACTGCTCAATATGATGGCGTGGGTGGTATAATCCCCACCTAGGATTCTTTAGACAATAGTCAGCTCCAAAATGACGTGTAACCAGGTAAAAGAGGAAAAGATAATATAATATAAAATATACGGATAAAATAAAATAAAATAAAATAAAGGGTATATGGCAAATGTATGGTGAAAAAAAGCCAATATTCCTTTATTAGTACAAGTATAAAATATATATATAAAATTAGCCAAAACGCGTTTCGCCACACAGGGCTTTATCAACTGGCAATAATGTGTTAGTTGATAAAGCCCTGTGTGGCGAAACGCGTTTTGGCTAATTTTATATATATATTTTATACTTGTACTAATAAAGGAATATTGGCTTTTTTTCACCATACATTTGCCATATACCCTTTATTTTATTTTATTTTATTTTATCCGTATATTTTATATTATATTATCTTTTCCTCTTTTACCTGGTTACACGTCATTTTGGAGCTGACTATTGTCTAAAGAATCCTAGGTGGGGATTATACCACCCACGCCATCATATTGAGCAGTATATCCTGCTCATTCAAATGTGAGTACGTTCTCTATTTTTTAAGTCTTACTTTTATATTTATATACAGTGAGCACTATATTTTATTTTTTTTACTTCGAGGAATTACCCGCATCTATGTCCCGCCAGTGGGGGATAAACGCCACTGAATGCTGATTACACTTGAGCAAGTACATGCTCTTGCATAGGTGAGTGAAATACCTCCCCTACACCTATTTCAGTTTATTTTACTTATGCCAATACAGTCTGCACTATTGGAGTCTCCCTGTCTTTCTATTTTGCATGCCCATCATTGAACCAAGATTGCCTATACCATAGAAGACCCAGCGTTCTATTTTGACTACAGTATCAAGTTTCCATCAGCCTATTGGAATCCACCACATATTGGGACTATTAAGTTTTTTCTTATATTTATTTTAGTGTATATCTATATGTGAGTAAAATTTCTATCTATTTTATATTTTATATTTCTCATTTTACCTTTAAATTGTATTATTTCTGTACAGCGCGACCTATTATTTTGTTTTTTCCACATTCTTAATTGAGGACTTTAGAGGGAACCTCATACCCATAGGTTGCAGCTTCTCTCTTTTCTCTTCTCCTTTAGACCACCTAGCGCTGAGCCTATACCCCCTTTTTTCTAGACCTCAAAGATGCCTTCTTTTGCCTCCGAATTGCCGCAGAAAGTCAATGTATCTTCGCTTTCCAATGGGAAAACGCTGTAACGGGCTCAAAACGCCAAATGACCTGGACAAGACTGCCCCAAGGGTTTAAAAATTCACCTACCCTATTTGGTTCAGCTCTAAGTCAAGATTTATTGGATTTCGAGTCCATCCCAGGAGAGTGTGTATTGTTACAATATGTAGATGACTTGTTGATAGCAGCAGTTACAAAGGAAATATGTCAGCAAGCAACGCACGATCTACTACACATTCTCTGGAAGGCAGGATACAAGGTGTCTAGAAAGAAGGCTCAGTTGTGTTTGCCAACTGTCAAATATCTGGGATTCCATATCTCTGAAGGTCAAAGAATTATGGGGCCAGAGAGAAAAGAAGCTGTGTGCCAAATACCGATACCCAAGAATAGAAGACAAGTGCGAGAATTCTTGGGGGCAGCAGGCTTCTGTAGGATATGGATTCCCAGCTACGCGATACTGGCAAAACCTCTGTATGCAGCTATCAAAGGTACAGAGCACGACCCCTTCTTATGGACTCAAGAACAGCAAACGGCATTTGAAGATGTGAAGAAGGCTTTGATGAGTGCCCCAGCATTAGGTCTACCTGATCACCATTCTACCTGTATGTACATGAGCAAAGAAGAATGGCTGTGGGAGTATTGACACAGTACTTGGGATCATGGCAAAGACCTGTTGCCTACATGTCTAAGCAACTGGATGCAGTGGCCAGCGGACTTCCACCTTGTCTAAGAGCCGTAGCTGCAGCCGCCCTGCTAGTAGCTGAAGCCGATAAACTCACTCTGGGTCAAGAACTTTATGTACGAGTCCCACATGCAGTACAGACGTTGTTGGATTACAAAGGAAATCATTGGTTTAGTAACAGCCGTATGACCAAGTATCAAGCAATGTTGTGTGAAAACCCAAGAGTGCATTTAGAGACTGTAAACACCTTAAACCCAGCTACCCTTTTGCCACAACCTACTGAAAGTCAACATGATTGTTTGGAAGTAATGGATGAAGTATTTTCAAGTAGACCAGATCTTCGTGATTTTCCCATCCAGAACCCCGATGTTCAATATTACACCGACGGCAGTAGTTATGTGAAAGAAGGGATCCGCTATGCAGGATATGCAGTAACAACAATAGACAAGGTGATAGAAGCTCGGCCACTAGCAAAAGGAACATCAGCACAAAAGGCAGAATTGATAGCACTGACACGAGCGTTACAATTGGCTGAAGGTTTAAGAGTGAACATCTACACGGACTCCAAGTATGCGTTTTTAACCACTCATGCCCACTGAGCTTTGTATAAAGAAAGAGGACTATTGAATTCAGAAGGCAAAGAAATCAAGTACGCAGCTGAAATCCTACAACTATTGGAAGCAGTGTGGGAGCCGAGAGAAGTCGGTATTATACATTGTCGAGCGCATCTGAGAGGAGATGGTGATGTAACCAAAGGAAATCGGATGGCAGACAGTACAGCTAAGCGTGCCGCTGAATCGGGAAGACAGGAGTATGTGGGGCATATAGCTGCTCTTATACCAACTCCACTGTCTCAATGGACTCCAGTTTATACAGCTCAAGAAGAGGAGTGGTTAAAGACTGAACCTGGAAAGTATTTGGAGAACAAATGGTATCAGTTAGAAGATGGAAGAATAGTCATTCCAG
This sequence comes from Pelobates fuscus, assembly GCF_036172605.1. Taxonomy (NCBI): domain Eukaryota; kingdom Metazoa; phylum Chordata; class Amphibia; order Anura; family Pelobatidae; genus Pelobates; species Pelobates fuscus. Next base: position 84,942,910 of record NC_086327.1, on the reverse strand, counting down.
CATCACTAGCGGTAGAAATTGTCCAAAACTATCACAACGGGACACATTCTGGGAGAGACAGCACAGAAGAATCTCTCAGAAAACATTTCTACATACCAAGATTGTCCAACTTGACTCAGGCCATTGTACGAAGATGTGTAACGTGTGCTAAAAATAATGCAAGGCAAGGACCAGTAAAGCCACCAGGAGTCCAGTTTATGGGGGGACTCCCCATGTCCGATTTACAAATTGACTATACAGTAATGCCTAAATCGGGTGGACATCGCTACCTGCTGGTGGTTGTGTGCACCTATTCAGGCTGGGTAGAAGCATGTCCTACTCGTACAGAGAAAGCAGGAGAAGTTGTGAGATTCCTGCTACGAGAAATAATACCCCGATATGGACTACCCTGCTCTATAGGATCGGACAATGGTCCAGCTTTTGTTCATCAGTGCCTACAACAACTGACTCATATGCTTGGTATAAAGTGGAGGCTTCATACGGCATATAGACCCCAGAGTTCTGGTAAAGTAGAGAGAATGAATAGAACTATTAAGAATCAGTTGGCTAAAATGTGTCAGGAAACCCAACTTAAGTGGAACGTTCTCTTACCCATAGCTCTATTGCGAATCCGCAGTACACCTACCAGAAGGATGGGCCTCTCTCCTTTTGAAATCATGTATGGGCGACCACCTCCCGTACTTGGTAACTTAAGGGGGGATTTGAGTCAGTTGGGAGAAGGAATTACCCGGCAGCAGGTTGTAGAGTTGGGTAAGACTATGGAGGAGGTACAGAAATGGGTACAAGATAGATTACCTGTGAATATTTATCCCCCAGTTCATAGTTACCATCCAGGAGACCAAGTGTGGATTAAAGGGTGGAATAATGTACCGTTAGGGCCCAAGTGGAGAGGTCCTTATGTTGTTCTTTTGTCTACCCTTACAGCGATAAAAGTAGCCGAAGTGACTCCGTGGATACATCACTCCAGGGTTAAACCAGCAGCAGTCGATTCTTGGCAAGCTACAGCAGATCCAGAGAATCCCTGCAAGATCCGGTTAAAGCGCGTGACGAGGAACTTTGTGGATTACAAATTTTATTGTTTCAAGGATTTGGTAAGTGAGTGAGAAGGTCATAATAAAGCCTGTCCGCTCACCGACGTATAGTATATAAGCCAGGAAAAGTCTCGAAGGGACCCCTGTGAAGACGAGCAGAACTCCATTCCCTGCAGCCCTTACATCCTGGAAGCTGAGGTGCCTTCGCACGGACGAAGACTGAGGATGACGACGAAAGATGTGTTCATGATAATGTTTTTATATGTGTATTTTTATATTCAGGAAGGTAGAGGTACCGACACTCCTAGCTGTGAGGTATGCATTAAGACTACAAGAACAGGTAACCATATTTCCCAAACCCTAATTTGGCATTCACAATACGAGTGTAAAGGAGATGTATCAAGATGTAGATACCTAAATATAGAATATAGTGTGTGCCATTTAGGAGTAGGAGAACCTAAGTGCTTCAGTCCAGAATATCAACCTCGTACAATTTGGTTGACTCTCAGGAATGGAGATCCTCAGGGGACCCTAATTAATAAGACGGTATTAGAATCCGTACATTCTTCGGGTGTTCTGCTATTTGATGCGTGTAAGGCGATATCAAGTGGTAGAAAGCCGTGGAATGTATGTGGGGATCTTAGATGGGAGAGGACGTATGGGTCTAACGATAAATATATTTGTCCCAGTAGTAAAAATAAATATGTGAGTCCTAGATGCCCAAATAGAGATTATAACTTTTGCCCATATTGGTCTTGTGTGGGGTGGGCAACTTGGGGACAGACAGTAGACAAGGACATGATTGTGACTAAGTTGCCTACCAGCCCATATTGTAAGTCTATGGAATGCAATCCAGTCCATATACTTATAAATAACCCTGACAAGTTCTTAGATAAATATGGTAATTTATTTGGGTTTCAAATATATGGGACGGGTTTAGATCCTGGGACAGTATTGTTTATAGGGATAGAGACTGATTAGGTATCCTCCCAGACTCATCAAGTATACCATTCCTTTTATGAAGAGATGAGCATAGATAATAAGATCCCCCATAATGCTAAAAACCTGTTTATTGATTTAGCCGAAAGTATTGCCGGTAGTCTTAATGTTACCAACTGCTATGTGTGTGGAGGTACTAACATGGGAGACCAATGGCCTTGGGAAGCAAAGGAGGTAATGTCCGGTTCTGAGGCAGTTGACCAATTAATATCTACACAAGCCGATTATCATATGAGTGTTAGAGGTAAATCTGAGTGGAGATTAAAGACCTCCATCATAGGTTATGTTTGCATAGCAAGGAAAGGAATGATGTATAATACTTCTGTAGGAGAATTAACTTGTCTAGGGCAAAAAGCTTATGATGATGATACAAAGAATACAACTTGGTGGTCGGCTTCAAATGTCTCAGAACCATCTAACCCGTTTGCTAGATACGCCAATTTAAAGGATGTGTGGTTTGACCTATCCATCACATCTAACTGGAGAGCCCCAGCAAATTTGTACTGGATCTGTGGTAAGAAAGCCTATTCGGAGTTGCCACAGGACTGGGAAGGGGCATGTGTGTTGGGTATGCTCAAACCATCCTTCTTCTTGTTACCTATTGAAACAGGTGAGACTTTAGGTGTTAAAGTGTATGATGTGAATCATAGGAAGAAAAGGGAACCCATAGAGATAGGCGCCTGGGAAGATAATGAATGGCCTCCCCAGCGTATTATAGATTACTATGGGCCAGCCACGTGGGCAGAAGATTTTACCTTTGGTTATAGAACCCCAATTTATATGCTCAACCGTATTATAAGATTACAGGCAGTGGTTGAGATTATTACTAACGAGACATCACAAGCGCTCAATCTTCTAGCGAAGCATAATACCAGGATGAGGACAGCAGTATACCAAAATAGATTAGCCTTGGATTACCTTTTGGCAGTAGAGGGAGGTGTATGTGGGAAGTTTAACCTGAGCAATTGCTGTCTTCAAATAGATGACGAAGGGCAAGCAATAGCTGAGCTTACTAGCCATATGGTTAAACTAGCGCATGTGCCTACTCAGGTATGGAAAGGGTATAATCCAAGCAGTTGGTTTGGTAGCTGGTATGAGTGGTTTGGAGGGCTTAAGGCAGTGGTAGGTGGAGTCCTACTGATTTTAATGTTGTGTCTACTCCTGCCGTGTCTTATACCCTTAGTAGTTAGGTCTGTGCAAAGCCTGATAGAAAATATAGCAGAGAGGAAGGCTGCTGCACAGATAATGGCAATTTATAAATATAAGGCTCTAGATCAGGGAGAACCAATGCAGGAAGATGAGTGTTGAAGATTCACATCATAAGATAAGTCTGGTCTGGTTCAAGGTAACTTGCGGTGTATGCAAACTAAGGTTAAGTGATGCCTCAAGTAATTGTGAATTATCAAGAGGCATCAAAGGGGGGAATGTGGTGGAATCTCGGTAAAAATAAATTTAGTAGGCCGAGATTACCACGTGGTATGTGTACGTGCATATGCTGACGTATCGATCAGTTGGTTGCACGAGGCAAAGATACGATCAGTAGTGTACGGAGCATGTGCAAGAATACAGGATATAGTATTCCCCTCCTCCATTGTGCTGGACAGGCCATGCGGTCAAGCAGGAAGTTAATTCTTATTTGTATTGATTGGTCAAGAGAATGTGCGGGTGGAGCTTAATATGGGAGGAGTTATGTGCCTATATAAGGAGCCTGCACTATTGTCCGGGGCTCAGAACTTGCTGTATTTTGGTGACATTAGTCCCTCTGAGTCCCGATCGGTGATCCAATAAAGAATCTCTTCCTTCCTGAAGAAACCTGTGTCCATCTCTCTGTGCTTGGCTTCCGTCAGTTTCTCCGGTATCATAATTACTCTGTAATCGCGCCGTTATATCTTGACATTTTATGATATACTCTATTGACTTTCATCTTTGTTCACGTCAGATGTTAATAATGCTACATCTACCACTGCACTACAAAGATAAAGAATTATAAAAAATTTAAAATCCTGTTGCCATCTGAACTATTAAAAATGACAAAGGAACTGTAAATTTTAGGCCCAAATAGCTCAGCCTCACAAAGCTGTTGGATAAATTTCTCTGGTTTGAACATTTTGTCCTAAGATGTACAGTTCTCTGCAATTATCACACTTGTTAATAAACATAGAAACATAGAATGTGACGGCAGATAAGAACCATTCGGCCCATCTAGTCTGCCCAATTTTCTAAATACTTTCATTAGTCCCTGGCCTTATCTTATAGTTAGGATAGCCTTATGCCTATCCCACGCATGCTTAAACTCCTTTACTGTGTTAACCTCTACCATGCATCCACTACCCTCTCAGTAAAGTAATACTTCCTGATATTATTTTTAAACCTTTGTCCCTCTAATTTAAGACTATGGTACTGATATGCTGAATGTCTGCAGTTGCACAACAAAAAAAAAAATGAAGTGATCTGGTTAATTTTGAAGTTCTATGGGTGCGCTCTTCACTTTGAATATGTTATTGTGCATGAGTATGCAACTAGCAACAAGACAGGGCCAATACGTGCTCATTATATATATTGTGAGCGTGAAAGTGGCATTGTGGTTACATAGAAACATAGAAACATAGAATGTGACGGCAGATAAGAACCATTCGGCCCATCTAGTCTGCCCAGTTTTCTAAATACTTTCATTAGTCCCTGGCCTTATCTTATAGTTATAGTTATGCCTATCCCACGCATGCTTAAACTCCTTTACTGTGTTAACCTCTACCACTTCAGCTGGAAGGCTATTCCATGCATCCACTACCCTCTCAGTAAAGTAATACTTCCTGATATTATTTTTAAACCTTTGTCCCTCTAATTTAAGACTATGTCCTCTTGTTGTGGTAGTTTTTCTTATTTTAAATATAGTCTCATCCTTTACTGTGTTGATTCCCTTTATGTATTTAAATGTTTCTATCATATCCCCCTGTCTCGTCTTTCCTCCAAGCTACCGTATATACTCGAGTATAAGCCGACCCGAATATAAGCCGAGGCCCCTAATTTTATCCCAAAAAACTGGGAAAACTTATTGACTCGAGTATAAGACTAGGGTGGGAAATGCAGCAGCTACTGGTAAATTTCTAAATAAAATTAGATTCTAAAAAAAAATATATTAATTGAATATTTATTTACAGTGTGTGTATAATGAATGCAGTGTGTGCGTATGTGTGTGTGTATGAGTGCAGCGTGTGTGTATGAGTGCAGTGTGTGTATGAGTGCAGTGTGTGTATGAGTGCAGTGTGTGTGTGCATGAATGCAGTGTGTGTGTATGAATGCAGTGTGTGAATGCAGTGTGTGCAGGGCCGGTGCAAGGATATTTGCCGCCGTAGGCAAAAAACATTTTGCCGCCCCCTCCCCCCCCCATATGTCCTGACTTCCCCTCCTCCTCCCTCAGTGGTCCTTACCTCCCCACCCCCGTGTTCCTTCACCACCCCCCCAGTGGTCCTGACTCACCCCTCCCCTAGTGGTCCTTATCCCACCCCCTCCCTCCCATAGTGGTCCTTATCCCCCTTCTCCCTCCCATAGTGTTCCTTATCCCCCCCCATCCCTCCCATAGTGGTCCATATACCCCCCCCTCCCTCCCATAGTGGTCCTTATACCCCCCCTCCCTCCCATAGTGGTCCTTATCCCACCCCCTCCCATAGTGGTCCTTATACCCCCCCTCCCTCCCATAGTGGTCCTTATCCCCCCCCCTCCCTCCCATAGTGGTCCTTATCCCCCCCCCTCCCTCCCATAGTGGTCCTTATCCCCCCCCCCCTCCCTCCCATAGTGGTCCTTATACCCCCCTCCCTCCCATAGTGGTCCTTATACCCCCCTCCCTCCCATAGTGGTCCTTATCCCCCCCCCTCCCTCCCATAGTGGTCCTTATCCCCCCCTCCCTCCCATAGTGGTCCTTATACCCCCCTCCCTCCCATAGTGGTCCTTATCCCCCCCTCCCTCCCATAGTGGTCCTTATCCCCCCCCTCCCTCCCATAGTGGTCCTTATACCCCCCTCCCTCCCATAGTGGTCCTTATCCCCCCCTCCCTCCCATAGTGGTCCTTATCCCACCCCCTCCCATAGTGGTCCTTATACCCCCCCTCCCTCCCATAGTGGTCCTTATACCCCCCCTCCCTCCAATAGTGGTCCTTATCCCCCCCTCCCTCCCATAGTGGTCCTTATCCCCCCCCCTCCCTCCCATAGTGGTCCTTATCCCCCCCTCCCTCCCATAGTGGTCCTTATACCCCCCTCCCTCCCATAGTGGTCCTTATACCCCCCTCCCTCCCATAGTGGTCCTTATCCCCCCCTCCCTCCCATAGTGGTCCTTATCCCCCCCTCCCTCCCATAGTGGTCCTTATCCCCCCCCTCACTCCCATAGTGGTCCTTATCCCCCCCTCCCTCCCATAGTGGTCCTTATCCCCCCCTCCCTCCCATAGTGGTCCTTATCCCCCCCCTCCCTCCCATAGTGGTCCTTATACCCCCCCCCCTCCCATAGTGGTCCTTATACCCCCCTCCCTCCCATAGTGGTCCTTATACCCCCCTCCCTCCCATAGTGGTCCTTATACCCCCCTCCCTCCCATAGTGGTCCTTATCCCCCCCTCCCTCCCATAGTGGTCCTTATCCCCCCCTCCCTCCCATAGTGGTCCTTATCCCCCCCCTCCCTCCCATAGTGGTCCTTATCCCCCCTCCCTCCCATAGTGGTCCTTATCCCCCCCCTCCCTCCCATAGTGGTCCTTATCCCCCCCTCCCTCCCATAGTGGTCCTTATCCCCCCCTCCCTCCCATAGTGGTCCTTATCCCCCCCCTCCCTCCCATAGTGGTCCTTATACCCCCCCCCCTCCCATAGTGGTCCTTATACCCCTTGTTTTTGTTATTAATTTTTTTTTATTATTATTATTATTTTATTACTATTTCTTATTTTATTTTATTTCGTCCCCCCTCCCTGCTTGATATATGGCAGGGAGGGGGGCTCTCCTTCCCTGGTGGTCCAGTGGCAGTTCAGTGGGGGGGGAGGGGGGCTGGCAGAGCTGTACTTACCTGTTCTGCAGCTCCTGTCAGCTCCCTCCTCCTCTGCGCCGTCCGTTCTGCTCTTCTGTCAGCTTACACTGTAAGTCTCGCGAGAGCCGCGGCTCTTGCGAGATTTACACTGGGAGCTGACCGAGGTGCTGACCGGACGGCGCAGAGGAGGAGAGAGCTGACAGGAGCTGCAGGAGAGGTAAGTTACAGCTCTGACAGCCCCCCTCTCCCCCAGTCTGTATTATGGCAATGCAAATTGCCATAATACAGACTATGACTCGAGTATAAGCCGAGTTGGGGTTTTTCAGCCCAAAAAATGGGCTGAAAAACTCGGCTTATACTCGAGTATATACGGTATACATGTTAAGATCCTTTAACCTTTCCTGGTAAGTTTTATCCTGCAATCCATGAACCAGTTTAGTAGCCCTTCTTTGAACTCTCTCTAAGGTATCAATATCCTTCTGAAGATAGGGTCTCCAGTACTGAGTTCAGTACTCCAAGTGAGGTCTCACCAGTGTTCTGTACAATGGCATGAGCACTTCCCTCTTTCTACTGCTAATACCTCTCCCTATACAACCAAGCATTCTGCTAGCATTTCCTGCTGCTCTATTACATTGTCTGCCTACCTTTAAGTCATCAGAAATAATCACCCCTAAATCCCTTTCCTCAGATGTTGAGGTTAGGACTCTATCAAATATTCTGTACTCTGCCCTTGGGTTTTTACGTCCAAGATGCATTATCTTGCACTTATCCACATTAAATGTCAGTTGCCACAACTCTGACCATTTTTCTAGTTTACCTAAATCATTTTCCATTTGGCTTATCCCTCCTGGAACATCAACCCTGTTACATATCTTAGTATCATCCGCAAAAAGACACACCTTACCATCAAGACCTTCTGCAATATCACTAATAAAAATATTAAAGAGAATGGGTCCAAGTACAGATCCCTGAGGTACCCCACTGGTGACAAGCCCAGGCTTCGAATATACTCCATTGACTACAACCCTCTGTTGCCGGTCACTCAGCCACTGCCTTACCCATTCAACAATATTGGAATCCAAACTCAAAGATTGTAGTTTATTGATAAGCCTTCTATGTGCAACAGTGTCAAAAGCCTTACTGAAATCTAGGTAAGCAATGTCTACTGCACCACCCTGATCTATAATTGTAGTTACCCAATCAAAAAAATCAATAAGATTAGTTTGGCATGATCTCCCTGAAGTAAACCCATGTTGTCTATGATCTTGAAATCCATGTGTTTTTAGATGTTCAACAATCCTATCCTTTAACATGGTTTCCATCACTTTCCCCACTACTGAAGTAAAGTAAAGTAAGTAAACCCCTTTGGGGAGGGAGAGGCAGGTTCTGATTCCTGCTTGGCAGTCCAGGCTGTTTGTTTTTATTTGTTTTATGCTGACAGCATTAGTGTCAGTCCGTGATAATCTGTGGTGACTGTCAGCACATTGACAACTGTAGTGAACTTTTATTATTGCTCTAAAATAAAAGCCATGTTCAGAGTTGCCAACAAAAAAAATCCAGGGACACTTTGTAGCACAGCTCTCAATTACTACCTTGAAAATATACCACATCCACTGCCGCAAAGCTCCGCCCACTTTGTCCAACCCACATAATTAATCTCCGCCTACTTATCGGTGCAGATTACCGGGTCTACTCAATAAAGAGGAAATTACAGGGAATTAAGATGGTCATTTCAAAACTTAAAGGGAAACTCCAGTGCCAGAAAAACGATCCGTTTTTCTGGCACTGGAGGGTCCCTCTCCCTCCCACCCACCAATCCCCGGTTACTGAAGGGGTGAAAACCCCTTCAGTGACTTACCTGGGACAGCGGCGATGTCCCTCGCCGCTGTCTCCGCCTCCGCGACGCTCCTCCTAATGATTACGTCGGCCGGTGGGCGAGACTAATCTCGCTCACCGGCCGAGGAGACCTAATGCGCATGCGCGGAAATTCCGCGCATGCGCATTACGTCTCCCCATAGGAAAGCATTGAAAAATCATTTCAATGCTTTCCTATGGGGTTTTGAGCGACGCTGGAGGTCCTCACACAGCGTGAGGACGTCCAGCGACGCTCTAGAACCCAGGAAGTGACCTCTAGTGGCTGTCTAATAGACAGCCACTAGAGGTGGAGTTAACCCTGCAATGTAAATATTGCAGTTTATGAAAAACTGCAATAATTACACTTGCAGGGTTAAGGGTAGTGGGAGTTGGCACCCAGACCACTCCAATGAGCAGAAGTGGTCTGGGTGCCTGGAGTGTCCCTTTAAGGCCAAAGTAGGCGAGTTGGAAAAATTCTCCCATTCAGCTGCACTATTTCGACCTAAAGTTTGAAATTCCTATCTCAATTCCATTCAATGCTCTCTTTACTAATACAGTATACAGTATACAGTATAGAGGTAAAGGCTCACTGACAGACAAAACTCTGACTCACACACAAGCTTACTACAGACAAACTCACTAGTATAGACACACAAGGCTCACTACAGACAAGCTCAGTGACACACACGAGTTTACTACAGACAAGCTCACTGACACACACAAGCTGACTAAATAGAGGCTCAGTGACACACACAAGCTTACTAAATACAAGCTTACTGACACACACATGCCCATACACACAGTACACTGAATACACACACAAAAACACACAGAGACTGCTGAATACACAGAGAGAGACAGCTGAGTACACCCAGACGGCTGAGTACACCCAGACAGACGGTTGAGTACATACACACAGTACACTGAATCCACACACTAAAAACACACAGACAGACTGCTGAATACACACACAGAGACTGATGAAGACACCCAGACATACTGCTGAGTACACACAGACTGCTGAGTACACACATACAGACTGCTGAGTACATACACACAGTACACTGAATCCACACACTAAAAACACACAGAGAGACTGCTGAATACACACACAGAGACTGCTGAATACACCCAGATAGACTGCTGAGTACAAACAGACTGCTGATTACACACATACAGACTGCTGAGTACTTACACACAGTACACTAAATACAACACAAAAACACACACAGAATGCTGAATATATACACAGGCTGCTGAATACACACACACAGACGGCTGAATGCACACACAGACGGTTGAATACACACACACACACAGACTGTAGAATACACACACGCAGACTGCTGAATATACACACACATGCAGACTGCTGAATACATACAGACTGTTGAATACACAGAGACTGCTGAATGCACACATACTGCTGAACATACACAGAGAGACTGCTGAATGCACACAGGCTGCTCTGTACACACACAGACTGCTGAATACATACAGACTGCTGAATACACCCAGACTACTGAATACACACAGACTGCAGTGTATGTGTTTGTGTGTAGGGGTGCTGTGTGTGTGAGGGGTGCTATGTGTGATGGGTCCTGTGTGTGTGTGGGGGGGGGGGTGCAGTGTGTGAAGGGTGCTGTTTGTGTGTCAGAGTTGCTGTGTATGTGTCAGAGGTGCTTTGAGTCAGGAGGGCTGTATGTGTGTTAGGGGTGCTGAATACACACACACAGACGGCTGAAAGCACACACAGACGGTTGAATACACACACACACAGACTGTAGAATACACACACGCAGACTGCTGAATAGACACACACACGCAGACTGCTGAATACATACAGACTGTTGAATACACAAAGAGAGACTGCTGAATGCACACAGACTGCTGAACATAAACAGAGAGACTGTTGAATGCACACAAACTGCTGAATACACACAGGCTGCTCTGTACACACACAGACTGCTGAATACATACATACTGCTGAATACACCCAGACTACTGAATACACACAGACTGCAGTGTATGTGTTTGTGTGTAGGGGTGCTGTGTGTGTGAGGGGTGCTATGTGTGATGGGTCCTGTGTGTGTGTGGGGGGGGGGCTGCAGTGTGTGAAGGGTGCTGTTTGTGTGTCAGAGTTGCTGTGTATGTGTCAAAGGTGCTTTGTGTCAGGAGGGCTGTATGTGTGTTAGGGGTGCTGTGGGGGTTTGAGGGGTGCTTTGTTTGTGTGTGTGTGTGGTGTTGTGTTTGTGAGAGGGGTGCAGTGTGTAACGCGTGCTGTGTGAGTGTGTGTGTGTCAGAGGTGCGTGTGTGAGGAGTGATTTGTGTCATTGGTGCTGTGTGTGTGTTAAGGGTGGGGTGCCCTGGTGGTCCAGTGGTTGTGGTGAACTCCTCTGGCTGCAGACTGTCTTCACTCATCCCGCGTGCAGAATGCTGTGTCGGAGCATTGCTATGGTAACACGTGGCAACGCTACACACAGCATGCTCACAGGAGTAGTGCTCTGCCTTCCAGGTCATCCAGCCCTCCCTGTCACTAACAAAGGGCCTTTGGGATCTTTGATCTCCTCACCAGGTCAAGAGGGCCCACAGCAAGAAAGCAGGTCTCCTCTGTTGGTCTGGGCACTGACACACACACACACACACACACACACAAGCTTTCTCACTAGCAGACAAGCTCACACACACACAAGCCTTCTTACTAGCAGACACACACACACACAGGCTTTCTCACTAGCAGACGCAGACACACACACAAGCTTTCTCACTAGCAGACACACACACACACACAAGCATTCTCACTAGGAAGACTGTCAGTGCTCCCTCCCACCCCAGCAGCCTCAATGCAGCCCTCAGCACGTTTGTACAGCCCCAGCATCTCCCAGCAGCTCTCTCCTGAATTCCCTTGGACTGTAACAAGCTGTTACATTCCGAGGGAACATAATAAAAGCACATGGCCAGCAAGTTGCCAGGACTGTCCCGGGAAGGTGACTTACCCGGGACAGACTCCAGCTTGCCGGGACTGTCCCGGCAAAAACGGGACAGTTGGCAACTATGCACTATAGTGTCAGGAATACACATTTGTATTCCTGACACTATAGTGTTCCTTTAAGCATTTTTCTGTAAGTCAATTTATTAGAGTGATCACTATTAATAATCTAATTTCTACACTTTATATTGTTTCATCCATGCTTGTATTTACATATAGGGGTTTATCAACTAAATGTTTTTTATATGTATATATAAAGTCATTTGCACTTTTTCTTTTCATCCTTTTTTTTTTTGCTAGTGCTATGATTGTATTATTAATTTTGGATATTGGTTTCATTCATACTGTATGTGTGTTGTATGTACTTTGACTGTTCCAATGCAGTCTCTGTGAGTATTTCATCAAGATTTTATCTTATGCTCAAACCTATTTTTTTTTTTAGTCACCCAGACTCTTTGTAGATATTATGTTATGATGTATCATTTTTATATTACCGCAAATAGCCAATAATATAGTTACATATAATATATTTTGTTTGGTTTATAGATGATAATCTCAAATATTGCATAAATATGAAATAATAATAAAAAAAATGAAAAATAAACATTTCCTATCAAACCTATCCCTCTTATGTCTCATGCCTGGGTATTATCATTATTATTACACTCTACGTGTAAACAGAGCGTCTTGCATTATGTCTCCCGTCCAGCAGGAGGCGATGTCGGTGTCTGGCGATGCTGCTCGGGTCTATGAGACGCTCTGTGTTTGTTGTGGAGGGGAAGTTTGCGGAGTGAGGAAGTGAGGATGGTGGGGATGTGTGGAGGGAGCTGAAAACCTCGGTGCCGCGGGTTAGGGTGACCTACCTGTGTGTGCCCACCGGCCAGGTACTGTGCAGGGTCACAGCTGGATCTCATACACAGGGAGGGGTTACACCGAGTTCTAGAACGTGCTCACGTTCCATGTGCAGCGGTCAAGTACTGCTTGTAATGTGCACACAGGGTCAAAGGGAACTTCTGATACCCCCACCACAACCACTACTACCAGCAGTTACAGTGTCTCTAATTATGTGTAATATGTGCGATGGCCTGGGCTTTAACACCATGGGAGGGCAACTAAGGTACTTTGGTATGTTGGTGGGGGGGATGTAGTATTTATAAAGCGACAACAAATTCCGTAGCGCTGTACAATGGAATGCCTGATGCATGGTTTGCTTTTTTTTTACCTGGACACATATTAGTCCTACATCCTGAGGGCCAGCAAATGAAGAATGAATGGCCCACAAATTGCTTTCCTTTAGCTTGAAGAATCCACATGCTGCAGGATGTCATTCAGTTCATTGATAAAGCATGGATTAGGGAATGTTTTTATTTTATACATTTTTTTTGGGGGGTGGACATTTCTTTCCAACTGTATCATCGAAATCCCATATGCATGACATTCTGATCAACATGACTAGATACCAATACATGAAATCGTGGTGGATCTGGCAAGTTAGCTGTGGTACAGTTTGACAGCTCCTGGCAGCAACTTGCTTTCAGCTGTCATTTACCAAAAATTATCTGATATGGCCTGATGGAGGTGGTAGTTTACAGAAACTGGAGAGCATTAGACTGTTAAGCTTCATAAGACATGTAACAGCATTTCATTACCACTGTTTATTTCTAAAGCATAGGGATATTTTGTTTTATTTTATAAAAGCATATTTTAGCGAACTTAAACATTTATAAAAAATAGTACTTCACTTTACCTTTCTTTGACTGTACTTCAATGCCTAGATGTAAGAGCAATGCATAGGGAATATTTTATTCTTATATATCTGTAGAGATGTAAATATGCAATGATATGTGGTAGCTGAATTTATTTAAAGGCAAAATTTTATCAGCTGGTACATTTGGACTGATAAATGGCAAAATAGTTAAATGAAGAAATACTCAATGTCCGTTGATATATATTTCGTCTTTAACTTTGAATTTCTGGCACTTAACATTTTATCATAAATGAGTTGCATTAGACAGCTGACCTTAGTAACAGCAAGATATCCATGAATCCAAAACTAAGTATTTTACATACAGTTTTGTCATATTTTTGTGTAGTTATATTATTTGCAGTTTATCGGACAGTACAGCTGCTGGTTTTTTTTGTTGTTTTTTCTTCCGTTCCTGATTTTAAATTTGGGATTGGCAAGATGAAAAGACGAATCTGTTAATAAATACATAAGTAAAACATTTATTATAATTAAAACAGTATTTTTGTGTGTTTTATCATATCAGAAGTGATCCATAAATAAAACGAAATGGTGCGGTCGTGTTCTGCTGCTAATTGTTTCAACCGTCAGACCTCTTTGAGCAGAAGAAAGGGTATAACTTTTCACAGGTAATTATGCATGATAACTGCTTCTAATGCTTTAATAAGTTTTGTAGATATGTTTAGCACTTTGTCCAATTAAGTATTTCCTTTAGTTAAGTATCAATATATTTCACAATGCTGTTTATTTTAACAGTTTTAAATTAATGACTATATTTCTATACAATGCATAGTTTTAACAGCAAATGAGCACCATGCTTTTTGTAAAGTGGTACGGTCTTATACTGTAAGCTCAAAGTTCATAGCAAGAACATGGGATCATAGCAGCTCAGCTTCACAAACAAAATAAGAAATCATTGTGCTTTTTAAAATACATAACATGTGTTGACATAAAGAGTTAAACACATACAGACTGTAGGTACTGTGATGACGGTGTTTGGAGTAACCCTTTTAAAAATGTCACTTTCATCTTATACAGCCCTAAGTATGATTTTCTATATGAAATCCCTAAACCTCAGTAAAGCCACTCATGAAGCTTTGGAATGGAGATTTGTCCTTAATGCTTCTGCAGCTAATGATAGATACATTCTTAGGAAATATTTGTAAAATGTTAATTTCTCACCCCACCGTTTAATTAAATGCACATTTAGACATACCTTAGTTTCTTTTTAATGTAATTCATGTGTAATATGGCAGCTTTTTAGCCCTGTACTATTCATTATCCTCTAGATTTCCAAAGGAAGATGTAAGAAGGAAGCTGTGGGTCACTGCCGTCTCCCTCTCACATGAATCCGCTGGAAGTGAGTGGACACCATCGATTCACAGCTCTCTTTGTTCCCAGCATTTTCAGGATAAGCAGTTTGATAGAACCGGACAAACTGTCCGCCTGAGGGACACTGCAGTTCCTGCAATATTTGCAACAGTTGGCATCTCTGAGGTAACGTCACCAGGTTGTAGACACAAACCATATTATGAAGTCAAGGGCCTACTCACAAAATATCAAATATGCTTTTGCAATTTCAGCTGGTTGCATTCAACTTATTTTTCATGCACTTGGTTGTTATAATTCCTATGTAATTCACTGTATACACTAACAACTGAATGGTAACCAAAGTGAACTGAATGAATCCCTGCTATTTTTAAATGTATTTAACAGCCACAGTTAGATTCATTCTAAAATAGCCCAAACAAATTGCGGAAATAATTTTACTGGCACAAGAAAAATATTAAGTTAAAACAAATGCAACTAATGTAAGGTTTAGGGTCAGGGATTTCACTTCAGTTTATTTTTTACTATAATAATCCTTTCATCAAGTATTGAAAGAAAATTGTTTTTTTTTTTTTGGTTTTTTTTTTTAAATGAAGTCAATATAAAAAAAAATAGGACAACAGGTTTCCCGCTGTCAACACGCCCTTTGCGAAAAAAAAGTTATTTACCTCGTTTCCAAAACAGGGATTCCTTTTTTCTGTGGATGCCCGCTGATACCATTTACAATCTCTTCCAATTAATTGCTTGTCATAGAGAAGCAATGGATTAGAGTTGTGCATGCGTGGCAAAATGCAGCGGTCTTTCAATGAAATGCTTTCAGTCTGTTCCGAAAGAAGAAGCATCTCTAGTGGGTTTCAGTGACCACTTGACGTGTAGTTAAAGGACTTCTGTCATCTCAGAAATATTTTTTAATATAATAACAATCCTTTCACCAAGTATGTAAAGGTAAATAAAAATACTCATCCATACATTTAGTATATGAGACGATACTTCAACCATACACATGCACCTTGGGTCAGACCATGTTTGTCTGCCAATAATTAGTCTCTGTGGTCTTCCCTGCTTCACTCCCTGCATTGAAGCTGGGAAGATGATAGAATCAGGGGTGCCCAAACGGTAGATCCCCAGATGTTGTAAAAATGAAATTACAATGATGCTCTGCATGCCTCTAGAATGCTTTAGAATGACAAAGCATCATTGAAGCTGTAGTTTAAAAACATCTAGGGATCAACCTTTTGGGCAACCCTCATATAGAGACTAACTATCAAACACTGGCTGACGCAAGGTGCATGTATATGAAGGATGCTGTCATATGCCAAAGGTATGTTTTTTTCTTTGTTTATTATGTATTATTATTCTACATACAGGTATATTTAATATTTAAAAAAAGGTCTATTTCCTTTCAATACCTAATAAAAAAAAATTATTATATTTAAAAAAAGAAAAAGTTTTGAGGTGACAGTTGTCCTTTAACACTGCAATCTAAGCATTGCATTTTTTACAAAATTGCAATGTTTTCCTTTACAGGGTTAACATTACAGCATCACAGCTCCCAAAACACTTTATTAAAATTAAGTGGTCAGGGTGACCTTTGGTTAGACAGTGTTGGTCTCTCTGGTTTTCCTGGTTCTTTTGTAGGGAGTGAAGCAGGGAAGACCATAGAGACTAACTGCCAGTTTTCAAACATCGTCTGACCAAAGGCTGGAGGATCCTCTCCTCTACTAAAGGTAAGGATGACTTTCTCATTTTTACGAGGACTTCATTAAAATCCTTTTTAATAGTTGATGAAAGGATTATTACATAAAAAAAAACACATTTGAGGTGGCAGTTGTCCTCTAATATGTGATGGGTAGTTTGGGGTAGCATTAGGATGAAATGGGATAAGAGGACTTAAGGTTTTGGGGGCTATTTCCTTGATGCATATTGCAGTAATTGGAATTACCAAATTGAGCCAATTTAGCTGTATGTAAATAGTCTAGCAAGGCTGAAACGATCGTGTGGAGTTGCTGTATCTCTTGTGCAGAGAGAGCCAACCTGCAGTTTGGATCTGGACTGACCTTTTTGATGGGATCAGTCTGATATGCAAATGGTCCTGGTTCTTTTTGTAGTGGCACAAAAGGAACTAAAACTAGCTTGAGATCTGAGCGGGGAGCCACCGAAGGGCAGGCTACTTGAGCTGTTGTCCTTTCTCAGTACTCTCTTGCACCTTGTTTTTTTTTTTTTTTTGTATATAACTAGTCAAATCTCCTATGTTATATGCAGATTTGACCAAATCCAACATAAAACCAAACTGCAATATAGATGCTAGTTTTGGACAGGGTTTGTGACTAAGTGGCTACTAAAAAAAGATTGGACATACCCCATTTTGAATAACGTGGGTTGTCTTCTTTTACAAATGGTATGACATGATGGGGTTAATTTTCATTCTTGGGCTGCTATACGGTCTCAAAGGCAAACCAATCTGGCAAATTACAATGTGCAAACATGGAAAAGGGGAAAGCCCTACATTTGACCCCTGTAAGTTTGCAAAAAACCATAAAACCTGTACATTGTTGTACTGAGGAGATGTTGCTGAACACATATTGGAGTGTTCTTTGTCAGTAACACACAACAGGAACTGAGAATCCATGCCTAAAGTACAACGTGAGGGAAAAACACAAAAAAATGACTACCCAAAAGTTTGACGAAGACTAGTGGTAGAATTGGTGCATGGAAAGTGTTAAAATGCTGCCATTTGAAATACCCAGGGTGTCTACTTTTCAAAAATATATGGTTTGATGGGGGGGTAAGTTACATTGGCCAGCTTCAAAAATGTCCCAAATAGGACATGGGTGTATGATGACCAGCTGTGAAAATTCCAAGTTTTAAAACTGTAATGCGCACCCTCCAAATAAGGTCTTTTTAGCCCTCAGAGAACCCGACACACCTATACATGGGGAGTATCACTGTCCTCGGGGGATGTTGCTGAACACATATTGGGGTGTTTTTTTGGCAGTAACCCTTAAAGTTCTCAGTACATGTATTCTTAAATTGCTATGTGTGTCAAGAAGATCACCGATTTTTATTTTATTATTATTTGGCACAGATTGGTGGTAATTTGGTTGCATGAAGAGAGTCAAAATACCCCAAGTTTAACACCTTAGGTTGTCTTCTTTTAAACAATATATACATGTGAACGGTTATTCAGGAATTCCTGGGAGAGATCAGTGTTACAATGTAACTTGCGTTAATTTTGAAAAAAAAAAAAAGGTTTGGAAATGCTACTTATACTTATTGCCCTATAACTTGCAAAAAAAAGATAAGAACATGTTAACATTGGGTATTTCTAAACTCAGGCCAAAATTTAGAAACTATTTATCATGGGTATTTTTTGGCGGTTGTAGATGCATAACAGATTTTGGGGGTCAAAGTTAGAAAAAGTTTTTTTTTATTTTTTTTTTAAATTCATCATATTTTATGTGTATTCAGCAGTCTGTGTGCGTATTCAACAGTCTTTTTGTGTGTGTGTGCGTATTCAACAGTCTGTCTGTCTGTGTGTGTACTCAGCAGTCTGTCTGTACGTGTACTCGGCAGTCTGTGACTATATTCAGCAGTCTGTGTGTATGTATGTATTACATTTGTTGAAGGTACCAAAAAAAATAAACTTAATTTTATCGATAATTTATGTATTTATTTCTGTGAGTTGTTGTGTAGTTAGTGCCCCATTGCACTGTGTTTCCCAGGGGCACATAATGCTGTTAAGATGGCACTGGTTAACACTCCTCTTGTGGATGTCAGGCAGACAGTCACTAGAGGCACTTCCTCTGCTATAAGCAAGTCAAACTTGATTGTAGATTAAATCCTATGGGGAAGCATTGGATTGTCTGAGATCATCAACATTGAAAGTCAAGAGGTGGAGCAGCGGGGAGGGCTGAAAGGTAAGTAACACTCCTCTTTTAAACCCTCACATGGATGGTCTTTGTACACTATAGAGTTTGGAATACATGTTTGTGTATGTGTTCCTTCAACCAAATATGTGTACATTGGTATTGGTTAGCTTGTAGTTCCATAGTATAAATTATACAAACACATGCATAAGTAGCATTACCTTTAACAATTTATACTTGTGATGTCCGATGCATTGTAAAAATGTGGAGTTATTTATTCATTAATTGTGCTGTGGTTTGACTTCTGTTTTAGATGCCCCGACACTGCTCTGCACTTGGCTGCACCTCCCGAGACTCCAGGCAAACAAGAGGAAACAGCATTTCCTTTCACAGGTCTGATTAATGACTTTCCATATGTTATCATATTAAGAGCATTTGTTACAATAAGTGTTTTGGAAATTCCTAAGCATAAGCTGGAAGACATTGGATAATTAAAGCTCGCTTGTCATGGAAATATTACACAGCAAATCGTTATGGGGTATATAACATGGTTAAAATTTTTCACTAGCTATGGACTCCCCAGGGTTGCAGTGGCGAGTATCTTTTAAGGCCTGGTTAGCAGTGTAGCACTTGAAATTGTTAGCTCTGATGTTATATATAGTATATTTAATTATGTAAACTTTGCAGCCTTAAACAATGTTAAGATAACTGATTTGAGAACATATAATTAGTGGCATATTTATGTAATTTTCTCTTACATGTTGTTTGTATATTTTTTTACTTTTTCTTGTATAATTTTACTGGTTTAGTGTGTGACAAATTCTTTAATTTTAAGGCTTCCCAGGAAAGATGACCCCCGTAGAAATCTTTGGATAATAAATTGCCAGCGTACAGACCCCAGTGGGAAAGGACTTTGGGATCCAAATTCTGACTATGTATATTTCTGTTCCAAGCATTTCGAGAAGAGCTGTTTTGAAGCTGTTGGAACTAGGTAAGTTTTTTTTTTTTGTTTGTTTTTTTCTAATCTCATGTCAGTTGCTATAAAAAATATTTTTAAGAACAGCTTAAAGGGATTTTCTAAGCACCCAAAAAAGCTGTAGCTGAATGAAGCATTTTTGGTGTATAGATTATGTCCCTACAGTCTCACTGTTCACTTCTCTGCAGCACTGTTTCTGTTTGTGCAACAACTCACAAAGCCTTCATGGGAAAAAAATAAATAATAATTTTAGATCAGATCTTAAAGCAAGGTATGTTTACTTTAGAAGTTCGGATCTCCTATTCTCTTAATTTGCTTTTTTTTATTTTATTTTTTGCAGGGAGTTTGTAGGGAGACTGTGTGAGTCTCAACCAGGGAAGGTGTGTCTAAATCTGTATAAACAAAGTGGTTTAGCTCCAAAATGATACATAATTGAATATCAAGACTGCAGGGGCATTTTCCTATACACCAATATCTTTTCATTGAGTTTAAAGTGGTTTTGGTGTTTCAGCATCCCTCAAAGCAGGCTGCCCCAAACTCCGACCCTCCAGATGTTACTGAACTACAACCCCCATGATTCTCAGCCTATCCATTTCATTCATAGAATCATGAGAGATGTAGTTCAGCAACATCTGGAGGGCCAGAGTTTGGGGAAGCCTGCCTTAATGGGACACTCCCCTGCTCAAATACACAAACATATCACTATTTAGTAGATGCATGCATTTAATTATGCTTTTTTTTTTATTCAGGTTATATCTAAAAACAGCTCCCTAAAGTTGCAGATCTCTTATCTGCAACATTTTCTTCCCAATGCTAGTCATTTAGCAGTCTTTGAAAGGCAGGTGCTCTGGGCAGTTGCCTGCCTCTTGTGTTTAGCTCCAATGAGCTAGTATTACCATGAAGTATCAAGACCGGTTGTCTAATTGACAGCTGGGTGCATAACAAGGTAATTTATAAAAGTGCCAATTTCTATTGAAATCTGCACTTTTTGTAAAACGAAAAAGAGGACACACTTAATGAATAAAGCACTTCAGCAAGATACAAGTCTTAGTCGTTTGGGGTGTTCCTTTAAAATGGGAAGCTTCATGTTTTTCTTTAAAATAGATCATTTTATTTAATTTTTTTAAATGAGAAGTGTTTCAATCAGACCTATTGCCACAGGTGTATAAAATCAAGTAACTAGCCATACAGTCTGCATTTACAAACATTTGTTTAACCACATTAAGGACCGCTGACAGTTCAGGACCATCATCGCAAAAATCCCCTTAAGGGCCGATGGTCCTGAAACGTCATAACGGTAATATTTACTAACACGATCGCCGCCGTTCCCCCGCAGGCGATCGGCGCTGCTCCCGGTCTGTGGGGACTGCCTGACAGTCCAGGCAGTCCCACCTCGGCGAATTAGGCCCCCGGGGCCATGTGATCGCTCAAACAGAGCGGTCACATGGCCGCATTAGACGTCTGTGAATCTGCCTGAACTGACCAGCAGTCGCCCTGCAAAATAAAAAAAAAATTTAATTTGTTAATAAATGAAATATATATATATATATATATATATATATATATATATATATATATATATATATATATATATATATATATATATTGTATTGATAAAGGCTTGCACTCACTGTCTTTTTTTTTCTTTTAAAAGGTTCCTTTATTTCATTCCTTTAAAATGCTATCAACGTTTCAGCCAGCATCCGTGGCTTTCATCAGGATCAGTACAGCACTGTATTTTTTACAAATTATATATGTAATTTTATTCTAACTGTATCTTGATATTAATATATATATTTATAGAAAAATACACTTAGAATGAAAATAAATATATATATATATATATATATATATACATATATAAAAAAATATTACGAAATATATATCTATACACAACATTACATAAATAATTTCATAAATACACTTAGACTTCAAATATATAAATATGTATAAATAAATTCTATGTGCATAATTAAGTAATTTTATTGATCGCACTTTGAGGGACCTGCCTGACAACCCAGGCCGAAAGTCCAGAGAATTTAATTTTCTAGCACTGTATTCAACCCTGTACATTTCTATTACATCCTAAAACCTGTACTCTGGAGACTTCGCTGAACACAAATATTAGCTTCAAAACAGTAAAACATATCACAGCGATGATATTGTCAGTGAAAGTGAGTTATTTTTTTTTGCATTTTTCACCCACAACGGCACTTTCACTGATATAATTGTTGTAATACGTTTTAAAGTTTTTAATCAATTTGTGTTCAGCCAGGTGTTCCGAGTATAACAGTCCCCCTCCCCCATGTATAGGTTTTATGGTGTTTTTGAAAGTTACAGAGTAAAAAAAAAAATTACATTGAAAATTGACATGAATGAGAATTACCCCCATGATGGCATACCTTTTGCAAAATAAGACAACCCAAGGTATTGCAAATGGGGTATGTTCAGTCTTTTTTAGTAGCCATTTAGTCACAAACACTGGCCAAAGGTAGTGTTCATAATATTTTTTTGCATTTTTAGCACACAAACAAATATTGATGCTAACTTTGGCCAGTGTTTGTGACTAAGTGGCTACTAAAAAGACTGGACATACCCCATATTAAATACCCTGGGTGGTCAACTTTAAAAAAAAAAAAAAAATGTAAATGTGAGGTGTGATTCAGAGATTCATGACAAATAACAGTGTTACAATGTCAGTATTGATACATTTTAAAAATGTATATTTTTAAACAGCAACGTCCTACTTGTACTTATTGCCCTATAACTTGCAAAAAAAACTCATGTAAACACTGGGTGTTTTTAAACTCAGGAAAACATTTTAAATCTATTTAGCAGTTTTTTTTATCGGCTTTTGTAGGTAAGTAAAAGATTTTTCAAGTTAGTCAAACTTTTTTTTTTTTTTTTTTTAAAGTAAATTATATGAGATGATACAAATAATGGTATGTAAAGAAAGCCCTTCTTGTCCTGAAACAAATAATATATAATTTGTATGGGAACAGTAAATGAGAGAGTACAAAATTACAGCTAAACACAAACACCACAAAAGTGTTAAAACAGCTCTGGTCCTTAATGTACAACATAGCCAAAACAGTCCGATCCTGAAGGGGTTAAAAAAATGGGTTGTTCTAAAAAGCTCAGTGAATTCGGGGTTGTTCTGAAAAGCTCAGTGAAAGTAGAGGAAGCAGGGGAAATGTGTTGTGTGAAGTGCAGGAACACACTTCTCTGTTTGGCATTCTGATGTCTGGGTATGGCAGATGCCAGAAGAACGTTACCTGCCTGATTGCTTTATGCCAACTGTAAAGTTTGGTAGAGGATGAATAATGGCATGGGGCTGTTTTTAAGGGGTTGGGCTTGGCCTGTTACTTCCAGTGACAGGAAATCTTAATGCTTCAGCATACCAAGACATTTTGGACAATGCTATGCTTCAAAATTGTGGGAACAATTTGAGGAAGGCCCTTTTCTATTCCACCATGACTGTGCTCCAGTGCACAAAGCAAGGTCCACAAAGACATGGTTGGATGAGTTTGGTGTGAAAAAGTTTAACTTGCCCGCACAGAGCCCTGACCTCAACCCCATTGACCACCTCTGGGATGAACTGGAACATATATTGCGAGCCAGGGCTTCTCGTTCAACGTCACTACTTGATCTCACAAATGCTCTACTGGATGAATGCCAAAAATTCCAACAGAAACGTAAAAAAATAATGTGGAAAGCCTTCCTAGAAGAGTGGAAGCTCACTAAGGGGACTGCTCTAACACCAATAATTCCCCGCCGCCCCCTTGGTCAGGGGTACACTTAAGACAGCCAGACCGTTCACCTCCCACTTGGTCACACTTTTGTGCACTTAACCCCTTAAGGACACATGACATGTGAGACATGTCATGATTCCATTTTATTCCAGAAGTTTGGTCCTTAAGGGGTTAAACTTTGTCGCTGATCTCCCTAAGCTATTATACCATCATGTCACACTGTCAATGGTTGTTACACTCTTGACCCGTTTGTCATCTTAGGTTGCATATAGTAAAGTATAGGAAAATAACAAAATATATAGTACTAAAATGTAAATAAAAACATGACCGGTACATTGTGGGGGGGACTTGGCATAATACCCTATCATGCAGCACTGTTTGACAATAATTGGAGGGATAATTGTTTCATGTAAATATAAAATTTTATTTTTACTATCCATAAGATTAAGTAAGTAAGTAAGTGTGTGTGCATATATATATATATATATATATATATATATAGACACACACACACACACACTGATTGTGCAGAGATGCTATTCACCTCTTTCCACTTTACATTGCTGTAAAATCAAAATTCAAAGAATTTCTTGATGTATCGTGCAGTTGTCCTCTGTCAGGACTTAGAATCTGTTGCTTATCACTGTCAAAGGTAAGCAAGCACAGTGCAGGCATAGAGCATATTTATTTTCACAATCTGTCTCAAAACAGTGTCTGGGAGAGATTTGAGAATGTTTTTGACCCGTTCGTACTTTAGAAAAAGTGTAGATGGGTGTTTTTGTCAGACACTCCAAACCCCTAAAGTACTTTAGCTTGCTGTATGAAGAGTGTTTCTTTTTTTCTTATTTTTTTTTTCTTCATTTTGCAAAAAGTGTAGATTTCAATAGAAATTGACACTATTATAAATTAACATGGTAACACTTTCAAACAGACAACAGGTCCTGTTACTTCCTGGTTTGGTTAGCTCAATATCAAGAGGAGGCAATTGCAGAGATCACCTGTCTTGCAAAAAACTTCTCATTGAGAAGTCTGTGATTGGACAGCCACAGAAAGTCTGGACAGGGTAGGGGAGGGTTTGCAAAAGCTACAGACAAAAGAAATTCAGGTTTTTAGAAATACCCCAAATGAAAAGAATACATAATTAAAAGCATGCATGCTGTCATTTGTGACATATCTACTAAACAGTGATTTTTATTTTTTATTTGGGCAGCGTATCTTTTAAGTGTTTTTTTTTTCCCTATAAAATGTTTCATATTATATTAAATGATCAATTATAAATGAGTGTTAGTTAGGTACTGGAAGATCTCACTCTGTCACAGGATGTCTGAAGGATTAATGTGCCAACCCTGTGTGGAATCTGCAAGAAGGCTGTTTTATTTTTTGATTAATGTAAAGGTTTCAATGCCGTAAGACTTACATTTCAGAGTGTATATTGGTGCCAATGTAATTCTAAATATCTCTATTATACAGTGTGCCAGAGAGTCAGTGCTTCTGTGCACTTTACTCTAAGACGGTGTGTTTTTGCTTTTTTTTTTTTTTTTTTTGTCAAACATACAAATAAAAACTTTACTTTAGAATCCACAGTTATGATGGCACAGTCAACTGCATTCTATTAATTGCTGTATTCCCTACTTTCCAAAAATGGCCTTCTACTTTATAGTGCTGTGGCTGCACTGGTGTGGATATTTCCACATTTTGTTTTTCCAAGTCTTGCTTAACAATTGCTTTAGTGAATAACCAGGCAAAACACTTTTATGATTATTCACTAAATTGAGAATTGCTGGCAATTCAAATGAAATTCATAGTAAATATTAGTTTTAAGTACGAAGTAGCCAAACTGAAAATATAAATCTGAATGCCCAATACTTCCTTCTTTAGAGAAAAACCTTGTCATTAACTAAAATGTAGTTATGGTATAAAAAAGAACTGACAAAGTCGACCCATGGTAGTGTTTTTTTTTGTTTTTTTTAATTCCATGGATCTGTATATTCTACACTTCAAATAATGTCTGTACAAAATAAAACTGCGGTGAAGGAATTGTCCGTTTATTTATCCCTGAGCTTTTGTGTTTTGTACAGTGGCTATCATCGTCTTAAGGAGGATGCTGTTCCAACAATATTTTTGCCTTTCACGAAGCACCGAAGATCAGCAAAAACTAAAACGCAAAAAAGAAAAACTGCAAAGAACACAAAAGCAAAACGAAAACAGTAAGTTTGTGTATTCAGTGTAGATATTATGGATTTCTTCAATTTGGTATTAATATTAGAGCCCCCATCCATCGCCCAAAGGTGGTGGCCAGAGAGGGGATTACTGTCCTCCACCCTTTGTTATTAATATCAGGACCTCCAGTTGTCCATGGGGTGGCACTAGACCTTCCCCATGAATATTTAAAGTAGCCACCATCCGTTTTTTTTTTTGTTTTTTTTTGTGGTTTCTTTGTTGTTTTTTTTGTTATAGCAAAAAGCAAGGGAATGACCATTTGTAAATGTGCATTCTATCTATCTTTCACCACCATGTGGTTGTTAAGTTTCTGATTTCTGTGCTTGAAATTTGTTCAAATATGGATATTGCTAATTTTTCCTAATCCTGACCATGTTTAGCATTAGTAAATTTGTGAACTGACAATTTGGTCTAAATTCTGTCTTTATCACCGGATATTATGAGTTTTGGACATTTTTTTTTAATGTTATAACCCTGTATATATTACACAATTTTTTAAGTGTGTAAAAAAATAAAGCCCATCACCTCCTGTGTTGCTTGGGCTAATTAGAAACCATCAGGCTGAGCAGCAATGGGTGGGGGGAGAGAAGAGGAGACGCTGGGGGGAGAGAAGAGGAGAATTAGTAAGGACAACTGTATGAGTTATTTTTTTTTTCTAAACTTAAACCTTGGTATTCAGGTTTAATTGCCGTGTTGGCATTTTGAGGGAAAAAAGTTGACATGTACTGCGGTTTGGGCACTCGGGCTCAAAAAGGTTATAAGGAGTGTGTTAAAAAGATACAAAAGCCTGGGGAGGACATTCATCTGGATAATGTTAAAACCAGCGGAAGTGTGGCCTATCCCAATTATCCAAGTCCCTACGAATGGATTTTACTAATTGTGGGAAGTTAGCTGTGTATACATCTTTGTCGCGAGGGGTTTAGTTAACTCCTAAATATTTTATAGATCGTTGGGCCCATTGAAAGGTATATTGCGCTTGTAATTGCGATTTGTCTGTATCATTTAGCGTAAGATTTAGAATTTCAAAGTTTTTTTATATTTATTTTAAAATTAGACAGTTCACTGTAAGTAGACAGCTCGCTCATTAGAAATAAGAAAGAGCTAGTCGGGTTACCCAGAGTAAACAATAGATCATCTGCAAAAGCTGATACTTTATATTCTTGTTTGCCCACTGTCATACCCTCTATTTGAGGCTGTTGTCGCACAGCATTCTATAAGGGCTCTAGAACCAGGATAAATAGTAGTGGAGATAAGGGGCACCCTTGATGGGTCCCGTTTTTAATATGGAATGATTCAGATAATTGCCCATTGATCTTTAGTTTTGCTGTAGGGCATGAGTATATACAGCCTTGATCCATTGCATCTACCTCTGACCAAACCCCCCAGTACTTCCAGTGTCGACAAAAGGAAGCTCCAGTCCACCTTGTGGAACACTTTTTCTGCTGCAATTGCCAGCATAATGGATGAAACCTTATCATGCTGCTCCCCATGAGTGAGGCTGATTATTTTTGTTGTGTTGTCTTTAGCCTTCCTAGAGGGCACAAATCCAGTCTGGTCAGGGTGTATTAACCCTGGAAGTAGGGGTCTCCACCTCAAGGCCAGCATTTTGGTAAAGATTTTCATGTCCACGTTTATCAATGAGATCGGGCGGTAGCTTCCACATCTAAGTTTTTCCTGGGCTTGGGAAGGAGTGTGATATTGACTTCTAGACTAGATTGAGGTGTTGGTTTCTTGGTCCTATAAAGTTAATGGCTTCCACTAAGTGAGGGCTTAATTCTTTCAAGAACGTTTTATAATATGACGCCGAGAACCCATCCAGGCCAGGGCTTTTATTCGAAGGGTTGGTCTTGATAACATAAGTTAATTCCTCTATAGTGAATGGTTCATCAAGCGATCGCGATACTATGTTTGGGAGGACCCTATCAAATTTATCTGTCAGATATGCCCTGATTTTGTCTGGGTCTGATGCCCCTTTAGAGATAATGTAAAGAGAGTCATAGAAGTCACAGAATGTCCCCGCTGTCACCTCATTAGTATTCACCAGCTTATTAGTGGTAGTCTTGATCTGTGTGATATGTCCGTTCCTGTCTCTGTTTGAATGCGTTTGCTAATAATCTCCTGCATCTATTGCCTTGGGCGTAAAATAGTTGTTTAGTCCAAAGGAGTGGTTTTTTTTTTTTTAGCTTTGGTTTGTAGCAATATGGTAAGTTAATATCTGAGGGATTAAAGTTTACAATAATCTAGTTCAGACATGTTAATCTTGTGGGCCTCTTCTAGTTGTTTAATGTCAGTCAGTAACTCTGTCTGCTTTTTAATACTCTTTTTTTCTAAAAAAATCCCCATTTTATTAATTCCCCTCTAATGACGTATTTATGCGCCTCCAATTGCAGAAAAGGCGTAGTATCTAGTGTCTTGTTTTCCTCAGATGGAATTAACAGGAAGTAGGTAGAAGCAGAACCTATGAGATTGTTGTTGGCCAAACCAAGTGTTTGATGATTTGAATATCTGCCCCTAGCCAAATTATTGATATTTAAAGGAACACTATAGTCACCTAAATTACTTTAGCTAAATAAAGCGGTTCTAGTGTATAGATCATTCCCCTGCAATTTCACTGCTCAATTAACTGTCATTTAGGAGTTAAATCACTTTGTTTCTGTTTATGCAGCCCTAGCCACACCTCCCCTGGCTATGATTGACAGAGCCTGCATGGAAAAAAAAACTGGTTTCACTTTCAAACAGATGTAATTTACCTTAAATAATTGTATCTCAATCTCTAAATTGAACTTTAATCACATACAGGAGGCTCTTGCAGGGTCTAGCAAGCTATTAACATAGCAGGGGATAAGAAAATCTTAATTAAACAGAACTTGCAATAAAGAAAGCCTAAATAGGGCTCTCTATGCAGGAAGTGTTTATGGAAGGCTGTGCAAGTCACATGCAGGGAGGTTGTGACTTGGGATTCCGTAACAATTCAATATTAAATCCAAGTCCAGTAAGGTATAATACAGGTAGCAATCACAGATTAGGTTACCTCCAAGTGTATGTGTAGGAAACAGGTTTTCTCCAAACGTATGGATAGTGAACAGGTTTTCTCCAAGCGCATGGGTAGTAAGCGCTAAAGAAACAGAAATAAAAATAAACAAAATTCTTGGTGGTCAGGATAGAAACCTGACAGCATGTGGAAATTTTCTGTGCGTCAACTTAGGGGCATTGTTTCCTCTAAAATGTGTTAAAAATATGCACAAATATCACATCGGCATTCAACCTATTGAGTCCCCTGACGTTGTAGGACAGTATGTTTAAGGTCCCTATTGTGGTAGCGGTGTCAGTAGACCCCGCATTGTATCTGTGCCTCACAACACTATAATCACGAGGTACGAATTCAAAATGAGAATCTAAATGCGAACGTGTGATTTAAAAATAGTTGAATGTGAAAAATTAACAGATTAAAAGAAATATTGAACTAAAATGAACAGGGATGAATCCTAATCCTAGGAATGACCTAGAAATGTTAGTAATTATACTAACTGAGTAGGAGTTGATGCAAGTCTCCTTTCAGATTCAGCTATAACAGCTGAATCAAGAATAATCGCATACGAAATGAACAATCCGTTCCGGTTATGCGGGGGTAGTTGTGATAGTGTCACAATGACAAAAATCTAAATATTAGTCATGGCTCCGTAGAGCTACTATCAATGTAAACAAAGTATGAATGTGCTGCTCCCTGCAGCCGATCTTCTAACATGAATCGGGTTTGTGTCGCCGCCAAGTGCATTAGACTGGTTTTCTGTTGTTAAAATCTATCTTTAAAGGGGCATTATCTGATTTTACCTGTTGTTGTATATTATCTTGTTTTTTGTTATTTGGCGCATCCTGAGATTTTGGTTTTCTAGTCTCCACTTGTTTTGGAGTGAATCCCCTGCCCTTCATGTTTGCTGCCTCTTTAAAGCTATTTTGTTTTTGTTTTTTTTCTAAGCGCTGCTTCAATCCCCCTTTTGTTTATCAGCTGATCACTTTGAATGTGAAGGGAGTGCAGAGTGCAGGAGACCTCTGGTTTCTATAGTGCCTATAATGTCCCTTTTAAAAAGTGGCCCTACACAGGTGCTCCAGACAAATGTGCACTACTTCCTCACAATAATTAAGCCCAGAAAGGTCTGGTTTATAATTCATGAGCCTGAAATAATATTCCACCAACAAATATAAAAGAAACATTTTTGTCAGACAGACCTTCTTCAAGCCTGAAACTGAAATGTAATTTCCTAGGGCTGGCATAAAGTTGTTGACGTTTATCATTAAATGATTACTCCATGCATCATAACCCCCTGTAACCCTGGAGCCATGTCATACTAATGGGGCAAATTGTTTTACAATAGTTTGCCCTCTTAAATGTGTCTCCTTTTAAGAAGACATACGACATTTATCTTCTTTCAAAGCCAAATGCGGATCCTGTCGCTCATTCATTAGTTGAGAGAATCAGCCAGTGAATGCATAATTTGCATAGACCTCCCATCGGTGACCCTGGCAGTATGGTGGACAAGGGGATCCAGGGAAAGTGACTTCTACTTACCTGATCCTGTCACTTGCGGCTGACACCATCGTCTTGCTGCCAGTCTGTTTCAGCTCCAGTTGCTTCAACTTCAACTGCCAGCAACCAACATCAGTTGTACTCTCGCAGATGTGAGGGAGGGGGGCACTCCGGGAGCCTATAGTGCTAGGAAAATGGGTTTATTTTCCTGGCACTATTGGATCCCTTTATTAATTTCCATTTTTATCGCCTGTACACCAGGGTGGACCATTCACAACGTATCAATAATAATTAAATGGGGACACTGTAGGCACCAAGACCACTTCACCTCATTGAAGTGGTATGGGTGCAGTGTCCCTTTTGCACCTAGTGTTGCAATGTTAAACATTGCAGTTACATACTGGTGGTAAGGCATATTTATTGGAAAACCCCTCAACTTTTTCGGCTCTTGTGAGAGCTAAAACTTTTATGGTTTTCCAATATATATACTTTATATCCACCTGTATGTGCCGGGTTAAACTTTTTTTTCATAATTAAAGATTTTTATTTTTTTTAATGAAAAACAAATTTTGGATGGCGGGCAGGGAGGCGCGACCGTGCAGGTCTAAGTGCTATACCAGTCTGTTACTTGTGATATCCATTTGTGAGTTCCTGATATACAAGGTATATCATTATATATGTTATTAAAGAGAGCAATGTAATGGGCTGCTTGTTATAAATGTGTCTACACAACAATAATTGATAAAGAAGTGTTTTTAGAGTGAAATGGCGCACCAGTTTTTGGGGTTTTTTTTCTTCACTCTTTCTTTAAAGTTTTTAAATAATACAATTGACAGGAACTGTGAGAAGACAAAACTGAGCAATTGTATGCATTTCAGCTTGGGATTTTAGTTTGTTTTTTTGTTTCTTTTCTTTACAGGAATCTTCAACGAAAATTGAACTCGGGCTTGTCAGAGAATACCGATCCCTCAGAGGATTCATGCCAGAGGTTTAATAGTGTCCCTATTTCTAATCTTATGAACTTCCATGGACTCTGCCCTGAAAATGTAGATATTCCAGTTGACACAGCACCTGCTGAAGGAGCTGTTGCGACCACAGCTGACCACCTAGCACATCCAGCGGCTACACTGGAAGACATGGAAGTTGCCTCGGTTATTAATGGGCCTATTTCAGACAATGGTTTGGACTCTAATGTGAGGGTTGACATGACTTCTGAGATGTCGGAAGTTGCACAAGCAGCTGGTTCCAGTATAAAGGAAAGAGTATCTACCCGTCCGGTCTCTCCTTCCGTGTACATGTTACGCCACCCACAGCCTCCAGGTGCTTATATCCAAAGTGAGCATAGCTACCATGTTGGAAATGCTCTGTTATGGAAGAAGAGAGCTGAGGCTGCCCTAGAAGCACTGAGCAAGGTGCAAAGGCAGCTTGAGGCATGCAGGCGTAGAGAACAGCGACTGCGTCTTCGAATCTCTGCTTTGCAGCACGAACATGTGCGCGAAAGACGAGCACAGACCGATGTAAGAGAAAAGTTAAAAGAACATCTTCAGGTTTTTGAGTTGCAGCTCATCAATGACTTTGTATGATTCTCTAGACTACTACTCAACAAATGCTGGTTTGTCTGAACATTGTCACTCTTCTGAGTCAAAACGCAAGAGCGCACTGAATAACATTTTGTCCATAACCAGTACAAACCTTCCCCTATATTTTGGAACCCCAAATGATGAAGAATCTACATCTGTTAAATATTTTAGCTTGTGAAATGGCTCATCTGTTCAGTTACCATAGATCTGATCTTAAAACCCAATATTTCCGCTGCTGGATGTTCCAAACTAATTTGACTGTTTTTGCTTTTACAGACAAATCTTCTTGTGCTTTGTGGGCAAATTTAACATTCTTCTATTTCGTATTCCTCTGCTATTTCTATTTTATTTGAGTTTGCTCTGTTTTGAATAAATACAGCTCCTGGTTTAGAACACTCTGTATTGTTAGTGCATTGTGTTTAAAATTTAAAAAACAAATAACTATCTGACCCTGTCATTTTTTTCTATATCCATTATTACTTTTTCATATGAGTCAATTTATCTCTACAAAAATCAGCTTATCATCCAAATTCTACAAATATATTCTACAAAATATATTCCTGATTAAGATCCAAAACATGGATATTTTGTTTACGTGTGTGTGTATATATACACACACACATATATATTTATATTTCAAGTAAAATACCAATGTACTGCACGTGGTATTCTAGTGCGGTGGATTTGTTGAGCTTTATTTTAGCAGTCACTGTATCAATTCAAAGAGCACTCCAGGCACTATAACCTTTTTACTGTGGTGCCTGGAGTCAGCTGGTCCGTCTTACTTTCTAGTGTTAAATTAAATTTCCCTCCGCCACACAGAACACAATGTTTTCATAGTTGGGTTAAAATGTTGGGCTGTCACTGAGAAAGCTATAAGAGGCGCTTCCACCGACATAGCAGAGTAAAACTCATGGAGACCATCTGATTGGTACTGCATTTTGAAAGTCATGCGCTATTGCCTCCTCCCAATGCTTTTTTATCAAAGCATTGAATCGGCTGAGATCTTTGATCTCGATCTTAGCCAAGGTTGCATGGCCAGCCGCAAGAGCAGCGCTGCGAGGGAGAAAAGGAAAGTAAAAGTACTTTTTATTTAATATTTATTTTTAAAAATGTTCCCCCTCTCCCTACCTGGTGGGAGCTGGTCATCTAAATGGCCACCAGGGCACTATAGTGTTAGGAATACACATTTGAGTTCCTAACAGATTTCTGTTTGAGACACATTTCTTGGTTTGGTTTAGTTTGTTTTCTTCACCGAGGTGGAGATTTTTGTTCGAGAGACATTCTTGCTGCCTTATAGTAGACAGGATGAGATTGGTATGGGAAAAAAAAAATCCCTGTTATCCCAGAAAAAAAATAAACAAGCATAGACCATGACAGTTTAAGTTAGATTAACCCCTTAAGGACCAAACTTCTGGAATAAAAGGGAATCATGACATGTCACATATGTCATGTGTCCTTAAGGGGTTAAATAGTGGTTCCTTTTAACATTGATTCATTTAAAACTGTACAGCGTTTTATTTTTATTATTTTGTTTGTTTTGTTTTTAAATATGTATTATAACATTTTACATTTATTTCTCATCTTCAAACTTGTTCAATAAACTAGTTATAAAATAACTTCAACCATCTCTCTCAAATGTATTGAATAGTCTCCATAATACATTGTTTGTGTGTGTAGATTATTTACTATTCCAAACAGCAAAACCTTTACACAACAAAATCCCACATGACATTTTTCTATGTAATTAAACACAATACTGCACACGTATTCTGTTGGAATCCTCCTAAGGTGGCAAAAAAAAAAAGAAATATCCAGGCACTCGGTGATTAATCCAATACAGATTTTATTGGTTTTAGCCAACGCAGGTTTTATTGGCCTTTTTGTATCCAATAGAACCTCTATTTGATTAACCACTGGGCGTCTGAGCATTTATTGTTGGGGTTTTGTTTTGGTTTGGTTTTTTATGGCTATTTTTCTAATGGATTCTGCTTAAGACAATTATTAAAATAACTTTAAAAAAAGTTTGAAATAGCCTATTTTTTTGAAACCACATGTTAGAAGGTATGTCTTCTGTTTACATTGTTGATAAAGAAAAGCATGCTTGTTGTCAAAACAAACACAACATTTACAACCAATTATAAATATGATTGTTTTATAACTCCACATCAATTTGTTAAAATGTTTTTCTGTGCCCTCTTTTTATTGTTCCTTCTTTCTCTTCGCCTTATTTACTGATCAGATTTATCTTGCTTGCGCTAGTTGCCTTTCTGAGTATTACTTGGATATCCCTACCCACATTTTTATTGTTATCTATTTTGTAATGTTTAACTGGTCACTTAGGAGCAGTGAAAGTACATCAATCTGCTATTGCATGTGGGATCCTGAAAATTTCCATTGGTTTACATGGAACTACACTGCACAAAAAAATAAAGGAGCGGGTCGGAGCCTAACCAGCGAGTTAGCAAGACGCACTCTGCTGGAGCTCCTGTCACAAGGCTACAAAAGCAACGAACAAACCGGGCTGCAGAACTACAAACCCCCCGTACTAAGGCTCACGGCACTGGGGTAACCCGCCGGAACAGAATGCCACCCAACTCGACACCCGGGATGACCGGGCAACATAACGGCAAACTGAGGCCTAACATGGGAGGTGGCGAGGAGAGACGGCCACTTTCCCGCCAACCGCAAGCAGCCATAAACAAGCAGAACATGCACCCCCCCCCATGGATCGGTGGGGGACATCCCGGTCCCCGCCAGAAGGAGAGCCTCGGATCCTAGACCCCATGTCCAAACCTGTGATTTACCCAAGCAAAGAGGGACCCTGGACCTCCAAGATGGCGGATACACTTGGCCCAGCAAAACGAAACGAGCAATCACCTACCTAACAGTTCGGGCGCAGACACTAATGCCTACATCATAGCGGAAGGTTCACTAACCGCAGCCCAACAAGAGGTCAGGAGGGAAACCGATCTTCGCTACAGCCGCATCTTTAAAGCACTGTGGAAAAAGCTGGAGGCCCTCATGCAGACCTCCATGTCGGGGACAACACCAGGTGGCACACCACAGGGCCCAACAAGCAGCCATGGCACCCGAGCACTGGCAAATGGTTCAGCGGCCCGAAGGAGCCCTCGCAACCCACGTCAACACCCGCACACGCTGCGTCCACACGCAGCAGCAACCAAGCAATGGGGACTTAAACACCAGGCGGCGTGGCAGGGGCAACAAGCAAGAAATAACCGACCAAAGCCGACAAGCAGAACCCGGGTAAGAACACCACGGCGACACACGGGTAGATCTCACAAACCCCCCTGACCCGAAAGAAAAATAGACACCAAAACGTGAAAGGTACCGACATCAAGGAGGGGGGGCTACAGAGACCACCAGACCCTGTCACTGCCAGCTCTGACAGGCCTGAGGCGCCCACATACTAAGCTTCTCGCCATGCTCCCAGTCAGCTACAGCCCACCCCCACAGCCTGGACCTGAGAAGCCACGACTGCTGCCACAAGTCACCAAGCTAGTGCAAGGGAAAGCCGCAGCATCACCTGAACGAAAGAGGCACCAACCGAACACCGGAGTGGGATGAAGCCCCAACCTGTGAACCCAGAGACTGAAAACCACAAACCCACTAGACACAGAATAATTTTTAGGACTGAACTTTGTCACAACACTATCACCCAAGGGCAAACCACACCGCACACACTCACATACTTGATACCAACCTACCCAAAACCAATGCACAATCCAGCATGCCACAACAACATAACCCACCAAGCTACATATTTAGTGTTAAGATGTCTGTGCATGCTTTGCCTCTTTGTCACTCCACTAACCTCTTCTACCGCTAAGCTACATACCTTCCTATGAGCATAATCTCAAGCGTACCAAACTATTTCATATGCATACCTAGCCTTGAATGATTCCTACTTACCATGACTTGTCGACATCTCATAGCTAGTTAACCTCATGTTATAATATAATATGTTTATTACCTACTATAATTTGCTGATGTTTCACAACATATTAATTTCACATACTATAAAATGTGCTGTTCAAAATGCCGCAAAACAAAATGCTATGTTTATGCTTGCAGCAGCTGTTTTGGCTCTGCTCACTCACTGTTACCCTAAGCACAAATAAAATAAAGAATTTTAAAAAAATAAATAAATAAAGGGAACACAAAAATAACACATCCTAGATCTGAATGAATTAAATATTCTTCTAAAATACTTTGTTCTTTACATAGTTGAATGTGCTGACAACAAAATCACACAAAAATGTAAAAATGGAAATCAAATTTTTCAACCCATGGAGGTCTGGATTTGGAGTCACACTACAGGCTTGTAACGGACCGTTTTGCTCACCAGAGGTTAAAAACCGTTTAGGCGGGGGCGTGGTTACGGCTCTGACCAAGATGGCCGCATAGAGAGACAGCTCCGCTCCACCGGACCCTGACAAGCCACCTTCTAAGCGTTTAACTCAGCCAAATGGGTCGCACTAAGCGCCCGGAGCAACCCCAGACCCCCAGGAACCTCCAACAGGGCCCCCTGGACGGCTACCTGCTCCCGCAGCCGGGAGCCAGCGGAGAGACGGGAAGCCCCAAAATGGCGCCGACCACCCCGCCGGGGTCAGGCGGCACCGCCCTAGAGAGGATTGAGGATAGGCTGGAGAGCCTGACCGCATCTATGGCCACAAAAGACGACCTAAAGTCACTTACCTCCGCCATCCAAGACACCCTCAGGGCTGAAATAGCGGGGATCCGCTCCGAGGTCACATCCCATGCAGGCCGTATCGCACGGACGGAGGAGGCAATTGAGGCCCTCACAGCACGCCAGACGTCTGCCGACACGGCAATTGCCCGCCAAGGCTCTATGCTCCTATCAGCGAGGAGACACCTCGAGGACCTGGACAACAGAGGTCGGAGGTGTAATATTCGCATCCGGGGGGTGCCTGAGGCTGAGGGTACGGATGAGAATGTGGTGGACATACTCACTGAGCTCTTCCAGACTATCCTGCAACCAACATCGCCGGAGCATATTGAGTTCGAAAGGGCACATAGAATTGCGAGACCCAGATCCCTGGAAGACGGTCCGAGGGATCTCATATGCTGCCTACATTCCTTCCCCATTAAAGACAACATTATGAAGAAGGCCAGGGATAGACCGACGTGGCCCTATAGAGGGGCACAGGTTGCCCTATACAACGACTTGTCCCCACTCACGCTAGAGGCCCGGCGGGCCCTCCGCCCTGTGACAGCAGCGCTAAGAGACAACAACATATCCTACAAGTGGGGGTTCCCCTTCGCTTTGCTGACCAGGCACCGCAACAACTGGATATCTATCCGCTGGCCTGAAGATGTCCCGAGATTCATGGATGACCTGGGCCTTCCAACTCCTACCGTTCCCAACTGGATCCTGGGACCAACGGCTCCTATGTCGAGACCGCATAGAGCATCCCGGCGGAGAGACGCCCGCTCCCCTTCTGCTCGGCCTGCAATA
Organism: Pelobates fuscus; assembly: GCF_036172605.1. Lineage (NCBI taxonomy): Eukaryota > Metazoa > Chordata > Amphibia > Anura > Pelobatidae > Pelobates > Pelobates fuscus. Next base: position 84,905,547 of record NC_086327.1, on the reverse strand, counting down.
CGACGTAGGAACCCGGCATCCCCTGAAGAATGAACACCGATCTGCCGGGATGGGAGCCGGCGCCCCGGGGCCCTAACCCGGGTGTCCCACCGACCTGTCCCCCGGACTTCACCTGTAGCTGCTGCCACCTACCCCCACAGTTCGTTTGGGCCTTGACGGGACGGAGCACGCCTACAGGTATGGTGAGCCGCATTTGGGCGGGGAATGGGGGGGTCTGTGGACTCGGGGCATGGCCCTGCGGGCCTCTTCGGGTGACTCTCTCTGCGGCTGCCCTACCACCTTTCTCACCTTGGGGGAGGCTTCTCTTCAGGGACCTGGGCACGCATGGTTTTTTTTTGGGGGGGGGGGGACCCTTTGGGCGAGGGAGCAGACATCCACCGCATTGACTCGTGCCATGAACTGCACACCGAAATTCCTGGCCTCCGCTCAGTCAAGCCGATGAGTCCTTGTATGTATACAATATAAGGAGGGAGAAGTGAAAGGGCAAAGGGAAGGAAAGGGGAGAATATTTATTTCAGTCTACTTTATTTTATTTTATTTATTATTATTATTTTATTGTTATTATATTTTGCTTCATATCATCTAATTACGCAAGTATCAGCATGTACCTATATGTAGGGGGTGTGGGGTGGGGGACACATATGTGGGTTAAATATGCAATTGCTGTCATGCCTCTACTTCCTGATTGGTGTATTACTGGGATGTGCTGGGTGTGACACTGACTGGAGACGTAGTTTTACGGTATCCCGCTACCACCCACAGCCCCCACCCCCCCACCCCCACCTTGCCTACGCCCCCTATCGCTGACCGGGAGGGAACTCAAAGACACGCCTATAGGGAAAGGTGGTAACGATGTCTAGACCGGGGGAGCCCTCCACCCCCCCCTTTTTCTTTTCCTTTCCCCCCCCCCCCTTTTTTTATTATTTATTTATTTATTTATTTATTTATTTTTCTCTCTCCTTCCCCTACCGACCACATACGACTTGGACGACAACGGGGTTGTGCCGGAACCCGGCTGGCTGAGGGGCGGGTTCGGAGACACCGGGGGTCAATGTTGATACACTGTTATATTCTGTCTCGTTATGATTGCCTGATTTACCCCCCCCCCCCTTTTTTCTTTTTTTTTTTTTTTTAAGCTGTTGCACTCCTCTTGTTAATGTATATTTCATGGCCCAAACACCGAATCTGTGACACTGACTAGCACTCCCATGAGAGAGAGCAGACTTTCCCCTCCGGGTGGATAGACTGGTGGAGCCACCGTTGCCCGTGAGTGGCGCTCTGAACCCCCGTCCCACTAGTACGAAGTCACATGACTAAATACAGAGACAGGGAAGACGTTCAGACGACGACTGGGAAGGTACCCCCCCGTCCGGGGGATTCGAAGGGGACACTGGGGGTCTGAGACGTAGACAATAGCCAATATACAATCCATTTATACCACCCCCGACGCTCCTGAGACACTATGACCGCCCTCCGCACACAGACCGATCTGTCTGGCTTGACAATAGCTCTAGGGGGTCCGGTGGGGCGGACGAACCCACTGTTAGGTAAATCAATTCTCTTGGGCAGAGCCTGACGCGCATTCCCCACACCACACACTCGTGCTACGAGTTGGGCAACTGGGCTGTGGTTGCTCTCGCCTTCTGGGCTGGAACCAAGGCGAGGTACCACTAGCACTGGTTGCAGCACGAGACCTACCATTAATATCACTCTATACGGGGTTACACTCGAGATACCACTCGAGTGACCACCAGGGACACAAGTTTCCATTTTTTGTCACACTAGAGGGACGCTGACAGGCTACGTTTCCCGGGCACCTGGACCCTGATCTCGAACCCTAGAGCCTTTGCTACCTGCCTCTCATCCCTTTTACTTATCTCTTCCCCTCTCTACCTCCTCTTCCCTTCCTACGGTGATCTGTGTTGAGCTTGGCTACTCTACCGGTTGCCCCCTGGGATCGCGGGCTCTCTGGGACATCGGTGAACTAGGGTAGCACCGATAACACGCTACGGGTATGGCTTACCAAAATACACCCCTGAGGGTACTCACGCAGAATTGTAGGGGCCTCAACATACCTGAACGCAGGACTCACCTCCTGAGGGAACTGAAGAAAAAACACGTAACAGTGGCCATGATTCAGGAAACCCACTTTAAAGAGGGCGCAGTGCCCCAGCTAAAAAATAGACACTATCCGAACAATTTTTTCTCTAACCATTCGACGGCCCACAAAGCTGGCACGGCCATAATACTAGCCGCTGAGCTCGAATTTAAGGAACTCGAACGTACTCAAGACTCCCAAGGTCGATACCTCTTTTTAAAAGGGGTCATAGCAGATAAGCTATACACACTGGCCAACATCTACGCTCCCAACCGACGCCAAGCCCCTTTTCTCCGGAATGCCTTACACATTCTGGAGGACTTTACAGACGGCATCCTAATTGTGGGGGGAGACTTCAATGTCCCCCTAGACCCAATGCTGGATTCCTCTTCGGGACACAGTTGCATCCCACAGAGCAGTATCCGGTCTATACGCAGATCACTGGAGGACCTGAGATTGGTTGACTGCTGGAGGACGCTTAACCCTTCGGTGAAGGATTATACCTACTATTCCGCCCTTCACAATCGCTACTCGCGCATTGACTATCTCTTTATAACACAAGAAGGTCTCTCCCGTCTACTTAGGTCAGACATGGACCCTGCCACATGGTCGGATCACAGCTCGGTCTGGATGGAATTGGAGTCTCCCCTGTTCCGCCCATCGTCCTGGACCTGGAGACTCAATGAGGCTCTACTACTGGATCCCGCCACTACAGATCAAATAAACCAGGAGTTGGAACTTTACTTTCGCGAAAACAATGTACCTGAAACGTCACCAATATCTGTGTGGGAAGCCCACAAAAGTGTCATCCGCGGCTCTTTCATCCGCATCGCGTCACAAAAGCGAAAAGCAACCATGGCCGAGATGACCGACTTATACCGGAAGATAACTTCACTGGAAAGCCGACACAAACGGTCACAGCTGAACGAAGTCTATGGGGAACTGATGGAACACAGGAGAAAACTTAGGGACCTCATCACACGAAAACATCTTCGCACCTTACAGCGTACAAAAGGGTTTTACTACGCCCACGCTAATAAGGGGGGGAAATACCTGGCTAGGCTGCTAAAGGGCCCCATGCCCCACAGGCAAATACGGAAACTCAGACTAGCCTCAGGCGAGGTAACCCCCTTTCCGCAGAAGATAGCTGAAGAGTTCCGGATTTTCTACCAGAATCTTTACAACCTGCGTCCTCCCCTTCGGACGACACGAGACGAAAGCCGACGCACGCAAATATCGGACTATTTAATCAACACAGTCACCAACAAGATTGACCAGGATTCAGCATCCGTGCTTGATGCACCGATTAGCTTGGAAGAGCTGACGGCGGCCCTCAAAATATCCAAATCAGGCAAAGCCCCGGGCCCGGATGGCTTCTCGACTGGCTATTATAAGAACTACTCCAACCTCCTGCTGCCATGGCTGACTAAAGCGATTAATGCGGTGGGTGAAGGAGGGAGCCTGGGCGCGGAATCCTTAGCGGCGACCATTACAGTTTTGCTCAAGCCAGGAAAGGACCCTCTGCTCTGCGGAAGTTATCGTCCCATCTCCTTGTTAAACACAGATGCCAAATTGTTTACGAAGGTCATAGCAAGCAGACTTAACCACCTCCTACCAGACCTGATCCACGTAGACCAGACAGGCTTCATCCCGGGACGAGAGGCTAGGGATAGCACACTGAGGCTATTCTCCATCCAACAACACGCCAGGATGACGAAGGCCCAACTACTCCTGTTATCGACTGATGCCGAAAAGGCATTTGATAGGGTCGACTGGACGTACATGATGGCCACTTTACAACAGATGGGATGTGGGCAGAGGTTCCTCACATGGATATCAGCCCTCTATAGTAAACCGCATGCAACTGTAAGAGTCAATGGGTCTACGACTGCTGCCTTTGGGATTGGCAATGGCACCCGGCAGGGCTGCCCTCTCTCGCCACTTCTGTTCGCAATGACATTGGAACCGCTCCTCCAGGCGATTCGCTTAAACCCGAACATACAAGGATATGAGTGGCAAGACACGGATGACCTCATGTTCTTCGTTAGGAACCCGAGGACAACGCTACCTTGCCTACTCGCAGAATTCGACACATTTGGTAAGATCTCGGGCTTCAGACTTAATCTCTCCAAATGTGAGGTCCTGAATATCACGATCCCTACGGAAGACTACAAGTCACTTGACTCGCAGTTCCCATTCCGGTGGTGCTATGGCAAAATGAAGTACCTGGGGGTCTGGGTGGCCACAGCACCGGACGACACTTATCAAATCAACTTTGTTCCCCTCTTGAAGTCAATAGCGGCCGATCTGAATAGATGGTCACACCCGCACATAACATGGCACGGCAGAGTAGCTGTACTAAAAATGAATATCTTACCGAGAGTTCTCTACCTCATGCAAACAATTCCTCTGGCCATACCGAGCACCTTCTTCTCCTCACTGAAAACGGCGATAATTAAATTTGTGTGGCGCGGAGGCCGTTCCAGAATCCGTCACGACATACTTTGCCGGCCGCGGAACCACGGGGGACTGGCACTCCCGGACATCAAGAAGTATCACCAAGCCACGATATTACAGCGGATACTGGACTGGCACCTAGACCCTTCGTCGAAACAATGGGTAGCGCTGGATAAAGGCCTACTCGGACCATCGCTCGAAATGGAGATATGGGGGACAGCACGGGGACGGATGTCCAACGAAGACAACGGAGGTCCGATACAACAAACGCTGCTCGGATGGCGGTCGCTGAGGAACATGGGCCATATCTCGCCTACCCCCAGCCCCATGATACCGCTGACGCATAACGCGTCTCTGGGGGGCGGACTACCATCGGGCGCATGGCCCATCGCGAGCGCTGGGAAATACATTCCCATCTACCAAATTCTCGAAGGGGGCGGAATGCGGGACCTGACCACGCTATTGGGAACAAATACCAGGACTCCCCTCACGGTCCTCAGATATCTACAAATGCAACATTATTACAACTCGATACCACATAAAGATCGCTTGCATCGGGACCTCACCTGGTTTGAAGACCTCTGCAACCAGGGCGTCCCACTTAGCCACACAATCTCGGCTTTATATCAACACTTACTTATCGGGGACAAACCTCAGGCATCCACCTTTCGCCGTCAATGGGAAGAACAACTTGGAAAAGTACTTACACCCGCACAATGGGAAACGGCATTGCTATGGCAACAGAAAAGCTCTATGAGTTCATACTACCAGGAGGTCAACTACAAATTGCTCTCATTGTGGTACAGGACCCCAACCTTGCTGCACCGGATCTTTCCATCGATCACCCCATTGTGCTGGAGATGCCAAGCAGCACGCGGCACGCTGATACACATTTGGTGGGACTGTAGGGATATCGTCCCATACTGGGCGATGATTAAAGGAGCCATAACCGACATTTTAGGAGATATCCCAGAATGGAACGCAGAACTGGTCCTACTACACATCTCAACGCAATCCATTCGGACCTATAAAAGATCTATACTACGCCACTTGCTTAACGCAGCCAAAGCCAATATACCAGCACACTGGAAAACGAGCGACACGCCGACAAAGAAAGAATGGATCCGCAGGGTGGAGGACATACATGGAGCGGAAGACATTCACGCCTCCCTGACTGGCCGTGAAACGAAACATATGGAATTGTGGCTTCCGTGGTTCACATACATTACCCAGTATAGACAGACAACTGATTTCCTTGGGCCCGCTAACCGGGGGGCGGCTGGCGTGGGCTCTGCTTGACGCAGAGCACCTCACCCTATATCCCTTCCTACTACACTCACATCCTCCTGTCCCCTTTCCCACCTCTATGATTGCTGAGTTCAAGGGTCCCGGGGCCTGTGGGAGGGGGGCCGAGATCATTATGAAGTGTTATTGACGCACGCAAATCCACCTCACCTTAACACGATATGGGCTCCTGACCCACACGGGACCCGCTCACCTGCTTAGGTTTCTGGGGCGCGAGAGACGCGCCCAGACGCACACACTGTTACCACACGAATAAATATCTGGGACCTCACACGTCCGCAGCTGACAGTCCTGTACCACGTAGACCCACTTCAAACTAACTTCACGCTAACGCTGAAACACACTGTAATGACATGGTTCCACAGCTCATGCCTGACAATTGCGTTGTACTCAACAAACTTATGTAATTCACATCCTGGGATATCCGCGCACTGCGGGCTCTGCCAAGAGGAGCAACAACCATAGATTAGCACACTATTGACAAGGACTGTAGGACACCCTCCCGCGGCAATACGCAGCCAAACCGTGGGAACCAATCCGTGCCGACCTTATATGAGGGCTACTCATACCTCAATAATGTATCCCTATACGACCGGATTCTTACCTTACGGTGACGCTAACCACGATACGTGACTACACCCGCCAACGCGACGTGTTAGGTTTACTTTGTGAGAACTTAACTGACCCACAAATCAGAACCCACTGGGAGTCTGAACCCATCTTTCCTATACCTTCCTTGACACCGTACCCTACTGTTCGTGTAATACAGTGCTAGGTGACTCTCATGTTTCTGTGTTGGGAGCGGTTTACCCCGTATGCAACCAATGTTTGTTTACTGCATATAATCCTGTTGATCGAAACTTTTAATATGATACATACATGTTATTCTGTATAAAGCTACCGTCTCGCAATATATAATACTCACGCTGTAAACGTTATGCTGGATAGCTATTCTTATCATACCCGGAGACCCGCGGGTCTCTCTATTGAAATGTATGTTGAATTCTACTTGCTTCACTATCTTAACATTGCCTACAGAGAACAGAAACCTGCGAGTTTCTTACTGTTTACCAATTGAGTGCCTTTCTCAACATGAAAATATCATAATAAAAAGATTTCCAAAAAAAAAAAAAAAAACGTTTAAGCGATATTCCCCTTTCCAGATACACCGACAGCTACTGTAAGCACCAATCTCATGAACTGAAAACACATGAACACTGGAAATGTCCGAACAGGAAAACCATACGAAAGGGTTACACTCCTGGCAGTCGGCATACAATCCAATTCCCCCAATAACGAGACGACACTTCGTTTTGAGGTTCAAGCAGAATCTGGCTATACTGGCACATACAGCCTCTTTTATTTCCAATCCACAAACATAGTACTGCCCACAGGGTTTTACAGAACAACCAATCAATCCGTACAATACACACAGACACTCCCACATTACTATTATTACACATTTTACTAGTATTACACATTACTCCCCTCCCCCCTTACCTTTGGTCAGGGCCCAGGGGAGAGGGGGAACAGCTTCAATTCAATCCCTGGTGGTCCAGTGGTGGCGCGTGCTGTTCAGCCTGCAGCTTTTCTGGCTGCAGGCTGACTTCGCTCTCCTCCCGCGAGAACAGCAGGCAGGTCGGAGCGTTGCCATGGTAACGCACGGCAACGCTCCAACCTGCCTGCTCGTGGGAGGAGCATTCTCGGCTCGCTTACTGCTTCCTGTTACACCGGGTAGGGGATCAGAAGCTCCTCTACCCGGTCTGCCTGCTCGGCCACGCTACATTCTGTGACTAGCAGGAGGGGAGCGCTTCCCCTCCTGCCGGTCACCCTGTAATTGCTGCCGGGGCTGGTGCACACTAGGCGGCCGCGCACCGGCCCCCTAGTGTGCCGGCCCACCAGGAAATTTCCCGGTGTCCCGGTGGGCCAGTCCGCGCCACCCCAGATGTTGCGCCCGGTGCGGCCGGCCCCCCCTGCACCTCCCACGCTACGCCTCTGGATGTAACCCCCATAGAGATAAAAGTCATACTCGGGGGACTCGAACCATGTCAGGGTCCTACCACACCATTATACTCAAGGGGGCCTCAATAAGGGGAACCTCATCAGGATAAGAAGCACTAGCTTCAACCCCCATGGGGCCAAGATTCGTGCCGTGCCGTACTCATGGCAACCAAAGATTTGGTACATGTAAATACTTTGTTTTGTTACTGTTTTCTCATTTTTGGCATTTTATACTGCCCCAACATTATGTTCTGTTGCTGCAGCAGTATCTATATTCTGGGCCTTGTGAGTGGCCCCAAACAAAGCAGAAATACCGCTTGATAGGCACTACTGCTGGGTTTATAATGGGACGCACTAGACATCAGAGAGGGATACTGATAACTTCTTCGCTAGGGGACCTGCCACTTCGTTTGAGAGAGCTGGGAGATCTGTACAACCCCATCCAATACGCTCACCCCATGAAAAAACTATCTTTTAAGCCTACGGCCCCTACGGTGACAATGTAGAGCAATCCAAAAACTACTCCACACATCACACTTTTACAACACGTGGAGAATCTCACATCCCACTGAGAGAGAATAGAGACATTACGTCCCAATTCATAACACCTACTCCAGGATAGACAGATTCCTCTTACAAGGCTCCAACCTAGACCAGCTACTAAGTTGTAACATTGCACAAATTACTTGGTCAGGCCATGCACCAGTTATGTTGGAGCTAAAAGACCTTTATGATTACAAACACCGTAGCTACTGGAGACTCAACGAATCCATGTTGCGCGACCCCACTTTTGTGACGCAACTTACAGAGGAATTACAAGCCTATTTCATAACTAATGTCTCACCAGAGATATTGTCCGGCCTGGATGACACATAAACCAGTAATGAGAGGCATGCTAATATGGAGGGCTTCCTATCGACGCAAAAAAACACAAATACAACTCAAAACATAGCAAAAAGAGCTTCACCAACTGAACACCCAAAACCAATTGAAACCTTCTGACCAACTGCGAGATCGCATTAAACAACATATTACCAAATGCATACACCAACATGCAATAGAACGAATGCATACTAACATGCAGAAGTTTAAAGTTAATCATTACTACAAAGGCAACAAAGCTGGCAGACTGTTAGCAAACAGACTGAGAGCAAGACAAACCGCACAAAAAAATCTCACACCTAACCACACTAGAGGGTAAGAAAGTAACGACACTAAAACACATCAGCGACAAATTTGCCCAATACTATGCAGAGCTCTATAATTTGAGCACTGACTCATTTACTTCCCAACCATTAGAGGCCAACATCAATGCATACCTAGACAAAATCCATTTGCCCCACCTCACACTCCAACAACAAAATGTCCTCACTAGACCATTGAACGAAACAGAGGTTATTTCAGTCATTAAAGCCTTACCATTGAGCAAGCCCCAAGGAACAGATGGATTTGATAACCTCAACTATAATACATTCTGCACAACCTTAACGACACATCAGGTTCGAGCATTCACTGATGCCACCGCAAATGGGAAACTGCCCACAGACATGCTGCGAGCGCACATTGTCACAATACACAAACCTGGGAAACCACACACACTCATGCAAAACTTTAGGTCCACATCGCTATTAAATACAGACGCCAAATTGTTCGCAAAATTGTATGCAGTCCGACTAGGTATCATTCTCCCACACATAATACACATCGACCAGGTCAGCTTCGTATCTGGCCGACAAGGCTTCGGAAACACGTGAAAGGTGCTGGACATCTTACACAGCCTACGCAAAAACTCCCTGGGGGGACTGATTGTTTTCCTTGACGCAGAGAAAGTGTTCGACCGCTTACACTGGAATTTCTTAGAGGCTGTAATGCTTACATTTTGCATGCCGGGGGCTTCCTGTCAGCGGTGGCAGCGCTCTACAACTCATCTAGAGCTCAGGTGCTCAAATCTGGTTTCCTGTCGGTTGCCCCTACCCCCTTACTATACGTACTAGCCTTAGAACCCCTTGCAGTTAGGATCAGAGACAACAGATCTATACACGGAGTGACACTGCATAGGAAAGAATACAAAACAAACCTATTCGCAAACAATGTCCTGCTTGCACTCATTCAACCCTTATATATCCTTACCTAATTTACTGGTGGAAATCAAAGAATACGGGAAGCAATCCTATTAGAAACCCAACATTACAAAGACCCAAGCCATGGGTGTGGGCATCCCTAACCACATCATAGAACAACTGCAAAACTCCTTCTCATTAGATTGGAGTAGAGACTATGTCACCTTCTTGGGTCTCAAACTAATCAAGAACCCAACGGACCTATTTACGCAAAATTATGACCCATTACTGCGGGATTTTACAGACACTCTAAAGAGATGGGAGGGGAAATTTCTCTCTTGGCTAGGCAGACTGGCAGCAATCGAAAGGGTTCTCCTACCAAAATTTCAATATTTGCTAAAAACGCTATACATCTCCGTGCCCAAACAATACCTCAAAAAATTACAAAATACATTTGTACGATTTATTTGGGCTAACCGTAAAGTCAGAGAAGCCACAAAAATCCTCTGTAGGCCCTTATAGGATGGAGGTCTCGCTCTATTATAAAGCAGCCCTCTTATCTATTTTTCTTATGTACCATAACTCCCTTAATCCACCTCAGTGGATAGTAATAGAGTCTAATTGGATATGTCCAAAAGGTATGAAATATCTATTTTGGATGCACCACGAGCACCACACTAAACTAGCAGACCCTGATTCTCAAAACATGGGACAAAATCAGAGGGTATCTGGGTTATACACTTGACTGGGCACTTGCCACCCCACTATACAGTTTGCACTTGGTTAATCCCACGTTTAATTATTGCCCTTGGACACAGGGAGGATGCATTCAACCAAAACACCCTGCTCCAGTTCCCCGATCTCCAAGAGAAGTACAAATTGCCCTCACACGCACTATTCTCCTATCTCCAATTGAAATCCCTGCTTACACACTCTACCAATCACAACCTAACACCATCCACATCCTATAATGAAAAAATATGCATGTCTATAACTGTTCCCAAGAAGACACTCTCTTATAACACATTAAACAAATCACACATACTGACACAGGCACCCTGTAAAATGAAGTGGCACACAGATATAAACAAAACCTTTAATGGGGAACAATGGAGACAGGCCTATTTGGGACATAAAGGCAGAACCAATTGTGCCTCCCACCTCAAACACATGTGCAAACTGCAATACAGGTGGTACATGGTACCAGACAGACTCTCATACATCTATCCAAATACCCCGAATACATGCTTAAGATTTCTCACAGAAAAGGGGACTATGTACCACGTCTGGTGGACCTGTCCAAAGATAAAACAATTTTTGAGCATGGTGGAGGAAGAGGCATCCTCAGCCCTATGAGAACTCTTTATGCTCACCCTGTAATGTAGTTTGCTATTCATGACACTAGAGAGGTTCACAATCTGCTCTTCCACATACTCATAGCAGCAAACCTGCTTATTGCCAGAGCTTGGAAGACTACAACCACACCAAGCAAAGAAGCCCTCACACAGCAAATCTCACTAAAACATAGCCTATGAAATAGGAGTCGGCAAATACACAGGAACAAATAAACACATCCTAGAGGCATGCACTAGATGGGAATGCCATATCCAGAGTCAGACCGGGCTGATCTACGGGGGGACCACACATGCATGACCCAATGGAAGCAAAAAAAAAAACAACATAGACGGATATACACACGCCTAAATGGGCATAGATGTGTGTTCTCCTATTTTCCTACCTGCAGGGAACAACATATCAGCAATTCACAAAGGAGGGGATGCAAAAACTATCTATCATATATTTAATGAAAATTCAAGATAGACTAGTTGGCAACACCAGGATATAGGCTCACACATCCACTAAGCTATGCAATTAGAACCAGTATCCCACACCCAGGGCAAGACAACAATTAATTCCCTACCCACCTTATACAGTTTTTTGCCTTCTTTTGCTTTTCTTCCACCCTAGTTAAAATTTGCTGTGAGGGACAGCTAGGGAGGACAATCTCATACGGCGAGGGAAATGCGAAGACTAATTAAAACAATAGACCAGGCGACCAATATATAGGGTACGCAGTTTCTTTTTGAATAACCATTTCTAAACATAGAGGCAACAAGAATTTGTAACCTCCTTTGGAGGCTCCTTCTCCACACAGGGATAAAGCTCCCGACTTACAGCCTTTACGGGGGGCACAGCATATGAATGAACCCACAAACATCAGCACATAAAACACACACATCATAATAAGATCAGGGAAAGACAAGGGTTCAATTAAGCACTGCATAACTATTGTATCCCGGGAGTAGCTTGACTGAGCCCTAAATGCAATATCCTACTGTATTTTGTATCTTGATCCTGCGTTGGCCACCTGTACCAATGGATGATGTGTATCAATATGACCAACACATGCTTTAACCTGAACATCAATAAAAATTGTCAAACTGGAAAAAAAAAAACTAAAAGCAGATGCCCTTTCAAGAATGTTCACCCCAGACAAGACTAAACAAAAGAAAGAAGAGACGGTACTAAGTCAACAACAATTGAAGATCTATGTTGCCCCTTTCGCCTCCGCATACTGCATACTTTCATGATGCCCCAATATCTGGTCATAGTGGACAACGAAAGACCATACTTGCCATCCAACAACATTTCTGGTGGCCTACCCTTAAGCAGGACGTAATAGACGATGTGAGTACCTGTACTACCTGTGCCAGAACAAAAGCACTAACCATGAAGGTGGCTGGCCTATTACAACCTCTACCAATACCTTCCAGACCCTGGAGTCATCTCACCGTCGAATTCATCGTTGACCTCCCTGAATTCCATGGATATGATATCATAATGGTCACTGTCGATCGTTTAACCAAAATGTCTCATTTTATCCCAGTAAAGGGGCTCCCCACCGCCAAAAAGGCTGCTACTCTTTTTCACGACCTCGTCTTCAGGTTACACAGGATTCCTGACTCTATCCTCTCTGACAGAGGGACCCAGTTCACCTCCCACTTCTGGAAAGCCTTCTGTCAGTCCCTCAATGTCTCGGTGGACCTATTGCATTCCACCCTCACACTAATAGGCAAACTGAACAGACAAACCAAACATTAGAAACATATCTCCGATGTTACACAACACATCTGCAATCCAACTGGAAAGTACTTCTCACTACTGCAGAGTTTGCCTATAATACGCATATACATAATTCCACACATGCTTGTCCTTTTATGCTTAACTACAGATTCCAACCCACATCTCTTCAAGGACTGTTCATTTCTTCCACTGTCCCAGATGCCTCCGCTAACATTAATCAACTAACACAAGGATTTCTCTGTGCTCAAAAAACACTACAAGACAGTCAAAACCTCAATAAATTGTATGCAGACAGTGACAGAAGAACCCCACCTTCAGACCTAATTGATCAACTCATCTGGCTATCCACCCAATATCTAAAACTTCCCTGTCCTTCCAAGAAATTGGGCCCTAAATACATCGGTCCATTCCGTATTAAGAACATCATCTCCCATCGTAGTTCAGTTGGATTTGCCTCCTAACTACTGTTTCCAAACATCCCTCCATGTGTCAAACTTGTCAAACCTTTTAAGGAAAATACCTTCCCAGATCGGGTCATCCCTCCTCCAGCTCCTGTGATTGTCGCTGGGGAACGCGAATATGAAGTACAGGACATCCTTGACTCCTGCATTTGAAGAAGGAATCTTGAATACCTGATACATTGTAAGGTATATGGTCCAGAAGAGAGATCCTGGGAACCTGTTGATAACATCAATGCTCTTCGCCTACTCCAGGGGTTCGATCTCCAACACCCTTCTCTTTCTCGTCCTGGTAGACTCCGGAGGCGACTCCTTAGACAGGGGGTACTATCAGGACCTTGCTCCCACACTCACCTACCTCATGCTGCCATGCCACATCTCTCTCTTACACCAAGAGGACACCGTGTTGGATCGCGACCCCCCAGGCAGTGCGGTTCAATCACCCACGAAACCATTCACGTTCGCACGAACGCCACTTACCCGAACAGAAGGCAGAACTCCATGCGTACAAACGCCACCTCTGTTCATGCGAACGCTACTCACCTATACTGCAGTCAAAACTCCATTCGTATGGACGCCGGCTCCCGAACACAGCAAAAACAGAAGTCTGTTCGTGTGAACACCGCTGCTTCCACGTGCGACCACGCAGAAGGAAGAACTTCAGGAGAATCAAAGGGCCCGCGCGCGCCAACACAAAACCTTTTAAAGGTACAGGAGGTGGAGGCATGACTAGGTACTCAATGTATCTGGTTCTAAAGGCCGTCTTCCACTCATCACCCTTGCACATGCCTCCTCGCAGGTCAATCTTGGTGGAAATGTTTGCTTGTCTGAGCCTGTCTAAGAGTTCAGGGATCAGGGGCAAAGTGTATCAATTTTTGATAGTGATATTATCTAAGGCTCGATAATCCACTGAGGCAGAAACCTCCATCCTTCTTTCCAACAAAGAAGATACTGGCCTCATTAACCCTTTGGCTATGTTTACTGTAATATATTCCTTGAGATATTTTAATTTAGCCTCTGTTAGGGGGAAGATATGCCCAAAAGGAATTGGAGCTCCAGTAGGTAAGTTGATTGGGCAGTTGTACTGGCATCTTGGGGGTAGCAGGTCTGTGCTTTTTTTTATTGAAGACATCTTGAAAATCTCTATATCTTGCAGAGGATATGGCAAGGAGATGTGCAGGTCCAGGAGTTAAGCAGCAGTGATACAGTTTAGGATAATATAAGAATACCCTTGTTCCAGTCAATGAAGGGATATTGAGTAGTGATGTCCCGAACGGTTCGCAGGCGAATAGTTCCTGGCGAACATAGCTTGTTCGCGTTCGCCACGGAAGCGAACATATGCGATGTTCGGTCCGCCCCCTATTCGTCATCATTGAGTAAACTTTGACCCTGTACCTCACAGTCAGCAGACAAATTCCAGCCAATCAGCAGCAGAGCCTCCCTCCCAGACCCTCCCACCTCCTAGACAACATTCAATTTAGATTAATTCTGAAGCTGCATTTTTTTTTCATTATTACCGTATTATTATTTTTTTGTGTGTGTTTGTGTTTATTATACATTATCCTCCATAGCCAGTAACCTGTGCTTATTATACATTATCCCCCCAAAGCCAGTAACCTGTGTTTATTATACATTATCCCACCATAGCCAGTAACCTGTGTTTATTATACATTATCCCTCCCATAGCCAGTAACCTGTGTTTATTATACATTATCCCCCCATAGCCAGTAACCTGTGTTTATTATACATTATCCTCCCATAGCCAGTAACCTGTGTTTATTATACATTATCCCTCCCATAGCCAGTAACCTGTGTTTATTATACATTATCCCTCCCATAGCCAGTAACCTGTGTTTATTATACATTATCCCCCATAGTCATTTATCGTTGGACCTAGGCAGCATGATGTCTTAGGCCGGCCCAGAGAGTGAGTGAGTGAGTGAATAATATAATATATATGTTCAGAAACATATTAGTAATATATGTAAATCGGGTTCATGCAAAGAGGGTGAAAAGGTATTAAAGAAAAACACACTTATTGCATCAAATTTACAAAGCCAAACATTTAAAAGCTTTCCTCATTTCTTTCTCGGGATGAGGAATATATCGGTTGTAGACTGAGGATTTCCATCTGCCCAATCTTTTAATAATATGCACTGGAGTGTCAGTGTTGAAGGAAACCGAAGCTGCCCCTATTCTAAATGAAAGACCCGAGACATGGAAACAACACAATCTTAGGAGTAGTGTTCTGATGTAGAAGATGAATTTAGCCGTAGTCAGAGGGATTCAGTGAGAGTAGTGGTGAAATGTGTGTGGCATGACTGAGTGTGGGTAAGTATTTTAACTGGGCACTAGTTCTAGGTGGGATAAAGTGGTATAGCGGATGGATGAGTAGTTTGGTTCGTTTTAGAGGTTTGTAGAGAAAGTATATAGTGATCATGATTTTTAGCGATATCCAATATTTTTAAGGTGGTCTCAAACAAACATAAAATGCTATATAAAATTTGTGGGAATATCGAATAGTCGTGTACAGTAAATCAGAGAGGGCTCAGAATATCGAACCATCGATCGGTAACCTGGATGAAGTAGGGGGTCTATCTGTTTTATTAAATACGCGGTAATATGCTTTTAATGGGATAGGACGTTAGTAAAGGTGTGTGATTGGGATAAGTGGTTGTAGCTGTATTTACCTTATCCTGGGACCGACCTGGCTCCTAAGCTTGAGTCGCGCATGGCTGGATCACTCCTGCCAACACACGAGCCGCATGCGGCTTGATCTCCTCTTCTGACTTAGCTGCGTGCACTGACCGCAGTGATCGGTCACGTGGCCCGCCTGGCACTAGGAGCACGGCTCGAGTCACAAGCTCGCTCTTAAAAGGGCAGTGGGAACCAAAAGTTGATTCAGGCTCCCATTGGCCCACGTCATTCCAGCACCCCCACACACGAAAGTTTTTGGGGCGTAGGCATGACGTGGGTCAATCAAATGTTAAAGGAAATTTAAACTTCCCTAGTGTCAGGATCGGGACAGGGATCCAACACGCAGAGTACAAACAGTAGCCAGATACGTATACCGGACCTTAGAATGGCCGGACTAACGTAAGTAGTACCGTAGAGAATGGTCAAAGACAAGCCGAGGTCGAGGGTAACAGAAGACAGGTAAGCGAGAGACAAGCCGAATCAAGGGAGACAGAGATAAGCAGAGTAGAGCAAACAAGCCGGGTCAAAACCAAAAGGGATAACTAGAAAACACAAGCACTGAGTGACTAGCAAGCTAGAACCACGACAGGGCAATGAGCAACAGGGCGAAGTATGTTTAAATACCCTGGCTAGAGAGGATAGACACGCCTCCGACGAGTCCTGATTGGTCTCCAACGGATTGAGTGACAGGTCGTTCCGGATTGGCGTCATGAAGTCGGTCTCCGGGCACCATGCAACATAAGGAAGTAACTCCCTCGCGGCCGGCGTCTATGTGAACGGGTCGACCGCGAGGAACAGGAGAAACATGGCGTCCGGACGGATAAACGTCTAAGTCTCTACCTCTCTCGGAGGTAGAGACCTCAGGTACCCTGACAGTACCCCCCCTCTCAGATACGCCCACCGGGCGGAAGGAACCGGGACGAGATGGAAAGCGGGAGTGATACGCCCTGCGGAGACGAGGAGCATGAACATCCTCTTGAGGTACCCAACTCCTCTCTTCAGGACCATAACCCTTCCAATCGACCAGATATTGAACCTTCCCCCGTGAGATTCGAGAATCAATAATAGAGTTAACCTCATACTCCTCCTGACCCTCCACCTGAACAGAGCGAGGAGGGGCTATTGTGGAGGAAAATCTGTTGCAGGGGGCGGGGCCGGGCCGCCGAGCCGAGCGGTCGCAGGGAAGAGCAGCTCCTGCAGACCGAGTGATATACACGCTATAACCCGCGATTTATGGGGCACCCAGCGACCAACTACCTTGTATGCGGACTACCGAAGTCGGGGTGAGGCTCGCTCTTGAAGTTCCAGTCCCCCGGAGGCGGGATCCCTGCAGCACCAAGCGGGACCCGACCTGGCGGTGAGTGAGGTGGACGGCCGCCACCTCGCTATCCTGCCCGACGGAGCCGATCAAGCGCACAGCACATCGGCAGGTCCGGCCCTGTTCCCCCCCCACCGGACCGGGGGGGTGATCCCGGTCCAAGCCTTATGACCACACTCGGAGGCACTACTTACCCACCGAGAAGGCCTGAGACCCGCAGTCAAAATGGCGGCGGCCACGTGTGCGAGGCCAGACCGGCAGACCCAGAGGCAGACTACAGACAGGACCCAGCATGGAATACAAAGCTGCAAACCTGTGGTGACATATACCGGACAGCAACATCTAAAACCGGTAACTCACTGACACGCATCACTCTACTCCTGGAGACGGAGCTACCTGTGGGACCACACACCCCTCTTCTGGGCTGGGCGCACACCGAGAGGATCCCCTCTACAGCCTGCCATATCCCCCGGGGACAGACCGCAACCCGGCGGAACCCGGGGCCCACGATCCTGTTGATGGGATCAATGGCGCAAGGGCGCGAGCGCCTACGAAGGCCCCAGGCCGAAGGCTGGTGACCCATGGTGCTGGCAATGTCACAACGCCGGGAAATCCTACGACCAAGCAACTGAGGTACCACGGCGCACCCGGCGCGAGATATAACCGAGATGACCGGACACACCGACCACCAAATATAGACCCCCTATAAGCCTACCCATGTTCTGGGCCACACAACCCGGATACCGCCTACAGGAACCTGTCTGTGGGCTGCTCTGGACTACCTGACAGCCTGACCACACTCGACCCATGGTTCAACGGACAGAACCCATACACCCAGGAGCACAGCAGGCATATTCCACTGGACGATATACAGTAACAGAAGGGACATTTTTATTCCAGGCAGTCACCATGCATGCTGCCCTATATTTCAGCGATGTAATATATGTCTCCTCTATATGTCCAATGTCTCATGTATACCCTTTAACCAGTCCTGCCCAGCGATATTTTTAAGCTGCTTGCTGCCCACACTAATGCGACTATGCTGGTGTATTCTGTTAGGCTCCTAACCCACATATATCCTACTGTTACTTGCCACCATACGGTGCAAAAACCATAGGCCACTCGAGCGGTACCCCTACTGGCGAACCGACTTACTAATAGGCTGCTGAAACCAGTGTAAACCCTCTATCCCGGTCTGGCTGACATAGGCCGTTAAACACCATACCTAGGCTTAACTGCACGAGACACTAAGTGGCATTTCATGCGATATACTGGCCTACTTGTTATCTGTTAGCATAACTAAACTAAACGACTGTTATAATCCTGTGGTCTCAGTTTAACTTGTGCCTATCTTGGCCTCCACGGCTCAGCTTTAACCTGAATCACTCACTTTAGATGCTCCACATGACAATACCCTTGAATGTAAAGCTTTGATTTGCTGTATTGCATCTACTTCTAGCTTGCTTACAATCGTCTTCACCGAACGACCCATAAGCGTACTTAAACTAATGTGTTACTATTGTAAAGCCCGATCTCTTTATGTTTTTACACAAAATATGTTTTGATGTATCAACGTCATGTTAATTAAGCAGGATAACCGAGACATACATTATAACACACATGTTTGAATGGCTCAATGTTTTAAGCTTGTTTATAAAAAATATATAAAATGAGGCGGACAACTCTTGGAGATTTTGTAACTTGATATGACGATATTAACCTGTGTAACCCCTGCAAGTCTCCCTCTCTTTATTCTGTATCACCATAACCCTATGCCTCAATAAAAGAAAGATTTACAAAAAAAAAAAAAAGAAAATCTGTTGCATATAAGTGGTTTCAGCAATGAAACATGAAACAAGTTAGGGATGCGTAAGGTAGCAGGAAGAGCTAGACGGTACGCAACTGGATTGATCCGAGTCAGTACCCTGTAAGGACCAATATAACGGGGAGCGAACTTCATGGAGGGCACTTTTAAACGGATGTTCCTTGTGCTCAACCATACCCTATCACCCGGAACAAAGACCGGAGCCGCCCTTCTACGTTTATCAGCGTGTTTCTTAACCAGCATAGAGTTGTGCATAAGGATTTGTCGAGTTTGGTCCCACAACTTCCTCAAATTGGCCACATGAACATCAACCGACGGCACCCCCTGGGAAGGAGAAGCCGAAGGAAGATAGACGGATGAAAGCCATAATTCATGAAGAAGGGGCTTGAATGAGTAGAATCGCAGATGAGATTGTTGTGTGCAAACTCCGCCCAAGGAATCAAACCGACCCAATCGTCCTGGTGTTCAGAAACGAAACAACGTAAATATTGTTCAATCTTTTGGTTGGTGCGTTCAGCAGCTCCATTGGACTGAGGATGGTAGGCAGAAGAGAAATTCAATTTGATGCCTAGTTGAGAGCAGAAGGATCTCCAGAAACGGGAAACAAATTGGGAACCTCTGTCGGATACAATTTGGGAAGGTATCCCAAGCAAACGGAAAATCTCCCTAGCGAATATCTCCGCTAATTCGGGCGAAGATGGGAGTTTAGGTAAGGGAACGAAGTGAGCCATCTTAGTAAATCTGTCCACCACAGTGAGGATAACAGTCTGCTTTTTAGAGATAGGCAAATCAACAATGAAGTCCATGGCCAAACAGGACCATGGCTTTTCAGGAACCTCTAAAGGGTGCAGAAATCCGCATGGAAGCGAATGGGGTTGCTTGGTCTTGGTACAAACCTCACATGCCCCGATGAAATCTTTAATATCTTTACGTAACTCAGGCCACCAGAAATCTTTAGAGATCAGAGCATACGTCTTGCGAATGCCAGGATGTCCAGCCACCTTGCTGTTGTGGAAACAACGTAACACTTCTAGTTGGAGAGTGGAAGGAACGAAGTGTCGATCCCCAGGAGCCTGTTTGGGCGCAAGATGCTGAAATTTCATGATCTCGGCAAGCAACGGAGAGTGAATCCTGATATTCGTGTTAGCGATGATATTACCCTTAGGAACTATGGAGGAAAGAACTGGCTCAGTTGTAGTGAACGGTTCATATTGACGAGACAAAGCATCGGCTTTAGAGTTCTTAGAACCAGGTCTATAAGTAAGTACATAATTAAAGTGAGTGAGGAACAAGGACCAACGAGCCTGCCTGGCAGATAAGCGCATAGCCTCCCCAATATAAGACAAGTTCTTATGATCTGTTAAAATAGTAACAGGGTGTAATGTTCCTTCTAGTAAATGTCTCCATTCCTTTAAAGCCTTAATGACCGCTAACAGTTCCCTGTCGCCGATGTCATATCTGCTTTCCGGCCCAGATAATTTCTTAGAGAAGAACCCACAAGGGTGTAACGGTTTGTCCACCCCTAACCTTTGAGACAGAACAGCCCCAACTCCCGTCTCAGAAGCATCGACCTCGAGTAAGAACGGCAGAGTTGTATCAGGGTGGACTAGAATGGGGGCAGAAGCAAACAGTTCCTTGAGAGTCTTGAAAGCAACAAGAGCCTCCGTAGACCAGGTCCTAGTATCAGCCCCTTGTTTGGTCATATTGGTAATAGGCACAATGATAGAAGAGTATCCCTTAATGAAGCGCCTATAGTAGTTGGAAAAACCAATAAACCTCTGAATAGCCTTGAGTCCTTTGGGTAAAGGCCAATCTAAAATAGATTGGAGTTTGTCAGGGTCCATCTTAAAACCTTCCCCAGAAATCACGTAACCAAGGAAGTCTATCTGAGACTGGTCAAAGCTGCATTTTTCCAATTTACAGTATAGGCCATGTTGCAGGAGTTTGTGTAATACCCTTCTGACTTGTCTATGGTGAGTCTCAATCTCCCTAGAGTGTATCAGTATGTCGTCCAGGTAGACAATAACACAATCATGTTGAAACTCCCTAAGTACCTCATTAATCAAATCTTGAAATACTGCAGGAGCATTGCAAAGTCCAAACGGCATGACTGTGTATTCATAGTGGCCATACCGGGTATTGAACGCCGTCATCCACTCGTGTCCATGCTGGATTCTCACCAAATTATATGCCCCTCTGAGATCTAACTTGGTGAAGATCTTGGAGCCCTTAAGACGATCAAACAACTCGGTAATCAATGGGATAGGATAGGCATTTCGGATAGTTATTTTATAAAACCACGGTAATCAATACAAGGTCTCAGTGTGCCATCCTTTTTCTTAACAAAAAAGAACCCAGCCCCGGCAGGAGAAGAAGACCTCCTAATGAATCCTTTCTCTAAATTCTCAAGAATATATTCCTCTAGAACAGAGTTCTCCTGAACAGATAAAGGATATACATTACCCCTCGGGGGCATAGTCCCAGGTAGAAGCTTAATTTTACAATCAAAAGACCTGTGTGGAGGTAAAGAATCGGCATTCTTCTTGTCGAATACTGCCTTTAAGTCTTGGTACAGGAACGGTATCTGTCTCTCTGTGGATTGAGTAGGACTACCAGATGTGTTAATATTAGCCAATGGAGAAACCTTGCGTAAACACCTCTCCTGGCAGCTCTGACCCCACGAGAGTATCTCCCCTAATTCCCAGTCGATAATAGGGTTATGTCTCTTCAACCAAGGATACCCCAGAACTATGGGAACAGAAGGGGATGAAATGAGCATAAGAGATAAATTCTCCACATGTAGGATACCAACATTTAAGTTAATGGGTATGGTCTCCCGAAAGATAACAGGGTCCAGTAGTGGTCTACCATCTATGGCCTCAACGGCCAAGGGTGTCTCCCTTAACTGGGATGGGAAATTGTGTTTAGTGGCAAAAGCTTGATCGATAAAATTCTCAGCAGCTCCGGAATCTATCAACGCCATAGCCTTTACTACTTCCCTCTCCCACGTTAAGGAAACTGGTAGCAGAAGCCTGTGATCTTTATAATTAGGAGTAGAGGACAAAATAGAAACACCCAAGGCCTGTCCTCTAGAGAAACTTAGGTGCGAGCGTTTCCCGGGCGGTTAGGGCAGTTCGAGAGTAAATGACCTCTG
This sequence comes from Pelobates fuscus, assembly GCF_036172605.1. Lineage (NCBI taxonomy): Eukaryota > Metazoa > Chordata > Amphibia > Anura > Pelobatidae > Pelobates > Pelobates fuscus. Next base: position 84,883,090 of record NC_086327.1, on the reverse strand, counting down.
GCTCCACAATACATACATAACCCCTCCCTTCTCCTGTGCTGTCTCTCCTCCTCAGAGAGGTGGGTATAGCCTATCTGCATAGGTTCAGGAAGCAGAGAGACCGTGGAGTCAGGGCTTGGAAATGCGGAGGCTAACCTAAAGGAAGGTCTCCGGTTCCTCTCTCGAGTGTTCTGTCTCTCTCTTAAACGTTCATCTATACGAGAGATGAATGAAATCAAATCCTCTAACTCTTCAGGAAGTTCTCTAGTAACAACCTCGTCAAGGATTACATCAGATAACCCATTCAAAAATACATCCATATACGCCTGCTCATTCCACTTGACTTCTGACGCCAGAGACCTGAACTCTAGTGCATAATCCACAAGTGTTCGGTTCTCCTGTCTCAGGCGCAACAGTGATCTGGCTGCATTAACCTTTCTACCTGGAGGGTCAAACGTTCTTCTAAAAGCAGCTACAAATGCGTTATAGTTATATACTGTAACGGAACCGCTGGCACCCCGACCGGGTACCCTCCGCTGACGGATGCTCCTAGTGCTTTCCGAGGTCTCCAAGCACTCCACCAGACACCATAACCACTGTAGACTCCCACGAACCGCCGCAGCTTGGTTGGGGTCTCGCCACGCTACCCACTCTGGACCCAAGACCAGGGTCTAGCTTCCAGTAGATGGACCTCTCCGAATTCCAGAGAGCAGGCACAGGAACAGCTCTTAGCAGAGCTCAGCGATAATACCCTGGGGAGTATAGTGATTATAGCAATCCCCAGAGTGTAGTTCTCCAATCCCCCAAACATGAGCCGAAACTTCATGAAGGTACAAGATGATCTGAGGTGCTAGCACACCCAGTCTGCTTTTATTTCCATCTTACACATAAAAGCCCGCCCACAGGGGCGGGGTAAAACAGCCAATAGCATAACGGTTACAACCCACAAGTTCCCTCCCCTCAGATAACCAGTTAACATAATTATTACAGCCAGGGAAAATACAGTTTTTATACATGTGCTATAACTTTAAAACCGTACATCCAATCTTCCCAAAAACCACATATTTGGAATCAGCACACTTTAAACATACACCCTTCCAAAAATCAGCCAAATCCCCGCAGTGGATCAAAAGTTAGCTGGAGGTCCCTTTATGACCGACCGCAAGCACATTTTCCTGCCCAAAACAGTTCCATAGATTTGGGCTGTGCGGCCGGTCAATTTCATGCGAAAAAACGACTAAGTCCCATTTCGAACGGGACTTAGTCTCTGGAGCTGCAAGTTCAGTATGGAAGAAGGTAAGGGTCAGCGGTGTTCGGTAAAATGTGTAGCCGATTTTAGTTCCACAGAATCTTTAGCATACACCGCTGACCGCATTCGACTGAACAAAGATGGCCGCCGCCACGTGCAATTAACCTGCAGTAACCTCACAGCCTGGGAGGTAAATTGCCTGCACACTTTAACTTCTGGGTGGTCCGCCTGTGTGGTACTTGGTTCAGTAAGCCCTATATACTGAACCAAGTGGGGGAAAGCCAGGGGCAAGTTATTTTACAGGTCTGGGGACATAGTCTTAAAGGGGCATTGTTCAGCAAAGTCACAATATGTCCCCAGACGGTTCTTAAAGGGCCATACACACACAATAAAAGTTCATACTTTTCAGGGGCCATAGTCTTAAAGGGTATTGTTACCCAAAGTCTCAATATGTCCCCAGACAGTTCTTAAAGGGCCAGCAGCAGTACAATAAAATACCATTCACTGTGCTTAAAGGGCCAGCAGTCGCACAATAAAATACAATATGCCCAAATATAGTTCTCTAAACGTACCAATTTTCAAGGGGCCATAGTCAGCAGGTAGGAGGCGGGCAAACAGGCTTCTCCAATGCCCAGTGGCGAGGTTGGTTTCGTCACATATACTAACGGGTTATCGTTCTCCCATAGTGGGTTGGCCCATCTCAGAGCCCTCTCAATGAGTAAGGTGATAATAAATCCTACCTTTGCCCTATCTGTAGGATAGGAGCGAGGTTGCAATTCAAAGTGGATACTAATCTGGTTTAAAAAACCACGACATTTCTCAGGAGCCCCACCATAACGTACTGGTGGGGTAATGCGAGAAGAAGCACCTACTGTGGCTACCTCTAGACCTGAACTTACAGGAGAGATGGGAGTAGTACGTATCTCCTCTGGTGGGTTATTGGCACGAGATAATAACGCCTGAAGCGCTAGCGCCATCTGATCCATTCTGTGATCCATGGCTTCAAACCTAGGATCATGAGAAGCCAGCTGACTGTTTGTACTTGCAGGATCCATTGGCCCTGTCGTAATGTCAGGATCGGGACAGGGATCCAACACGCAGAGTACAAACAGTAGCCAGATACGTATACCGGACCTTAGAATGGCCGGACTAACGTAAGTAGTACCGTAGAGAATGGTCAAAGACAAGCCGAGGTCGAGGGTAACAGAAGACAGGTAAGCGAGAGACAAGCCGAATCAAGGGAGACAGAGATAAGCAGAGTAGAGCAAACAAGCCGGGTCAAAACCAAAAGGGATAACTAGAAAACACAAGCACTGAGTGACTAGCAAGCTAGAACCACGACAGGGCAATGAGCAACAGGGCGAAGTATGTTTAAATACCCTGGCTAGAGAGGATAGACACGCCTCTGACGAGTCCTGATTGGTCTCCAACGGATTGAGTGACAGGTCGTTCCGGATTGGCGTCATGACGTCGGTCTCCGGGCACCATGCTACATAAGGAAGTAACTCCCTCGCGGCCGGCGTCTATGTGAACGGGTCGACCGCGAGGAACAGGAGAAACATTGCGTCCGGACGGATAAACGTCTAAGTCTCTACCTCTCTCGGAGGTAGAGACCTCAGGTACCCTGACACCTAGCCCTATCCACTTTGTCCTATCGTGGTTTCTGTGTCAATACCCTTTAGTGCGTTCCTTGATCTATTTTGTTTATTTTGGTATTGACCATGGCTTTGTTCTTGACTCTGAATTTATCTTTAACCCTTTCCTGTCTTGTTTGCACGTGTGACTGATTACCATCTACCTGACTCTGGCTTGTTCTCGTTTTCGTAGTCTCTCTGTTACCATGACTTCGTCTTGTTTCTGATTACACTTTATCTCTGTCTGACGTTTAGTCTGGCCATTCTAAGTCCAGGTAATAAGTTATATCCTAGTCTTGTCCCTTGCTATCCTAAACTCTGCGTGTTGGGGTATTACATCATGACATTATGATAGGACCATGGGCCCTGCAGGTTTAGGACAGCAAATGGCCTCCTATGAGGAAAGATTTTAAGAACAGGATCACCGTATGGACCAGATTGCCCAGGCCCATCAGACACTTTTGTCCAGAAATGCTTATTTGGCCCCTGAGACACTGGTATGCGTACCATCTCAACCCGTACCTCCCATTCCAGAGGCATCTATCCTGACTAGAGATGTCCCGAATAGTTCGCTGGCGAATAGTTCGCGTTCGCCACGGATGGCGAACATATGCGATGTTCGGTCCGCCCCCTATTCATCATCATTGAGTAAACTTTGACCCTGTACCTCACAGTCAGCAGACACATTCCAGCCAATCAGCAGCAGACCCTCCCACCTCTTGGACAGCATCCATTTTAGATTCATTCGGAAGCTGCATTCTTCTTTTTTTTTTTTTTTTTTTTTTTTTTTTAGACAGAAGTGTGTTATATTTGAGCATGCTAGGCTGAAATCATGGCTAGTTGCACTGAGGGTATGAGTATATAGCAGTACATTGTTGTGAAAGATGGCTGTCATGTTTAGGGTGTAGCTTGCACGTTATCAACTGTGTATTTATATCAGCAGCTCCACCACTAGTTATAAATCAAGTGTGAGTCGCCCCATGAGATGAGACTAGTGAATAACAAAATACATGAACGGTTAAGGTAAAGGCATGTAAGGAACTACGACAATAAACTCTTTAGGAGGTGAAATAATGACATGTTTAAACGCTTGCTACTTTACGATTAGTTAATGTGCAGAGAGCAGTTCATGTGATCAAAGGCATGGTGTGGGACATGCTTGGCAGGCTGCTGTTTACTGCTTGTGCTCATCCAATCCCTTCTGGGCGCCAGGTGCAGACCCTGGGAGTCCCTGATACCTGGAACAACAAAGGCAAGTCTCTGGCTGAGTGCCGGGTTCGCGGCTTTGATGTGGTGGAAGCTTGTTTTTGTCGGGTGGTCGGATCTGTCCCGGTGGTGCTTTACGTCCGGTGCGGGATTGTGGTGGCTTAAGGTGGAGGCGAGTGCTTGACGTGGGGCAGGCTCTGCATTTCTGTTTGTGCCTCCGGTCCCGTCTTCTACGCCTTTTGCGTTGGTGGATTTTAATGGGGACTGCTTCGCTTAGCTGTGGTGGAGCTTGTTGGGGCTGTGGTGGAGCTTGTTGGGGCTTCCTGCTTGTTATTTGCTTCCAAAATTGATTAAAGAGTCTGTCCAGCTTAGACTCAATATCCTGCCATGCTTTGCTGGTACCAGGAGGACACGCGGCTGCCGCCATATTGGGAGAGTCGCAGATGAGTATGTCAGCCTGGGCGGCTGTGCTCTGTGCATCCATTAGCTCCAGACAGCCTCTCAGGGGTGGACCGGGATAACCCCCACTGGTCCGAGGGGGGGGGTAACAGAGCTCCTGCCGGGAAGTAGCTGCTCCTGGGCATCCCAGGATCGGAAGATCGGCCGCCTCCCGGTGAGCACCAGGCCACACTTGCCACGCGGAGGTAAGTAAGACTCTGTTGAGTTGCTGACCGCTATTAAGCATGTCGGGTCGGTCAGGTAGGAGCAACATTGCTGGGTCATCCCCTTCTGGGGTGAAATTCGCTTGTTGATAGCTGCTTAAAGTGAGATATTGAGGGAGCAAACACGAAGTGCGTCTTTCCTCCATGACAGCTAGGCCCCGCCCCCCCGGAAGCTGCATTCTTAGTGAGAGGAGGGACAGTGTAGCTGCTGCTGATTTAATAGGGATATCGATAGCTAGGCTAGTGTATTCAGTGTCCACTGCAGTCCTGAAGGACTCATCTGATCTCTGCTGTAAGGACAGCACCCCAAAAAACATCAGTCTGCTTTTTTTGTTTTTTTTTCCTGTGTAATCTAATTGCAGTTGCCTGCCTGCCAGCGTGTGTGTCAGGCTCACAGCGTATACTGTGCCCACTTGCCCAGTGCCACCACTCATATCTGGTGTCACAATAGCTTGCATTTAAAAAAAAAAAAACTTTTTGGAATGTAATATAATAGCAGTCAGTTTCCTTCACACGTGTGCGTTTCAGGGCCTGCCAGGGCACAGTGTCACACCAGTGCAACTCATATCTGGTGTAACAGTAGTGTACATTTAAAAAAAAAATACAGGGGGCTTGTTGTCACCTTTCGGGGACCCTTGGTGTTGTACGTGGCTGGGTGGAGGAAGAGACCTTCAATGACATCAGTGAGGACAAGGAACGGGACATGGCTAGCTTGGTATCCAACCTTCTACAAATGGGGAGTTTGCGGTTGTGCAAATGGACTGTTTGCGGTTGTTTGCAGTGCGTTAAACGGGGAGTTTGGTCTGTCACTGCGAAGCGGGCGTAACCCTTACACTACCTGATCGATACAACATCATACCTGATGTTTTAAAGCACGTTATTCCAAACAATTTAGGAATGTTAGGTGATTTATGCCCTTTATGGATTAAAACCAGACTCTGCATCAACTATGTAATTTTCCATGGGAGTTTTGCCATGGATCCCCCTCCGGCATGCCACAGTCCAGGTGTTAGTCCCCTTGAAACAACTTTTCTATCACTATTATGGCCAGAAAAGAGTCCCTGTGGGTTTTAAAATTCGCCTGCCTATTGAAGTCTATGGCGGTTCGCCCGGTTCGCCCGTTCGCGAACATTTGCGGAAGTTCACGTTCGCCGTTCGCGAACGGAAAATTTTATGTTCGCGACATCACTAACATTGAGCACAAAGCTAAGGAAGTCCCAATATAAGTGGGAACATTGGAGATGGGACAATATCCAGTTATATAGGCTTCTTGGTATGTTTGCCAATGAGAAGGCGAACAGGTCCAGTCTCCAGGTGTACAGGTCTGGTTTTAAGAGGAGTCCCATCAACTAGGAACAATAGAGTAGGATACCGTTTTTCATTTCTGGGTATGTGCCAGGAATTAGCAATGGCTTGATCGAGGAAACAGCCACTAGTTCCACAGTCAATGATAGCAGTAATGGCATGTTCCTCATCTGCCAACTGCAGGGAAAGAGAAATGGAGAGGTAAGCGTAAGGGCTGAAAGGTTCCAGGAGGTGGAGGCAATATTCGGCTTACCCGAAGATGGAGTTGGATGGGCAGGGCAGTTTCCCAATAGATGATCCACTTTTCCAAAGTAGAGGCAGAGTCCCTGTGAACGACATTTCTTATATTCTTCACCTGAAAGTGAAGAATTGGAAGCGCTTCAGACTGGGTTTTTTGCCTTCTTTTGGATCAACAGCAAAAGCATATGTGAGGAAGGCTGAACTTGATGGACGCAAGTCTCTTTTCAGCTATGTAACTATGTAACTATGAACCACATCTATTTGCATAGGTTCCTCTGATGCTTGTGGGGGAAGTAGTATGGGTTTATCCAGGGATTCCAGGAAGAACCTCCTTCAGACCTCCACTCACAGAAGCATCTGTCTAGTTGGGTAACCAGCAGGATTAGTTCTTCTAGAAAGGGGGTATGCCCAGTCTGGCCAACTCATCTTTCAATGCTTCAAATAGTGCCAGATGGTATTGTTCTATTAGACCAGTCTTGTTGTAACCCGTACCTGGGGCCACCTCCCTGAATTTCATTGTGTAATCCTGTACAGGTCTTCATACTTTTCGCAGGGATCGCATAGTAGTGCTTGAGGCGCTTGCTCTTAAATCATCATATAGGACTTGCATAGCAGAAATAAAGTTTAGGACTGTTGACATGTTGGTGAGCCTATGTTTGCAGTTGACCTGATAGCATACCATAACATAATCATACAGGTAGTTGCATGGTTTCAAGGTGGACATCAGTTCAGAGGCAGTGATGAAAATTGTTAGATCAAACCTTTTACCGGTAAATTTGTCTGGCATTGGGATAGCAGGTTCTGCAATGCTTGCTGGCATAGAAGGTGGAGCGGAGGCAGGTATAGAAGTAGATAACAGTATGGACTCAGCCCTATGTTGCTCACGTAGAAGAAAGATGGCTTGGCTGATCAAGTCAGTGCTGCCACCTGTTGAGTGAGTGCAGTTATAACCTCTATAGTTCCTGCACGTTCCATAGTGTAGTGCTTGTTTGTTATGTGATGACCTACTGGTTAGTTAGTTGGTTGGTTTGTTTATTTGGAGAAGAGTTACAGTGGAAATACCTTCCCAGGTGCCTGAAAATGATAAGACAGCCTGGGAAATCTATTAGCGGTAGTATGCCTTTACTTACTGAGGAAGCGAAGAAGCCAGAAAGGAACAGGTAGGAAAAAGTGTCAGGGTCAAAGCTGCTAAGTATTACTGAGAACCAGGAACAAGATCAAGTGTAACAGAGCTCCCTGTACCCCTGGCTGGGTATCTCCACCAAAAAACGCTTCCTAGCTGGAACAGGGGACAAACCGCACCACTAGCCGTGGCTTGACTGGGGCACTGGAACAGCTCCTTCCGGAAGCTGAATGGGGAATTAGCTTTTCCCTGTTGAATCCCCTGCAAGCTGGAACAGCAGACACAGGAGTACATCTTCTTTCCCTCCAATAACGACACACAGTTTTGGAGTGTAAGCTGGAATATAATTTTAATGGAGGCACACTGGCCTTTTATGCATGTTTCCCAACAAGGGTGACACCCAGGTGGACCTTGTTGGGCACTGGGACACAAAGTGAATAAACCAATAAAAACAGAGTCATACAGTGAGACACTCCCATACACAAACAATAGAATCCCTCCTCTGTGCCGGGGAGATAATTAAATTAGGAATTGTACTAATCTAACCCAATTATCTCCAAGCAAAGAAAAGCTTACAATTTTATGAAACTCTAAAAGGTACCTTAAAAACTCACAAAAACCCAGAACAATCCCCTGATAGCCCCGATCTGGGTGAACAACATATCCAAAAATCACCAAAATCGGTTCAGGGGTTCAGGAATTTCCTGGAAGTCATAGTTTTGACCGACCGTGCACATGGTCCCATGCCCAAAACAGTTCCAGGGAAATCTGTGCCAACAGTCAACCTTTTACAGGTTTCCCTGCAGGGAGGGGAGTTTGTCACAACCAGGATCAGGAACAAGGACCAGGCTCAGGAACAAGAATCAGAAATCAGAAACAAGAACCAGAATGCCAGGAGACAATCAAGCAGTTCTTGGCTATTTATAGTAAGAACCAATCACATGATAGGCTCGCACCACTGTAGCCCCAATGCCTATAAAGGAGGGGAGGAGACTGGGTACCATATTGGTTATTCTCCAGTTCCTGTGTCTGTCCAGGCCAGCCTCCCAATCACTCCCTCATTCTGTCCCAGCGTTGGCAGTAGGAGTGCGGCGGGATAGAGCCACCAGCTCCAGAGACCCTCAAGGACCACCTCCAGAATGCCGTGGATGCCGCAGGTGCCATGGGGAAGGTAAGTGCTTGCAGAAAGTGTAATACAAACTCAGACCAAGTAAGCAATTCAACCCAATTGTCTTGATGTTCTGAAGTAAAACAGTGGAGATATTGTTTTTATTTGTACATTCTGCAACACCGTTTGATGGAGGGATATAAGAAAGAAAAGAAAAGCTTAATTCCCATTTGGATACTGAATGCCTTCCAAAATCGCGAAACAAATTGAGAACCTCTACAGGTCACAATTTCAAATGTTAATCTGTGTAAACAGAATACTTATTTTGTGAATATACATGCTAGTTCTGTAAAGGTTGGTAACCTTGAAAGAGGTGTGAAGTGCGCCAATTTAGTGAAGCAATCCACTATAGTTAAAATGACGGCCTTCTTATCAGAAAGGGGTAAGTCAACAATAAAATCAATATATATGCTTGACCTTGGTTTGGTTGGTATTTTCAATAGTTGTAAATAAACACAAGGTAATGTATGGGGAACTTTGGCTTTGGCACATGCTTCACAAGCATGTACAAATTATTTGATGTCTTTTATTTTAAGAAAGGCCACCAGAAATTTGTCACATAAATGGAACAGGTTTTAGTATTCCTGGATGATCAGCGATATTACTTGCATGGAAGAAGGTGAGTATAACTTCTGTTCCTGTTCTGGAGGAACATAAAGTCTACTATAAGGTCGTTGTTCTGGTAATTTATTCTGTTAGTCTATTAACATTTATACTAACTCTGAATGAATTGCAGTATGAGGTGGCTTTGATGCATTGCGTGGGAATTTTGGAAGAAAAAGCTGGCTCTGTTGGTATTTGGGGTCAAACGAGCCTGCAGGTCTCTTTGCCTCTCCTCTGAGTCTCTTTGCCTCTCCAATATAGGACAGGTTCTGGTGAACTGTCAATATTATAATATGAGTAGGAGAAACTTCCAATACATGGCATCATTCTTTCTGAGCCAGTACTGTAGGCCATAATTCCCTATTTCATTTATCATTTATCACTTTTCTGTATCAGGCATATTTTTGGAGAACAAAACTGCAAGGATGTAGAAGTTGGTCTGCAGATTGTAATTAAGGAAGCACCAACCCAACCCCTGTTTCAGAGGCATCTGCTTGTAACATAAATGGAGGGAAGAAGTCTGAATGAACTAAAAGCATTGCTGATGCAAAGCCTTTCTTTAAAGCATCAAAGTGACCATTGCCTCTGAAGTCCACTGTTTATGATCTTTCCCTTTCTTGGTCATACTCACAATGGGAGCCACAATATAAGAAAACCCTTTGATGCATCTCCTATAATAGTTGGAATTGCCAATAAACCATTGTATAGATTTTAAACGTCTGGGTAAGGGCCATTCTAGTATATCTTCGAAATTCTTTGGGTCCATTTGAAATCCTGTGCCATTTAATACATAACCCAAGAAGTTAGTTTGAGTCTGGTCAAATAGACACTTTTCCAATTTGTAAAACAAGCCATTTTGTAACAATTTGTTTAAAACCATATGTAAATATTTATGGTGTGTCTGTAGGTTTTTAGAATATGTAAGTATATCATCAAGATATAATGTGACAAATTTGTGTAGGTATTTCCTTAAATGTCCCCTATGAGATCCTCTATCTTGTATTAAAAGCCATTTTCCATTCATCACCCTTCCTTATTCTGACTAGATTGTATGCTCCTCTCAGATCAGGTTTTGTGAACACTTTAGACCCTTTCAACCTATCAAATAATTTGGTGATCAATAATATGAGATACACATTTTGTACTGTAATTTTTTTGAAACCATGTAAATCTATACATGGTCTGAGATTCCTCCCCTTCTTACACACAAACAAAAACCCTACTCCTGCTAGTGAAGATGGCCATCTAAAACCTTTTTTTATATTCTCCTTTATGTGTTCTTCTAATACAATATTCTCTTTAGTCGAGAGTGGATAAACTGAGGCATCGTCCCTGGTAATAGCTCTATGGCACAATAATAAGAATAATGTGGAGGAATTTTGTCTGTCAATTTTGTTTGTATATTAAAGGACCACTATAGGCACCCAGACCACTTCAGCTCAACGAAGTGGTCTGGGTGCCAGGTCCATCTAGGGTTAACCCTGCAGCTGAAAACATAGCAGTTTCAGAGAAACTGCTATGTTTACACTGCAGGGTAAATCCAGCCTTTAGTGGCTGTCTCACTGACAGCCGCTAGAGGCAGCTTCCGCGATTCTCACTGTGAAAATCACAGTGAGAAGACGCTGCCGTCCATAGGAAAGCATTGAGTAATCCTTTCCTATGGGCATTTTTAATGCGAGTGTGGCTCTGGCCGTGCATGCACATTCGGCTCCACTCGGGAGCCAACATCGGGGGAGGAGGAGAGGTCACCAGTGCCGAGGGAGCCCAGCACTGGATAAAGGTGAGTGGCTGAAGGGGTTTTAATCCCTTCACCCTAGCCGGAGGGGATCCATGAGGGTGGGGGCCATGTGGGTGTTTTCCTGGCACTAAAGTGGTCCTTTAAATACTTATTTCAGATTAATATAGGGTATAGGAACATCTGTTGACAAAGGCCGCATAGTGGGAACATTGATTAGGAGTAAGGGTTTCACCTAGTATACATCCATTCATACAAGAGTCTCCCCAACATTTTATTTCCCCTGACTCCCAATTTATCATAGGATTGTTCTTTCTCAACCAAGCAAAAAATGAAAACAATAGGTAAGGAAGGGGGAAGGAAGCTATTTATTGTAAAACAATGATTATTTAATGCAAGGCCTCTACTTCATATGTACTGGTATGTTTTTTTGTTCTATGTTCTTTTTTTCTGTCATGGAGGACTTATTGCATACACCCAAGGCCTGTCCTCCAGAGGATCTTAGATGCGGTTGTTTTCCGGCCTATTGGGACATGTGAAATTGAGATGTCCCTTTTTACTGCAATACCAACATAACCCTAATCTTCCATATTGTTTCTTAGCTTCAGACAAGCAGGTCACTCCTAATTTCATTGGTTCAAGAAGGGCCAATGCCATGGAGGCAGAGGGCTTAAAGGAAGAGCTAATGTAATAGATGCCCTTCTAGGTCTATCTCTCTGGTATTTAATCTATGTCTCAAGCATTCATCATATGGAACAGATTGGCAATGAGGTCTTACAAATTCTCTGGTAGGTTCCAAGTGGCTGATTCATGCAGTAAGGTATCAGACAAGCCGTTTATAAATACATTGATGAACGCCTGATTTTATTAAAGGACACGGAGGCTCCTATTATGCTATTCTCTTTCTTTTATTCCTCAGCAGCAAAAGATAGAAATACTGTAAATATTCAACAAAATTTAAATAATAACATAATTTACCCCAAAGGGTTAACCATATATAACACATTAACCAATGAGAGTGTTCCTATCCTAATAATGACCCATGTGACCTTAAGCCACTCCTCTTTCTTTTGCTGCTGCCTCCTCAGCTAAGTACAATTTTACATCTCTCTACATATTTGGAAAATTATCTATTTATCTCTGTTTAGTTTGGTACAATTGCCTTAATTTAACCTTGTTGCATTACCTATGCCTTATTTGTCCTTTTTTCTGAGGTAAATTATTTGTTTTTTATTACTGTTTTATTGCTGTTTGTTGCTCCCTTTTCCCTCCCCTCCCTCAGTCACCTGGTCAGTTTGATTATCTTCCAACCAGGCTTTATTTTTTCTACAATCCTGCTTTGAAGAGACCTCAGTCTGGGGCTCCCTCCTCGCACTGGGTACCGTTTCCGCGGTCCCGGCAGGTCTCGGCGTTAGCCACGGCTAAGTGCTGCTCGCGCATGCGCACATAGCGAGTGAGCATCGCGGCGGCCAATACGCTCGCCTGAGGGCGGGAACGTGTCTGTGTTACTAGCCTGCTCTACTGCTCTAACTGTGCCTAGTTTTTTCTTGTTACTCAGCTTTGCATATTGTTTTACTTGTGCCTCTTAAAGCTGTATTGCTTAAATAGCTGGTGCCTCTTAAAGCTGTATTGCTTAAATAGCTGGTGCCTCTTAAAGCTGTATTACTTAAATAGCTGGTGCCTCTTAAAGCTGTATCGCTTAAATAGCTTGTGCCTCTTAAAGCTGTATTACTTAAATAGCTGGTGCCTCTTAAAGCTGTATTGCTTAAATAGCTTGTGCCTCTTAAAGCTGTATTACTTAAATAGCTGGTGCCTCTTAAAGCTGTTGGCTTATTTAGCTAGCTGTTAAACTGTCACACTCCTACTCCACAGATAGTAGTGCCCAGTTAAGGCTAAAAATATTTATCTGTCGGTCATTTAATCCTTTCCTCCTGGCCACGCAACGATTGAAGGGCAACAGGCAGTGGCGTACACACACTCCATGGGGCCCCGGTGCAAAACTGATCCGTGGGCCCCCCCCTTACTGTGAACCTCTCCTCCCTGACTGTGGGCCCATCCCCCCGACACATACATACAGACACAAACACATACACACACCCCCGACAGACACATACATACATACATACACACATGCAGACACATACATACAGAGACACACACGCAGACACATACATACAGAGACACACACAGACACATACAGAGACACAGACACACACATACATACACACATACAGAGACACAGACACACATACATACACAGACATACAGATACACACATACAGAAACAGACACACACACACAGAGACACAGACACACAATCATACACACATACAGAGACACAGACACAAACATACATACACAGACATACATACAGATACACACACACACACACATACAGAGACAAAGACACAGACATACATACACACAGAGACACAGACAGACACACACATACATACACACACACAGAGAGACACAGACATACATATGGATACACACACACACACAGACATACATACAGATACATGCACACAGATACAGACACAGACATACACACATACAGAGACACAGACATACATACACACTTACAGAGACACAGACACAGACATACATACACACATACAGAGACACAGACATACACACACATACAGAGACACAGACATACATACACACATACAGAGACACAGACATACATACACACATACATACACACATATAGAGACACACACATACATACACACATACAGAGACACAAATACACAAAATGTTTCCTACCATGTGTGGGTCCAGTGGTGGCTCAGTCTGATGGGAGTCAGAGTTCCCACTCTGACTCCCTCCTCCTTTCTGTTTCCTCCCGTGCGGGCTCTTAGTATGCTGGGAGGAGTGACGTGCGGTCACTTCCTCTCAGCCGTGATGATGTCCTCACAGGGGGCCCGGTTGAGCACTTAAAGCGCTCAGCGCAGACCGGGCCCCCTTAAAATCCATGTCCATCGGGTGGCCCTGACAGCATGGGCCACCCGATGGACCCCTTGACATGCAGCCCCGGCGGTTTGCCGCACGGGCTGGGGCCGCAAAGCGTGGCAGCTGCTACCCGGTCGCGGGGGGGTCGCGGGGGGGGCGCAGGGCGGCCGGGCCCCCTGGAGTGCCGGGTCCAGTCGCAGCTGCGACCCCTGCGACCGTGGTACGTACACCACTGGCCACAGGAGCAAATGGTCTCTGGAGAGTTGTATTCCTCCTGGACGCGGCTATGATGAAGTCCGTGACTCAGGCCATATTTACCGCTATGGGGGCCATGTCAGACAATATCTCACTGTCAATTACCAAGGCACTGAAATCCTCCACTTCTAACCCCCCAGAGGATAATCCGGTAGCCCCTAGTGGGCGTAAGGCCGTCAAAAAGTCCCACCACCTGGACGAAAATGCCTCCAAAACAATACAGATGGACAGGGTACGTCCTGTCACAGATCATGTGGTTGAACCACAACAAGGAGCCCCCCACTGGGCAGAATCGGTGAGGAATTGGAAAAGGGCTAGAGCCCTCATTGAATCCTCTGAATCTGAGAGAGTAGGCACAGAGCGAGTCCGATGAGGAGGACTCTTATGACCCCAGTTTTTTTATCTCCCTGAGCACAGCTCCATGACTCCACCCTGGTTGATCCGCAAGGCGAACCACCTTTTGACCCCGACACCTTGCAACACCCGAGATCCTCGGAGTGGTATCCCCTAGAGCATGTTGCAAAATATATCGCTGCTCGTATTAGAAAATCACTCAACAAGGTGGCACGGAGCAAACTCCGAGCGGAAAGCCCACGCCCCACTATTCCGGATATGGCATATAAAATTGCCCAATTCTTGGGGAAATCAGGCTGGAAAGCCAAGAAGGGCCTGGATTTTGCCTGGCGGAATTGCCAAGACAAGGTCCTGGATATCCTAGGGCCAATTGCAAAAACGTTTGACATGGTCGAAGGCGCAATAACAGGTGGTACCCCGGTGGATTTAGAGGCACTCAGGGGGCGGATCCAGCGAGCCGTATGCCTGCTGGGCAACGCCAATACGGCGGTAGCCACAGAATGGCGCAAGGCAATCTTGATAAAAATAGAACCTAAGCTAGTGAACCTAGCTATTTCAGAGCCTGGACTCCAGGCAAAAGCCCTCCTATTTGAAGAAAGTTTTGTTAAAGAGCTAGGCACATATGTAGGCACCTTTACGGCACTTGATAAAGCTCAGGCCAACATGAAACGAGTGTTCCACCAGAGAGTTTTTGGTGGAGCCGGCAGATATTGGGGCCGTCAGCCCGGCCGAGCACCCCGGGGTTCATACCGGGGCTACAAAGGCCCCATACAGTCCAGGCTTACAATACCTGAACCCAGACCTACCACACCGTTCTTCCCAGTCCAGGGCAGACCATGGCAGTCTCGGGGACCCAGAGGTTCTTCCTATGGCCGACGACCTTATGGTAAGTTCTTCACTAACTATGGTAGGGGGCAGACTGTGTCATTTTGTCACTGCATGGCGCAAGCTCACTGCAGATGCATGGATCCTTCACACTGTTCAGGGATACTCTATAGATTTTGTACACTACCCTGTTCAAATACAACCCCCCAACCGCATGGTGTTTCCCACTCACGACCAATACCTAATATCTCATGAAGTACAAGCCTTAGCCTCCAAGGGTGCTATTGCAGAAGTCCTCCCTCTCACACCAGGTTTCTTAAGCAACCTCTTCCTGGTTCCCAAAAAAGGCGGAGGCGTCCGTCCAGTCATCAACCTACGACCCCTAAACATGTTTGTCACATACCACCACTTCAAGATGGAAGGCATCCACTCTCTAGGAGATCTCCTGCTTATAGGGGACTGGATGGTCAAGCTCGACTTGAAGGATGCGTACCTCACGGTTCCGATGGCCGAAGAGTGCCAAAACTTCCTACAATTCCAATGGGAAGAGACCTTATGGCGATTCAAATGCCTACCGTTCGGCCTATCATTGGCACCATGGTGCTTCACGAAGCTCATGAAACCAGTGGTCGACCTCCTACGCAGCAGAGGAGTTCGACTCATAATATACCTGGACGATAACCTCATAATGGCGCAAGACCCTCATCTGCTCCACGAACATTTCTCGTGGACGAGGACTCTACTAGAAAACCTGGGGTTTCTAATCAACTGGGAGAAGTCGGTCACCAAACCCTCTCAGTCAATAGAATTCCTGGGATTCATTATAGATGCTGTGAACGGAGCACTCCTACCCCCGACAGCCAAAGTCAAATCCATTCTTACCTTGAGACAACTGGCCAGGATTGTCGGCCTCCTCTCAGCGTCAATCCAAGCCATATTCCCTGGGCCTCTGCACTACAGGGTACTCCAACGACTGAAAGCCAAATACCTTCGCTCAGGGCACTCATCAAACTCTGTTCCTCTCGACTGCACCGACAAAGAGGAACTCAAGTGGTGGCTACAACACATGGAAGCATGGAACGGCCGAGCGATCTTTGGGAACCACCCCACACATCATAGTGGAATATGATGCAAGCATGCTTGGCTGGGGAGCGCGCTGTGGAGCTATCTCCACCGGAGGGAAATGGTCCCTAGAGGAACAGAAACTACATATCAACTGCCTAGAACTGCTAGCAGGATCGTTTGCTCTGCGGAGTCTTTTAAGTATATCGACCAACTGCTCCATTCTATTATGCATGGACAATATATCAGCGGTCCGGTATATCAACCATCTCGGGGGCACGAGGTCTACAATACTAGCAGAACTGGCGAAAGATTTCTGGCAAGTCTGTCTGGACCGCAACATTTCGGTACAAGCAGAGTACATTCCGGGGATGTCCAACGTAGTGGCGGATTGGAACTCCAGACACCTACGAGATGCCAGCGACTGGCGGATGAACCCGGTCATCTTCAGCCACTTACAATCACTTTGGGGCCCCCTGGACATCGATCTCTTCGCGTCACGCTTGAACACACATTTGCCAAAATTCTTCAGCTGGAAGCCGGATCCGGAAGCTCTGGCGAAGGATGCTTTCCTCCAACCATGGCCGAAAACCCGCCACTACGTTTTCCCTCCTTTCTCCCTCATCACACGAACTCTACTGCATCTCAGACGTCACCGAACCTCCCTGATCCTCATAACCCCCTTTTTGACGTCTCAACCCTGGTCCATAGATCTCCCGAGATTACTACTGGTGACAACCGACCTCATACGGGATTCCAACGGGAACTCACACCCCCTTTTACTTCAGGGACATCTCAAACTCTTGGCATGGCTCCTCTCAGGGGACCATATTACATCCCAAATGTTCCACAGGCAACTCTGGATCTTCTGGCAGGAGCTTGGGCCCCAGGAACAAGGAAGTCATACCTACATGCCTGGAACGCATGGAATGGTTGGTGCATGGAACAACACATGGAGTTTCCTGACTTCACTTTACGACTATGGTCTGGCATATCATACAATTAACTTGTATAGATCAGCGATCTCGGCAGGCCATCAGGGCTGGAATGGACTCCAAGCAGGAAAGCACCCAGTGGTGTGTCGACTTCTACGTGGCATCAAGTTTGCACGCCCACCAAGACCTAAGCCTTATGGGATGTTGGCCTAGTTCTCAGACTTTTCGAAAATTGGCCAAGAAATTAGGAACTCTCGATCAAGCAACTCACTACTAAGTTGGTTACGCTATTGTGTCTAATCTCCTGTAAACGTGTCTTAGATGGCCGAGCACTGGACCCCACAGCATGCTCGTTTACACCAGAAGGAGTCTCCTTCAAAATATCGAGACGTACGAAGACATCCATTACATCAGTCTTCTACCCAGCCCTTCCACATAACGTTAAGTTATGTCCAGTAGCCTGCCTCAAGGAATATGAGGCAAGGACCGTCTCGATTCGTGATTCCCAGTATCCAGATCTGTTTCTGGCACTCCGACAACCTCACCATCCGGTTTCTACTATCACCATATCTCGCTGGGTTAAATGGATCATGGAGTCGGCGGGCATTGATACCTCCACGTACGGAGCACAATCTGTAAGGGGTGCTATGGCATCAAAAGCAGTTTCTCTAGGTGGTAAGCTAGAAGACCTCCTCCGTGCAGCTGGTTGGTCCAGAGAATCTACGTTCCGAGAATTTTATTTCCGACCAATTTCTCATTTTTCCACTTCAGTGATCACGCAGCTTTGAACTAGCATAATAGGAGCCTCCGTGTCCTTTAATAAAATTACCAGATTTGACTAATTTCATGACGTAAAGTCATGATTTTATAAAGGACACGGAGGCGAGTATTATCCCACCCAATCCAGGTAAGTTACGCCCTCCCTGTGAATATACTGTCATGTAATGGGGCACGAGTTGTGTAATAATGTGATTTATTCTTTCACCTGATGACTAGTACTGAAATTACAAATTGGTTTTTGGTAGATAGGATCGTAATATAATATAGAAATAAGAACGTATTTTACCATTTCATTTCTTTGTTTTACAGCCTCCTAATTAGGTCGTAATTCTGGTCCATGCCTGCCCATACAAGTTCAAGCAGAAGGTTGCCTGTTTCATCTGGAGCCCGTTGCTATAAGTTTCTGGAAATCACGGTTCTTCACTTTATTGACTACATCGTTTTTCTGTTTGAGGAAGTGTTCATCGACAACATCAAAAGAAAGAGGAGTGGCTTAAGGTCACATGGGACATTATTAGGATAGGAACACTCTCATTGGTTAATGTGTTAAATATGGTTAACCCTTTGGGGTAAATGATGTTATTATTTAAATTTTGTGGAATATTTACAGTATTTCTCTCTTTTGCTGCTGAGGAATAAAAGAAAGAGAATAGCATAATACTCTCCTCCGTGTCCTTTATAAAATCATGATTTTACGTCATGAAATTAGTAAAATCTGGTAATTGTTCCACCTTATTTCAGCAGCCACAGTACGGAATTCTAATGCAGACTCTACCAAGAAATATTATCCTGTTTTAAACGTGGACGAGATTTAGTTACATTGGCCTGAGGGATCAAAGTTTCTTCTAAACGTGTCCACAAATGCTGCATAATTAAACATTGTCATTCTCCAATAGAGTAATCGCCAAAATCAGTGCCTACGCCACCAACAGGTTTATCATGAAACCTATTTTGGCTATACCAGTGGGATATGCGCTGAGTGTTCAAAATGTGTACTAATCTGGTTTGGTAAACCTCTACAAGCATTAGGCTCCCCACTGTAGCGTACAGGTGAGGTCATGTGACATTTCTAACCCAGCCGTAGCAACAGTCGCTAGAGGAGTTTGAACCTCAGACTGCAGAGTTGTTCAGCAATTCAACAATGTCAGCAAAGCATGGGCAAACTGGTCCATTCGATAGTTGAGATCTTCAAAGTGTGTCATGTAATTAGTAATTTGAGGATTGATACCTGCAGGGTCCATGGGCCCTCTTGTTGTGTCACAATATTCTATAACCCAACACGCAGTGTATAAACTAAAAGATGGTACAAAATAACGTATTACTAGTCCTTAGAGTGGTTAGGTTATGCAAACTTAGACTAGACAGAGAATGGTCAAAAGACAAGCCAGATATGAAGGATTCTGAAAGCAGGCAATTGAGGGATAAAAGCTAGGTCAAGGATACCAGAGAATATAATAGTCAGTAATAGCTAAATCAAAAACACAAATATATTAACACACTATTGAAACCAACAACAGGGCATAGAACCCAGCCTCGGCAAACTATTTATAATGTGGCTAATTAGGCTTTTAACCAAACACCCAAAATAGAGGGGGGGGGGGGGAGGGCGGCGTTGAATCTGCCTTTCTGTGATGAAATTTACATCGCGCATCACATTATAAAAGCAGGCAGAGTTGCAGCACCTGGCATAAGGATCGCTGGGGTAAGAATCGGAGGTTCAGGGAAGAGTGCACCCTCCCACCATAATGCCACATGGGTGCGCAGAGGAGACCACCATTTAACGCACCCTGACAGAGGGAGTGTTACACTACAGTTAAAGGGACACTATAGTCACCTGAACAACTTTATGTGTATGTGATTAAAGTTCAATTTAGAGATTGAGATACAATTATTTAAAGTAAATTACATCTGTTTGAAAGTGAAACCAGTTTTTTGTTTTCATGCAGGCTCTGTCAGTCATAGCCAGGGGAGGTGTGGCTAGGGCTGCATAAACAGAAACAAAGTGATTTAACTCCTAAATAACAGTGAATTGAGCAGTGAAATTGCAGGGGAATGATCGATACACTAAAACTGCTTTATTTAGCTAAAGTAATTCAGGTGACTATAGTGTTCCTTTAACCCACAGTTCACTATACTTACTATATATTTACTGACAGTCCCTAAGGCTCAAATCCATGTAAGTGTGCCATTTACCTTACTTCACTGTTGATACAGTATAAAAATATTTGGCTATTTGTGGCATTATATTTTTTTAAAGGGATCACCGGATTGTATTATTAAAAATCTTTACAAAAAGGGTGGTGGTGAATCCAATTGAGGCTCCAAATGCTCCTCCTACTTGAGTCAGGTTGATGTGGCCCATGAAAGTGTGAGTGTGGAATTTATTAGTTATTTCATTTTTTAATAGTGCAATCTCCATAGAGAATATACCGTAGTTCACAGGGCACTTTGACTTTTAAGAGCAAATATAGTGCTATAGCCAATATTTAAAGTGCCAACGATACAACAATAGTTACTTGCCCACTATCCCAATTCCCTATTTAAATAACAAAGTTTTTAGCATCACTCCAGTGGCCATTAAAGTGTAAGCCACGTCAAGGCAAACCTCTGCACTAACAATCCACCTTCTGAATTCCGAAATCTTAATATTCTAAACCCCTACACATGTATTAACTCTAAATAGGGAACACCTGGGGTGGGCGGCCCCACTGTAACATGGCTGTGTAATACAAAAGCAAATACAAACATACAAAATTAAGCCCTGCGCTCAAACTCACACTATTTCTGGGTGGCGGCAATTACTTCAGTCCTCATCAGTCCCAATACATAGAATTAAAAAAAATTAAAAAATACCTGCACACTAAGCCAAATCCCTATATAAATTTAAGAACTAGAGGATTTTATAAACAATTCCTAAAAATATGGATTTCAGGACCATATAGCATCTCATTGCTCATGTAAGAGAAGCCCTGATTATTCCAGAGGAAGCCAAAGAAATTGCATCCTTTGATGGATATTTTGAACATCTTCAAAGAAACTTTCCTTTCTTTTCCACCAAAATGTAAAGTCTCTAAGTCTTTCAGAGAAGAGATTGTCCATGCAAGAAGAATCACCAAGCTATAGTTGCTTGCAGAGAAGTAAGTGGTTAATTGGTCTCAGATTCCAAAAGTCAACACAGCAATTATCACATAGCTAAGAAATCCACATTTCCAATGGATAGTGCTGCTTCACTTCTTATAGAGCACTGAATGGATTTAATACTTAAAAAAGCATATTAATATAAACCTGCAGTAGCCCAGTCTCCAGAGCTACAACGATTTGGTTCCAAAATATAGAGGAAGAGAGGCTTGAGAGGATCAATAATGACTTAATCTCTGAAAGAGATCAAATTAGAGCTAAAGTTTGGCACAGAAGGAGCAGTTTGTCTAGTTAGAGTGTGTGCAAAATCAGCCGCCTTATCTGTTGCTACCTGCAGTGCCCTCTGGCTTCTTTCTTGGTCTGCGGATTCTTCATCAAAGAATACTATACGTGCTCAGTGGTTTATTTTGGATTTGTGCTGACTAAATTCGGGCACCCCCAAAATCTAAATTTGCCCCCCCAATTCGTGTCAAGGCCATTTTTTTGACTGACAGACACATGCCCTCATTGATACATGCACTGATATACACTCACTGACAGATACACAGTCATTGGCACACACTGATTAACCAACACCCACTTTCACTGATACACCCACTCACTGACAGGCACACACTCTCAGATACACATAAAATGACATACACACACTGACACACACTCACAGGCACACCCATTCTCACTCACAGACACACACTTACAGCTACACTCACTCACTCACAGTAAGGTGGACAACCCCAGAACATGAGGCAAACAAGGCATTTGTCTGGGAGCTTGGGGTGGCAAATGCCTTGTTTGCCTTGTGGTAAATACATCCCTGTACATGCTACTTCATTGGAATCTTCATTGGATCTTTTATTTGGGAAGTATTTGGATGATGTCATCAAAAGAGCTAACAAGGGCAGGAAAACTCGTCTTACCCAAGACAGAAGTGAAATGAAACAGATGAGATCACACAGACATCAGCCGCTTCTTTCTTTCTGGTGGAGAAAATTTGAGGAATGCCTCTTGGAAAGGCACTCAGACCAACCAAGTAAAATTGAGAGGAAGATCTTTCTCCTTTCTCAGCAAACAGTTATGACACCGTTAATTACTATTGTTGTTTTAGTAAGTCTGGTCTCTCCGTGTCTCAGATGCCTAGATAACTTAATTATATATTACAGCCACATGGCTTCATCTCCAGTGGAAAACAGTAAATATTTTCAGTGGCTTTCCTTTAACTCAGATAGACTGGAAAATTGTGACTACAGACTTCAGTTCCAAGGGTTGAGGCACCCATTTTAAAGAATACTTTGTCCAAGGTACCTAGACTGATATCACATGTCATCTCACCCTCAGTCGTTATCTGAGATATCAATGGGTATTGGTCAGATTGGACAACATGTCAGCAGTTTCAAAAATAAACCATCAGGATGGCACAGAGAGTCTGTAGTTATTACAGTAATTAGAACCTCTGATGGAATGGTCTCAGGAAATCCTTTAGGGCCTATCTGCCTCTTACTCCCAAGCTGGGACAACATGATAGCAGATTACTTTTGCTTGTAATACATCCACAATCACAAATTGTCTCTCACAGACACAATATTCAAGCAGATAACAGAGATGTTGCATTTCCCAAATCAACCTCATGGCCTCCAGCAAAAACTGCAAGGTCAAAGGTTCTTTCCCATAAGTTTTGATCTTGTTCTCTACAATTACTAGCATTAACTGAAACATGGCTCTCTCCCTCTGACACTGCTACCCCTGCCTCTTTATCCTTTGGTGGTCTTCAATTTTCCCACAACCCAAAAAACTCTGAAAATAAAGGTGGTGGTGTAGGGTTTCTTCTCTCACCTCACTGCTCCTTCAAACCTCTACCCACACCCCCTTCCCTCTCTTTCTCATCATTTGAGATTCATTCAATCTGCCTTTTCAAACCCATCTCTGCTAACATTGCTGTTATCTATCGTCCCCCTGGTTCCCCACTTCTCTTCCTTGACCACTTTGCTGCCTGGCTTCCTTACTTCCTCTCCTCTAACATTCCATCTGTAATTCTCTGAGACTTCAATATTCTCATTAACCCACCCTCGACCCCAGCAGCCTCAAAACTACTTTCTATTACCTCCTCCCTTGGGCTATCACAGTGGGCTAATTCCCCTATGCATGTAACAGGCAATACCCTAGACCCATTTTCTTTCTCAGATCATTCCCTATAATTTGCTTTTAATAGCCCCCTCCCCCAACAACCTCAGCCTAACCCCCCTCAACTCAGAAGGAATCTCAGTTGTATAAACCTCCAGCAGCTGTCAGCTGATATCTATTCCCAATTATTATCCATTCCTGCTTACTCATGTCCCTCACTGGCTATCTCCTCATATAACTCTACCCTCACTTCAGCCCTGGACGCTGCAGCCCCTCTCCAAATACGCACCTCGAGGAGAATACACCTCCAACCGTGGCACACTAAATCAACATGCTACATGCAAAGATGCTCCAGTTCTGCTGAATGCTGCTGGAGGAAGACACCGAGTCAGACTTTCTACACTACAAATTCATATTGCGTTCATACAGCACAGCCCTTGCCCTTACCAAACAGTCATACATTTCTTCTCTTATTCGCAAACGCTCTCGCAATCCCAGGCGTCTCTTTGATACCTTTAACTCTCTTCTTTGCCCTGCTGCGGCCACCCCCCAAACTAACCTTGCAGCTGATAGTTTTGCATGCTACTTTGCCAACAAGATTGAACAGCTAAGGAAAGAATTCTCACCACCTTGCCCCTCACTTTCTCAACCTCACCTGGATCATGCCTCTCTAACCCTTCCGACCTTCTCCCAGGCTACTGAACAAGAGGTGGCTGCGCTTATCCTTTCCTCTCGCCCCACCACTTGCCCGCTTGAACCCTGTCCCGTCTCACCTTATCAGATCTCTCTCCACTTGTCTTGTGCCCACACACATCTTCAACTGCTCTCTTTCTTCTGGCACTGTTCCTGCTGTCCTTAAACTTGCTACTGTAGTACCCATCTTAAAGAAACCATGTCACGACCCTTCTAACTATCGTCCGATATCCCTGCTCCTTTTTTCCTCAAAGCTTCATGAAAGACTAGTCTTCACCAGTCTGGCCTGCTTGCTCAACTCTCTCCTTGACCCTCTTCAGTCTGGCTTCTGCCCCCTCCACTCTACTGAGACTGCCCTTATCAAAGTCACTAACAACATTATCACAGCTAAATCCAAAGGTCACTACTCCATACTAATTCTTCTTGACCTCTCCGCTGCTTTTGACACGGTTGATCATGTTCTCCTTCTCCAAACTCTTCAATCACTCGGTCTCTGTGATTCTGTCCTCTCGTGGTTTTCCTCTTATCTCTCCCAATGCTCATTCAGTGTCTCCTTTTCTAATGATACCTCCACCATTCGTCCTGTCTCAGTTGGAGTCCCCCAAGGCTCTGTCCTTGGTCCCCTTCTATTTTCTCTTTACACTGCCTCTCCTGGCAAACTTATTACCTCTTTCAGATTCTAATACCACCTGTACGCTGATGACACCCAGATATAGCTCTCCTCCCCTGACCTTTCCCCTGATGACCTGCAACGTGTCACCTCTTGCCTTTCTACTATCTCTGATTGAATGTCCCCCAGCTTTCTGAAACTGAATCTTTCCAAAACAGAACTTCTTGTCTTTCCTCCTCCTAATATTAATCCTCCTCTCTCACTCTCCCTTCAGATTGGTGGTATCCATATCAGCCCATCCTTACAAGCACGTTGTCTTGGTGTTACTTTTGATTCTGGCCTCACCTTTGAGCCTCACATCCAGTCTGTTGTCTAATCATGCCAATTCCACCTCAAAAACATTGCCTGCATCCGCCCCTTTCTTACACAAGATGCTACTAAAGAGCTTGTCCATGCCCTAGTAATCTCTCGCATGGACTATTGTAACTCTCTCCTAATTGGTCTTCCCAATAGCCGTATTGCCCCGCTACAGTCTGTAATGAATGCTGCCACCAGACTGATTTTCCTCTCTAGTCGGTCCTCTCACACCTCACCCCTCTGTCAGTCCTTACATTGGCTTCCTGTATCCTATAGGAGTCAATTCCAAGTGCTAACCCATACCTGTAAAGCACTGAATTATCTAAGCCCCACTTATATCTCCTCAGATCCATTGGTATGCCCCTTCTCAGTCTCTCCGCTCTGCCCGTGACCTTCTTCTGTCCGCTGCTCGCACCCATGCGGCCAACTTGCGCTTGCAGGACTTCTCGCGGGCAGCTCCCTTCCTATGGAATAGCCTGGCTACCGCCATCAGACCCTCCTCTAGTCTTCAATCATTTAAGAAGTGCCTTAAAACCCATTTCTTTAGGAAAGCCTATGGCCTCCCAGACTAACCTCTACCTCACATACCTGTCTCTTGCTCTCTCCTAAAGGGCAGCACTCTACTCTCTCCTCCAGCTCTGCTTCACTCCCACCTAATTTGACTGCAATTCCCTGTCCTAATGTGTTTTATACCTCACCTCCTATAGACTGTAAGCTTGTTTGAGCAGGGCCCTCTTCAACCTATCGCTTCTGTAACTTTTCTTGTTATTGTCCTATTTATAGTTAAATCCCCCCTCTTATAATAATGTAAAGCGCTACGGAATCTGTTGGCGTTATATAAATGGCAATAATAATAATAAAAAGCGATTGTAAGAGACGTTCTGACTAACAAACTGATTCCATCTCGGTTATACTTTCCCACTAATACCCTGATTTCTGAAGAAAATCAGACTGCAATGGTTGATGATAATTGCAATTTTACCATTCCAGCCATGAAGTCCTTGGTTTTCTATGCTATGGAGAATTGCAGTGGAACCTCCATGGGAATTACCAATAACTACAGATCTTCTCTTTCAAGGGACAGTTCTTTGTCCCTATTTTGCCTATTTCAAGTTGACAGCATGGAAACTGAGTGGAGCCTTTTAAACTGTTATGGCCGGCCTATTACTTTAATTGAGAACCTGATGCAGGCCTGAAAGAGCACTACATCGAGGACATATCAAATTTGGTCTACTTTTCAAGAGTGGTACCTTCAGTCTGGAAGGTCGCTGGCAGGGCCAATCCTCGGCGGGTGCACAGGGTGGGGGGCACCGCGCACAGCAGGCCAATGGCCTGTCACAGGGAGCCTAGCAGGTGGCCAGTAGTCTGTCAGTGAGTGTGTGTATGTGTCTGTCAGTGTTTGTGTGTGTGTGTGTCAGTAAATGTATCTTTCAGTGAATGTATGTGACTGTTTGTCAATAAATGTCAGTGATTTTGTGTGTGTTGGTCAGTAAATGTATCTGTCAGTGAGTGTGTGTGTCTGTCAGTGTGTGTGTGTGTCTGTCAGTGTGACTGTCAGTGTGTGTGTCCGTCAGTAAATGTGTGTGTGAGTGTGTGTCAGTGTTTGTGTGTGTGTCAGCGAGTGTGTCTGTCAAGTAAGTGGTTGTGTGTGTGTCAGTGTGTGTCTGTCTGTCAGGGTTTGTGTGTGTCAGGGTTTAAGTGTGTGTTATTGAGAGTGAATGCCAGTGTGTCTGTCAGCAGGACCAGCCTTAGCGGACTGTAAGCTGTGTGGTCATGCAGGACGCCATGACAACAGAGGCACCCTGCGGCCAACATAGCTCGCAAGTTGGGGACACCAGCATATTAAATTTAAACAATCTCCTGGTGGTCCACTAGTGTGCACCGGCAGTAGGTGCATATAGATCATATCCTCTCCCTCGTGGTTCCGGCGCTCAGTTAGTAAGTCAGAGAACAGGCTTTAGAGATTCTCAGCCTGCGCTCTGACAACATTGAAAGCCGGAGCCGTGAAGGAGTGGGTATTATGATCTGAAACAACAGGACGTGCGCTACCTGCTATTCACCACCCGACTGACATGGAACTGATATAGGATACCACTGGACCACCAGGGTCATTTGTGACCAAGCACTAAAATGAGGGGGGGCGCTGCTGGCAGGAGTGTCCCAGCTTGGAATATGGTAGGACTCAGGAGAGTGAGTGGCTGCTTTAGATTGCAGCCTTGAAAACCTCCTGTGACGAAGTGCTCTTCGCCACTTGTGCCTGGAGAGGACTAATTACTAGCCTCTTGAGGTATGACTATGGTCCCTGGGAGATTCTGCCAGTTAGAAACACCATTTGGACTTATAGGTGTTTTAAAAGACTATTCTGGCCCTTTAAAAACTTTATTTGGGCAAATTGAATTTTATTGTATTCTGTCTGCCCCTTTAAATTATATTGGAGCAGCCTGCCGCTTTAAATTGTGAAGAATACCCCTGTTTTATTCCACCCCACACCCCTCCTAGAACACCAGTTAAACCCTTGTTAAACGCTGACTGAACTTAACTGTCATTTTGTTTTCCTCTGAGGAGGAGTTGTTTTGCTGCATCAGTGCTGTTGCCTTTGTGTGCTCATTAACCCCTTAATGCCGTTACGGCGTTTCTATGCCGTCGCGGCTTTAAAGGGCTTTAAAGCCGTTGCGATGGCATAGAACGCCGTAACGGCTTAAGCCCCCAGGACCTCGGCAGTACTCACCTCCGCTGTGATCCTCTTCTGGAGGCAGCACTCCCCCCCCCCCCCCATGGCAAATGAGGCCCCCGGGGGCCATGTGATCGCTCTCAAAGAGCGATCACATGGCCCCCTATAGCTGGCTGTGGATCTGCCAGCAGGGGGACTGTCTGAAATATCAGACAGTCCCCCTGCTGGTAGGAAGAATAAAAAAAAGATATTAAATGTGTAAAATTAATTTAAAAGTATTTATATATATATATATATAATATATGTATATATATATATATATATAATATATATATACATATTATATATATATGTAACGTCATACAAAGTGTATTTTGATATTAATATTAGTATATATATTAATATTAAAATACACTTAGAATGACGTTACATATATATATAATATGTATATATATTATATATATAATAGATATACACATATATTATATATATATATATATGCGTGTAATTACAATAATAAATAAATAAAATAATAAAATAAATAAATAAAACATTGAAACAAAATTTAAAATAAATGATATATTCATATGTAATTTCATTCTAACTGTATTTTGTTATTAATATATATATATTGGTAACAAAATACACTTAGAATGACATTCTATATATATATATATCTATCTATATATTAAATACAAATAACCGCAAATATATATATAGAGATAAATACATATAATTACATAAAAGATTACATTAGTATACACATAGAATTTAAATACCTATAAATGCATATATATTAAAATTCTACGTATATATTTAAGTAATTTTTTAACATAATTATGTCAACACAGGGAGAAAGTGCAGAGAATTTAATTTGCAAGCACTATATTTGACCCTGTAACTCTCCAAGACACCATAAAACCTGTACATAGGGGGTACTGTTTTACTCGGGAGACTTCGTTGAACTCAAATATTAGTGTTTAAAACTGGTAAATTGTATTACAACGATGATATTTTAAGTAAAAGTTAAGTTTTTTGCATTTTTTACAAACAAACGGCACTTTTATGGACTATATTATATTATATATGTTTTACTGTTTTAAAACACTAATATTTGTGTTAAGTGAAGTCTCCCGAGAATAACAGTACCCCCCCCCCCATGTACAGATTTTATGGTGTTTTGGAAAGTTAGAGAGTCACATATAAGGCTTGCATTTCATTTTTTGACATTGAAATTTGCCAGATTAGTTATGTTGCCTTTGAGATCGTATGGTAGCCCAGGAATAAGAATTACCCCCATGATGGCATACCATTTGCAAAAGTAGACAACCCAAGGTATTGCAAATGGGGTATGTCCAGTCATTTTTAGTAGCCACTTAGTCACAAGCACTGGCCAAATATTAGTTTTTTGCTTTTTTCACACAAAAACAAATATGAACGCCAATTTTGGTCAGTGTTTGTGACTAAGTGGCTACTAAAAAAAGACTAAACATACCCCACGTTCAATACCTTGGGTTGTCTACTTTTTCAAATGGTATGCCATTATGGGGGTAATTCTCATTCCTGGGCTACCACACCGTCTCAAAGGTAACATTACTAATCTGGAAAATTTCAATTTGAAAATGGAACGTTCTATATTTGACCCTGTAACTTTCCAAAACACCATAAAACCTGTTAATGGGGGGTACTGTTGTACTCATGAGACATCTCTGATTACAAATATGTGCATTTTTTTGCAGTAAAACCTAACAGTATTTTGACATTTACAGCTAAAATGTGAGGCGGAACTACAAATTTTAAATTGTTTTTAACATTTCTCACAGTTTTTTTTTTATTTTATTCATAATAAATTATGTTTCATATATAAATATTTGATATGAAATGAAAGCCCTGTTTCTCCTGAACAAAATGATATATAATAAGTGTCAGTGCATTTAATATGAAAGAGGTGAATTACGGTTGAACAGACATATAGCGCAAATTCCAGTTTTTGTTTACGTTTTGTTTTGATCAGAACGTGTACTATTGACTCCGTCCTGAAGGGGTTAAACAGACCTGCTTGACCCTTTCTTGAAGCCTTGGCTCATGCTTGGATGGGATAAGTCTGCATTGCTGATGGTGTCGGTTGGAGTGCTTGGAGTCCTTGGAAAGCACTAGGAGCATTGATTGGCAGAGGTACTCGGTCGGAGTGCCAGCGGGTCCGTCACACTTCCCAACCCTAGAAACACCCCCCCCCCCCTGTATGTAGCTGGCAAAGAAGCTGCGGAGGTGGTGCTACACCAGCAATACTCTGCTGAGTAACTATCTACCTACCCTGTCACATAACCACACCTGAACACCAATTCAAATAACCTACCAACCAACCTGCTATATATAAGCAGTCGGTGTGTGACTTCTGTGCTTGCCATTTTTTACCTATGTAACTATGTGACTTCTTGTGATTTCATGTCTAAGTATGTGACTAATTGTGTTGTGTGTCTATGTATGTGCCTATGTGTTTTTTAAGAATGTTTGTAACTCTGTTAATGCGTGTATGCCTGTGACTGTGTTTTGGTGTGTCTGTGTCCATGATCATATGTGTCTGTGATGGTGTGTGTTAATTCATGTCTGACAAGGTAATTCACTAAAACAATTGTCAGGAATGCAATGCTTCTTGTTTGACTATTCTGTCATCCACTTTGAAATCCACTATGAATTCCTGACAGTTCTAATTTTTGTAAATAATCCGGTATGTATGTATGTATGTGACTGTGTATGTTGTTATGTGCCTCTGTATGTGACAGTGTGTGTCTGTGTATGTATGTGAGTGTGCACACATCTATGTATGCATGAGATATGATCTGTGGATTTATATGTATGTGTATTAATGTGTATATGGGATGCATACATCCCTGTACATATACAGTAAACTGAAATAAGGAAAACTATTTTGCAAAGAGGCTTTGCATTAAAAAAGAATTTATACAAATTAGTTTATAGAGATAATTGTTTAAGAGGGCATCACCAAGTCTAGAGCCGCTGCTTCACAGAGGGGAAGCAGAAAGGAATACCTGCCACCCACTAGACACTAGGGACCCTGGCCTCCTTTCCTCCTCCCAGTGTTCATGACAGCAAGAACTGTGTGTGTGACTGATACACAGGGCCGTCTATAACACGGAACAAGAAGGGCAGCTGCCCCAGGCCCAGTCAGTCTTAGGGGCCCAAAGCAGCTGCCCCTTTAGCCCTCCAGCCGCCGTGGTGTGTGCGTCCCGCGTGGAACTACCACGCGGGCCGCGCAATGTGGAGGCTTATCGGGTGGCCAATGCTCCAAAAGGCCACCCAATAGCAATGGATTTTAAGGGGCCCGGCCGCTTTGAGAGAGCGACTGAGCCCCTTGTGATGATGTCAGGATGCTGGGAGGAAGTGACAGCCAATCACTTCCTCCCAGCATTCACCGAGAGCCGCGCGGGAGCTTGAGCCAGCCTCCTGCACTCCAAAGGTAGGAAACACATAAAAAATGTGCATGTATGTATGTATCTGTTTGAAAGTGTCTGTTTGTGTGGAGCCTTTCCAGGCTGCAGATCTTCTTCCAGGCAGGTATCATCCCCTCTGCTTATTCAGCTGCAGCCCTTTGTGGTCGGAATATATTGCTCATTTCGTGGGTTTCCCTTTTTATCCGTTTCGGAGTTATGGTATCCGAACACCCTGCATTCGACTCCCGAACGAGGACCACCTTGTTACTCCATTAAAACGGTCTCACCTCGTAACCTCAGCCAGACTCCACCCCCACCGACGTTAGCCGGTGAGGGAGACCTAATGTGCATGCACGGCAATGGCTGCACGCGCGCATTAGACCTCACCATGGGAAAGCATTCTTTAATGCTTTGCTATGGGGGATTCCGGCGACGCTGGAGGTCTTCATGCATAGCGTGAGGACGTCCAGGGTCATTTAAAACACTTTTTGTGTTCTAAGAAGCCGGAAGTCCATCTAGTGGCTGTCTGATAGATAAAACTGCAATACTTATGTTGTAGAATTATAGACTTCATAAAGATTATCTTAAAAGAATGCTTTGTCAGGAGGAAATGTGCGTCAGCGGAACAATGAGTTTCTGTTGAATGAAACATTGTGGCAACTAAGCTACATGTTGGTCTTAATAAAGCATGTGTCAGCTGAATCATAAAATGTGTATTTACTAAAAGAACCTTGAAAACTAACTTTGAAACTAATAATGCCAACTACTTAAAATTGCTGCCAAAGCACCCCTCCCATCGAGTGGACACTTCGTGCTAACAGGATGACACCTACATCTTGTGTCCACTCCCGTGTCAAGGATGTCACCACCTCTTGATGGGAGGGCATTTAACTAACCACTTAACACCTAAACCAATTAATAATGTTTACTTGTTGTTATCTTGAATTCTTTAGTGATGTAATAATGCCTTTATAAGGGTCTGCGCACCCACTTTCTGTGCGATGCTATTAAAATCATTCCGAAGTTCTTTCATTAACCTGAACCCTGTGTCTCAGTGTGAATTTACTTCTGCGTGCACGCAACTTTGTTATCTTTAATTTGGACAGGAACAGATAGTCATTCAAACTTATTGGTTTGCAGAAAAGAATCTACTACAATTTGGCGCATCAACGTGGGGCTCTGGGTTATGCCCTGCCCGGACAGCCGTCCAAGAAGACGCTGGGGGGATGAATCATGGGGGAAGGAAAAGAGCCTGATCACCTCTGAGTACACGGTAGAGATTGCTGCAGCACCTAGCCGGTATGTTCCTGCCCCTGTGATTGACCTGTCCCCAGTGTCTGTGACTGCTGCCGAGAGGACATCAAAGTCAGGTAATAGCTTGCCCAGAGTCCTTGTATTGTTATTGATACCCAGTTTAACTGCATGTTGACTATCTGTTGCCTGGGTGTGTTTGTATTTAGCTTAGTCCCCGGGGAGGGTGATTGCCTGTTTACCTCTTTTAGGTGTTAGGTGGCTCTAACAGTAAGGAAAAAGGGGGGTGGACCTGGTGGAAGTCTGTGTAGACTACTTTCCCAGGCCCTGGGTGTCACTTTGAGGGCCTGGCTAGCCTCATTGTGCACGATTACTCTGCTTGCAGAGTGTAGGACACTCCAGCCTCGAGCGCTGACGCTGGTAGTGTTCTGATAACCTCTCGGTGCCCGCGGATACGGACATTGTTTGGTTGATGGTGGGATTGGATTCGGGCAGGCATTGCTGTTTCCATCACTGTGTGGTAGTGAGACTTGCGGGTGGGTCCGCAACAGGGACACTACGAGGTTGAGGGAGGTGGCTTGGGCCACAAGAGTAAAGGAAATGTATTATTGTATTTTCTTTGTGTAACCTTTCAGTGCCCGCGTATACAGACATTGTTTGGTTGATGGTGGGATTGGATTCGGGTAGGCATTGCTGTTTCCATCACCGTGTGGTAGTGAGACTTGCGGGTGGGTCCGCAACAGGGAAAAGAGAAAAAAGGAGAGAGTCAGGGATAGCGTCTGTCTCCACAGGCAAAACTCTGTCGTGGGAGATGTAGTGGGTTAGCCACTGCGGGATACCCACGGAGTGAAGCGTTCGAGGCCTGTTCAGACAGATGTGCGTGTTAGCCTTTTATTATTTTTCTATAGGGAAAGCATAGGATCAGTTAATAGTTGTTGTAAATGGGCTATTTGCGGCCTCTATAGCGGAAGAGAATCCTACCTGCCTCCTCATTTCTACCTGGTCTTGAATGCTGATGGATCCTTATTCCCCCCCCCCCCATCAGTCCTACAGATCTCGTCACCCTCATCCTCTCCTTTACCACCCTCCCCTCCAATCCATTTCTCCCGTCCGCTCTTCCTACCTTCCGCCCATCCACCACTCTGCCCACCTCCACTGCTCTGCTCCCCTACCTGCCCACCTCCTCTTATTCCTTCCACCGATCCCTCACCTTCGTCTGTCTCCCCTCCTACTGCTCCTTCTTCTCCTCCTCCCTCATCTCCTGTCCTTCCTACTCCACCTTCTCCTCCTCCCACTCCACCCGCTACTCATTCCTCCATCTCCCCACCACCATATCTATATCCTTTATTTGCTTCCTCCCTTCTTAATCCCTACCCATCTCCTCCGCCCTACCCGTGCCCCGCCCTGGCACCTGCCCAAATGGCCTGGCCATTCTCCTACCCTTACCCCGCAACTCCGCCCTATTCAGCCACTTCCCATGTACCTTCCATTGCCACACCCCCGACCCCGATCACGCCGACCCTGCCTCAACCTGCTCAAGTCGTGCCCACATCCAAAATGGCAGCCCCCAGTGGTGTGGTACCTCTAATGCCGGTCCTTCCAAATGATTTTTTTTTGGACACAAGCTTATAATTCTTGCTCCTCATGATATTAATTCTATTCTCTATTGTATCCAGCCAAAGCACCTTACTCTCTAAGACTTTCCGCCCACAGACAACTCTGCCTCTACCTGACAACATCATATTTCGAAGAAATGTTACTCCGGCCACTTTTCTGCCACTTCCCAGGGGGGAATATCACACTATTGGTACAGTCTTGACATAGACCCTGACGTCCAGGACCAGATCCACACTACGAAAAATAATTATTCAGACTGGTGGAGGTACGCCTCATCATGACATACCTGTTTTGGGGACTCTGGAAGTAAGACACATGTGTCATCACTGGGAGGTGGCTGTCCCTCATGTTTTGTTCACTAAGTCCCCAGAAATCTCATGAAAGGAACTTGAATATCAGCTCTCTACAGGGGGGGGGGATCAACAAGAGAACTGTGAATGGAAAGACAGATACCCTCAATATCACACAGAAATGGTTGCTTTGAACAGATGAAAGAGGAAACAAGACACCTCTCAACAGTGCATGCAGTAGCTTTGCCAGATCCTGACTGCACTCTGTTTGTGGATAGCTCTAGATTTGCGGATGAAGAGGGAAGGTACCATACTGGATTTGCTGTTGCTACAGAAGATCAGGTACGTCAAGCATCTTCACTTTCCTCACCCACATCTGCTCAAGACGCTGAATTGACAGCCTTCTCAGTGGCATGCAAAATGTCTGAAGGAAGACGTGCTAATATCTACACTGACTCAAGATATGCCCTGGGTGTGGCACATGATTTTGGATCAATCTGGAAGACAAGAAGATTTCACACAGCGACTGGCAAGCCAGTTAAGCATGGCACGGCTATTAAGAAGTTGGTGGATGCCCTACTCCTTCTGAAGAAGTGGCCATACTAAAGGTGAAGGCCCACGGAAAACTGAATTTAGAGGAAGCACTACTCAGCCGACCAAGCTGCCAAACAAGCCGCAAGTGCACCAAGGGAAGTGGACAGAAGAGTGTCCGCTGAAGAAACTTCTATATTCACCATGTAGATCCTATCCACAGATCTCAAGATCCTGAAAGAATAACAAGCAGCTGCTGACCCTGAAGAAATACAAAGCTGGAAACAGAAAGGGGCAACCCTTAAAGACGGGCTGTACTCCAACACTCTCAAGTTCTGTTTACCCAAAAACATGTACTGGGCAGCGGTGCAGTGGGCCCATGGAGCTTTATACCTATCCAAGACCCTCATGAACTCTTTGATCTATAAATACTCTGAAGCACCTAGAATTACTCCTCTGATCAACGGTTACTGCCGATCCTGTGTCATTTGTGCCAAGGACAGCTCAGGCAGAAAAGGAGGATAATCCTAAGCATCTAGCTACCTTTCACTATCCCTTTCAAGAATCCAAGTGACTATGTCCAGGTACCAAAGAGTTGCCGGTTCAAATATGCAATAGTTATAATAGACATTTTGTCAGGATGACCAGAGGCCTAGCCGGTCATCAATGTGACAACCAAGACCATATACCCAGTAATGCATCGTGAAAGTTGCAGAGATCACTCAGTGGATTCACCATTCCAGATTCAAGACTCTCTCTGCAGAGGCGGCTCTAGACTTTATGAGGCCTTAGGCGAAACGTAAACATGAGGCCCCACTAACAAAAAAGTGTCACATATACACATTGATGCACTGTCTACCTGTGTATGTGCCTGAGAGTGTGTCTGACAGAGAGTATCATTGTGTGTGTGAATGTATGTCTCTGTGAGCATGTTTGCGTTTTTGTCTGAGACCCTGTGTATGGGGTAGCTGCTTGAAGTGTGTTGTGTGTATGGGGGGGGTGATGGTGAGACGCGGGTGATGGTGAAAGGGGGGTAATGTGAGAGGCGGGTGATGGTGAAAGGGGGGTGATGGTGAGAGGGAGCGGGGGGTGTGATGGTGAGAGGGAGCGGGGGGTGTGATGGTGAGAGGGAGCGGGGGGTTGATGGTGAGAGGGAGCGGGGGGTTGATGGTGAGAGGGAGCGGGGGGTTGATGGTGAGAGGGAGCGGGGGGTGATGGTAATGTGACAGGGAGCGGGGGGTGATGGTAATGTGAGAGTGAGGGGGTAATGTGAGAGTGAGGGGGGTAATGTGAGAGTGAGGGGGGTAATGTGAGAGTGAGAGGGGGTAATGTGAGAGTGAGAGGGGGTAATGTGAGAGTGAGAGGGGGTAATGTGAGAGCGAGAGGGGGTAATGTGAGAAGGATGGGGTGATGGTGAGTGGGGTGAGGCTGAGGGTGGTGACGGAGGGTTATGCTGAGGGTGGTGGGGGTGAGGCTGAGCGTGGTGGGGGGAGTGATGCTGAGGGTGGTGGGGGGAGTGATGCTGAGGGTGGTGGTGATGAGGAGGGTGGTGGGGGATGGTGGTGATGATGAGGGTGGTGGGTGATGGTGGTGATGATGAGGGTGGTGGGGGGGTGGTGAGGCTGAGGGTGGTGGGGGATGAAGCCGAGGGTGGTGGGGGGTGAAGCCGAGGGTGGTGGGGGGTAAAGCTGAGGGTGGTGGGGGGTAAAGCTGAGGGTGGTGGGGGGTGATGGTGGTAGGGGGTGAGGATGGTTGTGGGGGGTGAGGCTGAGGGTGGTGGGGGTGATGGTGAGGGTGGGGAGATGGTGAGAGTGGTGGGGGGTGATGGTGAGGGTGGGGAGGGGTGATGGTGGGGGTGAGGCTGAGGGTGGTGGGGGGTGATGGTGGTGGGGGGTGAGGGTGGTGTGTGATGGTGGTGGGGGTGAGGCTGAGGGTGGTGGGGGGTGATGGTGAGAGTGGTGGGGGGTGATGGTGGGGGGGTGAGGCTGAGGGTGGGTGAAGCTGAGGGTGGTGGGGGTGAGGCTGAGGGTGGTGGGGGTGAGGCTGAGGGTGGTGGGGAGTGATGCTGTGGGTGAGGCTGAGTGTGGTGGGGGTGATGGGGAGGGAGAGCCTACCTTTCCCTGGTGGTCCAGTGGGTTCCCTGGTGGTCCGGTGGCCACTACTTCCGGTCTGCAGCTCCGCATAGCTGCAGACCATGTAATCTCGCGAGATTTCAGAGCGTTGCCGCGGTAACCCGCGGCAACGCTCTGATTGGCCAATTCTCGCGAGTCACATGGTCTGCAGCTCTGCACACTGCGGAGCTGCAGACCAGTGTCTGCGATGGTGGCCGGGCAGCCAGGAGGGGCCTCGCACCCAGCGGCATACCGGGCAAGCCGCCGGGCCCCCTCCTGGTGTCAGGTCCTCGGTCAGTGACCGAGGACCTGACACACTCTGCTCACAGGTGGTTTAGGCGGCCGCGAGGCCCCCGCCAGCGCAAGGCCTTAGGCGGCCGCCTAAACCGCCTAATTAGAGAGCCGCCTCTGTCTCTCTGCAAACATGGGAAGTAACATTTGTTGATCTTGACAAACCTTTGACTCTAAAGGAAAAGCTACTTGTTAGAAGAAAAAAAAAAAAGATATCAACAAGTAGGTGTTTTGATGGCCATAATAACGCCTGACCACCTGCCATCGATGGAAAGCCGAGGACCCTAAAAGGAGACCTCGTGAAGCTAAAGAGATTCAGACGCCAAGCTTCTTCAGGATTATCTGCCCATCTTGAGTTTGTGGTGATATTAATATTGACTAAATGATCTAAGTCCACCTACACTGACGTAGCATAGGATAGGTTTCATACTATGATGAATAAGTAAATGTGCCCTAGCCAAGGTTATTATGTCCATACACATAATACATGACAAGGTACTCTTGACACACCACATTCATGCTTCAGAACAAAAAGGAGCACCCCTGTAAAAGGAAAATTTTACCCATATATATATATATATTGATGCCATAGGTGTGCCAAGGGGGGTACCAGATGATTTCACAGATGAAGACGAGGGTTGAGTCCATTTTCCCAACCGTCACTGCTAATGATATCTTGATTTGCATTTATTATATCTATTATAGCCAACAGCACTTTGTTAATTATACTAGAGATGCCTTACAAGAACTGGCTTAACTCTTACACGACACATCCCAGATGGCCCTAAACACGATTTTGGCAAAGAAAGGAGGAGTATGTAAGATACTCCCAGATACTATGACATGACATGTTGTACCTACATTCCAGATAACACAGGTCCATATGGTAATGTAAGCTTGTCTATTTTATGATGTCCCTCTGAAGAACTAAACAGAATTTAGGAACCGTTACTTCATGGGGTTTCTGTGTCTTTGGGCTAACAAGTCTTCTGGTATTAACAAATAAAGTTTATCTTTTAGTAACTAACATTTTAAGGGGGGACTGTTGTAGAATTATAGACTTCATAAAGATTATCTTAAAAGAATGCTTTGTCAGGAGGAAATGTGCGTCAGCGGAACAATGAGTTTCTGTTGAATGAAACATTGTGGCAACTAAGCTACATGTTGGTCTTAATAAAGCATG
The DNA here is from genome assembly GCF_036172605.1 of Pelobates fuscus. NCBI lineage: Eukaryota > Metazoa > Chordata > Amphibia > Anura > Pelobatidae > Pelobates > Pelobates fuscus. The sequence goes on along the minus strand of NC_086327.1, from coordinate 84,844,704 downwards.
TGTCAGCTGAATCATAAAATGTGTATTTACTAAAAAGAACCTTGAAAACTAACTTTGAAACTAATAATGCCAACTACTCAAAATTGCTGCCAAAGCACCCCTCCCATCGAGTGGACACCTCGTGCTAACAGGATGACACCTACATCTTGTGTCCACTCCCGTGTCAAGGATGTCACCACCTCTTGATGGGAGGGCATTTAACTAACCACTTAACACCTAAACCAATTAATAATGTTTACTTGTTGTTATCTTGAATTCTTTAGTGATGTAATAATGCCGTTATAAGGGTCTGCGCACCCACTTTCTGTGCGATGCTATTAAAATCATTCCGAAGTTCTTTCATTAACCTGAACCCTGTGTCTCAGTGTGAATTTACTTCTGCGTGCACGCAACTTAGTTATCTTTAATTTGGACAGGAACAGATAGTCATTCAAATTTATTGGTTTGCAGAAATGAATCTACACTTACACTTGCAGGGTTAAGGGTGATGGGAGTTGGCACCCAGATCACTCCAATGGGCAGAAGTGGTGTGGGTGCTCTTTAACTGCAAAACAACCAATGTGAGTATTTCATGGGGATTGTATTTAATTTATTTTTAATTGATTTTTTTTGCAAGAGGGGGGGGGGGGGTGCTTCCAGAAGAACACCTTTCTCCTTCACCAACATCTCTGTTGCCAGACAGCACTTTTTTTGGCGCCACTGACCAAGGTAACTAACCCAGGTTACACATGCACGCGGAACGATCACGCCCCCCTAGCGGTGACGCCAGGCCGCTCGGTCGCGCGCACGCACTTTTTTAATTGATTGTTCGGCCGCGGGAGATTTTTTTTTCCCCTTGCCGCGCGTTGTGAGCGGAGAATTCGTACCACCGTGTGCAGATCCATCCGCGCACTGCGTGAGGTGAAATCCCCGAGCTGCGAGTAACACAGCGTTACCTGAGTTACCTCAGGCGGAGGACGGAAAAAAATATAATATACAAAAAAAAAAGACCTCAACGGATCGAAAGAGAGAGACAACATGTCGGCATCGCGAGAGAAGAGGAGCGCCCCCAGCGCCGCCGCTGCAGCACCACCACCACCGGCGGCCACCGCAGTCACCAACAATAACGGCGGCGGAGGGGATGCGGCGGACGGACAGGAGCTGCTGGAGAACTGCGGGGTTTGCAAGGTCCGCCTGCAGCCCGACCGGCAGCCCCAGCTGCTCCCCTGCCTGCACTCCGTGTGCCACGGCTGCCTCAGCCCGGAGCCGCCGGTACCTGACGCCAGCGGGGATCCTGCCTCAGGTGAGCGGGGAAGGGGGAGGGGAATTCCCGCCATTACTGAGAGGAGGAGGGGGGTGACCGTTAGAGCAGGCCGCAGCCTCGGCCCCGCCGGTAGTAATTCTCTCCTCACCCCGAGTCGGTATGTGTGAGAGAGACAGGTTCCCGCCCACCGAGCCAGCTCCATCTTGGCAGCGCGTGCAGGGAGCGGGCCCTTTGATCCGTTTCCGGTCTCTGTAGCTGGAAGCGGCCTCTCCAGGCCCACGAGGCCCTCCTTGCAGAATAAAGGGAGGCATGGCCGCCGGGGGCAGCGAGCTGCACAGTGAGCCCCAGAGCGGGTACACCGTGCAGGCCGCGCGGCCCCTGACTGACACTCGGTGTGACCACCCTGAATTGGGTCCCTGACTCTCAGTGTGACCACCCTGAATTGAGTCCCTGGCTCTCAGTGTGACCACCCTGAATTGAGTCCCTGGCTCTCAGTGTGACCACCCTGAATTGGGTCCCTGACTCTCAGTGTGACCACCCTGAATTGAGTCCCTGGCTCTGTGTGACCACCCTGAATTGGGTCCCTGGCTCTGTGTGACCACCCTGAATTGGGTCCCTGGCTCTCAGTGTGACCGCCCTGAATTGGGTCCCTGGCTCTGTGTGACCGCCCTGAATTGGGTCCCTGGCTCTGTGTGACCACCCTGAATTGGGTCCCTGGCTCTCAGTGTGACCGCCCTGAATTGGGTCACTGGCTCTCAGTGTGACCGCCCTGAATTGGGTCCCTGGCTCTCAGTGTGACCGCCCTGAATTGGGTCCCTGGCTCTCAGTGTGACCACCCTGAATTGGGTCCCTGGCTCTCAGTGTGACCACCCTGAATTGGGTCCCTGGCTCTCAGTGTGACCACCCTGAATTGGGTCCCTGGCTCTCAGTGTGACCACCCTGAATTGGGTCCCTGGCTCTCAGTGTGACCACCCTGAATTGGGTCCCTGGCTCTCAGTGTGACCAACCTGGACTGGGTCCCTAGTCTCTGGCTCTCAGTGTGACCACCCTGAACTGGGTTCCTAGTCTCTGGCTCTCAGTGTGACCACCCTGAACTGTGTCCCTGGCTCTCAGTGTGACCACCCCGGACTGTGTCCCTGGTCTCTGGCTCTCAGTGTGACCACCTTGGACTGTGTCCCTGGCTCTCAGTGCTGGGAGCTTGGTCAGTGCATTCACAGGAGGTGGCTGATGAAAGCTGAGAGAACTTTTTGAATTCAACTCCTAGTAGCAATCTCATTCTTTGTTTATATGGTTATCTTTAAGTAATAGGCGCTTGATGATTTCTTTTTATTTCAAATCTAACGAGCACTATTCAGACAACAAGACTTAAATGATTGCTCTGTGAGTGATTTGAAGTGGTTATGGTGTCTGCACATCCAGGGCTTTGTGAAAAACATGTGCTAGAGGTAAGTTCTGGGCTGTCTAAGGTCTGTTCTGTGCATAAATTGCATGTGTTGTCAGCTCACACTGCATTTTACATTTCACATTGGTGGTTTATAAACAAAAAAAAACCTCCCTCGCCAGCCTAGAGCGTGGTGCTTGTGCTCTGAGACAGCGATATGTCCAATTACTGTCTTTTTTTATTTACATTTTTTGTTTGTTTTTGAGAGGGTGGTCTGTCCCCATAGTGCCCAGTGGGGCCCATTTCTCTGGAAAGGTCCACCCTCTCAAAAGGTTTGTTGTTGCACGTTAACTTTACTTTAGAGTGGGTGCCATCTATGACCGAAAATAAGATTAGTTTGACATTCTCCTTTCTTAGTAGCATATGCATTAGTTTACTTTGTGTATTCAAAACTTTTGCGGTAGTCGCAAGGGACAGCTTCAGGCAGGTAAAACCTACCTTTTCTTCTTTGTGCTCCCACACCACCCAAAGGTGACAGGTGCTGTAATAACAATGTCATTGAATTTATGTACATTTTACATTTGTCTGCAGGACTTGCTGTGGTCCAGCACAAGGTATAGAATAACAGAATATAGAGGTGAATGAATAGAAAGAAGATGGAAGACATTTTTAAGGAAGGTTGAATTAAGGGGAGAACGGTTGCACGTTATTTAGCATTTGAAAGATGGTATGGAGAAAATAAGCTAGTTGTGGCTCAAGATTAGGTTAAAGTGAATAAATGCAATGTATAGCAATTATAAAACTTCTATTTCTAGAATCTTTGTCTACCACTCCAGCCAATAAACAATGGTACAAATGGAAATGAGTTGCTATATAGTATACAATGTGAAGTGTAACCAATTTTCAGATATTAAATATTTGGGGGGGGGAAGGGAACTGCCACTGTAAACCAGGGCTCGACAAATCCCAAGTTGCAACTAAAAATGTCACCCTGGCGCCTGAGATTTCTTAACCCTTGAGCAAAGGAGAGCGTGGGGATGATCGGCTGAAAGAGCGTTGGAGGCAACAAGTTGAGGCAGCGCATGCGGAGCAGTAATCTTTGCGCGCTGTTCAGTGTTGCCGGGAGCCGGAATATGTCGCTGCGGCCCTGGCATCACTGCAGGTAGCAGTGAGGAACTGCAGGAAGATAATCAGATCAACCCCGCTGGATCCCAGGGAAAGATCCACCCAGCTCTCCCAAAGGTTTGGAGGCTGAGTAGATTTAAATAAAAATATATTTTTTTTTGTGTCTGAGTTTCTGAAAAGGCAGTGTTTACATTAAAAAGCATGCAGGGACAGGTTTCAGACAGCAGGATAATTATATTGGGCTGTAGTGGCTCTGTTGATTATGTCTCTTTAAGAATTGCATTGATCACATTGAAAATTAAACTTTTTTTTTTTTTTTTTTAATGGCTCTTAGCATTTTTAGCTAGCTCATAGATTCCAAATTTGTCAAACCCTGCTTTGTTCTTTTGTGGTGAGTTTATATTTTGCCATTTTTTCCCCCCTCCATAAAAGTAATTTTTGCTTGATGCTTCTTATGAATTAATACCACACCCTATCAGATCTCACAAAATCTGTAAACTGTCATGGAGAAATGTTGATTGTGGTGGACCCTGTTATAGGCTTACCAGTGAGTCCACTTGTTGTTTGCCTTTTTATTTTAGTCAAATACTCTGCTTTGTGTTTAAATACGCTGTTCTTTAATTAAACAAATACTCCAGCCTTTTAAATAAAAGTACTTAAACAGTGGAGCCTTGATGAGTCTTCGGGGCCCCTTTTGGTGCTAGCTGTAGCTCTAATCCAATGGCAAGAGGGTCCCTTGTTGCAGCTACACCCCTGCCAACAAATCAACTGTACTCATGATCTTCTGACCAATAGAATTTTTAGCGTATGGAAACATTCACAGCACTTTACCCACAATGCTTCTCATTAATAAACTTGAGTTCAGTGCTTCTGGAGAAACAGCTTTTTTTTTTTTCTTAAGGCACAAAGTGATCAATAAAGGGGTACTACAAGTGCCAGCAATACAAAATCCTTTATTTACTTACCTTATCCCAGTGCCGATGCCCCTCAGCGCTGGGTCAGGGCTCCTCCTTAATCCCGCAACGAGTGGGTGCGAATGTGCATGCGCCGCAAATGTTACGCACACATAAGACCTCCCCATAGGAAAGCATTGAATCAATGCTTTCCTTCAGTGAAAAATCTGAAGCTGGATGTCCTCATGCAAAGCGTGAGGATGTCCAGCGTCTGTTACCAGACCAGAGATCCGTTATGAGGCAGCAAGCAGAAAACTGCCACTGGAGGCAGACTTAGAGCTGCAATGTAAACAGTGCAGTTGCTATGGGACTGCAATGTTTTACATTGCAGCACTAAGTGCAATAGGGACACTGCACCCAGACCACCTCAATGAGCTGAAGTGGTCTGGGTGCCTATAGTGACCGCTTAAGACAAGCATGTCAAACTTAAAGTCTAGCACGGGCCACGTAAACAAGGTTTAAGTTTACGTGGGCCGCAAAAAAAAACTAACCTTAAACATTCATGGAAACGTAGGTTTACTTTGAAAAGTACAGTATAAAAAAAAAAACAGCACCCCCATATACTAAATCCCAGTACACCCCTCTAGCCAACAAGCAGACTCCACTCACATTGCCGCTGCCAGTATGTGACTCGGGAGTCCAGCCTCTGATATACCCCAAATGGTGCCGTCCGCACCTTGTGCCAAGTCTGATCATACTGCTACTTATTGAAATCCTGTGAAGGTGGAGCACGTCGATGTCACGTCGGAATGTGACATGGTGTTGCGTGCCTCCAGGTACTCCACTGTGCAGTCGCAGCCAATGCAACACTGACCAACACACAGACACACTCGCTGATAGGCGCACACACACATTTACACATCCTTGCACACACATTTTCTTTATTGCTCCCTACCTTTGGGAGCCGACGTGGGGTCTCTCCCTGGGGTCCAGTAGGGATCTTCTATGTGCTCCCTCGCGCGGTTTAGTGATGCCGGACTGCAGACGACACGCATGAGGTAGCAGTGAGCAGCGGGAACTCTGCGCTTCCTCCCTGGCCGGGTAAGTTTTTGCAGAGTAGGCACCTGCAATGTGGGGAAAGCGGGGGCCTACTCTGCTGTAACACTAAGCATGTACTCGCTGCTCCATGTCCCCCCGTCCCCCCCCCCCCACCCAGACAGCTGCTTTAGCTTAAAATGTTGCAAATCCCTGGTGCCAGGGCTAAAATTCTAGACGCGATGTTGGGCTGGCCTGGGATTTGTCGAGCCCTGCCGAAAAGTTTCCAGCCATGTAATATAAAAATATGCGAAGATAGATGCAAGTTACAAGAACTTTGTACATAGGACAATGTTGCCTCAAGTCACCTTCAAGGTAGGCATCTTGGGACTCCCAGTTCTCCCATTGTTTCTTTGTTTGAATCGTCATCTGCTGCCTGTTCGTATTTACCAGAATCTCATCGACGGGCTGGGTCGATGAGGTAAAAGCCAGAAATCACAGGTCACCAAATATTTTAAGAGATTCTTGAGCATCTTTTTAAGCGTTTATGCCACCCTTCTATTTAAACTGCACACATTGCATCGTCCCCAAAAGACTTTTGAATCGTTTCCACGGAGGAATGTTAAACCAAAATTTGATGCAGATTCATTCTACTCAGTCATTTGAGATGCGACAGCCACACAGTACACATGCTCACTCAACGGTGTCTAGTGCTTCCACTGGTTAATACAGTGAACTAGTCATTGTTCACACATGCGTATTCCAGTCCACTCTCCTTGGCTGCCAGGTTATATTGATGTTGTGCAAACGTTCTTATTATATTAACAGTAGCTTGACTTTTTCCAGACAGACCTTGTGCAATTACGGTTTTGAGGGGGGAAAACACCATTTAAACCTATTTTATAGAAGTCTGGCATTAAAGGGATACTCCAAAGTCCATGTCAACTTCTGCTTTTTGAAGTGGTCATGGAGGAAGGCATCTGGATGTGCAGTGTTTCTGCTTGAATCAATGGCAGAAGAACACTTTACTGTTGGGACTATAGCTTTGTCTTGAACACTAAAGTGCCCTTTTTAAAAGTCCAAAAGGGCATTATCTCTTTCTCGTCCTCGGACATGCAGGGTACGTCAAAGAAAAAACTGAAGTTTATGACCGCGGACGTACCCTGCACGTCCACGGCTAAAATAACCTAGGTACTCACCTGGACCAGTGATGCCCTAAATCCCAGCAGTCCCCCCTGCTGCAGCTCCTTCCTCTCCGGCCCTCCAATGATCACATGGCCGCAATGGAAGTATATAGAGCTGCCAGCTGTAAAATGTTAAAATATATATATATAATTTATAATATGCATAAATGATTGCATTATAAGTGTACTTTGAGATATACACATATATCTCAAAATACTTATAATGTAATTATATATATATATAATGATTTAATTATTTTATAATATACATGTATAATAAATAAAAACGTGTGTGTGTGTGTATGTGTATATATATGTATATATATATTTGTGTTGAGCGAAGTCACGAACGCTGGCCAAAGTTAGCGGTTTTATTTGTTTTTTGCATTTATTTTTTTTAACAAAAACTGCACTTTCACTGGTGAAATTGTCATAAGTTTTACTGCTTTGAAAAACTCATATTTGTGTTCAGCAAAGTCTCCCAAGTATAACAATACCCCCTATGTTCAGGTTTTATGGTGTTTTGTAAAGTTACAGGGCCAATATAGGGCTTGCCTATTTCAGTTTCCAGATTGGTATGCTGGGTCTATGTTGCCTTTTGAGACATATGGTAGCCCAGGAATGTGAATTAACCTATCATGGCATACCATTTGCAAATGTAGACAACCTAGTGTATTCAAAATGGGGTATGTCCAGTATTTTGTAGTAGCCACTTAGTCACGAACGCTGGCAAGTTAGCGTTTATATTTGTTTTTTGCATTTTTTTTAATGCACTTTCGATGGTGATATCATCGTTGTGATAAGTTTTACGGTTTTAAAACACTTATGTGTTCAACAGTTTCCTGAGTATGTTACCCCCGTATGTACTGATTTTATAGTGTTTTTGAAAGTTACAGGGTCAAATATAAGGCTTGCCCATTTAATTTTTTTTCATTGAAACTTGCAAAATTGGTTATGTTGCTTTGAGGACTGTATGGTAGCCCAGGCTTAAGAATTACCCCAATGATGGCATACCTTTTGCAAAAGTAGACAACCCAAGGTATTGCAAAATGTCCATTTTTTTCTAGTAGCCACTTAGTCACAAACACTGGCCAAAGTTAGCGTTCATATTCATTATTTTGTAAACATTTTTTGCATTTTTCACACAAACAAATATAAATGCTAGATTTGGCCAGTGTTTGTGACGAAGTGGCTACTAAAGAGTAGACATATACCCCATTTTCAATACCGTGGGTTGTCTACTTTATATATATATATATATATATATATATTTATATTGGCCAGCTTCAAAAATGTCCCAAATAGGATATGGGTGCATGATGACCAGCTGTGAAAATTCCATGTTGGAAAACTGGAATGTGCACCGTCCAAATAAGGCATTTTAGCCACACCTATACATGGGGCTTATCACTGTACTCAGGAGATGTTGCTGAACACATATTGGGGTGTTGATTGGCAGTAACCCTTAACCCCTTAAGGACATGTGACATGTCATGATTCCCTTTTATTCCAGAAGCTTGGTCCTTAAGGGGTTAAAGTTATCAGTGCATGTATTCTTAAATTGCTGTGTGTGTCTAACAAATCTTTTATTTTATATTTTTAATTTGGCATAGATTGGTGGTAAAATGGTTGCATGAAAACAGTCAAAATACCTTGGGTTGTCTTATTTAAAAAAAAAAAGTGTGTGTGTGTGTATTCAGGGATTCCTAAGAGATATCAGTGTTACAATGTAACTTGCGTTTCTTTCTCTTTTTTTTTGTCAATCTTTGTTTTTATTGAGGCGTATGATGGTTCGGTACAGAAAGTAAAGTAATGGGTTAATGCATGTAAAACATACAGTTTGCATAAGTGATGTACACAATAGTTGCATGTATTCCCAAGAATAGCGGCCTCTTTTTTTTTTATAAATATTTTAACAGCTGAATTGTTATTACAGGTTAAACATACTAAGCAATTAAAACAATGAAGGTGTGCTGAACGAAGTTGAATGTGACCTCGTTGGTAGAACAGTAGCACTATTACTAGCAGCAACACTACCAGAAGTATCATTATTACAGGCTAAGCAAGCTAGAAAATGACGGTTCGGTTAGCTGAGTGTAATGTGACCTCGCTGGTAGGACAATATTATCATTGCTAGTGGTGTCGTCACCATTAGTATCATTATTACCGACTAAAACAAGCTAGGCAAGCTAAATAGGGGTCTGTTTAATTAAGTTGAATGCGATCTCGCTTGTATGACATTAGTATTTTAACTAACAGCATCACTACCAGATTTTGAGCTACGCGGAGGCTAAAGATTAAGTGGCTGGGAGGCAGAGAGGGTAAAACTGGGGGAGCATGCAGACATTATATACTGTGTATGATTTAGATGCTTAGATGTGAGGTGGTTAACATCACCCCTTAGGCCCTTATAGCTGCACCTAGAGGATAGTAGTAGGGCTGAAGCGTTAAGACAGGAACATTTTAAATTGTACAGGCTAAACCTTGTTGAATCCTGCCTATCACAAAGGGTCATGAGAGGGACAACAAAATGGTTTCGCCGTTTAGTGTGGGCTGAAACGCTTAACTAATCACAATTAGAAAACTTATACAGAAATCCCAGTATACACAGTAATTGCTTAGGTTAATTATGTCCCGCTTGGTGTTGCATGTTGCCCAGTGTAACATGCCCGCTACGTCCCGGTGAGCATAGGTCCTGCCTGCTGCGCCCTGTGGTGTGTGTGGTTAGTCAGCCAGGCTGATCAGAGTAGCTTACATAGATGTTTCGACCGGCCGTTTCAAAGATTTTGGCCCAAGTCCAGGCTAAGCACTTGTAAGTCCGCGTGGTAGTGGCTAGCGTGTCCGTTAGTTTTCCCCTGCTCGTCTGTACGCTCAACCGGGCATGCTGTTGCGTCTCGAGGTGGATATTGCTCGTCTCAAGTTTCCCCGGTGTTGTGGTGTTGCTGCGTCCGTGGGCCACCAGCCTTCAGCCTGAGGCCTTCGTAGGCGCTCGTGCCCTTGAGCCATTGATCCCTTCAGCAGGATCGAGGGCCCTGGGTTCCGATCCCATTCTTCCCCCAGGGTGTATGGCAGGCTGCAGAGGGGTTCCTCTTTGTGAGCGCCCAGCCCAGAAGAAGGGCGAGCGGTCTCGTGGGCAGCGCCGTCCTCGTGAGTAGTGCAGCGTGCAGGGTCTTCAGTGCTTTGTGCCTGGAGTGTCTCCAGGCTTGGGTCCTACTTTACAGTGTGGGCCATCATATGTTTGCCGCCTTGTGTTCCATGCCAGGTGGAATCTGCGAACAGCCTTAGACTCCGCAGGTCGGACCCCGCACACGTGGCCTCTGCCATCTTGGCTCTGGGTTTGCATGGTGGTCCAGTAATGCCTCCGAGTGTAGGCTTGGAACTAGGACCGGGATTACCCCCCCGGTCTGGGGGTGGGGGGGGGACAGGACCAGGTCCGCTGTTGTGCCTTGTGCATGACGGGCTCCGTGGGGCAGGACAGTGAAGCGGCGGCCGTCCGCTCCACTCACCGCCAGGCCAGATCCCGCTGGTTGCTGCAGGTAATCCTCCTCCGGGGGACTTGAGCTCCGGGAGCAAGCCTCTCCCCGGCTCCGGTAGCCCCTCTGCGTTGCAGGTCGCAGTGCTTGGTCGTCTGGGTCCGAGAAAGCCACAAATTATAGCTTGGATGGGGCATGTTATGCGGGAGCTGCTCTCTCCTGCGACCGCTCGGCTCGGCGGCCTGGCCCCGCCCCCAACTTGCGTTTATTTTGAAAATAAAAAATGGTTTGCAAATAGCAAAGTGCTACTTGTACTTATTGCCCTAAAACTTGCACACAAAAAAACTAAGAACATGTTGACATTGGGTATTTTTAAACTCAGGACAAAATTTAGAAACCATTTAGCATCGGTGCTTTTTGGCGGTTGTAGATGCGTAAGATTTTGGGGGTCAAAGTTAGTTTTTTTTTTTTTTTTTATATATATATTATAATTTTCTTTTTAATAAATTATAGGATATGATGAAAATAATATCTTTAGACAGACTATTTAATGGTGAAAAACTGTGTAATATGTGTGGGTACAGTAAATGAGTAAGAGGAAAATTACAGCTAAACACAAATCATGCAGAAATGTAAAAACAGAGAAATCTTGCACATCCACAATGAGAAGCTTCTTGAAGCTTATCCTTTAGTAAAAAAAACTCCCCACTTTCTCATACATATAATAAGCATCTTGATCTGGCACTTCAGCTGCCAGGAGTCTGTCTGCACTGTACACTCCAGGATTGAGACAGTGGGATCCTCCATAGGAAGTGTCAAGTGTAGAAACAATACAGGTACAAAGTATCCCTGTATTGCCTACTATTAAATATTTATCTCCAGAGCTATACACTGACAGACCATATATAGATAACATTCTTAAAGTCAATATCAATACATGCCCACTGGTAATATAACATTTTTCTCACCACTAAAGTGTAATGCAAAAACAAAATCTTGGCGGATTCATTAATACACATTTTTAATATGTGGGGATAAAAGCTGTTTGATCCAAGAAGAGTTCCATTCTGGGGTTAAGAATTAATTTTATATCTAGTTTGTCGCCAAAAAAAAAAACTGAGGCTGAACTTGATGAATACACGTATTTTTTTTTTTTTCAGCATTTTTAACGATGTGACTCTTCTCTTCTAACCCTACAGCAGCGATTTACTGTCCAGTGTGCAAACATCAATGTTTCCAGAAAGATATTGTTGAAAATTACTTCCTAAAGGAATCCTCTTCCACTGGTCCAGTAGAAGAAACCATTCAGGTAAGACATTCTTCTCTTGGTAATTTTCTTTAATCATCTGCTTAATTTTGACATATGACTTTAGACTTTAAAGTTATTTCTGACATATTTTGCATTCTATGATTGTCAGGGTTTAAAAAAAAAAAAAATATATATATATATATATATTTTTTTTTATTTTTTATTTTTTTTTATATACTGCTTTCAAATGTCTACTGGATTTCACACTTTTTGGACACTACTGCACACCTGAAGTCTTTGGTTTGTTAGTGGTAGTGGTTTTTAATTTATATTTTATTTTGTTTACTGGAGTGAGGAAATGAATGAGAAATAAACACTACTTGAAGCATTTAGTCGGATGAGAATTTGGATTGTCGTAATAAATGTTTACATCCACAACACCTGTATGTGTAGGACTTCCCATCTAGGGATGGTGTGGCTAGGGCTGCATAAACAAAATGTTTTTGCTAAGCCTGGAAGGTGCAGGCCTTGTGTCCAGAGGGCTAAAAGAAACAATTAGAGGACCACTCCACACTTCCAAAAAAAACAAAATCCCCACAGTTTAGTAGGTATACCCCCAACGAATACATGCATGCGTATTCATTGGAAGTATAGTCCAAAAATGCTTACAAAAGTTGTAGTTCTTATGACTGCAGTCTTTGTAAACCTTCCCCTTTTTTCCGGAAGAGACTTTGTCTCTTCACAGGGATATAACCAATCACAGGCTTCTCATTGCGAAGCCTCTGACTTGGTCTCCTCGTGCACGCGCTCCAGATCATTATTGTGTGTTTGTGTTCAAATACTCTGACTGTTCTTTACACTTCAAACAAATACTCCAGCCTTTTAACACTTTCCTATTGGTACATGTAGGCACACTACTCCTTAGTGATTGCAGAGGTTGTCATAGGACTCTGACTAGTTAGGCTATTGTGAGGTCCTATTTCTTTTATGTCTAGCCTAGGTATTTAATATTTTCCCTGGAAAAAAAAGTTAATGCTTTTAGAAGTATTTGGGATAAATGCATATATTGGATCTGATTTATCCATCTTTTTTTACTCTCGGTATTTAGGTATGTTCACTACTTAAAGTGAGCCTCCCATATCAAGGCTTTTATTGGCCTATCTGTTTAACCCCATGGTCAATATACCCCTGTACATCTTTATTCCACACTTCTTAGTGGACCTGTCTTTCTAGCTACTTAAATTTGTGTGCAGTGTATTGGTTTATTCCTAACACATAAGTAGTCTTAATATGCAAATCCTAATATTTGCTGTTTTGTAGAATTTGCTCTTCTTTTACTTTGGTTTTTGAGAACATTGATAGAATATCCGTTTGCTTTGTATGTCTGCATTCTGAATATTTAACAGAATACTCCATACATTTAATTTGCACAAGTCTAATACTATGTTGAATTTCCTTTTAAGGCTTGCAAAACACAGATATTCCATGTCTGTATTGTTATATACTTGTATATACCATTAGCTATATTAAACTGTCTGTATTTGCTTTAGACAGGTTCTCCTGTACTTTACATTTTTTATATAAATGTGATGTTATTCACTATAGTGAGCTGTAATAATGGCATTGCTTCTTTAAATACTTGAACCAGAGATCAAATTCAGATCCCTAGTGGTAAGTTTATTTATTTTATTTTTTTAATGTAGACTTTTTTTTTTTTTTTTTTTTTTTTTTTGTATAGAGATGCACCAGCTGTGAGGACAATGCAGTGGCTAATAGTTACTGCATTGAGTGCACAGAGTGGCTCTGTGAGACCTGTGTCGAGGCTCATCAACGAGTGAAATATACAAAAGATCACACAGTCAAAGTTACAGGTAATTTCTAAAATAACCAGATTTGTCACATCTTAAACTGTCGTATTTTCAGTTAGCATTTTAATATCTCTAGACCATGGGTCCTCAAACTTCGGCCCCAAGATGTTGCTGAACTACAACTCCCATGATTCTTTGAATTACATAGCCAGAGAATCATGGGAGTTGTAGTTCAGCAACATCTGGGGGGCCTGGAGTTTGAGGACCCATGCTCTAGACTTTAAGGTTGACAAGAATTTACACAGTTATGCATCATCAAAAAAACTGCTATGATAAACGGCTTCCTCTCTTTTAGTGCTATAGCATATTGGACTGGATTTAACAAAAAAAAAAAAAAAAAATTGGTCTGCCATATATTTCTCAGATGGTGTCAATTGGTAAAAAAAAAAGTTATATTTTTATATGATTTAAATATATTTCCAGCGTGCATTAAGGTTAAGAACCAGAGTATTCATCACTTAAGTATTCAGATCTTTATTACATGGCGTAGTCTGTATCAAAATAAGTTTTATAAAACTTTGTGGTCTGCTACATATTGCGTCAAAGAGTTCACACTTATTTGAGGACACCCTGTCTTTTTATTCGGGGGGGGGGGTGGGGGGTAAAAACATGTTTGCATTAGTTTAACACAGTGTGGGGAGGTTTCTAAGTCACACCCTGAAATAATTTAACACATGAAGAAGCTGTCGTCAAGCTAATTTTCAGTGTGCTCATCCCCATTACTGAAAATGATAAGATTTGTTTATTTCTACATAGGTGGATCGAAAAAGGAGCCTGAGCACGCGGTGTACTGCCCAGTACATAAACATGAACCGCTTATGCTCTTCTGTGATACATGTGACACACTGACTTGTCGTGATTGCCAACTACAGGGACACAAGGATCACCAGTAATATTTATTTTTGACTCTTGCATGTTAAAGTCAATGTACTTGTTTTTTGATCATGTTTACTACATACATGTGCATGACTAATTAATAATATTTCAGGTATCAGTTTTTGGAGGATGCGGTTAAAAATCAGAGAAAGATCCTGTCTGCACTGGTTAAAAGGCTCAGCGAAAAACATACAACTCTACAAAAATCAACTAAGGATGTCCGAACTTCGTAAGTCTCGGCATCTCCAATGATGTCAAGCATTTATATTTGTGTTTTTCTTTTTTTTTTTCTGGTTGATTTGGATACAGTACTCTATTGTTATGTTCTGGCAATTGCTTTAAACAGCCTTGCAGTGTGAAGAAAAATTGAAACACAGACCACTGGCAGCTCTTCCTGCTATTTCATTCTGAATTGTTTTGTAGCTGGAAGCAAACATTGGTTTTATCTCCAGATAAACAAATATTTTTGTAGAAATTATGAAAGATTGCTCATTCTGCATCATCTCCCCCCACCTTTTGCTTAGTGGTCCAGGTTTGGTGCTCATTTACACCAGATTATGTTTGTCTTGGTCTTGGAAACCTGATATTTTGGAATACAAAAACTACCTTCAAAGGACACTCCACTGTCCAAATACAAAATAATAAAACACTATTTAGTAGCTACACCCTCAATGAAAATGTGCATTAATTTAATTATACACTTTTTTGTATAATTGCATATTTTTATATAAAAATGTGATTCGGGTAATTTCTGATCAGGTTGAGCAGCAATAAAGACATGGTATCTTATGTTGGAAAAGAGAACAGTGGGATTTCTAGTGCTTTTGATTGGTTTGGGAAGCTCAAGCTGCCACGCTTCTAAGTTTCTTCTATCTGGCTCTAGGTACATACTATGTAACAGAGAAGGTGCATGGAAGCAACGCTTTCAGAATATCTTCAAATCTAAGTTGAAACAGTGTAAAGCAATATGGAATATAAGAGCATAAAAAAAGAACGGATTATTGGAGTTACTGGTCAGTATAAATTAGAGAAATAACACATACAAATTTCTGGGGCCTTTGAACAGCTCTAGATGTATGCACCTGGACAGTACAATCCCTTCCTGTGGATATGCTGGTGGACCTGGTCCTTTGTTAGATGTTTCAAGGCCAGTCGATAACTTGTGGTAATAAGCATTTGTTAGTGTTCTTCTCCAGTACGGAATATTGTAGCAGTAAAATTACTCCAGTATATGGAATGAAAATAAAACGGAAGATAGTGCTCTTTGTATTGATAAAATAAAGATAGAAGGAGGTATACTCACAAAAGGAGAGCAAAACTGGTTTTGCTCAATCCCAAATAGCATAGGTTGTATCTGCCCCACCAAGGAAATCAAAGTACAACTTTTCCATATAAAATCTTTTAAGGATGAAGTCGGTAACTTTAACAGTAATTTTGATTTACAAAAAGCTAGTTTTATTGTAAACATAAATTAAAAGCCATATACAGTATACAACTTTGATAAAACACTACAGTGGAAATAAGGCTTTTTCAAAGTTTAAGCGCATATATCTGGAGCTGATTAGATTACAGAAATTTGTAAGTCTTATTCCTGCTATTTATACTCCACAGTAGCTCAAATACTACGCTATATTCAATTCTTTTCAGTTTTTATCCCCTTATCCTCCATACTGCTTCACGCTGCTCCAACTTGGATTTGAAGATATTCTGAAGGCGCTGCTTCCCTGCACCACCTCTTCTGTTATGACCTCTTATGTGTTTGTTTTTGTTGTGTATATTTATAAATGGAAAACTGCACTGCTACATCATTTTGTTGTTCTAGCATTCGTCAGGTTATCGATGTGCAGAAAAAGTTACAAGTAGATGTCAAGATGGCAATCTTGCAAATAATGAAGGAACTCAACAAACGTGGTAAACTGTTGGTGAATGATATGCAGGTAAGTTTGTGCACCCAATTAAAGACATCATTTACTTTAATAGGACACTATTGGTATCAGTGCTAATTTAATTAATCTGATCGGTTTTGGCATCACTAATATTCTGTTTGTTTGTTTTTTCCTCAATGTTCAAACTTTATAGATTTACATAAAATAAAAGTTTAGCAGGATGCTGCACCATAAGCCTGCCTTTTTATCGACCTTCCATCACTTAAGAAAGACTCTTATTACTCTATATAAAGTAATAAATAGATGGTACCTTGGCCCTTACCAGATAAGCTAATATGTATAACTCGACTTCACCTCTATGTTGGAGATGTAAGCAACACTTGGGCTCTTACATACACATATGGTGGGAATGTGAGACTGTAAGAAACTTCTGGCAGGAAAGTTTTGTTATTCTTGAAAAAATGATCTCTAAGCCTATTCCTAAAAGCCCAGAAAATGCTATTTTACATTTAAATACTGATTCCTTATCTCAAAGATTTTACGGTCTATATTCATTTTATGATAGCGGTAAAAATAATAGCTAGGAATTGGAAAAATTCATTACCCTTTTCTTTAGACAAACTTCTATCTCAAGTTAAGTTTCAATTGGGAATGGAATCCCAACTAGACAAAACTATGTGGTAAAGATCTGAAAGCCAAAGACCTATAGCTCCTTTTGGATAGAAAAGTTATAAATTGAATATGGTGATTGCGGTTGTCCCTGAGTGACAGAATGTCCAGGTCACACTTGGAGACTAAGGGGTGGAAAAATTGACATAGGATTGTAGTGTGACTCTGGTTGATGTACTGTATTTTTATATCGCACTATGACCTTCGTTTGATTTCGATTGAACTCTGAATATCATGTTTTATGTATGTAAGTAAAATTAATGTCTATTTTTGTATGAAAAAGATAAAGAAATAAAAAAAAAAGAGACTTAACCTTATTAAAAGTATGCACACAGCTCAGCCACTGATTGCACTGTGGGATTTGAACTACATGCCTGCATTAGGAGATGATACCCAAGGAAGCATATTGTCAGTGCTGTTCGGGCCGAGACTGTGTGCATATTTTTGATGGGCAAGTCTTTCTAACATGAGGAGTATGGTTAAGAAGCCTGGCTTAGGGTGCAGTATTCTGCAAAACCCTTTTTATTTTTGTGTGCAAAAACTATAAAGATGTGATCATGCAACAAATACAGCATATTAATTAACTCAAAATCGATCAAACGCATTAAAGTTTGTATTGGTACTTAAAGTGACCCTTAAAAAAAAAGAATATCCGTAGTTTGCTTGCTTAATCCCTGTGTGGGGGCCTTAAAAGCTGATCTTCAGTCTGTCCCCAAAAGCTGGAACAGGTTAATCATGTTTGTTCAAGCAAGCAATTTATAAAATCTTGCTTTCAGTAGTAATGCATTGGCAGAGTTTCAGTAAAGGTCGCATAAGTTGTGGTGGTATGTTGCTACAAATCCTTCTTTCACAGTGAAGAGGCTCTACCATTCAAACGCTTCTCATTCAGGTCTGTATGGTATCCTCTTCTCTATTTAGAAATTAAGTAGCTTCTCCTTTTGTGCAGATACAATCTCCTCACTTTGCACAAACGTTGGAATGTGATTGATACAGCAAATAAGGTTAAAACCTTCCTTTGGTGTTTTCTGCTCCTGATTTTACAGCTGCAACTTTTTAAAAAAAATTTACACAGATCAGTGCAATCTTGATCCACTGAACTATTAACCCCTTAAGGACACATGACACGTGTGACTTACACAATAAAGGCATTATACCAGAATGGAGCTGCCAAGGCTTTATTCCACTCTGTTTCTATGTATTAGCTCTAATTTGGTTCATAAGATTTTGCTACCGAGTTACTTACACTAGTAGTCTTTCTTTGGTAGAAAGTCACTGAAGGGCATCAGGAAAAGTTAGAAAAACAGCACTGGGCCATGACAAAACTGCAGAAACACCAAGAGCACATCCTTCGATTTGCCACATGGGCCTTGGAAAGTGACAATAATACAGCATTGTTGCTGTCAAAGAAACTGGTATGTTTTACAATTATTATTTTTTTATTCTCCTTTTAGAAAAAAAACTTTCTTTTTTACATTTTACGTTCACATTTCTGTATACCATAAAACGTCTTTTGTTTCTTCCGTAGATTTATTTTCAACTCCACCGTGCTTTGAAAGTTATTGTAGACCCTGTTGAGCCTTTAGGGGATCTAAAGTTTCAGTGGGATTCCGAAACCTGGACAAAACATGCAGAGTTCTTTGGTAAGAATTGTGGAGGATTTGTGGTTTCAAATTTTATTGTACAGAAGCAACAGAACGTACAAAATGCTAGCCACACCTCCTGTGGGGTATAACGAGTTACTATACCAATCATTAGAGACTAATGAAAGTATTTTGAAAATTGGGCAGACTAGATGGGCTGAATGGTTCTTATCTGCCGTCACTTTCTATGGGTTACTTTATTTTAGCTGTCTGTAGCCTCTTTGCCGTGTTTAGTTCTGCCTCCTCTTCAATCATGAGGCCACTGGTCAATGGTCAAATGTAATGCTCCTCATTTTTCAGGTGTAAAAATGTGGCTGTTGAATTATGCAGCGCACCCTCTTGGGTGTGCCCTCAACACATTACATGATAGTTTTTGGCTCATTTGTGTCCAAAATGCTATCGAAATCGGCACCATAGGACTGCTAATGTCACAGTATGTTTAGGTATTGGGTTTTAGCTTTTCGATGCAGATCTTAGAGGCTTGGCTTGAATTTCACTTTCAAGCTTTCAAACAAAACGACATTATTTTGGGGATAGCAGAAGGTAGATCATATTTAAGGCACAATAACAACTTTAACAGTGCCTACAGTGTTCCTTAAAGTGGACACTACATTCACAATGACCATTTCAGTCAGTTCTTGTTGTCGTGGTGACTGGAGTCCGTATGTGTGCAGCATTTCACTATGAAAACCTGCACATACAGAGTTTAAGCCCTCTGCTGATAGAGGTGTAACTCTACTGGGGCGTCATAAGCAAGCCCAGAACAAGAGTTCATGATGGCCAATGTAAATCCTGCGTAAATCTGGCAACGGGATGAACCACCAAAGCAAGGGTTATCCAAAACCAGTGTTGAGAAAAAACTTTTTTTTTACGTGTGAAGAAAAATGTTTGCGAAGACATGACGTGTTGTGAGTACTGCACTTTTTTTTAGAAAATAAATGACAATATGAAACAGATGAGAAAAAAAACAAAAACAGCCAGGAACACATAGCTATGTTGGTGAAACCGTGAGAGACACATGCTATAGCATAGTACTGTAGAAATTGTCACTGTCTAAATAAAAACCACTGGGATTTAAAGACAAAAGGGAAATTGTTTGCACGCCCTGAACATGCATTTCTCAGCAATGATGCTGACTTATATAAGACTGTAATGAAGGTTCATTATCAGCTTTTTACATTATTAGCATCTGCTGGGTTAGGACTGCAGTTTTATCAGATGAAAAAATAAAATATTATTTTTGTCATGGCTTAAACTTTGTTACCTTATAAGCCTTCAGTATTGTAGTACTGTGCCGTTCTTGATGTATGTACTTTGTTTTGAAATGTATTATTTTTTTATTTTTTTTAAGGCAAAATTGTATCGGATAAAACAGGTGTTCTGCAACCTGGTTCTGGTGGATCACTCTCTGGTTTAGGTGTAAATTCAACATCACAGGTGTTGACGCCACTAACCAACTTTAGCCCAATGGTGCAGAATAGGTCACGTCCCAGTGCGTCTCAGAATCAAGCTACAGCAGCACGAACTGGCCCTGGCAGCTTTATCCAGCCCATGCAGGTGTGATTGTTTGGCTTTTTTCAAACTAGGTTTTTTGTTTTTGTTCTTTTGCGTTTTTATAGGTAAACATGTAACAATTGTTCAGGCAGTTTTATAGTAACTGTACCTGAATACAGTATGTTTAAGGTACTAAAATTATACACACAGGTGCTTTAATGGAACTCTCAAGGCACCACAACAACTTAATTGAAATGAAGTTATGGTGCAACAAGGTCCCGGTCACTGGCTTACCTGCAGGGGTTAAAATGTTTCCTTGCTTTAACCACAAAGTAGACATCCACTAGAGGTGAAGTTAACACATAAAAGTAAATGTTGCCATTAATAATAATAATAATGTCAATAATAACCTTTGCTGGGTTAAGGGACATGGGAATATGCACCAGACTACTCAGAGGGACACTCCAGGCACCCAGACCACTTCTGCCCATTGGAGTGGTCTGGGTGCCAACTCCCACTACCCTTAACCCTGCAAATGTAAATATTGCAGTTTTCATAAACTGCAATATTTACCTTGCAGGGTTAACTCCTCCTCTAGTGGCTGTCTACTACTAGAGGGCACTTCCGGGTGTATAGCACACATTTCGTGTGCTATAGCGTCGCTGGACGTCCTCTCGCTATGTGAGGACCTCCAGCGTCGCTGAAATCCCCATAGGAAAGCATTTTTCAATGCTTTCCTATAGGGAGGTCTAATGCGCATGCGCGGCATTGCCGCGCATGCGTATTAGGTCTGCCCCCGCCGGCGGTCACACATGCGTAATAGATCTCCCCCGCCGGATGATGGCGGGGAGGAGCGTTGGCGGACCCTGAACCAGCGCCGAAGGACATTGGCGCTGGATACAGGTAAGTCACTGAAGGGGTTTTAACCCCTTCAGCAACTTGGGATGGGGGGTGGAAGGGAGAGGGGGACCTGCAGTGTCAGGAAAATGGTTTGTTTTCCTGGCACTGGAGAGTCCCTTTAAATAAGCTAAAGTGGTCTACGTGCCTATAGAGTCCCTTTTAAGCCACTTTAAACATTTTCCTATACAGCTAACAAAGACTAAAACAATTAAGTGTCATCTGTTAAATTGATTTTATTCCACTTACTCCCTCTCTTTTCATTGCAGCCCATGGATGACTTTGACGGAAGTTCTGCAGGTATTGCTTATTGTCATGAGAGCCAACTTACTACTAATTTGGCACCAATGTATTTAGAAAGTTTTTCTCTGGCCAAGGTCAGTGCTCTATCACTTAAACGGGACACACTGGTTTGAAAATAACTATTTTTAAGCTTGAAGAATGGTGATGGTCATTCTAAAACTAGTTATTTTGCAAAATCAATCCTAAAAAAAAAAATATATATAAACAATTTAGGTTGCTTCCAGTCTGGGGTGACTGCCTGACAGCACAGACAGTCCCCCCCCTAGGCAAGTCAGGCAACCGCGGGCCATGTTTTAGCTCTGACAGAATGGCAGCAATAGGAGTCTATGCATATGCCTGGGCTGTCAGGCAGTCTCCCTGCTACTGGGAAAAAAATGATTAGTAAATCAGAATATTGTGTCTGTGTATGATCTATACATGTATTATATTTTAAACAATATTGGTGGTCCTTGCACGCTGGGCAAATCTTCAAAACAATGCCGGGTGCATACTGAGGCTTAAAGTATCCAAATTGAAAATATTATCAGTAGCACTTACGGTCGTCCATAAAATTTGGTCTTTATTGGGTAATATTTTTTTTTTTAATTTTTAAAAAGTTAAACGTTTCAGTCGTTTTCTAGGACTCATCAGAATCAATAATATTTTATGGCAATATTGTATATATATTCTAGTATGAAATACACTTGGAATAAAATGACACACATACATACATTAACTGTAGTATAGATTATAAAAAACATATATATATTTTTAATTGTAGTACTGATTTTGCAAAATAACTAGTTTTAGAATGACCATCACCATTCTTCAAGCTTAAAAAGTTATTTTCAAACCAGTGTGTCCCTCAAGTGATAGCACACAAGGAATCCATGTATAAAGTTGAATTAAGAGTCAGAAATGTGGTTTTGTTGAGCTCATTTGCATACGCCTACCCAGAATCCCTTGCAGTAGTGATCACTGTTAAAGTGAGATTTCTGTGGGAAAAGCAAGTATTACAATAAAATAAAAAAATATGATAATGCCCTCCCCCCACCCAGTTTACACACACTATACTCGAGTATATACGGTATATAAATATGTATATTTAAATTCTATGTGTATATTTATGTAATCTTTTCACATAATTATCTAATTTTGCTAACTACAACTTGAGGGACCTGCCTGACAAGCCAGGCAGAAAGTCCAGAGAATTTAATTTGCAAGCACTATATTTAACCCTGTAACTTTCCAAGACACTATAAAACCTGTACTTGGGGCAGGGGGGGTACGATTTTACTTGGGAGACTTTGCAGAACACAAATATTACTGTTTCAAAACTTTACATTGTATTACAACTATGATATTGCCAGTGAAAGTGCAATTTTTTTTGCATTTTTCACACACAAACAGCACTTCTGAAGATATTATTGTGATACGTTTTACTGAAGCACTAATATTTGTATTCAGCGAAGTCTCCCGACTAAAACATTTACCCCCATGTACAGGTTTTATGATGTTTTGGAAAGTAAGAGATTCCAATATAAGGCTTGCATTTCAGTTTTTTTTCACATTAAAATTTGCCAGATTAGTAATGTCGTTTGAGACGTATGGTTGCCCAGGAATGAGAATTACCCCTGTGTTGGCATACCATTTGCAAAAGTAGACAACCCAAGGTATTGAAAGTGGGGTATGTCAAGTCTTTTTCTAGTAGCCACTAGGTCAAAGTTGCAGTCATTCATTTTTGGTTTTTTTTTTTTGTTTTTTTCACACACAAACAAATGTTTGTGACTAAGTGGCTCCTAAAAAAGACTAGACCTACCCCATATTAAATACATGGACCATTCCTGGGCTCCCATATGGTTTCAACTGTAACATTACCAATCTGGCAAAATTCTGTGTGTGTGTGTGTAAACTGAAAAATTGAACATGCTATATTTGACCCTGTAACTTTTGAAAACCCTATAAAACCTGTTCATGGGGGGTACTGTTGTACTTGTGAGACATTGCTGATTACAAATTTGTATTTTATCGCAGTAAAAGCCAACAGTATTGACATTCACAGTTAAAATGCCACATAGAACTAAAAAATATATAACTTTTTTTAATCTAAATGTTTTTTACACTTTTTTTAGATTTTATTCCTAAATTGTGTGTATATATATATAATTTGATGTGAAATGAAAGCCCTGTTTCGCCTGAACAAAAATATATTTATAATTAACCCCTTAACGCCGTTATGGCGTACCATGCCGTCACGCATTAAATGGGCTTTAAAGCCGTTGCGACGGCATGGTACGCCGTAACGGCTTAAGCCCCCAAGAAGAGAGGTGTACTTACCTCCGCCGCGATCCTCTTCTGGGGGGCTGCCTGAGAGCCCAGGCAGTCCCCTTCCGGCAAATGAGGCCCCCGGGGGCCATGTGATCGCTCTCAAAGAGCGATTACATGGCCTCCTATAGCTGGCTGTGGATCTGCCAGCAGGGGGACTGTCTGAAATATCAGACAGTCCCCCTGCTGGTAGGAGGTGTAAAAAAAATAAATTAGACATGTGTAAAAATAAAATAAATATATTATATATATATATAATATATATACAAATTATATATATGTAACGTCATACAAAGTGTATTTTAATATTAATATAAGTACATATTACATAAGTATTATATATGTATATATATTATATATATAATAGATGTACATATATATTATATATAAATACGTATAATTAAAATAATAAATAAATAAAATAAATAAATAAAATATTGAAACAAAATTTAATATAAATTATATATGCATATGTAATTTCATTCTAACTGTATTTTGTTATTAATATATATATATCGGTAACAAAATACACTTAGAATGACATTCTATATATATATCTATCTATATATAAAATACAAAAAACCGCAAATATATATATATATATAGATAAATACATATAATTACATAAAAGATTACATTAGTATACGCGTAGAATTTAAATACCTATAAATGCATATATATTAAAATTCTACGTGTATATTTAAATAATCTTTTAACGTAATTATGTGATTTGATTAATTAAAATTTGATTGACATGCCTGACAACACAGGGAGAAAGTGCAGAGAATTTAATTCGCAAGCACTATATTTGACCCTGTAACTCTCCAAGACACCATAAAACCTGTACATAGGGGGTACTGTTTTACTCGGGAGACTTCGCTGAACTCAAATATTAGTGTTTCAAACTGGTAAATTGTATTACAACGATGATATTTTAAGTAAAAGTTACGTTTTTCGCATTTTTTACAAGCGAACGACACTTTTATGGTCTATATTATTGTTGTAATATGTTTTACTGTTTTAAAACACTAATATTTGTGTTTAGTGAAGTCTCCCAAGAATAACAGTACCCCCCATGTACAGGTTTTATGGTGTTTTGGAAAGCTAGAGAGTCACATATTAGGCTTGCATTTCATTTTTTTCACATTGAAATTTGCCAGATTGGTTATGTTGCCTTTGAGAGCGTATGGTAGCCCAGGAATGAGAATTACCCCCATGATGGCATACCATTTGCAAAAGTAGACAACCCAAGGTATTGCAAATGGGGTATGTCCAGTCTTTTTTAGTAGCCACTTAGTCACAAGCACTGGCCAAATATTAGTTTTTTGCTTTTTTCACACAAAAACAAATATGAACGCTAACTTTGGCCAGTGTTTGTGACTAAGTGGCTACTAAAAAAGACTAAACATACCCCACGTTCAATACCTTGGCTTGTCTACTTTTTCAAATGCTATGCCATTATGGGGGTAATGCTCATTCCTGGCTACCACACCGTCTCAAAGGTAACATTACTAATCTGGAAAATTTCAATTTGAAAATGGAATGTTCTATATTTGACCCTGTAACTTTCCAAAACAACATAAAACCTGTTAATGGGGGGTACTGTTGTACTCGTGAGACATTGCTGATTACAAATCTGTGCATTTTTTTGCAGTAAAACCTAACAGTGTTATGACATTCACAGTTAAAATGTCAGACGGAAATGCACATTTTAAAAAAAATCTTATTTTCTCACATTTTTTTAAAATTTTATTCATAATGAATTATGTTCCATATATGAATAGTTAATGATAGATTAAAGCCCTGTTTCTCCTGAACAAAATTATATATAATAAGTGTGGGTGCATATAATTTGAAAGAGGGGAACTACGGGTGAACAGACATATAGCGCAAATTCCAGTTTTTGTTTACGTTTTGTTTTGATCAGAACGTGCACTATTGACTCCGTCCTGAAGGGGTTAAGTGAGGGTGCACTTAATTTGAAATAAGTAAATTATGGTTGAACAGACATAAATAATGCAAATTTCAGTTTTTGTTTTCATTTTGTTTTGATCAGAACGTGTACAATTGCCTCCTTCCTTAAGGGGTTAAAGTAATCCAAATTTTAAATGCTCACCATGAACTATTGTCCAGTGTCCTTGCTGTCAATATGTAAGCATTTCAATCTATCGAAACACATCACTCCAAAAAAATATGAATTCTAATCATGCATTGCTTCATTTCTAAAACGTATTGTTTTTGTGTGTGTGTGTATTTTATATCTATCATGGTTTTGTGAATTGCACTTAACCCTCAAGAAGTTTTCCTCTGCATCAAATGAGTTTCTCAATGGTTTTTGTTTTACTATTCATCAGAGGGAGAATCATCTGGACTAGAAACCTTGGCTGGGCACAAAAGGTACAGTTATGAATTCTTTTTTGGTTTGTTTTTTTTGCGGGGGGAGAGTTTGTTTCAATATTAAATATTAATGCATTGATTTCATTTTAAGAGGGCATAACTCAGAAGGTGATGTAAATGAACTTTTAAAGAAAGTTCCTCGTGTCAGTCTTGAACGCTTGGATGTTGACCTTAATCCTGACACTCAACCACCAGTCTTCAAAGTATTCCCAGGAACCACAAATGAGGATTATAATTTAATTGTAATAGAAAGAGGGAATGCTCCTGGGGAACCTGTTGTGAAAGTAAGTATTTAACTACTTTACCTTGATTGACCTACTGAAACCAGAGTAAAAAAAATGTTTAGAACAAGAATTCCTTAAAACTTTACACAAATGTTTAGAAGTCTAGTTTCTCTGTTCCAGCATTATGATCTAATCTCTGTGCATGCTGCATTAGTATCCTTGTATCATATACAGAATGTAAAGTTTAAAATAAAAAAACTATTTGTTTTTAAGTACATGTAACCTGCCAACATTATTAATGTTTGTAAGTTTATTATAAGAGAGGATAGTTTAATAGCATAACCCTTTTGTTTTTTTTAGGAAGAGGCCATGGAAACTAATATTCCTATTCCCACAATTGAATCCAGTGACGAAAAACCATGCATTATTCGTTCAGATGGTTTGCCCGAAGCTCTACAGCCTGCTATCAGACCCTCTAGTGTTGCAAGTGACAGTGCTTCTTCTGATTTTCAAGGCTCTAGCAGTGGTGGCTTTTCAGAACCTGGCATCACAAATCTCTGCAAGGTGTGCCAGAAAGAAGGGGTGCTGCTAGCATGTAATCAGTGTAAAACCACCTTCCATAAAGAATGCCATCTGCCATCCATCATGGAGTTGCAAAGGTACTCATTTGTTTCCAGTGACTCACGAGTCACTATAAATATATTCTCTTGCACAAAGTATTTTATTCCTTTCTGATCATCTGCATAGTAAATCATAAGTGCTGTTACTTTCCTCCTAAATGTTTTTAGTGGAGAATGGAAATGTATGCTGTGCCAGGACTTAACTGCTAAGAGTGATCAGAGTGCTGATGATCTTCCACCAGCAGACCTAAGCCACCCTATGTTATCGTCAACTGACCAGAAGGTTTGTATATTTTACAAGAACATATAAATGCTAATTTTGCTGTTTTCTAGTCGATGGGGTAGCATTGTTTATGGTGCTACATAAAATTTACTACATTGTATTTTTAGAGCTGTGCATATTCGACATATCAAGAGGCATTATGCATATGTAAATAAACATAAATATTTTAGATTAATTTTAGTTGTCTTGGAGAAAGATGGATGGTGATCTTTTTTTGGAATAAATACAAATATGGACTTATAGTTTGTATACTATGTTTTTTTTTTTGTTTTTTTTTTTGTTTTTAAATGGTGATGTTAATTCTTTTGTTCTTGCCAGAAATGTGAACGTTTGTTGTTAGAACTTCTCTGCCATGAACCCTGTCGGCCTTTTCACAGGCTGTCTACTGGCGCGGTAAGTAATTTTGTGTTTAAATGTCTAGAGGATTTATTTAAAAGATTGTTTGGCCTATTAATCCAGCTCTCTTAATAAATCTATCTATCTCTATCTCACATTTACAGTGCTGTTACTACTGGATTCTGGGTTGCCATATGCAAATTACAAACCACCTTTATTTCTGTGTTTTTAAATGTATCTTTAAGTGTGTGTGACTGGCTGCTGTATTTTACATATATGTGTGTAATTGTGTGAATCTGACTGTGCGTATGTGCAAGTGACACTGCAAAAATACACTCCTGCATTCACACAAGGGGCCTTTATGCATATTTCTTTTAAATCTAAATTAAATGCATATAGCACACCGTCATTGCACCCATAACAAACATCAGAAACGGAGGTGCAGAACCAGTTTCTAGCACACTGGATCACCAGAGATCAGCATCCCCCCTCCCTGCAAGGTAACAGGGAAGACTGTATAATAAAAAGCGATAAAATAAATATTAAAGCCCTTTTACAAACACTATACATATGCCTATTGGTGGCTAGCTGTCAGAACAGAGATTCAGTTTTCACAGCGGAAGCGTCTCTAGTGGCTGTCAGTAACCTTGCAACGTATCTATTAAATGACAATGCTTTACATTGCAGGTTTAACACCACTGTATCTAGACCACTTCATTGAGATGAAGTGGTCTTGGGTGTCTTCAGTGGTCCTTTAATGAACCGAATCGAAAACAATTGGATGTACCTGATTATGCTGCTTATATTTAATTCTGCATTTTCACCTACCCTATGATTTTGTTTGTTCCTTTCTAAATCCATGGAAAATCACCCCATTAAAGGACCACTCTAGGCACCCAGACCACTTCAGCTTAATGAGGTGGTCTGGGTGCCAGGTCCCTCTAGGATTAACCCTTTTTTTTATAAACATAGCAGTTTCAGAGAAACTGCTATGTTTATACTGAGGGTTAATCCAGCCTCCAAAACCTCTAGTGGCTGTCTCATTGACAGCCGCTAGAGGCGCTTGCGTGCTTCTCACTGTGAAAATCACAGTGAGAGCACGCAAGTGTCCATAGGAAAGCATTGTAAATGCTTTCCTATGCGACCGGCTGAATGCGAGCGCGGCTCCTGCCGCGCATGCGCATTCAGCCGATGACGTTGCAAGGAAGAAGGAGAGGAGGAGGAAAGCTCCCCGCCCGGCGCTGGAGAAAGAGGTAAGTTTAACCCCCTTCCTCCCCCCAGAGCCCGGCGGGAGTGGGTCCCTGAGGGTGGGGGCACCCTCAGGGCACTCTAGTGCCAGGAAAACGAGTATGTTTTCCTGGCACTAGAGTGGTCCTTTAATCTGAAATAATTTTATGTTTCCTTCATGTTTTACTTGCATTAAAGTGGTTTTTAACCTATATCTTTTCCTATTGGTTATTTTTCTGATCTGCTTCCTTGACCATTGGTCAGTATAAATGTAAGTCTAGGGAGTTGTTTCAAAGACTAGCCTTTATGTAGCCCTCCACCATGCATCATACAACAAATCATATCTAGCATGGACTACCCTGTTTGAGCTCTTATTCATTTTTCATTCATTCTTGGCAATATTGGTATCTGTGAAACAAATGTTTTTTTTCTGTTCTGTTTGTTAACTTGAAATTCTAGGAGAATGACCCATTAATTGACTTGACATTGATAAGAGCAAAGCTTCAGCAAAAATTGTCACCTTTGTACAGCACCCCTGAAGACTTTGTTCGCGACATATGGTTGATGTTCAGAAATGTCAGCAAGCTTGCAGAGGTAAGTTATGATTTTAAGTATACATATTTAGTAGAATGGTTCATCGTGACTGATATTTAACTGATGCCGCAAAAACCTTTTAGAGCATAATCCTCTTGAACTTTTACTCAAGCTTTGTAAACTTCAAAAATAAGTTTGTTGAATTTTTAGGATTCAATTTGAGTGATGGCTATCCAGAGGTAAGTAATAGGAAGCAGTGCCATCCTTTATCTATCCCCAATGGAGTAGATTTGGGTAATCTCAAGAATTGTATGAAGAGTGGGAGGGGGATATAAAAAAATGCATAATTAAATGCATGCATGTCTTCATTTGGGTATATCTACAAAACTAATTTTAATTATTGGGGGGGGATAAAGGGCAATGGAGTTTAAAAATGAAAGCAACTGGGGGCATTGCTTCCAACTCCCTTATCACAACTCCTGGTATGGAACTATATGCTAAATATTTCCCTCAGCAATACAAGCTGAAGAGTGGTGTGCTGTTTCCTGCTGCTTCTCTTTATAACCCATCACCCACTGGCAGAGTAAAGGGCATTTGGGTAGGACCCTGCACAAAGATACCCCTTTTTAAATTCATTACCTCCAATCCTGTAACACAGAGGACTGGGGGGCAAAGAGCTGTAAGCCTCATGGTGCTGTCAGCTTGTAATCCAAAAATTAATTTCAAAAAAATTAATGAATGACCGAGACGAATTTAGTCCATTAAGCAATTTTTTTTCATTTCTTTTGTTATTTAAGTCATAAGTTCCTTTTTGAGTCACTGAAAATTCAGGAGAATTCACGTTAGTCTGAAAACAAATCCACAAGTCTAGTAGTCTCTAAATCAGGGTTGGCAGTCTACGGCACTCCAGATATTGTGGACTATACTTCCCATAATGCTGACAACTCATCAGGGTAGATGTAGTCCATAACATTTGGAGTGCCGAAGGTTGTCTACTCCTGCTCTAAATTCTGGTGGATTTGTTTGTCATACTGCTGACCTTGCTATGCTTTGGAATGGGAATATCAGTGCCTTGCCTATTCCTCAGCTGCTATCTTCTGAATTGTTGAATGTTGATCCTTTTAATGTGTTACGGTATTACATGGTTTTCATAAAGAGAAGTAAAATGTGGTATAGTTTCCTTAGCACGCTTGGCATTATTCAGATTTCTGATGTTTGACCTATTGTATACAAAAATTCCAGTATTATGCAAGTTCAGAAAAGCTATTCATTCTAATCGTGGTTGTGTGTTTTGACAAATTATAATGGTGCTATTTGGCTTTTGTGGCCGAGCGCATTTTAACAAAAAAAATCTTTCCTTTTTAATCCTGTGCTAGGACAAAGCTGTGGTACAATCCATAATAGAATTGCAATCTTTCTGTGAAGCAAGATTAAACACACTCTTTGGGGACCGTAAGTTCTCATGCCTTCTTGGGGAGACACTGGGTGAAGAAGAACCACAAAGCGAGAGTATTACCCAGCGAAGTTCTCCAATGAGCACAACAAGTGAGAGTGTATCATCTGTTAAGAACATCGCTGATCAGGATTAATTATTGCAGGCTGTATTTATCTGTGGTCAAATCAAAGTGGACATGCGCATCTTATTTCATTCAACATCAGTGCTGCGCAAATAACTGGACTGTTCAAGTGAATTTACCCCTTCTGTCTTTCTAGATGAACATGCTGCCACTGGAATTGAACAATGTTTTTCCTAGGCAGTTTAAAAAATAAAAAAACTCTTTGGGAGAAGACTGTAATGCTCTACAATAAACATAGGATTGCTAAATTAACATTCATGTATTTAGCGAGCTCTTATTTGTTGCATCATACCCTATACCATCTCCTAACTAAACTTTTGACTTTTGCATTCACGTATTATCCCTTTGTTTCTCGTGTTACACTATTCCATTTCTTAATGTTTCACTTGCAGTGATCTGAGAGCAATGGGATATTAAAATAAAATATTTGTAATCTAGTTAGACTCTACCCCTTTCTTTCTTCCGCTAGTGGTTATGTCTGCCACTTCCACTTTAAGTGTTGACACTGCTTCTCTAAAGTCCATACAACATGACCTTTTGAAACATGTAATCTTTTAAAACTTTACAGGTTTCCCCTCTCTACCCAGCATTAAAGTGGAACTGTCACTTCCCTGGAAAGTAACACCATTGAAGAAAACACTGGAAATCTGTTTTTAAGCTTTGGCTCTTCTTTTTTTAATTTTTTTTTTCTTCATATGATGCTAATAAAGAACAATTTTAGCAAGTGACATCAAAATTCAGTCTACAATTGTTTTTTTATGTAATGTCAGGGAGCTAAGATAGGGCAATCCAGTTCCCGATCAGGTGTCTGAACCTCTACATTTTAATTTTATTTTTTCAGACCTCACAAAACCTGTTTGGTAAATGTTGCTTATAAATATACAGATTACAAATCCTGGGAAGTGACTGTTCCCTTTAACACAGGACCAAATCATACTGTTACTATGTGATGTTTTATTTATGGTTTTTGTCAAGAACAGTCCCTTTTTAAATGCTTAACCATATTTTTTCATCTTTACAAGAAGGGCACTAGATGGGAGAATGTTTTCTGCACGATATGTAAAGAAGGACTTTAAAGACATATCATTTTTTTTAATACAAAAAGATTACAACTCATACCCACCTTCTTAATATTAGAGGGATTACGTGAAATGACTTAACTACTTAGTTCTTTGTTTTTTCCATGAGAATGGAATCTAAGCAGTTCTCAATCCTAGTTTCCCAATGGGCAAACTCTTGTGTGAAAATTGGTGTACTAAGAACAATAATGATTTAAACACTAGGCCCCTTTGGGTTGTATTTTTTTTTTTTTTCCTATTTTTCTTTTAAACTAAAAACTGTACTGTGGATCTTTTTAAGATGCGGTAAATTAAAAATCTTATTCACAATAATTATTTCTCTCTCATTCAGGATTATAGGTGTTTATTTTAATGTGCTGTTTGAACTAGAATTCTAGCAAAAAGGGTCTGCATTGAAAAGCCTAAAGGCAATGCGAATACATTTCAAATAATGCAATCTTTACAGCTTCTGCCAAGGGTTTATTTAAACTTTTTTTTTTTTTTTTTTTTTTTTTTTTTAATCGTCTCCACCTTTTAGTTACATAATCCATTTTTACAAAATACCTTTTATGTAAATAAAAAGTACCTTTCTTTTTGTCGTTTAATGGCTTTTTTAGTTCGCCTGACTTCTTTTTTTAAGCCTGCCAGTGCCAATTCCTTGGTCAGCACATACACTGAAAGTGTTATTTGGGGTGGTTCTCTGCATTAGCTCTTGGCATGTAGCAAGTTTAGTTTGGTCCTATAAAGTGGATCACTTTGTAAGCAAAGCACATCTGTCCCAAACAGCCAGTATCGGAAGCGATTTCATTTAGTCATGAGCTGAAAAGTTACACTTCTATTTTTTTTTTTTCCCCCTTCCTTCCCATATGTCAAGTTCCAATTCTGAGCTTTTCAACAGATGCGTTGTTTTTCTTGTATCACTACGGTTTACGATCTGACTCTAAACCTGTTTTCCCTATTACTGTTGTAGTCTTTTAAAGTGTATCCTCATTATCCAATGTGCTGTTCTGTTTGCATAGTTATCAGCTATATCTGGTGATAACATTTTGTAAGAGCAGTGAACAGTTACAACTTTTTTTTTCCCTTTGTGGTTTTTGTATTAAATAAAGAATCTTTAAAACTGTAGAAGTTAAAATGTTTTTTGTGTCCACTCCCTTCTCCAAAGTAGCATATTTTCATCTATTATGCCGTTCTTTATTTACAAATAACTGCATATATATTTTAGAATGCATTCATGTGGAATAATAAACAGTTTAAACTTTATGCATTAGCTTCTTTAAAAAGAAGCATAATTTTGCCCTAGGTATTTTAAGTCTACTTGATACAACCAACTCTGGTGTGGTTTTTGTTTTGTTTTTTTTCTTCTTCATTATGAATTAACGCATTACGTTTCCTGTAAATGCTTTGCAAATCTCACACTTGACAAATCAATAGGAGGAGTACTGGCATGCATGCGCAGTCTTTTCACAGTTAAAAGCAATGGGAGCTGATTAACACTGCTTTTAGCTTCCATGAATATTTATAAAGTAAAGTGTACTGGTGTACATGAGAAACTCCTGCTTATTTCAATCCATAGCTGTACAGCAAGGTCTGAGCTGAACCCACGCTGACAGTATGAATATGAACATTTTTCTTTGTAACTTTCTTCTTTATAGGGAGAGTTATGAGGTGCACAGAGCATTATTCGGGCTTCACCTGTGCTGGGATAACATCTGAGTGACTTTCTGGTCCATGTATGAATTTACTTTTTTAAGGCATTTATTTACGTAGTAAATTTGGACACAACAGAATTTTTCAGCTAGTCCAAGTCAAAGGAACATGTTATGTCTTGCAAGCTATGGTACTTAATGGCGTTGGGTCATAGTAAGTCCTAACATTTTTGTGTGAGACTGCGCACAGCTCTTTAAATATATGTAGTTGCAAATTGGTGTGAGCTGGGTTAAATCCCTGCTCATACAAAGGAACCCAGATATCCATTAATACCTGGCACTACTGTCAGCTTGCCCCACAATAAAATCATCATGGTTCAAAGGATCGTGCTCAGCTGTGGTGATTCTCCAGCTGCTCAAGTGAGATCCCCACCAGGATTAGAGACCCTGAATGTCCACCTGCTGATTGTGTTCAGTGCTGGACTTGTTTTGCCAGTAGCCCAGTTTCAGCATTACAGGGAGATCCCCTGTCATGCTGAAAACATGGATGGTTTAACCCCCAAAGTCGGTGTTCCAGCACAAGATCGCTCTACCACCTTATTTTATTGGACATCTTGGATAACTGAAGGCTTGGGCAGGGGCACCAATAAGACAATTAGATTCCCCATGGTTAAAAAAAAAAAGATACAAAACCCTCTTAAGTGTTCCCAAACCAGTCCTCTTCTTCTTCCTCCCCCCCACCAGCCCAGGATTTAGGGATTACCAATTTGTGTCTAAGGCAGTGGTTCCGAAACCTTTTAGGTTCAAGGCGCCCTTAATATTTCAATATTTTCCAAGGCACCCCAAGTCAAAACCATTTTTTAGGTTGTTTATATGTACAGCGCAGCTGCATATACTGGGCCCCTGTTTAGCAGAAATGCTTGTTCAAGCGCAGATCCAGAACCTAATCTTGGGAGGGGCACTGGTAGATTATTTAAAGAAACAATCCAGGCACAATAACTACAACAGCACTTTGAAGTGGTTATAGTGCTGTAGTGCCCTCCCAGAGTAAGTAGTCAAACTGTTTAAGAACAATTTGACAATTTACTTGGGGTCTGCCGGGATAGGGGCCGTAGTGCAGTCAGTGTATGGGAGTGCATTGTGTTTGTGGAGGATGTAGTCTGTGTATGTGGGGCAGTTTGTGCGTGAGGGGTACAGTGTGTATCGGGAAGGGGGGTGGCAGTGTGTGTATGGAGGGAGTTAGTGTCTGTGGGGGTAAGAGGGCAAATTAATAGATTTTTTTTTAGCAAAAATTTTCATTTCCCCCTTCCCTGCTTTCCTTTGCCTGGGAGGGAGGACAGTACTAATTCCTGGTGGAGAAGCCCTGGTTGTCCTAGTGGTGAGAGTGAACTCTAACCTGCAGCTCTTGGGCTAGAGTTCACTCTCGCGAGATTCAGAGCGTTGCACCAAGTTCACAAGAGTAGAACCCCTGGTCCCCTTTCTCTCTCTGTCTCTCCCGCTCCCTCCGGCTACAGCATTACACTGCTAGCGGGCCGGTGGGGAGATCTCTCATAACTCCTCCGGTCCTTCAGCACTGGCAGGGGAGAGTGAGGCACAGTTCCTGATGCTATGATCATAGCACCAGGAAAATATCTTGTGGCGCCCCTGTGTGGCACAGTTAGGGAACCGCTGGTCAAAGGTGAAGTTGTACAATTTGTGCATTCAGCCCCTTAAGCTAGAGACCTCTTGGCTGCATAAACTTAATTTTGATGAATTTGTTATGGTGTCTGGGGTGTTAATAAAACAAAAAAAAGTCACCATTATATAGGTGCGGTTTACTGGGTATTCAGGGGGAGAGGCTGAATCCTGGCCAGGTATGCAAAACCACTGACAATGTGAGCATAAAATTAATTTTTACTTACCGTAAATTTTTTTCCCTTAAATTATAAGCAGTTCAAGTAACATAATGATTACTATATTACTTAGGACGGATATAATTTAAAAAAAAAAACCACACACATTTAAGACTCCTTTCTTTTAGGATATAAATGTTAAATCTCAACCACTGCCCCAGAAAATACCCAAGCCAAGGAATACAGCAAAAAAATATTTTTTAAATCGCTAAACTTGCAGAGTGAGAGCAGTTCTGCATTGAGCTTTTTAGGCTTTCATAATTGCCACTTCTATCCATCTTAGGGTAGCAGTAGATGCTGCTTCATCTTTTCTTGTTCCCGAAGGGAGAAATAGATGATCCACCCAGATCTGAAGGACTCTAGAGACTGAAGTCATAACCACTGCTGGATGTGGACCAGAACCAATTGCCAAATCAGCTTTGACAAGCATGACAGGGGATCTCCCTAGTCTATTCTCCATGGGTTCCATTAGAGAAGCCATGTTATCAATGTAAGTGTGGTTCTTTTTGCTCGAATTACAGCGGCATTAATGTTTGGAACAGAATACAAAGATTTACGTTTCTTTGGTGTTGAATGGATAAACCTTAGGAATCTTCCCTTGTAGTGTCTTCCCTGGCTTGTTCCATTCTTCATGAATGATAGCATAGTGCAGGGATAGGCAACCTTTGGCACCCCAGCTGTTGACTACTTCCCCCATAATGCTGGCAAAGCATCATGGAATGTGTTGTTCAAAACATCTGGAGTGCCGAAGGTTGTCTGTGCCTATGCCTGACATAGTGCAAGGAAGTTGATGGTCTAGAACAGTGGCTCCGAAACCAGTCCTCAAGTACCCCCTAATAGTCCAGGATTTAGGGATTACCCATTTGTGTCAAAGGTTTTTTTTGTTTGTTTGTTTTGTTTTTTTATTTAAAGAAAAAAAAAAAAAAAACAACACTACTTTAAACACATGATAATCCATAAATCCTGGACTGGTAGGGGGTACTTGAGGACTGGATTGGGAACCCCTGCTCTAGAAGAGGTTTGATGCATAAACGTCTGTTCTCTCCTCTGGAGTGTGCAGCGTGTCTGTTACAAGAGATATGAGCTTGTCCACTGGTCTCCTGTTAATCGCTTTGTTCCAGGGTTCACTAGCTCCTGCTGCTTCTTTAGAGTGGACTATGTCACTATCTGAATCCAAAGATGATGTGGCAGGTTTTGATTTTTTTTGAGCATGGAAATGACATGGCCTTATGATTTTATATATATATATATGTATATATATATATATATATATTTACAGTCCATCACATCAAGAATTCTGTGGTCTCACCTCGTTTTTCTACGGTCACATATAGGGGGAAGTGGGAAAATAAGCCATTGAATGAAATTAAGAAATAAGACCATCTGAATAAATTTTAAGAATTTTTTTTAGAAATGTAAGAATCAGGCTAATATGAAAAGTTAACTTAATCAGGTAAGAATAAGCAGAGGCCGCTAATGTGAGCGGAATACAGCCGTATGCCAAAAAGTAGCTTGGTTTAATTTAATTTTCCATGGATTTTTTTTTTTTTGGTGCATGTTCCTTTAAATCTTTGGTTATGCGCGTGCCCTGCTCATTTGCAGGGGCTCCAAGCACTGAAGAGAAAATGATTCAGAGCCGCCTGTTCATCGTGGCTGAGATTATTGAGCTGAACAGACATGGGGGAACTCTCTCCAAAACGGAGAGCTGGAAATAATAAGATAAAAGAGAGGCCAGAAGGCCTTACAGATGCCTCAACCCAATCTGCTCAAGCATAACTTACCAGGAGAATGCTTCCCACTTCACCCAGTCGTTGGGGAGGGGACACACCAAGGAGGACTATACCTACATGCTGCACACAAGTTTTTAACTATATGAAGTATCCTACGCAGCAGTTTCCTACCCTAGTAGGAAACCTGAACCAGTTAGTCCTGCCCAGGCAGGCTGTTTACTTGTTCCTTCCGGGGAGGCTGAACTCCCCAGGTAGTACCATGTTAAACATGGTATATGAGACCCAAACAAATAGAATTATACAGGGGAATAAACTATCACTTCCTGTCAATTGGAACGGGAAAAAAAAGACTGGGGTGTTCAGGGGGATGGGGGATTTTATTGAGTTTGTTCCTGTCCTGACAGCTGGGGAGGAGCTTTATCCATTAGTAATGCTGCCATGTTTAGCCAGGAGAGTTGTGAATCGAGGACCAGATAGTGGCCTTGCATATTTATTCCGGAGTGGCAAAGGCCTGGGAGGCAAAGTGAGACTGTAAGAAAAGAGTAGAAAGATACAAACATTTAGAAGCCAGCAAAATGGCTTCTTTAATCCAACATGCAATTGAATAGAGCCTTTGGATGCTATTTTGCACCTTTTAAGGCCTTGGTATAGAATGAACAGCTGTTTAAACTTTCTAAATTCACTAGGTCTGCCAAGATAGATCTACAGTGTTATTTTTCATTTAACAAAACGTTAAGAAGTATAATTTTGTGGTTAATGTTAAAGGATAACTATAGTGTCAGGAAAACAAGTTCCTGACACTATATACAGTTGCAATAAAAAGTGTGTGAACCCTTTGTAATGATATGGATTTCTGCACAAATTGGTCATAAAATGTGATCTGATTATCATCTAAGTCACAACACTAGACAATCACAGTCTGCTTAAACTAATAACACACAAAGAATAAAATGTTGCCATGTTTTTATTGAACACACCATGTAAACATTCACAGTGCAGGTGGAAAAAGTATGTGAACCCTTGGATTTAATAACTGGTTGAACCTCCTTTGGCAGCAATAACTTCAACCAAACGTTTCCTGTAGTTGCAGATCAGACGTGCACAACGGTCAGGAGTAATTCCTGACCATTCCTCTTTACAGAACTGTTTCAGTTCAGCAATATTCTTGGGATGTCTGGTGTGAATCGCTTTCTTGAGGTCATGCCACAGCATCTCAATCGGGTTGAGGTCAGGACTCTGACTGGGCCACTTCAGAAGGCGTATTTTCTTCTGTTTAAGCCATTCTGTTGTTGATTAACTTCTATGCTTTGGGTCTTTGTCCTGTTGCAACGCCCATCTTCTGTTAAGCTTCAGCTGGTAGACAGATGGCCTTAATTTCTCCTGCAAAATGTCTTGATAAACTTGGGAATTAATTTTTCCTTCAATGATAGCAATCCGTCCAGGCCCTGACGCAGCAAAGCAGCCCCGAACCATGATGCCCCCACCACCATACTTCACAGTTGGGATGAGGTTTTGATGTTGGTGTGCTGTGCCTCTTTTTCGCTACACAT
This sequence comes from Pelobates fuscus, assembly GCF_036172605.1. Classification (NCBI taxonomy): domain Eukaryota; kingdom Metazoa; phylum Chordata; class Amphibia; order Anura; family Pelobatidae; genus Pelobates; species Pelobates fuscus. The sequence continues at coordinate 84,806,107 of NC_086327.1, read as the reverse complement.
AGTGTTGTGTGTTTCTTACAAACAACTCAACTTTGGTTTCATCTGTCCACAGAATATTTTGTCAGTACTGCTGTGGAACATCCAGGTGCTCTTGTGAAAAACTGTAAACGTGCAGCAATGTTTTGTTTGGACAGCAGTGGCTTCCTCTGTGGTATCCTCCCATGAAATCCATTCTTGTTTAGTGTTTTACATATTGTAGATTCGCTAACAGGGATGTTAGCATTTGCCAGTGACTTTTGTAAGTCTTTAGCTGACACTCTAGGATTCTTCTTCACCTCATTGAGCAGTCTGCGCTGTGCTCTTGCAGTCATCTTTACAGGACGGCCACTCCTAGGGAGAGTAGCAGCAGTGCTGAACTTTCTCCATATATAGACAATTTGTCTTACCGTGGACTGATGAACAGCAAGGCTTTCGGAGATACTTTTATATCCCTTTCCAGCTTTATGCAAGTCAGCAATTCTTAATCGTAGGTCTTCTGAGAGCTCTTTTGTGCAAGGCATCATTCACATCAGGCAATGCTTCTTGTGAAAAGCAAACCCAGAACTGGTGTGTGTTTTTTATAGGGCAGGGCAGCTGTAACCAACACCTCCAATCTCATCTCATTGATTGGACTCCAGTTGGCTGACATCTCACTCCAATTAGCTCTTGGACATGTCATTAGTCTAGGGGTTCACATACTTTTTCCACCTGCCCTGTGAATGTTTACATGGTGTGTTCAATAAGAACATGGCAACATTTCATTCTTTGTGTGTTAATAATTTAAGCAGACTGTGATTGTCTATTGTTGTGACTTAGATGATGATCAGATCACATTTTATGACCAATTTGTGCAGAAATCCATATCATTCCAAAGGGGTCACATACTTTTTCTTGCAACTGTAACCCTTAGGTCCCCCCTCCCACTGGGCTGAAGGGGTTAAAACCCCTTCAGCTACTTACTTTGATCCAGTTCCGGGCTCCCTCGGCGCTGGTGACCTCTCCTCCCACTCCAACGTCAGCTCCTGAGTTGAGCGGAATGCGCATGCGCGGCCAGAGCCGCATGCGCATTAAAAACGCCCATAGCAATGCATTTCTCAATGCTTTCCTATGGATGTTCTGCACGCTAAATGCGATTTTCTCATTCAGCGTCGCAGAAGCGCCTCTAGCAGCTATCAGGAAGACAGCGACTAGAGGATGGATTAACCCTGCAATGTAAACATAGTAGTTTCTCTGAGCTGAGTGGTCTGGGTGACTATAGTGGTCCTTTAACAGTTCATGGTACTTTAGCGCAAAAGGTGGATGGAGTCTGAGTACCACTTTCCCAATATGGCAAACCAAGTATGGTGGATTGCAAACCATTGTCTGAATTTCTCAAAATCTTTTAGTAGAAGTGATTTCTACCATAGAAATAGTTTTCCAGGTAAGGACATTCAGATGACAATCGTGGAGGGTTTAATGTAGAGCAGAAAGAACCAAATTAAGGTTCCACAGGGGAATCATATCTCTGATGGTGGGAGTCAAATTAGAGACCGTTCTGATAAAATGAGACACCAGAGGCCAAATCTCTAATGGAATAAAAACTGCTGAGGGGGGTGCAGCTTAGCTTTTGAGGTGGATGGACGTGTGTTTCCTCTGCTCTGACAATAATTGAGCTATTTTGGCATACTTAAAGCATTATAGTGGCTATAACCTGAAAATTATTGTAACCCAGCTTCACTCTACCAAGGATGGGCTGTAAATCCAAGAAAGCACGATCAGAAAAACCCAGATTGGGGGGGGGGGCTATATCGGGCACCTCTTCTGTTGGGCCGAGAGTGCTGCTGGGCCTGCAATGGCCTCTTAGCAGGGCTGTTCAGAGTTTTCGGAGGAGCTGTCGGCAGATGCAGAGGATGACATTCTGCCAGCACGACTGGCAGCTACCAGCGCCCCAGGGCAGATTGACTCAACACAGTTAAAAGTTATGAAGGCCCTACTTGCTGAACTGCAGTCTACGATCTTAGCAGATGTTGCAGCACTCCAGGTGGATCTCACTGGCCTGAGGGGACAACTCCAGATGGTGGAAACTACCACGAACTGCTAGAGCAATCTTCCCAGGAGGTGATCAGCCATTCTCGAGGATGCACACCTTCGATATAACTTAAAGATGAGGGTCAATCCTAATGAATTTGAGACAGCTGAAGTACTCCACTTCCTCCAGAGGCTTTTTACAGCCTTGTTAACCCCTAAGCTGGCTTAAAAGAAACTGCTGGAAGGCTTTTTTAGGCTCCTTAAACCAGCCAGAGCACCAACTGCTGTGACACGAGATGTGGTGGTCCAGTTTGAAACCAGCTGTGATAAGGTCACTATCACCACAGCAGTAAGGGATAAATCCCATTTCATGTTCGTGTTGATGCAACTTACCTTCTTCACAAATAAAATAAAGAACAGTATCAGCGCTTGGTTAATATACCCCTATATTACACATAGGGATCAACTGTAAAGATATATAAAACAGAAGAGTTCCAATTCCAGTCTTAATGTGGATGCTTTCAAATGTCCGTAGGGATTTGATAGTTGTAACAGTAAACTTTGTCTTTATATGTATCCAACCTTCAATAAAGAAGATACTGACATAGCGTAATATAGTTACAATATTTTATTTCCCATACGAAAACCCCCCCATAAGAAGAACTCTTACAGTGTAAAGTGGTGAAACCTATTTCTAAGGTTCACAATAAACATTTAGTGATGCAGAGTATTAGTTGGTGGATAGATGGTTACCGCTCCGTTGATATTCAATTCTAGACCGGTCCTGTGCACACGGATCAGTCCTCACGGAAACGCCAACCAACCGGTACTGCTGCAGACACTCCAAATTCAAAAAATCCCACCAGAAACACGATCTACGCGTTTCGCTCGTTCTAACGAGCTTTCTCAAGATACCGAGAGCTTTCTCAAGATACCAAATTAAAAAAATCCCGCCAGAAACACGATCTACGCGTTTCGCTTGTTCTAACGAGCTTTCTCAAGATACCAAGAGCTTTCTCATGATACCAAATTCAAAAAATCCCCTTGGTATCTTGAGAAAGCTCGTTAGAACAAGCAAAACGCGTAGATCGTGTTTCTGGCGGGATTTTGTGAATTTGGAGTGTCTGCAGCAGTACCGGTTGGTTGGCGTTTCCGTGAGGACTGATCCATGTGCACAGGACCGGTCTAGAATTGAATATCAACGGAGCGGTAACCATCTATCCACCAACTAATACTCTGCATCACTAAATGTTTATTGTGAACCTTAGAAATAGGTTTCACCATTTTACACTGTAAGAGTGTCAGGGTACCTGTGGTCTCTACCTCCGAAAGAGGTAGAGACTTAGCAGTTCCTCCATCCAGACGGTCTGATGGCTCCCTTCCCCGCGGTCTATCCGGTCATGCTAGGCCGGCCGCGAGGGAGTGACTGCCTTTTACAGCATCTAGGCAGGAAGTAGTCATCAGGACACGCCCCCGGAACAACCTGTCAGTCAATGGCTGCAGGACCAATCAGGACGCCTTGGAGGCGTGGTTACTGCTCTGAACAGCGTATTTAACAGAGCTTCTTTCATTAGCTCATTGCCCTGTCGTGGTTCTAGCTTGTTCTAGTCACTCAGGGCTTGTGTATTCTATTATCCCTTTTGGTTTTGACCCGGCTTGTTTACCTTACTCTTCTTATCTCTGTTACCCTTGATTCGGCTTGTCTCTCGCTTACCTGTCTTCTGTTACCCTCGACCTCGGCTTGTCTTTTTTTTTTTAAATTCTATGTTTTTATTGTGCAGGTAGGTACATAACATTTCTATACGCCACAACAGCGTTCATATAGATATGCATACAAGCTTATTCGTGGCATTAATATGTGCACATTTTTAAAGTATAAACAGTCGGGTTGTTACAGAGTTAAAACAATCAATGGTAAATCGTAGCTTAAGTCCCGTTTCCAGTGAGTTGACATCTAGCTGTACACACTAAAAATACTATGTCTGCTTAAACGTTGGCTGTTCTTTTCCTAGATGTTTGTGCATACATATCAGATAAAAAATGTAATCGTCGCTGAGTTTTAGCTTTTAAGAGGAAACCTGAACAGTAGGTAAACATAGCTCAATACCTGTTCCTATCCAATAAGCAGCAATATAATGGCTGTGCACATAGTTTAGCATATTACCAGTGCTATATCTGTATGCGTGGTCTCACATCCTATGCATCAGCTCCTGTGGGTGTATATGCTAAGTGCGGGATATAGCATGTGCATTAACATGAATGAAGTATACTTGTACCCTCTAACCAAAAATCAAGATGAGAGAACAGGTGCATGTTAAGCTGGCGAAACAGTGGCATTGACAGTAGTGCATTTTTACGTAATGCTTATAACTTTAACCAATTTAGTACTGCACAGTTTTTATATTAAACATGCATGCAAGGAACTGTACATAGGGTATGTACTTTAAAGAAAAACAATATACAAGTAAGTGCTGTCTGTGAATGTAAATGTTTGATTAGCCTATAATGCGTACTGAAGGCAGCATGGGCTGAGCGCATATATGATTGAGCAGGTACTGCCGTAAATTACGGGTAATATGGACCTGCTAAGCAGTGTCCTCAGTTGCACGCTCAGTAATAGGGGGGTGAGGGCATGCTGTAGGCATGAGGTGACATAAAAGGTGAAAAATAATGCTATCAAACGTTCACTGTAGGTAATTGTCACGCCAGTCGCCTTTTTACGCGACCTCGGCTTGTCTTTGACCATTCTATACTGTACTACTTACGTTAGTCCGGCCATTCTAAGGTCCGGTATACGTATCTGGCTACTGTTTGTACTCTGCGTGTTGGATCCCTGTCCCGATCCTGACATTACGACAGGGCCAATGGATCCTGCAAGTACAAACAGTCAGCTGACTGCTCCTGATCCTAGGTTTGAAGCCATGGATCACAGAATGGATCAGATGGCGCTTGCGCTACAGGCTCTATTAGCTTGTGCCAATAACCCACCAGAGGAGATACGTAATACCCCTGTTTCTCCTGTCTGTTCAGGTCTAGAGGTAGCCACAGTGGGTGCTTCTTCTCGCATTACCCCCCCAGTACGCTATGGTGGGGCTCCTGAGAAGTGTCGTGGTTTTTTAAACCAAATTAGTATCCACTTTGAATTGCAACCTCGCTCTTATCCTACAGATAGGGCAAAAGTAGGATTTATTATCACCCTACTCATTGAGAAAGCTCTGAGATGGGCCAACCCACTATGGGAGAACGATAACCCATTAGTTTATAACTATAACGCATTTGTAGCTGCTTTTAGAAGAACATTTGACCCTCCAGGTAGAAAGGTTAATGCAGCCAGATTACTGTTGCGCCTGAGACAGGAGAACCGAACACTGGTGGATTATGCACTAGAGTTCAGGTCTCTGGCGGCAGAAATCAAGTGGAATGAGCAGGCGTATATGGATGTATTTTTGAATGGCCTATCTGATGTAATCCTTGATGAGGTTGCTACCAGAGAACTCCCTGAGAATTTAGAGGATTTAATTTCGTTCATCTCTCGTATAGATGAACGTCTAAGAGAGAGACAGAACACTCGAGAGAGGAACCAGAGACCTTTTTTTAGGTTAGCTCCTGCTTTTCCAAGTCCTGACTCCACGATATCTTTGCTTACTGAACCTATGCAGATAGGGTATACCCGCCTCTCTGAGGAGGAAAGACAGCACAGGAGAAGAGAGGGTTTGTGTATGTATTGTGGAGCCAAGGGTCATTTACTCTCGAACTGTTCTAACCGCCCGGGAAACGCTCGCACCTAAGTCCCTCTAGAGGACAGGCCTTGGGTGTTTCTATTTTGTCCTCTACTCCTAATTATAAGGATCACAGGCTTCTGCTACCAGTTTCCTTAACTTGGGGGAAGGAAGTAGTAAGGGCTATGGCATTGATAGATTCCGGTGCTGCTGAGAATTTTATCGACCAAGCCTTTGCTAGTAAGAACAATTTTCCATCCCAGCTAAGGGAGACACCTTTGGCCGTTGAGGCCATAGATGGTAGACCACTACTAGACCCTGTTATCTTCCGTGAGACCGTACCCATTGATTTAAATGTTGGTATCCTACACGTGGAGAATTTATCTCTTCTGCTCATTTCGTCTCCTTCCGTTCCCATAGTTCTGGGGTACCCATGGTTGAAAAAACATAACCCTATTATCGATTGGGAGTTAGGAGAGATACTCTCGTGGGGCCAGGGCTGCCAGGATCGGTGTTTGTGCAAGGTTTCTCCATTAGCTAATATTAACATACCGGAGAATCCTACTCAGTCCACAGAAAGACAAATACCAGACCTTTACCTAGACTTAAGGGCAGTGTTTGACAAGAAGAATGCCGATTCTTTGCCTCCACACAGGTCATTTGACTGTAAGATTAAGCTTCTACCCGGCACTATGCCTCCAAGGGGCCATGTATATCCTTTGTCTGTTCAGGAAAACTCGGTTCTAGAGGAGTATATTCGGGAGAATTTAGAAAAGGGATTCATCAGGAGGTCTTCTTCTCCGGCCGGGGCTGGGTTCTTTTTCATTAAGAAGAAGGATGGCACGCTGAGACCTTGTATCGATTACCGAGGCTTGAATAAAATAACTGTCAGAAATGCCTATCCTATCCCACTGATTACCGAGTTATTTGATCGTCTTAAGGGCTCCAAAATCTTCACCAAGTTAGATCTCAGAGGGGCTTACAATTTGGTGAGAATCCAGCAAGGTCACGAGTGGATGACGGCATTCAATACCCGGTATGGCCATTACGAATACACTGTTATGCCATTTGGACTATGCAATGCTCCTGCAGTATTTCAAGATTTGATTAATGAGGTACTTAGGGAGTTTCAGCATGATTGTGTTATTGTTTACCTGGACGACATACTAATACACTCTAAGGAGATTGAGACTCACCATAGACAGGTCAGAAAGGTATTACACAAGCTGCTGCAACATGGTCTATATTGCAAATTGGAAAAGTGCAGTTTTGATCAGTCTCAGGTAGACTTTCTTGGATACGTGATTTCTGGGGAGGGTTTTAAAATGGATCCTGTAAAACTCCAGTCTATTTTAGACTGGCCCTTGCCCAAAGGACTCAAGGCTATCCAAAGGTTTATTGGTTTTTCCAACTACTATAGGCGCTTCATTAAAGGATACTCCTCTATCATTGCGCCTATTACCAATATGACCAAACAAGGGGCTGATAATAAGTTCTGGTCTAAGGAAGCTCTTGGTGCTTTCAAGACTCTCAAGGAACTTTTTGCCTCGGCTCCCATTCTAGTCCATCCTGATACGACTCTGCCTTTCTTGCTCGAGGTCGATGCCTCTGAGACAGCAGTTGGGGCTGTTCTGTCTCAAAGGTTAGGGGTGGATAAACCGTTACACCCTTGTGGTTTTTTCTCTAAGAAATTTTCTGGGCCTGAGAGCAGATATGACATCGGGGAAAGGGAACTGTTAGCAGTCATTAAAGCCTTAAAGGAGTGGAGACATTTGTTGGAGGGGACCCTACACCCCATTACGATTTTGACGGACCACAAAAACTTGTCCTATATTGGGGAGGCTAAGCGCTTATCCTCTAGACAAGCTCGTTGGTCCTTATTCCTGACTCACTTCAATTATGTACTGACTTACAGACCTGGTTCTAAAAACTCTAAAGCCGATGCATTATCTCGCCAATATGAACCTTCTACTGTACCTGAACCAGTTCTTTCTTCTATAGTTCCGAAATGCAATATCATTGCTAATACGAATCTCAGGATTCATTCTCCATTACTGGCCGAGATCATTAAGTTGCAACATCTAGCACCTAAACAGACTCCTGCGGGCCGTCATTTCGTTCCCCCTGCTCTTCAACTGGAACTTTTACAGTGTTTACATAATAGCAAGATGGCGGGACATCCTGGTATTCGCAAAACTTACGCGTTGATCTCTAAGGACTTCTGGTGGCCTGCTTTACGGAGGGATATTGAGGAGTTCATCGCTGCATGTGAAGTTTGTACTAAAACCAAACAACCCCATACGCTTCCATGTGGATTCCTGCACCCCTTGGAGGTTCCAGAAAAACCATGGTCCTGTTTGGCCATGGACTTTATTGTCGATCTACCTATCTCTAAAAGACAGACTGTTATCCTCACCGTGGTTGACAGGTTTACTAAGATGGCACACTTCATTCCCCTGCCTAAACTCCCGTCTTCTCCCGAATTGGCAGAGATATTCGCTAAGGAGATTTTTCGCCTACATGGGATACCCTCTCAAATTGTATCGGACAGAGGCTCCCAATTTGTTTCCCGCTTTTGGAGGTCCTTCTGCTCTCAACTTGGTATTAAATTAAACTTTTCTTCTGCCTATCATCCTCAGTCTAACGGAGCTGCTGAACGTACCAACCAGAAAATTGAACAATATTTACGATGCTTTGTTTCTGAACACCAGGATGATTGGGTCGGTTTGATTCCTTGGGCGGAGTTTGCACACAACAATCTCGTTTGCGATTCTACTCATTCAAGCCCCTTCTTCATGAATTATGGTTTTCATCCGTCTATTCTTCCTTCGGATTCCCCTTCCCAGGGGGTGCCGTCGGTTGATGTTCATGTTGCCAATTTGAGGAAGTTGTGGGATCAAACTCGACAAATCCTTGTGCACAACTCTATGTTGGTCAAGAAACACGCTGATAAACGTAGAAGGGCGGCTCCGGTCTTTGTTCCAGGTGATAGGGTATGGCTGAGCACGAGGAACATCCGTTTAAAAGTGCCCTCCATGAAGTTCGCTCCTCGTTATATTGGACCCTACAGGGTGCTGACCCGTATCAATCCGGTTGCGTATCGTTTAGCTCTTCCTAATACCTTACGCATCTCGAACTCGTTTCACGTTTCATTGCTGAAACCACTCATATGTAACAGATTTTCCTCCACAATAGCCCCTCCTCGCCCCGTTCAGGTGGAGGGTCAGGAGGAGTATGAGGTTAACTCTATTATTGATTCTCGAATCTCCCGGGGGAGAGTACAATATCTGGTTGATTGGAAGGGATATGGTCCTGAGGAGAGGAGTTGGGTACCTCAGGAGGATGTTCATGCTCCCCGTCTCCGCAGGGCGTATCACTCTCGCTTCCCATCTCGTCCCGGTTCATTCCGCCCGGTGGGCGTATCTGAGAGGGGGGGTACTGTCAGGGTACCTGTGGTCTCTACCTCCGAAAGAGGTAGAGACTTAGCTGTTCCTCCATCCAGACGGTCTGATGGCTCCCTTCCCCGCGGTCTATCCGGTCATGCTAGGCCGGCCGCGAGGGAGTGACTGCCTTTTACAGCATCTAGGCAGGAAGTAGTCATCAGGACACGCCCCCGGAACAACCTGTCAGTCAATGGCTGCAGGACCAATCAGGACGCCTTGGAGGCTTGGTTACTGCTCTGAACAGCGTATTTAACAGAGCTTCTTTCATTAGCTCATTGCCCTGTCGTGGTTCTAGCTTGTTCTAGTCACTCAGTGCTTGTGTATTCTATTATCCCTTTTGGTTTTGACCCGGCTTGTTTACCTTACTCTTCTTATCTCTGTTACCCTTGATTCGGCTTGTCTCTCGCTTACCTGTCTTCTGTTACCCTCGACCTCGGCTTGTCTTTGACCATTCTATACTGTACTACTTACGTTAGTCCGGCCATTCTAAGGTCCGGTATACGTATCTGGCTACTGTTTGTACTCTGCGTGTTGGATCCCTGTCCCGATCCTGACAAAGAGTTCTTCTTATGGGGGGGTTTTCGTATGGGAAATAAAATATCGTAACTATATTACGCTATGTCAGTATCTTCTTTATTGAAGGTTGGATACATATAAAGACAAAGTTTACTGTTACAACTGTCAAATCCCTACGGACATTTGAAAGCACCCACATTAAGGCTGGGATTGGAACTCTTCTGTTTTATATATCTTTACAGTTGATCCCTATGTGTAATATAGGGGTATATTAACCAAGCACTGATACTGTTCTTTATTTTATTTGTGTCATATATGATGTTTTAAAACTTGGGAAGGTTTTTAAAATATTAAACAGCTCTATGTATTAATTTTTTCTTGTGGATGAATTTTATTTGAAGCATTGGCTGAGAAAATCCACTACACTACTGACATTTTGCGCTCTCTATAAACTTTTTTTTACCTTCTTCACAGATTTGTCTTCTTGCATGGAGACACACTCTCTGCTGTATTACTGCTTTGCTGAGGGCGCACAATACCCTCTACAGATAGAGTCAATCCTGCATGCTCCAATTGAAACACGGCAATTCACAGCTCACCGTTCATGATATCGACAATGTGCTGCGAACACTGGGCCTACCATTAGAAACGCTCCGGGGAAACACATCTGTGGAACCCACACGTCGCTGGGATCCGGCAGCAGTTGTACCATTTGTCCCACGAACAGCAAGTGAAGATCACTATGTGGCAGTGACAACCTGAGACCCATCCACAGATCGAAGTCGGCTGACTTCATAGTTTAACCCAATGTTTTTGTTTCTCTGCTTTACTGCCAAATTGTTCCATTACACAAATCACACTAGTCATCCCTCCCTGTCACTAGTCAACCCCCCTGTCACTAATCACCCCCCCCGTGTCACTAGTCACCCCCCCTGTCACTATTTACCCCCTCACTGTGTCACTAGTCAACCCCCTCACTGTGTCACTAGTCACCCCCTTCACTGTCACTAGTCACCCTCCCTCTGTCACTAGTCACCCCTCCCTCTGTCACTAGTTACTCCCTCCCTAACTGTCACCCCCTCCCTCCCTCTGTCACTATGTCACCCCCACCCACCCTCTGTCACTAGTCACCCCTTCCTCCCTCTGTCACTGTGTCAGCCCCACCCTCTGTTACTAGTCACCCCTCCCTCTGTCAGTAGTCTCCCTCTGTCACTAGTCACGTCCTCCCTCTGTCACCATGTCACCCCCTCCCTCACTCTGTCACTGTGTCACGTCCTCCCTCACTCTGTCACTGTGTCACGTCCTCCCTCACTCTGTCACTGTGTCACCCCCTCCCTCACTCTGTCACTGTGTAACCCCCTCGCTCACTCTGTCACTAGTCACCCCCTCCCTCACTCTGTCACTAGTCATCCCCTCCCTCACTCTGTCACTAGTCACCCACTCACTCTAGTGACAGAGGGAGGGAGGGGGTGACTAGTGACAGAGGGTGGGAGGGAAGGGGTGACTAGCGTGAGGGACACAGAGTGAGGGAGGGAATGGGTGACACAGTGACAGAGGGAGGGGGTGACTAGTGACAGAGTGCGGGAGTGGGTGACTAGTGACAGAGGGAGGGATGGGGTGACTAGTGACAGTCACCACCTCCCTCACTTTGTCACTAGTCACGCACTGCCGCACTCTGTCACTAGTCACCCCCTCCCTCTGTCACTGTGTCACCCATTCCCTCCCTTACTCTGTCACTAATCACCCCCTCACTCTGTCACTAGTCACCCTCTCCCACACTCTGTCACTAGTCACCCCCTTCCTCACTCTGTCACTAGTCACCCACTCCCTCCCTTACTCTGTCACTAGTCACCCACTCCCTCCCTTACTCTGTCACTAGTCATCCCCTCCCTCACTCTGTCACTAGTCATCCCCTCCCTCACTCTGTCACTAGTCACCCACTCACTCTAGTGACAGAGTGAGGGAGGGGATGACTAGTGACAGAGTTAAGGAGGGAGTGACTAGTGACAGGGAGGGAGGGGGTGACTAGTGACAGAGTAAGGGAGGGAAGGGATGACTAGCGTGAGGGACACAGAGTGAGGGAGGGATTGGGTGACACAGTGACAGAGGGAGGGGGTGACTAGAGACAGAGGGAGGGGGTGACTAGTGACAGAGTGCAGGAGTGGGTGACTAGTGACAGAGTGCGGGAGTGGGTGACTAGTGACAGAGTTAGGGAGGGAGTGACTAGTGACAGAGGGATGGGGTGACTAGTGACAGTCACCACCTCCCTCACTCTGTCACTAGTCACCATATCCCTCACTCTGTCACTGTGTCACCCCCTCCCTCTGTCACTAGTCACCCACTGCTACACTCTGTCACTAGTCACCCCCTCCCTCTGTAACTGTGTCACCCATTCCCTCCCTCACTCTGTCACTATTCACCCCCTCACTCCACGGGTTAGGGGGTGCAAATTACTTGCCTTGCCCGGGGTGCTGACAACCCACGCTACGCCACTGGTCTGGTGTCATTAACCCTGTCACTTCCACACTCTCCCCACTGTCTCGGCTGGGCCTATAGCCCACGCTCGTGACAAACTGGCGGCAGCTGGTGGGATATATTTAGAGATTTTTAGTGCTTGCTAGATTTTACCTGTAAAGGGGGTCTTAGCACTAAAAGAAATTGCATACTTGTTTTTGTGTAATTTCCAAAGACCAAGCTCAGTGCTGATTTAAAATACATACAAAGTGCAAAACAGTTCTTCCCTCTCCCATATTTTGTTTTTCTTTCTCTATCCTATTTGTGAATATGGAGGCCTATCGCAAACACTCGAAAGAGGCCTTGGAATTGTTGTGCCAAGAAAAGGATTTACCAACTTTTGGCAAAAATAAGGCACAACTTATTGCTGACCTTGTGGAGGGTGACAGCCATGTTTTCCAGCCAGAGACGGACACTGAAAGGGTTACTGAGCTCCCTACTACTGCAGGAGTGTTGCTTACTGAAATGCCTGGTGGTTGTACCCCTCAAAACATTAAGGACATTTGCTCAACTGATTTATTTCGGCAACTGATGGCTGCAAATCCTCAGGAGGCCCTGCATGTGATGATCCAACAGCAGGCTGCAGAAAGGGAATTTGCAGAGAGGCTAGCCGAAAGGGAGGCGCAAAGGAGACATGAGCTGGGACTTGCTAAACTGTAATTTACCCTTCAGTCCTCACTGAACAGCAATGCATCAGAGTCCAGCACAGCTCCGTAAGGATGATTTTCCTTCCCTCGAAGAAGGGACAGATTTGGATGTATTTTTAAAAAGTTTTGAGAAAGTATGCAGGCAGCATCAACTACCCTCAGACCAGTGGGGCAGATATTTAACTCCACAATTGAAAGGGAAAGCCTTGGATGTGTTTGTGTCCCTTCCCCCAGAGACTGATAACAACTATGAGGCAATCTAATCTGCATTGCAAAAAACGTTTAACCTTACTCCTGAGTCTTACAGGAAAAAGTTTAAGAGTATGCAGAAATGCCCATCATCCAGCTGCATTCTATATGTTGCACAATTAGAAACCACGTTCCGGCAATGGGTAACAGGAGTACAAGCTACTACTTATGAAGCCCTTAATGACTTAATGGTCCTGGAGCAGCTCTTGCAGACCCGGAGCCCTATGTACGAGAGTGGATTTTGGAGAGAGAGACAAAAAATGCTAGGGCTGCTGCAGAACTGGAAGATAACTATGCCGACATCCATGCACCCACATCCAGGCGTGGACTGGTGTCAGCTGCTACTTCGACCTGGAGAGAAGCTACAGTTCAATCACTGATACCGGAGAAACTGACGGAAGCCAAGCACAGAGAGATGGACACAGGTTTCTTCAGGAAGGAAGAGATTCTTTATTGGATCACCGATCGGGACTCAGAGGGACTAGCGTCACCAAAATACAGCAAAGTCTGAGTACTGAATACATAGAGTACATTCCTTATATAGCACTGTAGCTCCTCCCACAATTAACTACACCCACACATACCCTTAACCTATTTAATAAATAGAGTCTAAACTCATCCATCCGGTCTAACCACGTGGCTCATCTGATACAAAGGAGAGGGACGCGTAATTCCAGTTCTTACATTCCTGCACCTGGTCAGTACAGTGATAACAGTATCTTAGCTACGTGTAATTAACTAACTGATACTACAAACACATATACATACATATGCCTTGTGGCAATCTTAGCCTGCTAAACTTGTATTTTACTGGAATTACATCACATTCCCCCCTTTGATGCCTCTGATATTTCACAATTACTTGAGGCATCACTTAACCTTGGTTTGCATATACCTCAGGTTACCATGAACCAGACCAGACTTATCTTATGATGTGAATCTTTTAACACTCATCTTCCTGCATTGGTTCTCCTTGATCTAGAGCCTTATACTTATATATCGCCATTATCTGTGCAGCAGCCTTCCTCTCTGCTATACTTCCTATCAGGCTTTGCACAGACCTAACTACTAAGGGTATAAGACACGGTAGGAGTAGACACAACAGTAAAATCAGTAGGACTCCACCTACCACTGCCTTAAGCCCTCCAAACCACTCATACCAGCTACCAAACCAACTACTTGGATTGTACCCTTTCCATACCTGAGTAGGCACATGCACTAGTTTAACCATATGGCTAGTAAGCTCAGCTATTGCTTGCCCTTCGTCATCTATTTGAAGACAGCAATTGCTCAGGTTAAACTTCCCACATACACCTCCCTCTACTGCCAAAAGGTAATCCAAGGCTAATCTATTTTGGTACACTGCTGTCCTCATCCTGGTATTATGCTTCGCTAGAAGATTGAGTGCTTGTGAGGTCTCATTAGTAATAATCTCAACCACCGCCTGTAATCTTATAATACGGTTGAGCATATAAATTGGGGTTCTATAACCAAAGGTACCATCTTCTGCCCACGTGGCTGGCCCATAATAATCTATGATACGCTGGGGAGGCCATTCATTATCTTCCCAGGTGCCTATCTCTAAGGGTCCCCTTTTCTTCCTATGATTCACATCATACACTTTAACACCTAAAGTCTCACCTGTTTCAATCGGTAACAAGAAGAAGGATGGTTTGAGCATACCCAACACACATGCCCCTTCCCAGTCCTGTGGCAACTCCGAATAGGCTTTCTTACCACAGATCCAGTACAAATTTGCTGGGGCTCTCCAGGTAGATGTGATGGATAAATCAAACCACACATCCTTTAAACTGGCATATCTAGCAAACGGGTTAGATGGTTCTGAGACATTTGAAGCCGACCACCAAGTTGTATTTTTAGTATCATCATCATAAGCTTTTTGCCCTAGACAAGTTAATTCTCCTACAGAAGTATTATACATTATTCCTTTCCTTGCTATGCAAACATAACCTATGATGGAGGTCTTTAATCTCCACTCAGATTTACCTCTAACACTCAAATGATAATCGGCTTGTGTAGATATTAGTTGGTCAACTGCCTCAGAACCGGACATTACCTCCTTTGCTTCCCAAGGCCATTGGTCTCCCATGTTAGTACCTCCACACACATAGCAGTTGGTAACATTAAGACTACCGGCAATACTTTCAGCTAGGTCAATGAACAGGTTTTTAGCGTTATGGGGGATCTTATTATCTATACTCATCTCTTCATAAAAGGAATGGTATACTTGATGAGTCTGGGAGGATACCGTATCAGTCTCTATTCCTATAAACAATAATGTCCCAGGATCTAAACCCGTCCCGTATATCTGAAACCCAAATAAATTTCCATACTTATCTAGGAACTTGTCGGGGTTATTAATAAGTATATGGACTGGGTTGCATTCCATAGACTTACAATAAGGGCTAGTCGGCAACTTAGTCACTATCATGTCTTTATCTACTGTCTGTCCCCAAGTCGCCCACCCCACACAAGACCAATATGGACAAAAGTTATAGTCTTTATTTGGGCATCTAGGACTCACATATTTATTTTTACTACTGGGACAAATATATTTATCATTAGACCCATACGTCCTCTCCCATCTAAGATCCCCACATACATTCCACGGTTTTCTACCACTTGATATCGCCTTACATGCATCAAATAGCAGAACACCCGAAGAATGTACGGATTCTAACACCGTCTTATTAATTAGGGTCCCCTGAGGATCTCCATTCCTGAGAGTCAACCAAATTGTACGAGGTTGATACTCTGGACTGAAGCACTTAGGTTCTCCTACTCCTAAATGGCACACACTATAGTCTATATTTAGGTATCTACATCTTGATACCTCTCCTTTACATTCGTATTGTGAATGCCAAATTAGGGTTTGGGAAATATGGTTACCTGTTCTCGTAGTCTTAATGCATACCTCACAGCTAGGAGTGTCGGTACCTCTACCTTCCTGAATATAAAAACACATATAAATAAACACAATCAAAAGCACATCTTTCGCCGTCATCCTCAGTCTTCGTCCGTGCGATGGAACCTCAGCTTCCAGGATGTGAGGGCTGCAGGGAATGGAGTTCTGCTCGTCTTCACAGGTGTCCCTTCGAGACTTTCCTGGCTTATACACTATGTGTTGGTAAGCGGACAGGCTTTATTATGGCCTTCTCACTCACACCTGTAACAATAAAATTTGTAATCCACAATAATTCCTCGTTACTCCGACTGAGTAGTGCGTTTCAACCGGATCTTGCAGGGATTCTCTGGATCTGCTGTAATTTGCCAAGAATCGACTGCTGCTGGTTTAACCCTGGAGTGATGTATCCACGGAGTTACTTCGGCTACTTTTATCGCTGTAGGGGTAGACAAAAGAACAACATAAGGACCTCTCCACTTGGGCCCTAACGGTACATTATTCCACTCTTTAATCCACACTTGGTCTCCTGGATGATAACTATGAACAGGGGGATAAATATTCACAGGTAATCTATCTTGTACCCATTTCTGTACCTCCTCCATAGTCTTACCCAACTCTACAACCTGCTGCCGGGTAATTCCTTCTCCCAACTGACTCAAGTCCCCCCTTAAGTTACCAAGTACGGGAGGTGGTCGCCCATACATGATTTCAAAAGGAGAGAGGCCCATCCTTCTGGTAGGGGTACTGCGGATTCGCAATAAAGCTATGGGTAAGAGAACGTTCCACTTAAGTTGGGTTTCCTGACACATTTTAGCCAACTGGTTCTTTATAGTTCTATTCATTCTCTCTACCTTACCAGAACTCTGGGGTCTATATGCAGTATGAAGCCTCCACTTTATACCAAGCATATGAGTCAGTTGTTGTAGGCACTGGTGAACAAAAGCTGGACCATTGTCCGATCCTATAGAACAGGGTAGTCCATATCGGGGTATTATTTCTCGTAGCAGGAATCTTACAACTTCTCCTGCTTTCTCTGTACGAGTAGGACATGCTTCTACCCAGCCTGAATAGGTGCACACAATTACCAACAGGTAACGATGTCCACCCGATTTAGGCATTACTGTAAAGTCTATTTGTAGATCGGACATGGGGAGTCCCCCCATAAACTGGACTCCTGGTGGCTTTACTGGTCCTTGTCTTGCATTATTCTTAGCACACGTTACACATCTGCGTACAATGGCCTGAGTCAAGTTGGACAATCTTGGTATGTAGAAATGTTTCCTGAGAGATTCTTCAGTACTGTCTCTCCCAGAATGTGTCCCGTTGTGATAATTTTGGACAATTTCTACCGCTAGTGATGCTGGTATGACTATTCTTCCATCTTCTAGCTGATACCACTTGTTCTCCAAATACTTTCCCGGTTCAGTCTTTAACCACTCCTCTTCTTGAGCTGTATAAACTGGAGTCCATTGGGACAGTGGAGTTGGTATAAGAGCAGCTATATGCCCCACATACTCCTGTCTTCCTGATTCAGCAGCACGCTTAGCTGCACTATCTGCCATCCGATTTCCCTTGGTTACATCACCATCTCCTCTCAGATGCGCTCGACAATGTATGATACCGACTTCTTTCGGCTCCCACACTGCTTCCAATAGTTGTAGGATTTCAGCTGCGTACTTGATTTCTTTGCCTTCTGAATTCAGTAGTCCTCTTTCTTTATACAAAGCTCCGTGGGCATGAGTGGTTAAAAACGCATACTTAGAGTCCGTATAGATATTTACTCTTAAACCTTCAGCCAATTGTAACGCTCGTGTTAGTGCTATTAATTCTGCCTTTTGTGCTGATGTTCCTTTCGCCAGTGGCCGAGCTTCTATCACCTTGTCTATTGTTGTCACTGCATATCCTGCATAGCGGATCCCTTCTTTCACATAACTACTGCCGTCGGTGTAATATTGAACATCGGGGTTCTGGATGGGAAAATCACGAAGATCTGGTCTACTTGAAAATACTTCATCCATTACTTCCAAACAATCATGTTGACTTTCAGTAGGTTGCGGCAAAAGGGTAGCTGGATTTAAGGTGTTTACAGTCTCTAAATGCACTCTTGGGTTTTCACACAACATTGCTTGATACTTGGTCATACGGCTGTTACTAAACCAATGATTTCCTTTGTAATCCAACAACGTCTGTACTGCATGTGGGACTCGTACATAAAGTTCTTGACCCAGAGTGAGTTTATCGGCTTCAGCTACTAGCAGGGCGGCTGCAGCTACGGCTCTTAGACAAGGTGGAAGTCCGCTGGCCACTGCATCCAGTTGCTTAGACATGTAGGCAACAGGTCTTTGCCATGATCCCAAGTACTGTGTCAATACTCCCACAGCCATTCTTCTTTGCTCGTGTACATATAAGTAGAATGGTCGTGTGTGATCAGGTAGACCTAATGCTGGGGCACTCATCAAAGCCTTCTTCACATCTTCAAATGCCGTTTGCTGTTCTTGGGTCCATAAGAAGGGGTCGTGCTCTGTACCTTTGATGGCTGCGTACAGAGGTTTTGCCAGTATCGCATAGCTGGGAATCCATATCCTACAGAAGCCTGCTGCCCCCAAGAATTCTCGCACTTGTCTTCTATTCTTGGGTATTGGTATTTGGCAGACAGCTTCTTTTCTCTCTGGCCCCATAATCCTTTGACCTTCAGAGATATGGAATCCCAGATACTTGACAGTTGGCAAACACAACTGAGCCTTCTTCCTGGACACCTTGTATCCTGCCTTCCAGAGAATATGTAGTAGATCGTGCGTTGCTTGCTGACATTTTTCTTTTGTAACTGCTGCTATCAACAAGTCATCTACATATTGTAACAATACACATTCTCCTGGGATAGACTCGAAATCCAGTAGATCTTGACTTAGAGCTGAACCAAATAGGGTAGGTGAATTTTTAAACCCTTGGGGCAGTCTTGTCCAAGTCATTTGGCGTTTTGAGCCCGTTACAGCGTTCTCCCATTGGAAAGCGAAAATACATTGGCTTTCTGCGGCAATTCGGAGGCAAAAGAAGGCATCTTTGAGATCTAAGACTGTGAAGTAAGTAGCCCCGCCCGGAATTAAAGCAAGCAGGTTATATGGATTGGGTACAACTGGATGTATGCTAACAACCGCATCATTGACTGCTCTTAAGTCCTGTACAGGTCGATACTCATCTGTACCGGGCTTTTGAACAGGCAGCAATGGGGTGTTCCAGGGGGAAGTACAGAATTTTAGGATACCATACCGTATGAACTTATCCAGATAGGATTGGATGTTCTTCTTAGCCTTCTGCGGAATGTGATATTGTCTTAGGCTCACTGGATAAACCCCATGTTTCAGTTCAATTTTTATTGGTGGAATATTGCGGGCCAGTCCTGGTGGGTTGTTCTCTGCCCAAACTCCTGGTATGTTAAACAATGTCTCATCACTCCTAGGGTTTTGGCTAGTCAACACTGTATAAAGTCGCCACTCTTCTTCCTTTGGTACGGATAAAGTCATAATACCTGAAGGTCCATTAAACTTTAAGGATGTTGTTCCATTTGGTAGGAACGTAATCTGCGCTTGTAATTTTGATAGCATATCACGTCCCAGCAATTGGACTGGACATTCAGGCATATAAAGGAATTGGTGTTTTACTACGTGGCCTCCCAATGTACAGAGTCGACTTTTAAGAACCGGTTTTTCAGCACTTCTTCCAGTTGCTCCTATCACAGTAATAGTCCTTCCAGATGGAGGAGCAACTAGATTAGTCACCACTGAATGTTCAGCACCAGTGTCGATCATGAACGCACTCCTTTTCCCCCCTATTGATACATCGACCATAGGCTCCGCTCGACCAAGGGGGATGGAGCCCGGTCGGTATCAATAGTCCTCCATGACAGTGTCAGCCAATCCTACAAAGTCCCTACCTTCTCTATCGCGGGACCTTTGCGCTGCTGGAATATACCTGTCTTCCCTAACACTTCCTCTGTTCCCATTACTCCCTCTATAACCATTACTCCCTCCGGGGCCTCCTCTACCTCTCGCTCTACCTCTAAAGTTTCCGTAGCCTGCCCTGGGTTGGTCTCTCTCGTACTGCTCTCTTTGCGGACATTCGTTCCTCCAATGCCCTTCTTCCTTGCAATACGCGCATTGATCCCTACTCAAAGGCTCCCTACTCCATCTATTATTGCCTCTATCTGGGCCCCGTTTATCTACGCCTGCGATCGCTACCGCTAGCATATCAGCCTTTTTACGCATCTTGCGCTCTTTCTCTTTCTTACTTTCTGTATCCCTGTTCATATAGACCTTATTTGCTACCTCCATTAGTTGGGTGATGGACATACCTGCAAACCCTTCTAACTTTTGTAGCTTGCGCTTAATATCTCCGTATGCTTGGCTGACAAAGGCGGAGTTAACCATTCGGGAATTGTCTGCGTCTTCCGGATTAAAGGGGGTATACAAGCGGTATGCCTCCAATAATCGGTCATAAAAGACACTGGGCGCTTCATCGCTTTTCTGGATCACCTCAACTGTCTTCGACATGTTAATGGCTTTCTTTCCTCCGGCTTTCATGCCAGCAATTATAGCGTCTCTATAGGCTCTGAGTTGAACCATATCAGCACCATTTACGTTCCAATCGGGATCGGTGTTGGGATAGTGTGTCGCGGCCCATGCTGCTGGATTGGCTTGGTTCAAAGCACGGGCTCTATCCTCTAATGCTTTAATGGCTGCTTGATTTATTCTTGTCCTTTCCTCATTGTTAAATAAAGTCATTAGTAACTGCTGGCAATCAGCCCATGTCGGATTATGCGTCTGTACTATTGAGGTGAACAGATCAGTCATAGCTTGTGGTTTCTCAGTATACGAGGAATTATGGGTCTTCCAGTTTAAAAGATCGGTTGTGGTAAATGGGACATATACGAAGACTGGGTCAGCGTGTGCCATTTGACCTGCGGCATCGATATAAGCTGACCCGGGATTCAGACGAAGAGGCATCTGATAGTGCTTTAATTGTTGGGCACCAGTCAACTGTCGGGTTTGGATGGGGCTACGTAGAGAGGCGTCAGTCATGGGTTCCGGTCGGGGAGAGATAGGGTATGGGGATGTGGGAGGTCGGTTTTGGGAAAAGGTCGTAAATAAAACACTTCGAGCCGAGCTAGATGAAGCTTGACCGGAAGTCTGAAGTGGCGCCAAATCAGGATATTCGTTTCTAATGGGGGTGGATTCTGGTTCCGGAAGGGGAGATTTAGTACGAGGGGGGGTGGATCCTGTACTGGAGGAGGAAGCGGAAGTGGATGAGGGTAATGAGGGGAGGGGTGCAGGACTTCCTGCGTTTGCGTCACTTCTTCTTAACGGAAAGTAAGGGGGCGGCAAAGGGATCTCGGACTCAGGGGGCGTGTCCAAAATGGGCCTAACACCAGTCCTAGTGGACGAGCAAGTCCTAGCTACCATGAGGCGACACTGCTCCTCGTGGCATGTCTGGAGCCATTTTGGCGAGTCATTTACGGCCTGTCTCCAACAGTCAATATAAGGAAACTGGCCGTAAAGTTCAGGCCTACCCGATACAGCCACGTGTAAGCGCTGTACCAGAGTTGGATCCAAACTGCCACGTGGCGGCCATGCCGCAACCAAAGTAGGCCACTCCCTAGTACACAAAGTGACCAAACGTACAGGAGACATCTTTACCCCAAAATCACAAACTTTGAATCCCTTTTTAAAATTCTTAACCATACATCCTAAGGGATCCGGAATCGTTGACTGCGACGCACCCATACTTAACAATGGAACGTCGTCGACAACGAATACTATACACGCGTACTATTCAACAGTCACACCCGTTTCCTCTGGCAACAGCACCACGTGGTACGGTTACCAAGTGAAACGTACACAATAACAATAAACACTCAGGGAATTCCCGTACACACACAGCTGTTACACCAGTCACTATATAATCAATATTATGCCCTTTGGCGTAACTATACAGTCACCCACGCTATAATTCTCTATATACGAATTACCCGTCTATAACACACCCCAGTAACATCGTCTTTTACAAATAGCGGTTACAGTACGGTTAGCATAGGTCAAAGCACAAGTTAAGGTCACAATACAATTATTAGTGGTTATGGTGTTAAACATGCAATGGACGACAATGATTAGTACTTATTATATAATGTCAGTAAATATACAGGGTTATGGTACCGTGCACTATAATACAGCAACACACTATTAACACTCTCGCTAGACGGCTGAGCTCGCGCTATCTAACAAGATATACACTTTACTAAAACAATCGTTAACACATTTACAATTCCCAACTAAACTATTGGCCAGTACCTTGAATGGACTACCTAAAACTATATACACCCGTTTTGGTTAGCCACACTGCCCAATCACCACATATATAGCGAGCTAGAGAACCGAATTTACACAGGCGCCTCTTAGTCGCACTATCAAAAGTCTAGTGGGTTCCAAATTTACACGCCTTCCCACTTAGCCCAGATAGGATGAGAACTAGCGAACCGAATTTACACAGGCGCCGCTTAGTCTCCCGGTCCCTCCGACCTAGCGAACGTAATATACACCCTAGAACGCTAGTCTAGACAAGACACCGGTGTCCGGCTAGGGCTATTTACACCAGGACCCCGCCTGACTAACCAAATCAAACGGTCTGACTAAAGAGCGTTCGATCGAGCGGTGCGCCTTCGCTCCTTCCCTCCGACAGAGGGGGCAGATACACAGATTCAAAACCCCTTTGGGCCTACCGCACAATCGGTATACCCCTAGTGGGTCCTGCCGTCTAAAACAGCAGTTGTCTTACCTCCTCGTTCCTGAACCTGAGTTCACACTCATCGACGGGGACACCCCAGCACTTCTCACGTAGAGGCCGATGATCTCCTGGACAACAGACCAGTGGCGCTGAGACGAAGGGAGGTCCACGCAGAAGTTCAGGGGTGCAGCCGTAGAGAACGTGGGCAAAGATAGACCGTCTCACGCCTCTGCCTCTCAGCTACCGTTGAACGATGAGCTTCCCGGCCAACGCACCAAATGATACCGGAGAAACTGACGGAAGCCAAGCACAGAGAGATGGACACAGGTTTCTTCAGGAAGGAAGAGATTCTTTATTGGATCACCGATCGGGACTCAGAGGGACTAGCGTCACCAAAATACAGCAAAGTCTGAGTACTGAATACATAGAGTACATTCCTTATATAGCACTGTAGCTCCTCCCACAATTAACTACACCCACACATACCCTTAACCTATTTAATAAATAGAGTCTAAACTCATCCATCCGGTCTAACCACGTGGCTCATCTGATACAAAGGAGAGGGACGCGTAATTCCAGTTCTTACATTCCTGCACCTGGTCAGTACAGTGATAACAGTATCTTAGCTACGTGTAATTAACTAACTGATACTACAAACACATATACATACATATGCCTTGTGGCAATCTTAGCCTGCTAAACTTGTATTTTACTGGAATTACATCACATCACCACCTGTAAGATCTGCAGTGAGAACTTCACCGCCGACTGCCAGCATAGCCGGGGCTATGTCAAGTGAGTCAGATGCCCGCCGTTGTTTTCGATGCAACCAGATTGGTCATCTGAGCAGGACTTGCCCCACTAGGAATATACCCTCACCAGCCCGTGGAGGGGCACCATCAGTTTTGCTTGTGGGTGGGTCCGTGGGGAAACGAGACAATAACCTGCAGAGTGTAATTGTGGGTGACCGAGTGACCATGGGACTGAGAGATTCTGGAGCTTCATTCACCCTGGTGCGCCCTGAAGTGGTGAATACGGAGGACATAATCCCTGGAAGAACCATGTCCATCAAAGGAATTGGGGGTGTGTGCCCCGCTGTGCCCCTGGCATGTGTGTACCTTGATTGGGGTGCAGGCAAAGGTTTGCGGGGAGGATATCCCTGTTAATGTTCTGTTGGGGAATGATTTGGGCAGGATGCTCTGTCACTATGCTCCACAGGACAATGTTTGTGAGCCATAAGGGCTGACGGCTCCACCTAAGGTATTGTGTGAAACTTTGGGAGATATTGTGAACTGTGATTGTGAACTGTGAGAGCAGGGTGTGGATAAATATCTACCTGTAACTGAACCAGTGATGTCTACCAAATGTGAGATAGGGGTGAGTAGTGATGTGCCTGTATCAAAATACTGTGAGACTGTGATATCTGAAAGTAAGGGGGAGGAGGAAGGTGAGAGCCAGGGATGTGTACCACTAGCCGCAGTGGTAACAAGTCAGCAGTGGGTCAGGGCTGCAGCAGGAGAGACTGAGGGGCTATGTGAGATTGTGAGATGATGGCCTGCCTTGGAGAAGAAAATATGTGAGTGTGTGCAAATTTCTGTATCTGATCAAGGGGGGTCAAATGTGTTCTGTGAAAATGTATGGGAAAAGCCTTCCAGCGAGAGGGGGCTGAATGAATATATGTGCCTGAAGCAGATGTATGTGATGCGCTGGGTGAAACTGTGAAGGGACAGCAAGGCTATGAGGGAGGGCAGAGGGTGTGTGAGCTTTACTCTGCGCCAGACTTAGCCAATTTCCAAAGTTCGGTATGTGTGATGACCTGGAGTGAAAGTGAGGGGCACGGACAGACTCAGCCTGTGGGTCCAGGAAGGATGGCTGCAGGGAAACATACTGTTAGAGGAACCAGGAACCTTGTCAGTTTATCACAACTCA
This sequence comes from Pelobates fuscus, assembly GCF_036172605.1. Lineage (NCBI taxonomy): Eukaryota > Metazoa > Chordata > Amphibia > Anura > Pelobatidae > Pelobates > Pelobates fuscus. The sequence goes on along the minus strand of NC_086327.1, from coordinate 84,781,404 downwards.
CGCATACACCTAAGCAACTTTCTGATTGTGAAGAAGCCCAGCAGACGGACCCCAAAATGAAAGAGATGATGGGTGGTGATAGAGCACATCTATCCTGGGAGTGTTCTCTTTCTGCTTTTTTGTGTGCTTACCGGGGAGTGCTGCATAAATCCATTGGTTTCTTCCCCTTACAACTACTACATGAGCGCAGTGGGTGTGGTTTAAGGGATGTTACCAGAGATCGATGGGAAATTGAAACAGGCAAATCAGGCATGTTTGTTGAGGATGTAGCAGTGGTATGGACTGATCACAACCTGCTGCAGGTGTCAGGTAACAATGATAAACTGCTCCGTTGGAGCCTTATCCTCCAACAGTATAATTTCACTGCCCAGCACAAAAAGGGCAGCTTGCATGGGAATGCAGATGGCCTGTCTCGGCAACTACGGGGTTAATGGTTGACAGATAAATCAGCCTGTGGCTGAATTTTTCTGTCCACCATCTTAAGGGGGAGGTGTCATGCCAAAAGCACGAGTTCTTGTTTGATGCGTGTTTATATATGTTAAGAGTTGTTTTTTTGTAAACCTTGGGATGACATTTATTGTGGTCTTTGATCTTGCACCAGGCCTAGACCATAAAACATCTAGATAGCCATCACCAGAGCTGGACACAAGGAATTTCATAGAGTGGGCAATAGACTGTCAGACCAACCCCATCTGATCCCCCCCTCAGGGGTCTGCCCACTGAGAAACAACTAGTTTAGATATATAATGAGGGTGCTGGACTATCCAGAGAGTTCAGTTATTCATTTTTCTTTTGTCAGTAACTTCTAGGATATCAATACCATCTAAGACTCCCACAAGAATTCTATATGGGGTAAATATATGTAAGGAATCTCTTGTGTTTTCTCCTATTTTATTTTATGTACTGTTTTGCAATTTGTTATCTGTATGTCATTTATTTCTGTATTTTGTACTCAGCACTGTGAATATTTTTTGTCAGATTAAATGTTTACTTAAACAGCTTGTCTCTGTTTTCTAAGAGCTTCACCCTCCAAAGAAAAGCTCAGATAAACACGTTACCAAAAAGGGTTAATTATATGTGTGTGATCAGTAAAAGTAGAACTGTGATTCTTTTCAAATAATTTTTATTAAAGTTTTACATATTTGTATAACAACAAGAATATAAACATTGTATTGGGGGTAGGAAGGGAAGGGGAACTTGAAAATGGAAGAGAATAACCATCCAATATTAAAATAGGCATAACAGTGTATATGGCAAAAAAATAAATAAAAAATAATAATATGTTTTTACATCAATGCACTTTAATAACAATATGTCAAAGACCATATGCTGTTTTGATTTTTTCTTCCCACTTATCCCAATTATATTTTAATATTGGGAAACCACGCATATGAGCTCTATGGGATAATTCGTGTGCCTTGTTTTCTAGAATCAAATTAAAAACTTCCCTGCGAGATGGCACATCTTGGGACTTCCAATATCTAGGTAAACAGGATGTAGCAGCGATCAAAATATGACCTATGATTATTTTGTCTGATCTATTAATGGACTCCGGGAGTTTTTTAAATAAGGCTAGTTCCGAGGTTAAAATGCTAATGGTCCTGTCCACTTTAATAATTAGGTCGTGAATCAATTTCCAATATTTAGTTAATTTAGGACAGAACCACCAAATATGGGCCATATTGCCCACACCCCCACAATCCCTCCAACACCGGTCAGAATACATATTGTTCATGTTGTGCAATCTAGACGGGGCCAGGTACCAACGATAGAAAATTTTATAATGATTTTCAAAGTGGTCGGTGCAATACGAAATACCTTTTAAAGCTTTAAAAAAACCGAACCATTCTTCTAGATCGTACTGGGCACCCAACTCCGTCTCCCATGACAACATGTGTTTTCATTTAACTAGGGGCTTGGCGTTATAAAACGAGTAGCATAAGGATATCATGCCTTTACTAGTGGGGCTGTATAAAAAAGCTTTCCCTAATGGAGACATCTCAAGCGTTTTATAGTTTTTATCCGTTTCAGGTACCTTATATAGTTCTTTCAATTTGTCAATGATTACCTTACAATCCAACTCACATACATTCGTTAATCCATACTTAAGTTTCAATTTTTCCAAAGAAAGAATAGCATTGCCGTGAAAAAAATTGTCAAGATTAGTTATAGAGCATTCCTTCAACAGTTCTATTTTTAAGGATGGGATATAATCTTTCAATAACTCAATAGGCATTGCTCTATATAGGCTGGGAGAATGATAATTTTTAAAAACAATATCCCAGGCCTTAAGTGTAGTCTTGGTAGATAAAAATAACTTTGTAATTCCAGGTCTTTTCTTAGAATTTAACCAGGGTAATTCTGACAATCTAACCGGTAAAATTTTATATTCTTCTATTTCCATCCATCTGGGTTTATCAACCTGATTATTAAATCTCACAGCCACTGCAGCGTTAGTGGCGAAATAATATTTGCGGATATCGGGAACACCGATACCGCCATTCGATTTGTGGTGCTGCAAGGAAGTGAGCTTCACTCGAGCAGGCTTATTCCCCCAGATGAACTTCATCATTGTCGAATGAACTTTATTAAAAAATGATAAAGGGATGGACAAAGGGATGGTCCTAAAAAAATATAGAATTTTTGGTAGTATCATCATTTTAACAGATGCGACCCTCCCCAGCCAGGAAAGTTCCATTCCGCCCCATCTCTCCATCCAGTGGCGTACACACAACCCATGGGGCCCCGGTGCGAAAACTGATGCGTGGCCCCCCCCCGCGCGCGCGCGCGCTTACTCTGCGCGGGCTGGGGCCGCAACACATGGCGGCGGGCACCTGGTCGCAGGGCTGCGACCCCTGCGACCACGTTATGTACGCCAGTGCATGCATAAACACATACACTTAAAGGACCACTACAGACACCCAGATCACATCAGCTCAATGAAGTGGTCTGGGTGCCAGGTCTCTCTAGTTTTAACCCTGCAGCTGAAAACATAGCAGTTTCAGAGAAACTGCTATGTTTCACTGAGGGTTAATCCAGCCTCTAGAGGCTGTCTCATTGACAGCCGCTAGAGGATTTTCTGCGTTTCTCACTGTAAAAATCACAGTGAGAAGACGCTGAACGTCCATAGGAAAGCATTGAGTAATGCTTTCCTATGGGCGGTTTGAATGCGCGCGTGGCTCTTGCCACGCATGCGCATTCGGAGCTGAGAGGCGGATCGGGGCGGAGAGATCCCCAGCGCCAAGGGAGTCCGGCGCTGGAGAAAGGTAAGTGCTTAAGACACACACGCACACATTAACTGACAGACACACACTCAGTGACAAACATACATACACACTCACTAACAGACACACACTCTAACACTAACACGCACACTCCAACACACACTCTAATACTAACACACACACACACTCTAACACTAAGACAAACACTCTAACACTTACACACACACACTCTAACACACTCACACACACACACTCACTAACATACACTCACACACTAACACACACTCACTAACATACACTAACACACACTCACTAACATACACTCTCACACACACACACACACACACTAACATACACTCACACACTAACTAACATACACGAACACACTCACACACACACTCACACTAACATACACTCACACTAACATACACTCACACTAACGAACATACACTAACACACTCACACACTAACACACACTCACTAACACACACTCACTAACACACACTCACTAACATACACACACACTAACTAACATACACTAACATACACTCACTAACATACACTCACACTAACATACACTCACACTAACACACACTCACACTAACACTAACACACACTCACTAACATACACTCTCACACACACACACACGTTTTTTTTGTTTGTTTTTTTTTCTATTTAATCCCCCCAGCCTCCTTACCTGTGGGAGAGCTGAGGGGATTCCCTGGGGTCCAGTGGTGTCACCCGGCGGGCAGTCAGGCTGGCGGGCGCGCGAGGGAGCACTCTCCCCTGAGTGCTCCCTCTTCAGCTCCCTCGCGCGCCGCGTACTGATGCCGGAGCCGGAAGATGACGTCATCTTCCGGCTCCGGTTTCAGTGCGGTGCGCGAGGGAGCACTCAGGGGAGAGTGCTCCCTCGCGCGCCCGCCAGCCTGACTGCCCGCCGGGCTTAAGCAGGGCCAGCCTCGGGGGGCCCGGAGGTGGCCGGCTCCTGGGCCCCCCAGGAGAAGAGGCTGGCCCAGTGAGTACATACCTAGGTCGCAGGGCGGCCGGGCCCCCAGCCGCGACCCCTGCGACCCCGGTATGTACGCCACTGTCTCCATCTCCTTTTGTAGGTCCGACCATGCTTTCCTCAAGTTGTGATTATGCATATTTACCAAATTTTTGCATAAATTAATGCCAAGGTATTCCACGTAGTCAGCTCTCCAATCAAATAAATATAATTTCTTAAGGGCAATGGTTTCCGAATTTTTTAAATGAAATGGGAGGGCCTGAGACTTAGACTCATTTAATTTGTAGTACGATATCTCGCCAAATTGAGTTAAAATGTCTTTGAGGTGGCTCAAAGATTCTTTTGGGTTTTTGACAGCTAGAATTATGTCATCTGCAAACAGGCCAATTTTGTGAGCGGATTCTTTAACAATTCCTGCAATTTGTGAGAACTGTGATTCTATAATTCTCCTGTGTGTGGGGTAACCTAAGACGCCCGGGTTTAAAAGTCTTGGTGGTGGCAGTAAAGTGTGTACTAGGGGGTTAGTGTAGAAGGGATTGCAGGGGTTAATTGAGTGGTTGCTGGGACTAGCAACAGGTAACCAGGGGTCTGGTGTCATTAACCCTGTCACTTCCACACTCTCCCCACTGTCTCGGCTGGGCCTATAGCCCACGCTCGTGACACACCTCACTCAGCCTTGTGGGGCCTAGGCCCATCCCAGCCACTCACTCGAGAAAGTATGGAAAACGTCTGGATGCAATCTTCCAGGGCTTCTGGCAAAAGCTACGGGAACGTCAGAGAACCCAAGAGGCTCAGCCACAAGCAGACATGCGGAACACCATTACACTGGAGAGAGGTGGGAACCCTCAGCGTAAATTCAAACTGCAACAGCTCACTTATCCTGTCACTTACCCTCCTGGGTCGAGAGCCTCAGGAGGTATCGCCTCCATGCTCTGAAAACAACAGCTGAAGATACTGGGAAAGAGGGGATTCCCTCAGGGAAAATCTGATTCGAAAGTGCATACCCAACTTGTTGTCTGCCCTCCTGGGCTGAGAGCCCAGAGAGGCTTTGCCTCAATGCATCTATCACGAAAAGTGAAGATTCGCCACCGACAACGGTACTCACCATCTGGATCTTCCCACTACCCCCGTCGGGACAAAGGCTTTGTGCCCAAGTGCCACCAGGACTGTGGATCTCAGATTCAGGCCTGAGGCTGGAGGGGAACCCTACTCTGCAGCAGCAAGGCAAACTCTCTGGTGGACTCTCGCAGAAATGCTCTATTGATACCGGAGAAACTGACGGAAGCCAAGCACAGAGAGATGGACACAGGTTTCTTCAGGAAGGAAGAGATTCTTTATTGGATCACCGATCGGGACTCAGAGGGACTAATGTCACCAAAATACAGCAAGTTCTGAGCCCCGGACAATAGTGCAGGCTCCTTATATAGGCACATAACTCCTCCCATATTAAGCTCCACCCGCACATTCTCTTGACCAATCAATACAAATAAGAATTAACTTCCTGCTTGACCGCATGGCTTGTCCAGCACAATGGAGGAGGGGAATACTACATCCTGTATTCTTGCACATGCTCAGTACACTACTGATCGTATCTTGCCTCGTGCAACCAACTGATCGATACGTCAGCATATGCACGTACACATGCCACGTGGTAATCTCGGCCTACTAAATTTATTTTTACCGAGATTCCACCACATTCCCCCCTTTGATGCCTCTTGATATTTCACAATTACTTGAGGCATCACTTAACCTTAGTTTGCATACACCGCAAGTTACCATGAACCAGATCAGACTTATCTATAATGTGAATCTTCAACACTCATCTTCCTGCATTGGTTCTCCCTGATCTAGAGCCTTATATTTATAAATTGCCATTATCTGTGCAGCAGCCTTCCTCTCTGCTATATTTTCTATCAGGCTTTGCACAGACCTAACTACTAAGGGTATAAGACATGGCAGGAGTAGACACAACATTAAAATCAGTAGGACTCCACCTACCACTGCCTTAAGCCCTCCAAACCACTCATACCAGCTACCAAACCAACTACTTGGATTGTACCCTTTCCACAACTGAGTAGGCACATGCGCTAGTTTAACCATATGGCTAGTAAGCTCAGCTATTGCTTGCCCTTCGTCATCTATTTGAAGACAGCAATTGCTCAGGTTAAACTTCCCACATACACCTCCCTCTACTGCCAAAAGGTAATCCAAAGCTAATCTATTTTGGTATACTGCTGTCCTCATCCTGGTATTATGCTTCGCTTGAAGATTGAGCGCTTGTGATGTCTCGTTAGTAATGATCTCAACCACTGCCTGTAATCTTATAATACGGTTGAGCATATAAATTGGGGTTCTATAACCAAAGGTACCATCCTCTGCCCACGTGGCTGGCCCATTGTAATCTATAATACGCTGGGGAGGCCATTCATTATCTTCCCAGGTGCCTATCTCTATGGGTCCCCTTTTCTTCCTATGATTCACATCATACACTTTAACACCTAAAGTCTCACCTGTTTCAATAGGTAACAAGAAGAAGGATGGTTTGAGCATACCCAACACACATGCCCCTTCCCAGTCCTGTGGCAACTCCGAATAGGCTTTCTTACCACAGATCCAGTACAAATTTGCTGGGGCTCTCCAGTTAGATGTGATGGATAGATCAAACCACACATCCTTTAAATTGCCGTATTTTGCAAACGGGTTAGATGGTTCTGAGACATTTGAAGCCGACCACCAAGTTGTATTCTTTGTATCATCATCATAAGCTTTTTGCCCTAGACAAGTTAATTCTCCTACAGAAGTATTATACATCATCCCTTTCCTTGCTATGCAAACATAACCTATGATGGAGGTCTTTAATCTCCACTCAGATTTACCTCTAACACTCATATGATAATCGGCTTGTGTAGATATTAATTGGTCAACTGCCTCAGAACCGGACATTACCTCCTTTGCTTCCCAAGGCCATTGGTCTCCCATGTTAGTACCTCCACACACATAGCAGTTGGTAACATTAAGACTACCGGCAATACTTTCGGCTAAATCAATGAACAGGTTTTTAGCATTATGGGGGATCTTATTATCTATGCTCATCTCTTCATAAAAGGAATGGTATACTTGATGAGTTTGGGAGGATACCGTATTAGTCTCTATCCCTATAAACAATACTGTCCCAGGATCTAAGCCCGTCCCATATATTTGAAACCCAAATAAATTACCATATTTATCTAAGAACTTGTCGGGGTTATTTATAAGTATATGGACTGGATTGCATTCCATAGACTTACAATATGGACTGGTAGGCAACTTAGTCACAATCATGTCCTTGATCATGTGTCTGTCCCCAAGTTGCCCACCCCACACAAGACCAATATGGGCAAAAGTTATAATCTCTATTTGGGCATCTAGGGCTCACATACTTATTTTTACTACTGGGACAGATATATTTATCGTTAGACCCATACGTTCTCTCCCATCTAAGATCCCCACATACATTCCACGGCTTTCTACCACTTGATATCGCTTTACACGCATCAAATAGCAGAACACCTGAAGAATATACGGATTCTAATACCGTTTTGTTAATTAGGGTCCCCTGAGGATCTCCATTCCTGAGAGTCAACCAAATTGTACGGGGTTGATACTCTGGACTGAAGCACTTAGGTTCTCCTACTCCTAAATGGCACACACTATATTCTATATTTAAGTATCTTCATCTTGATACATCTCCTTTACACTCGTATTGCGAATGCCAAATTAGGGTCTGGGAAATTGTCAGGATCGGGACAGGGATCCAACACGCAGCGTACAAACAGTAGCCAGAAACGTATACCGGACCTTAGAATGGCCGGACTAACGTAAGTAGTACGTAGAGAATAGTCAAAGACAAGCCGAGGTCGAGGGTAACAGAAGACAGGTGAGCGAGAGACAAGCCGAATCAAGAGTACAGAGGTAAGCAGAGTAGGATAAACAAGCCGGGTCAAAACCAAAGAGAATAAGCAGAATACAAGCACTGAGTGACTAGAACAAGCTAGAACCACGACAGGGCAATGAGCTAAAGAAAGATGCTCCATTAAATACCCTGTTCAGGAAAGTAACCACGCCTCCGAGGCGTCCTGATTGGTCCTGCAGCAATTGACTGACAGGTCATTCCGGGTAGCGTCCTGCCGTCGACTTCCGGTCGTGATGCTGTAAAAGGCAGTCACTCCCTCGCGGCCGGCTTAACATGACCGGATAGACCGCGAGGAAGGAAGCCATCAGACCGTCTGGATGGAGGAACGGCTAAGTCTCTACCTCTTTCGGAGGTAGAGACCACAGGTACCCTGACAGTACCCCCCCTCTCAGATACGCCCACCGGGCGGAAGGTACCAGGGCGAGAAGGGAAGCGAGAGTGAAACGCCCTGCGGAGACGGGGAGCATGCACCTCCTCCTGAGGTACCCAACTTCTCTCCTCAGGACCATAACCTTTCCAATCGACCAGATATTGCAATCTCCCTCGGGAGATTCGAGAATCAACGATGGAATTGACCTCATACTCCTCCTGACCCTTCACCTGAACTGAGCGAGGAGGGGCGATTGCGGAGGAGAACCTGTTACATATTAGAGGCTTTAGTAAAGAAACATGAAATGAATTAGGGATGCGTAAGGCATTAGGCAACGCTAAACGATACGCAACTGGGTTAATCTGAGAGAGGACCCTGTAAGGTCCAATATATCGAGGAGCAAACTTCATGGACGGCACTTTTAACCGAATGTTTCTGGTACTTAACCATACTCTATCGCCTGGAACAAACACCGGTGCTGCCCTTCTACGTTTGTCAGCATGTTTTTTAACCAGCATAGAATTGTGCAGCAGGATTTGTCGAGTTTGATCCCACAACTTCCTTAAATTGGCCACATGAACATCCACCGACGGTACCCCCTGAGAAGAAGACTCCGAAGGAAGGATGGAGGGATGAAAGCCATAATTCAAGAAAAAAGGGCTAGAATGCGTAGAATCACAAATGAGATTGTTATGTGCAAACTCCGCCCAAGGAATTAAACTGACCCAATCGTCCTGGTGTTCCGAAACGAAACAACGTAAATATTGTTCAACTTTTTGGTTAGTGCGTTCAGCAGCTCCATTGGACTGAGGATGATAAGCAGAGGAGAAATTCAATTTGATGCCTAGTTGGGAGCAGAAAGATTTCCAAAAGCGGGAAACAAATTTGGGAAGGTATCCCATGCAAACGGAAAATCTCCCTAGCGAATATCTCCGCTAATTCGGGCGAAGATGGTAGTTTAGGTAAGGGAATGAAGTGAGCCAGTTTAGTAAATCTGTCCACCACAGTGAGGATGACAGTCTGCTTTTTAGAGATAGGCAAATCAACAATGAAGTCCATAGCCAGGCAGGACCAAGGCTTCTCAGGAACTTCTAAAGGGTGCAGAAATCCGCATGGAAGCGAATGAGGTAGCTTGGTCTTTGTACAAACCTCACATGCCCCGATGAATTCTTTATATATCTTTACGTAAGTCAGGCCACCAAAAATCTTTAGAGACCAGGGCATATGTCTTGCGGATGCCAGGATGCCCAGCCACTTTGCTGTTATGGAGACAGCGTAGCACCTCCAGTTGGAGAGCGGCAGGAACGAAGTGTCGATCCCCAGGAGTCTGTTTAGGTGCCAAATGCTGAAACTTCATGATCTCGGAAAGCAATGGAGAGTGAATCCTGAGATTCGTGTTTGCGATGATATTCCCTTTAGGAACTATGGAGGACAGGACTGGTTCAGTTATAGTGGATGGTTCATATTGACGAGACAGAGCATCAGCCTTGGAGTTCTTAGAACCAGGTCTATAAGTGAGTACATAATTAAAGTGAGTGAGAAACAATGACCAGCGAGCCTGTCTGGCGGATAAGCGCTTAGCCTCCCCAATATAAGACAAGTTCTTATGATCCGTTAAAATAGTAACAGGGTGTAGTGTCCCTTCCAGTAAATGTCTCCACTCCTTTAAAGCCTTAATGACCGCTAAGAGTTCCCTCTCCCCGATGTCATATCTGCTCTCAGGCCCAGATATTTTTTTAGAGAAGAAACCACAAGGGTGTAATGGTTTATCCACCCCTAACCTTTGAGACAGAACAGCCCCAACTCCTGTCTCAGAGGCATCGACCTCGAGCAAGAAAGGCAGAGTCGTATCAGGATGGACTAGAATGGGAGCCGAGGCAAAAAGTTCCTTGAGAGTCTTGAAAGCAACGAGAGCTTCCTTAGACCAGATCTTAGTAACAGCCCCTTGTTTGGTCATATTGGTAATAGGCGCAATGATAGAGGAGTAACCCTTAATGAAGCGCCTATAGTAGTTGGAAAAACCAATAAACCTTTGAATAGCCTTGAGTCCTTTGGGCAAAGGCCAGTCTAAAATGGATTGGAGCTTTTCAGGATCCATTTTAAAACCTTCCCCAGAAATCACATACCCAAGAAAGTCTGTCTGAGACTGATCAAACCTGCACTTCTCCAATTTGCAGTATAGACCATGTTGCAGAAGTTTGTGTAATACCTTTCTGACCTGTCTATGGTGAGTCTCAATCTCCTTAGAGTGTATTAGTATGTCGTCCAGGTAAACAATAACACAATCATGTTGAAACTCCCCAAGTACCTCATTAATCAAATCTTGAAATACTGCAGGAGCATTGCAAAGTCCAAATGGCATCACCGTGTATTCGTAGTGACCATACCGGGTATTGAATGACGTCATCCACTCATGACCATGCTGGATTCTCACCAAGTTGTATGCCCCTCGGAGATCTAACTTAGTGAAGATTTTGGAGCCCTTAAGACGATCAAATAACTCTGTAATCAGTGGGATGGGATAGGCATTTCTGACAGTTATTTTATTCAAGCCTCGGTAATCGATACAAGGTCTCAGCGTGCCATCCTTTTTCTTAATGAAAAAGAACCCAGCCCCGGCCGGAGAAGAAGACCTCCTAATGAATCCCTTTTCTAAATTCTCCCGAATATACTCCTCTAGAACCGAGTTTTCCTGAACAGACAAAGGATATACATGACCCCTCGGAGGCATAGTCCCGGGTAGAAGCTTAATTTTACAATCAAATGACCTGTGGGGCAGTAAAGAATCGGCATTCTTCTTGTCAAATACTGCCTTTAAGTCTAGGTAAAGGTCTGGTATCTGTCCCTCTGTGGACTGAGTAGGATTCTCCGGTATGTTAATGTTAGCTAATGGAGAAACCTTGCCTAAACACCTTTCCTGGCAGCCCTGGCCCCACGAGAGTATCTCCCCTAACTCCCAATCGATAATAGGGTTATGTTTCTTCAACCATGGGTACCCCAGAACTATGGGAACGGAAGGGGACGAAATGAGCAAAAGAGATAACTTCTCCACGTGTAGGATACCAACATTTAAATTAATGGGTACGGTCTCACGAAAGATAACAGGATCTAGTAGTGGTCTACCATCTATGGCCTCAACGGCCAAAGGTGTCTCCCTTAGCTGGGATGGGAAATTGTTTTTAATAGCAAAGGCTTGGTCTATAAAATTCTCAGCAGCACCGGAATCTATCAAAGCCATAGCCCTGACTACTTCCCTCTCCCAAGTTAAGGAAACTGGTAACAGAAGCCTGTGATCTTTATAATTAGGAGTAGAGGACAAAATAGAAACACCCAAGGCCTGTCCTCTAGAGAGACTTAGGTGCGAGCGTTTCCCGGACGGGTAGAACAGTTCGAGAGTAAATGACCTTTGGCTCCACAATACATACACAAACCCTCTCTTCTCCTGTACTGTCTTTCCTCCTCAGAGAGGCGGGTATACCCTATCTGCATAGGTTCAGGAAGCAAAGATACTGTGGAGTCCGGACTTGGAAAAGCGGGGGCTAACCTAAAAGAAGGTCTCCGATTCCTCTCTCGAGTGTTCTGTCTCTCTCTTAAACGTTCATCTATACGAGAGATGAATGAAATTAAGTCTTCTAAATTCTCAGGGAATTCTCTAGTAGCAACCTCATCAAGGATTACATCAGATAGGCCATTCAAAAATACATCCATATATGCCTGCTCATTCCACTTGACTTCTGACGCCAGAGACCTGAACTCTAGTGCATAATCCACAAGTGTTCGGTTCTCCTGTCTCAGGCGCAACAGTAATCTGGCTGCATTCACCTTTCTACCTGGAGGGTCAAATGTTCTTCTAAAAGCAGCTACAAATGCATTATAGTTATACACTAAGGGGTTATCGTTTTCCCATAATGGGTTGGCCCATCTCAGAGCCTTCTCAATAAGTAGGGTGATAATAAATCCTACCTTTGCCCTATCTGTAGGATAGGAGCGAGGTTGCAAGTCAAAGTGGATACTAATTTGATTTAAAAAACCACGACACTTCTCAGGAGCCCCACCATAGCGTACTGGGGGGGTAATGCGAGAAGAAGCACCCACTGTGGCTACCTCTAGACCTGAACTGACAGGAGAAATAGGGGTATTATGTATCTCCTCTGGTGGGTTATTAGCACGAGATAAAAGTGCCTGTAGCGCAAGCGCCATCTGATCCATTCTGTGATCTATGGCCTCAAACCTAGGATCAGGAGAAGCAAGATGACTGTTTGTACTTGCAGGATCCATTGGCCCTGTCGTAATGTCAGGATCGGGACAGGGATCCAACACGCAGCGTACAAACAGTAGCCAGAAACGTATACCGGACCTTAGAATGGCCGGACTAACGTAAGTAGTACGTAGAGAATAGTCAAAGACAAGCCGAGGTCGAGGGTAACAGAAGACAGGTGAGCGAGAGACAAGCCGAATCAAGAGTACAGAGGTAAGCAGAGTAGGATAAACAAGCCGGGTCAAAACCAAAGAGAATAAGCAGAATACAAGCACCGAGTGACTAGAACAAGCTAGAACCACGACAGGGCAATGAGCTAAAGAAAGATTTCTTAAATACCCTGTTCAGGAAAGTAACCACGCCTCCGTGGCGTCCTGATTGGTCCTGCAGCAATTGACTGACAGGTCGTTCCGGGTAGCGTCCTGCCGTCGACTTCCGGTCGTGATGCTGTAAAAGGCAGTCACTCCCTCGCGGCCGGCTTAACATGACCGGATAGACCGCGAGGAAGAAAGCCATCAGACCGTCTGGATGGAGGAACGGCTAAGTCTCTACCTCTTTCGGAGGTAGAGACCACAGGTACCCTGACAGAAATATGGTTACCTGTTCTTGTAGTCTTAATGCATACCTCACAGCTAGGAGTGTCGGTACCTCTACCTTCCTGAATATAAAAATACACATATAAAAACATTATTAGAAACACATCTTTCGTCGTCATCCTCAGTCTTCGTCCGTGCGAAGGCACCTCAGCTTCCAGGATGTAAGGGCTGCAGGGAATGGAGTTCTGCTCGTCTTCACAGGGGTCCCTTCGAGACTTTTCCTGACTTATACACTCGTTGGTGAGCAGACAGGCTTTATTATGGCCTTCTCACTCACTTACCAAATCTCTGAAACAATAAAATTTGTAATCCACAAGGTTCCTCGTCACTCCGACTGAGTCGTGCGCTTTAACCGGATCTTGCAGGGATTCTCTGGATCTGCTGTAGCTTGCCAAGAATCGACTGCTGCTGGTTTAACCCTGGAGTGATGTATCCACGGAGTCACTTCGGCTACTTTTATCGCTGTAGGGTTAGACAAAAGAACAACATAAGGACCTCTCCACTTGGGCCCTAACGGTACATTATTCCACTCTTTAATCCACACTTGGTCTCCTGGGTGGTAACTATGAACTGGGGGATAAATATTCACAGGTAATCTATCTTGTACCCATTTCTGTACCTCCTCCATAGTCTTACCCAACTCTACAACCTGCTGCCGGGTAATTCCTTCTCCCAACTGACTCAAATCCCCCCTTAAGTTACCAAGTACGGGAGGTGGTCGCCCATACATGATTTCAAAAGGAGAGAGGCCCATCCTTCTGGTAGGTGTACTGCGGATTCGCAATAGAGCTATGGGCAAGAGAACGTTCCACTTAAGTTGGGTTTCCTGACACATTTTAGCCAAATGATTCTTAATAGTTCTATTCATTCTCTCTACCTTACCAGAACTCTGGGGTCTATATGCCGTATGAAGCCTCCACTTTATACCAAGCATATGAGTCAGTTGTTGTAGGCACTGATGAACAAAAGCTGGACCATTGTCCGATCCTATAGAGCAGGGTAGTCCATATCGGGGTATTATTTCTCGTAGCAGGAATCTCACAACTTCTCCTGCTTTCTCTGTACGAGTAGGACATGCTTCTACCCAGCCTGAATAGGTGCACACAACTACCAGTAGGCAGCGATGTCCACCAGATTTAGGCATTACTGTATAGTCAATTTGTAAATCGGACATGGGGAGTCCCCCCATAAACTGGACTCCTGGTGGCTTTACTGGTCCTTGCCTTGCATTATTTTTAGCACACGTTACACATCTTCGTACAATGGCCTGAGTCAAGTTGGACAATCTTGGTATATAGAAATGTTTTCTGAGAGATTCTTCGGTACTGTCTCTCCCAGAATGTGTCCCGTTGTGATAGTTTTGGACAATTTCTACCGCTAGTGATGCTGGAATGACTATTCTTCCATCTTCTAACTGATACCATCTGTTCTCCAAATATTTTCCAGGTTCAGTCTTTAACCACTCCTCTTCTTGAGCTGGATAAACTGGAGTCCATTGAGACTGTGGAGTTGGTATAAGAGCAGCTATATGCTCCACATACTCCTGTCTTCCCGATTCAGCGGCACGCTTAGCTGCACTATCTGCCATCCGATTTCCTTTGGTTACATCACCATCTCCTCTCAGATGCGCTCGGCAATGTATAGTACCGACTTCTTTCGGCTCCCACACTGCTTCCAGTAGTTGTAGGATTTCAGCTGCGTACTTGATTTCTTTGCCTTCTGAATTCAATAATCCTCTTTCTTTATACAAAGCTCCGTGGGCATGAGTGGTTAAGAACGCATACTTGGAGTCCGTGTAGATGTTCACTCTTAAACCTTCAGCCAATTGTAACGCTCGTGTCAGTGCTATCAATTCTGCCTTTTGTGCTGATGTTCCTTCACCTTGTCTATCGTTGTTACTGCATATCCTGCATAGCGGATCCCTTCTTTCACATAACTACTGCCGTCGGTGTAATATTGAACATCGGGGTTCTGGATGGGAAAATCACGAAGATCTGGTCTACTTGAAAATACTTCATCCATCACTTCCAAACAATCATGTTGACTTTCAGTAGGTTGTGGCAAAAGGGTAGCTGGATTTAAGGTATTTACAGTCTCTAAATGCACTCTTGGGTTTTCACACAGCATTGCTTGATACTTGGTCATACGGCTGTTACTAAACCAATGATTTCCTTTGTAATTTAACAACGTCTGTACTGCATGTGAAACTCGTACATAAAGTTCTTGACCCAGAGTGAGTTTATCGGCTTCAGCTACTAGCAGGGCGGCTGCAGCTACGGCTCTTAGACAAGGTGGAAGTCCGCTGGCCACTGCATCCAGTTGCTTAGACATGTAGGCAACAGGTCTTTGCCATGATCCCAAGTACTGTGTCAATACTCCCCCAGCCATTCTTCTTTGCTCGTGTACATACAGGTAGAATGGTCGTGTGTGATCAGGTAGACCTAATGCTGGGGCACTCATCAAAGCCTTCTTCACATCTTCAAATGCCGTTTGCTGTTCTTGAGTCCATAAGAAGGGGTCGTGCTCTGTACCTTTGATAGCTGCATACAGAGGTTTTGCCAGTATCGCATAGCTGGGAATCCATATCCTACAGAAGCCTGCTGCCCCCAAGAATTCTCGCACTTGTCTTCTATTCTTGGGTATCGGTATTTGGCACACAGCTTCTTTTCTCTCTGGCCCCATAATTCTTTGACCTTCAGAGATATGGAATCCCAGATATTTGACAGTTGGCAAACACAACTGAGCCTTCTTTCTAGACACTTTGTATCCTGCCTTCCAGAGAATGTGTAGTAGATCGTGCGTTGCTTGCTGACATATTTCCTTTGTAACTGCTGCTATCAACAAGTCATCTACATATTGTAACAATACACACTCTCCTGGGATGGACTCGAAATCCAATAGATCTTGACTTAGAGCTGAACCAAATAGGGTAGGTGAATTTTTAAACCCTTGGGGCAGTCTTGTCCAGGTCATTTGGCGTTTTGAGCCCGTCACAGCGTTTTCCCATTGGAAAGCGAAGATACATTGTCTTTCTGCGGCAATTCGGAGGTAAATGAAGGCATCTTTGAGGTCTAAGACTGTAAAGTAAGTAGCCCCACCCGGAATTAAAGCAAGCAGGTTATACGGATTGGGCACAACTGGATGTATACTAACAACCGCATCATTGACTGCTCTCAAGTCCTGCACAGGTCGATACTCATCTGTACCGGGCTTTTGAACAGGCAGCAATGGTGTGTTCCAGGGGGAAGTACAGAATTTTAGGATACCATACCGTATGAACTTATCCAGATAAGATTGGATGTTCTTCCTAGCCTTCTGCGGGATGTGATATTGTCTTAGGCTCACTGGATAAACCCCAAGTTTTAGTTCGATTTTAATAGGTGGAATATTGCGGGCCTGGTGGGTTGTTCTCTGCCCAAACTCCTGGTATGTTGAATAAGGATTCATCACTCCTAGGGTTTTGGATAGTCAACGCTGTATAAAGTCGCCACTCTTCTTCCTTTGGTACGGATAATGTCATAATACCTGAAGGTCCATTAAACTTTAAGGATGTTGTTCCATTTGGTAGGAACGGAATCTGCGCTTGTAATTTGGACAGCATATCACGTCCCAGCAATTGGACTGGACATTCAGGCATGTAAAGGAATTGATGTTTTACTACGTGGCCTCCCAATGTACAGAGTCGACTTTTAAGAACCGGTTTTGCAGCACTTCTTCCAGTTGCTCCTATTACAGTAATAGTTCTTCCAGATGGAGGAGCAACTAGGTTAGTCACCACCGAATGTTCAGCACCAGTGTCGATCATGAACGCACTCCTTTTTCCCCCTATTGATACATCGACCATAGGCTCCGCTCGACCAAGGGGGATGGAGCCCGGTCGGTATCAATAGTCCTCCATGACCGTGTCAGCCAATCCTACAAAGTCCCTACCTTCTCTATCGCGGGACCTTTGCGCTGCTGGATAGTACCTGTCTTCCCTTACACTTCCTCTGTTCCCATTACTTCCTCTATTACCATTGCTCCCTCCGGGGCCTCCTCTACCTCTCGCTCTGCCTCTAAAGTTTCCGTAACCTGCCCTGGGTAGGTCTCTCTCGTACTGCTCTCTTTGCGGACACTCGTTTCTCCAATGCCCTTCTTCCTTGCCCTGCCCTTGCCCTTCTTACGCGCACTGATTCCTACTCAAAGGCTCCCTATTCCATCTACTATCGCCTCTATCTGTTCCCCGTCTATCTACGCCTGCGATTGCTACCGCTAGCATATCTGCCTTTCTACGCATCTTGCGCTCTTCCTCTTTCTTTGTCTCTGTTTCCCTGTTCATGTATACTTTTATTCGCTACCTCCATTAGTGATAGACATTCCTGCAAACCCTTCTAACTTCTGCAGCTTGCGCTTAATGTCTCCATAAGCTTGGCTGACAAAGGCGGAGTTTACCATTCGGGAATTATCAGCGTCTTCCTGATTAAAGGGGGTACAAGCGGTATGCCTCCAATAATCGGTCATAAAAGACACTGGGCGCTTCAGCACTTTTCTGAATCACCTCAACTATCTTCGACATATTAATAGCTTTCTTCCCTCCGGCTTTCATGCCAGCAATTATAGCGTCTCTATAGGCTTTTAGTTGAACCATATCTGCGCCATTAACATTCCAGTCGGGATCGGTGTTAGGGTAATGTGTTGCGGCCCATGCTGCTGGATTGGCTTGGTTTAAAGCACGGGCTTCATCCTCTAGCGCTTTAATGGCCGCTTGGTTAATCCTTGTCCTTTCCTCATTATTGAACAATGTCATTAATAACTGCTGGCAATCAGCCCATGTCGGATTATGTGTCTGAACTATCGAGGTGAACAGATCGGTCATAGCTTGTGGTTTCTCAGTGTACGAGGAGTTGTGGGTCTTCCAATTCAAGAGATCGGTAGTCGTGAACGGGACATATACGAAGACTGGGTCAGCATATGCCATTTGACCTGCGGCATCGAGATAGGCTGACCCAGGATTCAGACGAAGAGGCATCTGGTAATGTTTGAGTTGTTGGGTACCGGTCAGTTGTCGGGTTAGTATAGGGCTACGTGGAGGGGCGTCAGTTAGAGGTTCCAGTCGGGGGGTAATAAAGCATGAGGATGTGGGAGCTTGATTTTGGGAAAAGTTGGTGAATAGAACACTCCGAGCCGAGCTAGAAGAAGCTTGACCGGAAGTTTGAAGTGGCGCCAAATCAGGATATTCAGATCTAACGGGGGTTGGTTCTGGTTCCGGAAGGGGAGGTTTAATACGAGGGGGGTGGATTCTGCACTGGAGGAGGAAGCAGAAGTGGATGGAGGCAATGGGGGAAGGGGTGTAGAACTTCCTGTACTCATACCATTTCCTCCTAAAGGGAAGTAAGGGGGCGGCAAAGGGATCTCGGACTCAGGGGGCGTGTCCAAAATGGGCCTAACCATAGTCCTAGTGGACAAACAAGTCCTGGCCACCATGAGGCGACATTGCTCCTTGTGGCATATCCGAATCCATCTTGGCGAGTCGTTTACGGCCTGTCTCCAACAATCAATATATGGAAACTGTCCGTAAAGTTCAGGCCTACCTGATACAGCCACGTGTACACGCTGTACCAGAGTTGGATCCAAACTGCCACGTGGCGGCCATGCCGCAACCAAAGTAGGCCACTCCCTAGTACACAAAGTGACCAAACGTACAGGGGACATTTTAACCCCAAAATCACATGTTTTAAATCCCTTCTTAAAATTCTTTACCATACAACCTAAGGGATCCAAAATCGTTGACTCCGACGCGCCCATACTTATCAATGGAACGTCGTTGACAACGAATACTATGCACGCGTTCTATTCAACAGTCACACCCGTTTCCTCTGGCAACAGCACCACGTGGTACAGTTACCAAGTGAAACGTACACAATAACACAATAAACACTCAGGGAATTCCCGTACACACACAGCTGTTACACCAGTCACTAAATAATCAATATTATGCCCTTTGGCGAAACTATACAGTCACCCACGCTATAATTCTCTATATACGAATTACCCGTCTATAACACACCCCAGTAACATCGTCTTTTACAAATAGCGGTTACAGTACGGTTAGCATAGGTCAAAGCACAATTTAAGGTCACAATACAATTATTAGTGGTTATGGTGTTAAACATGCAATAGACGACAATGATTAGTACTTATATACAGTGTCAGTAAATATACAGGGTTATGGTACCGTGCACTATGATACAGCAACACACTATTAACACTCTCGCTAGACGGCTGAGCTCGCGCTATCTAACAAGATATACACTTTACTAACAATCTTTAACACATACACAATCCCAACTAAACTACTGGCCAGTACCTTGAATGGACTACCTAAAACTATCTACACCCGTTTTGGTTAGCCACACTGCCCAAGCACCACATATAGCGAACTAGAGGGCGGAATTTACAACAGAACCCTCTTAGTCTATTTACTCTATCAAAAATCTAGTGGGTTCCAAATTTACACGCCTTCCCACTTAGCCAAGATAGGTTGAGATCTAGCGAACCGAATTTACACAGGCGCCGCTTAGTCTCCCGGTCCCTCCGACCTAGCGAACAAAATATACACCCTAGAACGCTAGTCTAGACAAGACACCGGTGTCCGGCTAGGGCTATTTACACAGGACCCCGCCTGACTCCAAACCAAATCAAACGGTCTTACTAAAGAGCGTTCGATTGAGCGGTGCGCCTTCGCTCCTTCCCTCCGACAGAGGGGGCAGATTCCATACACAGATTTAAACCCCTTTTGGGCCTACCGCACAATCGGTATACCCCTAGTGGGTCCGCCGTCTAAAACAGCAGTTGTCTTACCTCCTTGTTCCTGAACCTGAGTTCACACTCATCGACGGGGACACCCCAGCACTTCTTACGTAGAGGCCGATGATCTCCTGGACAACAGACCAGTGGCGCCGAGACGAAGGGAGGTCCACGCAGAAGTTCAGGGGTGCAGCCGTAGAGAACGTGGGCAAAGATAGACCGTCTCACACCTCTGCCTCTCAGCTACCGTTGAACGATGAGCTTCCCGGCCAATGCACCAAATGATACCGGAGAAACTGGCGGAAGCCAAGCACAGAGAGATGGACACAGGTTTCTTCAGGAAGGAAGAGATTCTTTATTGGATCACCGATCGGGACTCAGAGGGACTAATGTCACCAAAATACAGCAAGTTCTGAGCCCCAGACAATAGTGCAGGCTCCTTATATAGGCACATAACTCCTCCCATATTAAGCTCCACCCGCACATTCTCTTGACCAATCAATACAAATAAGAATTAACTTCCTGCTTGACCGCATGGCTTGTCCAGCACAATGGAGGAGGGGAATACTACATCCTGTATTCTTGCACATGCTCAGTACACTACTGATCGTATCTTGCCTCGTGCAACCAACTGATCGATACGTCAGCATATGCACGTACACATGCCACGTGGTAATCTCGGCCTACTAAATTTATTTTTACCGAGATTCCACCACACTATTACTTCCAATCACAGAGATAGGCTGATGCAGGTTCAGGAGCTGTTCTGTGCAAACCGCTAAAATCTTGTGTTAATGTTAAAGAGAGGAATGTGACTTGCTTACTTGTTTTCTTTTACCATGTTCCTTACTTCGGTTCACTCTGTTTAATTCTTCTTAGTACAGTAGTATACGGCTGTTTCATACTTCAGTGGCACACAAACAGGCTAGTGGAGTTCTGATTAATTAGTCTAATTGATGCCTACTTAGGCCTTACACTCACTATGCTTAAACCCACTCTAATTTTATGTACACCAAGCCTTCTTGTCCAAGCTGTTTACACCTATGTGGACACATATACTTACTACAACACCCTGCAGCTTGGAGTGTGGTTTAGCATAGAATATTTAGGCTACCATTACAAGTTTGATGTAACATAACTCATCTATCCTGCCATTAACCATCTTTGTTACCATGCAATCATATACTAAAAAATCAAAGAACGTTACCTGCGCTCTGGCCTAAATCCCCATGTGCATTTAAACAAAATGGAGGCTCTTTAGTTTTATTCTAATGGCCATTTGAATATATAAGCTCACCAGCCACGTCAAGGCAAGGCAAGCCTCAATAGGTGAGTTCCTACACTAGCCTCTGTGTTTGTCTCTGTGTCTCTGTGTTTATATACTAAAAAATGTTCCTGATACCATGCCACTGTTACTAGACATGTTTTTGAATCGCTTGTTTGTACTGCCGTGGTCTCGCAAGCATATCTGTTATCACGTGCACAACAAAAACAAAAATAAAAAAAAATAAAAAAATAAAAAAATGTCAAGGTCTCGTGGACTTTGGCTGAGATTCTGTCCTATTCCATTGCTTCCCGGTTTTACGGATGACCGTTTGGAGTGTGGGTATGTCTGGTGTGCCCCAGATTTCTGCTATTGCTCTTCTCATTGCCGTGAGGGCTGTTCTGTTTGTTAGTTGGTTTTGTGCTCTGTTTAAGGGGTACCAAGGTTTTCGAGAGGAGCCAGATCCAAAGATCGAGGGGGGTGGTTACTTGGAGTAAATTGGAGATCAGGTTCGCGACCTCTGCTCGTAGAGGGGCCAGTTTGAGGCAGTGCCACCATTGGTGTATGTATGTTCCCCTGTGTCCGCATTGTTTCCATCATTGGTCTGAGTCTGACCTACCCATGTGATACAGGCATGTTGGAGTTAAGTACCATCTAAGCATGGTTTTGTAGGCCTGTTCCTTGTGGTTTACGTATATGCATATGGTGTCCTCCCAAATGTCTTGCCAGTCTGTCGGGTCTTCCAGGGGTCCCAGGTCCCTCTCCCAAGCCGACACATAGGCTAATGCTCCTGAGGGTAGGTTAGTGATTAGAAGTAAGTAGTTGTCGCTGATCTGCCCTTTATGGGTTGGGTTGTGTATGCATGCTCGTTAGAAGGTTGTGAGTTTGGTGGTGGCTGCAGTTATGTTTTCTGGGTGTTCCAGGAAGCTTTTTATCTGGATATACCAAAAAAGTTGTGTGTGTTGTAGGTTTAGTTATGTTGTGGTAGGTCATTGTAGTGGAGTATTTTCCCTCCTGCAAAGAAGTGGTAGAGCCTATAGAGATCATTATATTCATAGTGTACGAAATCTTTGGGAGACATGCCGGGGGCAGATGCTTTGTTGCGCTGTATGGGAGTTAGTGATGTCAGTTTATTGATGATGGGGAATTTTCTGGTGATCTTGTCCCATATGCTTGGCTAGTGGCGGAGGTATGGGTGGTGATGTGGGACGGGATTTTCGGGGCACCCAGATGTAGAGGGATGGGAAATCAAAGCCGAAGAGATCATGTTCTAGTTCTACCCAGCGTTTGACCCTGATTGGGGAGTGTAGATTTTTTATGTGGGTGAGTTTTGTAGCATAGTAATAGTGCTGGAAGTGGGGTAGGCCTAGTCCTCCTGTTCTGTTGGGGATGTACATGGTCGTTTGCTTCACTCTGGATCATTTGTTTGACCATATGAATTTGTCAATTTGTGTTTGTAGATATTTGAAGTCCGAAGTTGGAATGGTTATGGGGAGGGTTTAAAAGAGGTAGAGAAAGTGTGGCAGTAGATTCATCTTTACTGAGGCTAGGCATCCCAGCCACGATAAAGACAAGTCCCTCCAGCTGTTAAGGTCTTCCGTGGCTCGTTGTAGCATCAGGGTAAAGTTTAGGGCATAAGTGCGGCGCAGTACTGCTGGTAATGAAATTCCTAGATATGATATGTGAGAAGTGTTGTATCGGAAGGCATATGTATGTTGTAGTATGTTTGTCTTCTGTCCCCATATTCAGCGTCAGTGCTTTGGTTTTGTCTAGGTTTAGCCTATATTTTTAAACCTCTGAGTATTTGTCTAGGAGCTTCAGAAGTGATGAGAGGGTGTTTAATGGGTTCGTGAACGTTAGAATGAGATCGTCGACATAAGCTGCTGCTCTATATGTCTGTGTGTGTATTGTGATGCCTGTGATTGATGGTGTGGAGCGAATGAGATGTAGTAGAGGTTCGAGGGAAAGGGCGAAGAGGATGGGGGATAGTGGGCATCCATGCCTAGTTCTGTTGTATATGGAGAAGGAAGGTGGAGTCATGTTAGGTATTAGGACGTTGGCAGTGGGGGTGGAATATATTGTTTGCAGAGCATCTAGAAAAAGTTTAGGGAATCCAAATTTCTCCAAGGTGGCAAAAAGGAATGGCCAGAGTAATCTGTCAAATGCCTTCTCAGCGTCGAGGTATAGGAATATGGTCGGTATAGAGCAGCGGTTGGCAACCCAGATCAGGTCCAGCATCCGTCTGGTATTGTCGCTGGCTTGGCTTGAGGGGTCTGGGTGGACCAGTTTGGTGAGGTATGGCAGGTGAGTATCTTGGTAAATATTTTCATGTCTACGTTCAGTAGGGAGATGGGTCTATTGTGGCCTGGGTCTGTGTGGAGTTTATTGGGCTTGGGTAGGAGGCATATGTTTGCCTGTAACATTTATTTGGGGAGTGGATCCCCCCGTAGTAGGGAGTTGTATAGATGTCCTAGGTGGGGTAGGAGGATGTCTGGAATGTCTTGTAATAAATGCCCAAGTATCCATCTGGTTCTGGGCTTTTGTTAGGTGTTGTTGCGCCTATTGCGGTGGCCACCTCCTGTTTGGTGATTTCTGTAGAGAGCTGAGTGATTGCGGTTTTGGGAGGAGTGGGTAGTTGTACTTTTTCTAGGAAAGAGTTTATTCGGTCCCGAGGGTTCGTGTTGTGTTGTCTGTGCTGGGGGGAATGATCATATAATTGTCACGGTAGTATACCCCAACACGCAAGAATAGTCCAACTAGAGGCAAGAAAAGAAGATACGTCTTACCGGGCCTTAGAATGGCCGGACTTTGACGAGGACAGGAAAAGACGAGCCGAGGTCAAGGGAACAGAGAGGCAGCGTAAACAAGAATTAGCCAAGGACTGGTACACAGGAGTCAGGAAACTGGGGAACATGACAAAGCAGGGATAGAAAAAAACGGAGCCAGGTACAAAGTCAAGGTCAAGCACGAAAAAAACACTACTGAACGAAGCAAGCACTAAAGGGAACTGAATCAGAAACCACGATAGGGCAGGGAGCTAAGGGAAAGGTGAGTACATAGGCGTGCGCACGGGGTGTGCCGGGTGTGCCTGGGCACACCCTAATCCCCGCGGCACGCCTATGGATTGAGCCCTGCAGGAACGGAGTTCCTGCACTTTTTTTGTGCAGGAACGCCGTTCCTGCAGGCACTCAGCACCCCCCTTCCTCCCCCATGTACCCCCAGTCATGGATGGGAGGGGGGAGGGGGGGCAAGAGGTTATGGACCCCCCCCCCGGGCGGCTCTCTCAATATCAGCCGCGGCGAGGGAGCTGTGAGCTCTCTGCTCCCTCTCGCCGCGCTGCTTGCTGATGCTGGGAGCCGGAATATGACGTCATATTCCGTCTCCCAGCTACAGCAGACAGCCCGAGCGGCGAGAGGGAGCAGAGAGCACACAGCTCCCTCGCCGCGGCTGATATTGAGAGAGCCGCCCGACCCACTGGACCCCAGGGACAAGTCCACGCCAGCACTCCAGGTAGGGAGGCTGGGTGGACATTTTTTTAATTAAAAAAATAATAATTTGTGTGTGTGTGAATGTGTGTGTGTGTGTGTGTGACTGTGTGTGTGTGTCTGTGACTGTGTTTGTGTCTGTGTGTGTGTGTGTGTGTCTGTTTGTGTGTGTGTGTCTGTTTGTGTGTGTGTGTGTGTGTCTGTTTGTGTGTGTGTGTCTTTGACTGTGTATGTGTGTGTGTATGTGAATGTGTGTGTGAATGTGTGTGTGTGTGTCTGTGAATGTGTGTGTGAATGTGTGTGTGTGTGTGTGTGAATGTGTGTGTATGTGAATATGTGTGTGTCTGTGAATGTGTGTGTGTCTGTGAATGTGTGTGTGTCTGTGAATGTGTGTTTGAGAGTGTATGTGTGTATGTGTATCTGTGAATGTGTGTCTTTGAATGTGTATGTGTGTCAGTGTATGTGAATATGTGTGTCTGTGAATGTGTGTGTCTATGAATGTATGAGTGTGTGTGTGTCTGTGAGTGTATGTGTGTGTGTTTGAGTATGCGTGTCAATGTGTGTATATATATATATATACACACACACACACACACACACATATACATACACACACTGGAGTGTATATTATTTTTTGGGGGGGTGGGAATCTTAGTTCCCACACTTTATTCCCCAGGACTTTATTCTCCCCTGTCGGCTCACGCAGAACCGGCGCTGAGTGTCGGCTCTGCTCTAAGCCTCCATGGGCCGGCGGGGAGATCAAAGATCTACCTCACCGGCCCACAGCAGCATGAAGGGAGGCAGGAGAGGACCCGGGGAGCTCTAGACAGCAGCTCCGCCAGGTTCCTCGGCGAGACCTGAGCGTTGCCGCGGCAACGCTCCGATCTCACGAGAGTTAACTCTAGCCCCGCAGGCTAGAGTTCACTCTCCACTGGACCACCAGGGATGGCACATGGCAGCAAGGATCCCCCCTCCCTACATAAGGTAAGAAGGGAGGGGGGATATTTACTAATCTGCCCCCACCTCCACAATCTGTCCAAACATACAGCACACACACACACATACAGCACCCACACACAAAAAGCACCTACAGACATACAGCACTCTCACACAAACAGCACACACACAGCACCTTCACACACACACAACACCCAAACAGCACCGACACACATACAGTACACATACAGCACCCTCACACACACAGTACACTAACCGCACCCTCACAAACACACACAGCACCTTTACAAACACACAACACCCTCACACACAGCACACTAACAACACCCTCGCAAACACACACACACAAACAGCACCCTCAGAAATACATGACACCCACACACCACACATCACACAAACAGCACCCTCACACACACAGCACCATCACACACAAATCACAAACAGCACCCTCACACACACACAGCACCCTCACACAGCACACTAACAGGACCCTAACACACACACACAAACACCCTCACACACAAACAGCACCCTCACACACACACACACACACAAACACCCTCACCCACATAGCACACTACCAGCACCCTCACACATACACACACACAGCAGCACCCTTACACACACCACCCTCACACAGCACACTAACAGCACACACACACACACACAGCAGTGTATGTATATATGTGTGTGTGTATATATATATATATATATATATATACATATACATGCGGCGTGTGTTTGTGCTTTAGGGTGCACACCCTAATGCAATAGGCTGATGTGGAATTATTAAAAATCTTTATTGTACTTGTATTGAATTATTGTACTAACTCCATTTTAACTTTATACTGTGACTTCGTCCTCCATTTTGTCCTCCTAACCTGACTTCTTCAATCCTCCATTTTGTCCTCATGACTTAACTTGTTCATTTTAAAACTACATTACGTGACTGAACTTCTCAACCCAATTAATACAGTAGACAAAGACTGTGTTTCCTTCAAGGACAAGTACCAGGAGGTGCTGGCTACTCCTTAAGACTTGCTGGCTACTCCTTAGAGCTTGTAAGATAGTACAGTTTGAAGGCCATAGAACACAGTAGTAATGAAATGTTCTATTCATAAGAGACCTTGCACCTGGACATAAAGCCTGATATCATTGACCGTGTAAAATGACGCTTAGGACCCCCTTGTCCCCCACCCGTGTCCAGAATAATCCCACCTCTGATGGGTGGGCACGGGACTAACCTCTTAATTTTACGAACCAATAGGTAAGACACTAACCCCGTCACTTAACAATTAATCCAATTGATGATGTTTATTTGCTGATATTCTAATAATCAATGATGACGCAAAATGCCTCTTAAAAGGGCCTGCGCGCCCGCTTTTTCTTCACTTGCCAATAAACTTTCTCGAAGTTATTTTAACCTGAACCTCGTGTGTCAGACTTAATTACTTCAGCGTATATACGCAATTTAATTTTATTGATTTGGACAGGAACAGATAGACATTTGAACATTTTGGTTTACTTTCAAAAAGTACCATAACAACTTGGCGCCCAACGTGGGGCATCGGGCTATGTCCGGCCGGTGAGCCGTCCTAAGGAAGACAAGGGTGGACGGAGGAATCCAGGGGGAAGGAAGGGAGATTGATCACCTCCAGATACACGGTAGAGACTTCTGCAGAGCCACCGGTACGTTCCGGCCCCTTTGATTGACCCGTCCACGTGTCTGTGACTGCTTCCCGGGAGGACATCAAAGACAGGTAATATCTTGCCCGGTGTCTCGTTACTCACTTGTTTACCTGCATTTTAGTCTATCTGTTGCCTGGGTGTGTTTGAATTGTGTTTGAATTGTTTGCCTGTTTCCCCATTTTGAGATAAAGGGGGGGTGGACCTGCAGGGGATTTGCCTGGGGTTCTGTCTTGCTTGTTTTCCCCTTTTTGGGATAAAGGGGGGTGGACCTGAGGGGACTTGCCTGGGTCTTCAGTGTGTCTGTCTATCTGTTTGTATTTTACCCCTTTTGGGATAAAGGGGGGTTGACCCGTGGATGTGTTCCTGGGGGGTCTTCTGTTGCCTGTTTTACCTCTTTTAGGAACCACGGTGCTGTGGTTGTAAGGAAAAAGAGGGGTTGACCCGTGGATGTGTTCCTGGGGGGTCTTCTTTGCCTGTTTACTTCTTTTAGGAGCCTCGTGGCTGTGGCTGTAAGGAAAAAGAAGTTTGTGGAACTGTGGGATCTGTGTAGAATCATAGTTTCCTGTGATCCAAGTTTGTGTCACTTTGATAGCCTAGCTAGCTTCACTGTGCGCGTTCGGACTATCCAGCTCTAGTTGAGTTGGGGACGTCCTGACCCGGACCATCCAGCTCTAGTTGAGTTGGGGATGTCCTGACCCGGACCCTTCGGCTCTAGTTGAGCTGAAGGTCCACTGATTATTTAATCGTGGTAGGAGACTTAGCCTTGTGGCAGGGGACTTTGTTTCCTGGGGGAATTCAGGCAGGTATTGCTTGTTTTTCGCATCACGTGGTAGTGAGACTTATAAGTGGGTTTTATAGGGGCACTACGGGAGTGAGGATAGACGTGGCCACATTCTTGTGGACTGCAGAGTAGAGGGAGGCTGGAAAGGATTTCGGACCGGTGTTAGCTGTTATCCTTGGCCGCTGGTAGTGAGACTTATGAAAGTCGTTCTCCGAGCGGGGACACTACGAGGTTGAGAAAGGTGACTTTGGAGTAAGCACATGTAGAAGGAAAGGGATTATTGTTGATTTTATTTGAACTGTAATGCATGCACTGTATTTCAATTGTATTGTTGTCTTGTCTGTTTTATTAGGAGTCTCATGAACTCCTGTGTCTGTCTCTAAGGATTTTTCCTTGCCTTTCATCTTTTCTAAACTTCCTATATTATTATACTATCCACTCCCATTTCTCTTGAAAGAGAAGTGATTGGTCACACACTTCTCACCTCGCTCCAATCCGTGTCTACCACCCCGGGTAGGCGGATTCAGTGACTAGTCTACGTTTTGGGAAGACGCACCTGAGAAAATCCCACGATTCTCGGGTGGCAGTCGAGCATTGTAGCCGTTCTTGTCCAGTTTTCCTTCTCTCTCCCTATATCTAGGACGCTGGTATAGGGGTAAAGGGATTATGGGACAGGATTTAAGCAAGCCCAGTAAGGGCTGGTTAGCATGTGATTTAGTCGAAGACAGAGAGGGTGAGGAAATGGTTAAAGGTGTTGAAAAGATTGCGAAAGTATGTAGAATTGCTGTACCGACATGTGGAAGATTGCAACCAGAAAGTTGGCGTAGGTTACTGACAGAAAAGAAAGGCAAACTTACAGATAATGGTTTATTAAAGACTGCTGAAGCATGGTATAGAGTAGCGAAGGCTATTCAGCTAGAAGGTTGGGTTGAGGAAGAGATAAATCACAAAGGTGTGAAATTGTTTGTGTATCATAATAATTGTGTTGCTGGGGTCTACCCTCAGCCAGCGCCCAAAACCGGCGCCCAGGGAATGTCTATCCCCAAGGTTCAGTCAGCCATAAGTGATAGCCAGCCGACTATGTTCCCCACTCCCAATCCTCCTAACACCCATCCCATTACCTCCCCTGTCTGCCCGGTCCTGAATTCTGATGGATCTTTCTTTTCCCCTTCCCCATCCTTGACATTCCCATCATCCTCATCCATCCCTACGCTACCTGCTATACCTTCCCCTACCATTTCATCTGCCATCCCTTCCCTACAATCCCTCTCCATTAATGATCCCCTCCCCTCTGCATCCGCCCAGCCAACCACCTCTTCCACCCTCACCCCGGCTCCTCCCTCTACTCCCACCCCTACCAATCCCTCTCCGTCCCCTCCCATCTCCGCCCCAGTCCAATACCCCACCTCCTTTCCCTCCCCAGCCTGGCCCTACCCCTTCCCATATCCCATGGCCCTGCCCTATCCCGGATATCCACTACCCCTTCCCCAAGCCACTCCCCAGGTTCCGGTTATGCCCAGTCCGGCACAGGTTGCTCCGGGTGTGCCCACATCTAACATGGCCGCCACTCCTTCCCTTAACCCTAATGTAACACCTTTTCCGGCCACCAATATGGCGGCCCCCAGTTCGGCCCTGATGCCGGTAATTCCCGGTGACTACCTATCCCCAGGTTATGACTCGCTAGCCACCCCTGCATCCGGGGCTCGTTCCCAACCACCGATCCTTTCACCTCATGCGGGCCCTGCACCGCGCAAAAGAGCCAATATCATAGAATTCGATGATGACGAGATGGACAGGGTGTCCCATGTCTCATCGGAGCTTGCCGCGGGAGCCCCAACTCATCGTTCTATCGATGACCCCTTTGGCCACAAGGGTCGGGGAGAACAGGCCCCTCCTAAATATGTTGCTTTCAATCCCACTCAAGCTAGTGCTCTAATGAAATCACTCCCTGACCCAGAAAAACAGCCTATGCCCTTCTACCGAGGGATAGTTCAAATTCAAAAGACTTATTCCGCCGCATGGCGTGATTTGCTGAGCATTTGTGCTATCAAAGCAGGGGATGCATATTGGCCAAGTATGGCCCGACACCTCAGTACAGATCTGCTCAGCAGTGATGTTGATTACCCCTCTGGAGTAACTTTTTGCACCCAATTAAGAGAATGGGCTAAGGACAAACTTGCGGATCAGGCTGCTGGCCTTACTGATGTTATTCAAGATAAAGGAGAATCAGTGGAAAGGTTTCATGCAAGACTGTATCAAATGTTCACAGATTTGGGGTTTGATCTTACAGATAAGATTCATTCACAAATGCTGTCAGGTGCGTTTGTCCAAGGTGTTAAAGACTCTATACGCAAGGGAATCATTGCTGCACGTCCTGAATACAAGGTTGTTCCCTTGGATACCCTGCTTTTAGTTGCTAGAGGTCTGGAATCTGTTCAGACCCCAAGAAGACCCAATCCAGCTCCACTCATGGTGGCCCGCGCTACCCCCATCACCTCTGGCACCAAGGGTGTCAAGTTAGAGGATGTAACTTGTTTTAATTGTGGGGCTCAGGGACACTACAGAAGTGATTGTCCGGAACCTAAAAAGGAACCTGGGGCACCCAGAAAGTTCTCTAAACCTGCCCCAGGCCCCAAGACCGAGAAAAAGATTCCAATTATTGAAGAACCAGATGATTAGGAAACTGGCAAGCCTGTGTCTGTAACCCACTTGCCACAGTGACTTTGCCCATTGAAGACCATCCTACTACATTTCTAGTTGACACAGGTGCAGCCCGTAGTGTTCTACGAGAACAAGACCTGCCAGACCCATCCTTCCTGTCCAGTATTGATGTCTCTTGTGTTGGAGTGGATGGCCAGCCAAGACGTAGCCCTTTAACAACTCCACTACGAGTTGGCTCTAGCCTGCTTGCTCGCTTTGTAGTATCCTCCACATGCCCCATTAACCTGTTAGGTGCTGATGTTCTCTCACGCCTGCAAGCATCCATCACCTTTACCCCGGATGGGCAGGTAGAAATGTTTACACCTCTGTCTGTATCAGACACTTCAGCCCTATGCTCTTTGCCTCTGATGCTGCATTTAGAAAAGCCCCGTGAGGAGGCAGCAGAATTAAGGTCCAATTTCCCAGAGGAATTAAAAACACAGGTGCCCGCTAAGTTATGGTCCTCAGGCCCAGAGGACATAGGTCACCTAAATGTTCCCCCTGTGGTGGTAAAGCTTATTTCAGGAGCTAAGTTACCAAGAAAACCACAATATCCATTAAAACCAGCACAGTCTGCTGCAATTTCTGTCCACATCAAGGCACTCTTGGGGAAGGGTGCCCTTGTCAAATGTAAATCTGAATGCAACACCCCGTTATTTCCTGTGAAAAAGAAAACTCCAAAGGGTGAGCCAGAGAAGTACAGGATGGTTCAGGATCTCCGTGCTGTTAATGAAGCTACCGTCCTGGACACCCCTCTTGTACCAAATCCTCATACTCTGCTCTCTGGAGTCCCACCATCTGCAAAATTCTTCACAGTTATTGACCTGGCCAATGCCTTTTTCAGTGTCCCACTGGACCCATCCTGTCAATACCTGTTTGCTTTCACTCATGAAATGCAACAGTATACCTGGACTGTCATGCCCCAAGGGGCACAAAATTCTCCAAGTCAATTTGCTAAGGCCATGGGCACCATCCTTGACCCATGGCAAGCTGAGCACCCAGAAGTTGTCCTGCTTCAGTATGTGGATGATCTACTGCTGTGTGGAGATGATATTCCCACTACTGAAAGGTGTTCAATCAGTCTTCTTTCCTATTTGGCAGAACAGGGATGCAAAGCTTCACTCATCAAGCTACAATTCTGTCAATCTTCAGTGATCTTCCTTGGACATTGCCTATCTCAAGGTACCAGACATCTTACTCGGGACCGGGTAAGAGCTGTTCTGGACATTCCACCTCCAAGGACTTCAAAGTCTCTTCATGCCTTCCTAGGCCTCATTTCCTACTGCAGAGCATGGATCCCAGAAGCCTCTCTGCTTATGCAACCTCTCTATGACGCTCTTAAGTCTGACCCGTTTTGTCTGACCAATGACGCCCTGGACAATTTCGATGCTTTAAAACGTGCCATTGCTTCAGCTCCTGCCTTGGGCCTACCTGACTACTCCAAACCTTTCAAATTATTCGTCTCTGAAAGACAAGGCCATGCTACAGGAGTCCTCACCCAAACTAATGACTCAAGAGGCCGCCAGAGGCCTATTGGATATTTCTCATGTCAACTGGACATTGTGGCCAGAGGGACTCCTTCCTGTCTCAGGGCTGTTTTTGCTGCGAGAGAACTCATAGAAAGAACCTCAGACCTGGTCCTTGGCCACCCTCTGGTTGTTTTGGCCCCTCATGACATTTCTGCCATCATCAACCAAGTCCAGCTCAAGCACGTGTCTCCAGCCAGACATCTGCGCTTACAGTGTCATCTTCTTTTGCCTGACAACATTTCCATACAAAGATGTCAAGTGCTTAATCCGTCCACTCTTCTTCCACTCCCTGAGGGGGGTATCTATTATGGATTTATCACGGATGAAACCTACATTCACCTGCTCTGTGGATGTATCAAGAAAGTCATGCATCCACATTTGACATTTTATGAAGGCGAAAAACCTCTCTGTGAAGGCCCAGATCACGCCTTCTGCACCATGTGGTACAAACCGAACATTACTCCTGAACCTTGCTATGAAGATGAGCTTTACCACCGGACCGATGTAAAGCTCACTGCACAAGACTTCTATTGTGACTCTGAAGGCAATAGCATGGTCTTGATCCAGCTACCTCAACAACTTAACTACCTTTACCGTCATTGGGATACTGCTATCCCACATATTCCTGTTACCAAGTTGAAGACAAGGTCATGGAATGATCTTGGGCCCATGGCAAAACTATGGGCCACCATGAATGAAGAACAGCTACAGGAAAATGGTATTGTCAAATACCCAACAACTGACCTTCTAGAAGCATGGCCACGCCATTTCCTGGAAAAGGAATTCCAAGATCTGGTCATAAAGAATGATTATGACCCAGAAACACCTCATGACTGTTTTGAACAGATGAAAATGGAAACAGTGCACTT
Organism: Pelobates fuscus; assembly: GCF_036172605.1. Taxonomy (NCBI): domain Eukaryota; kingdom Metazoa; phylum Chordata; class Amphibia; order Anura; family Pelobatidae; genus Pelobates; species Pelobates fuscus. Next base: position 84,747,937 of record NC_086327.1, on the reverse strand, counting down.
ACCAACTGTGCATGAGAACCCATTACCAGATCCGGATTTTACCCTGTTTGTGGACGGATCGAGATATGCCGATGAAGGAGGAACATATCACACAGGATATGCCGTAACCACAACAGATGAAGTCATTAAATCATCATCCTTACCGCCAGCAATGTCTGCGCAAGAAGCTGAATTACAGGCTCTGACTTCAGCATGCAAAATTTCCGAAGGAAAACGTGCCAACATCTATACAGATTCAAGATATGCTCTGGGTGTGGCACATGACTTCGGCCTAATTTGGAAGACTAGAGGATTTCTTACCACCGCCGGTACACCAGTCAAACACAGCACTGCAATCAAGGAGCTAATGGATGCCCTCCTACTCCCCAAAGAAGTGGCCGTTTTGAAAGTCAAGGCCCATGGGAAATTGGATACAGATGAAGCAAAGGGCAACCATTTGGCTGATCAAGCTGCTAAGTTAGCGGCCAGGGATCTGCAGGAAGTGGATGAAGAAGTGTCCGGACAAGAAGAAGAAGAAGAAGAAGTCCCTATTTTTGCTTTGCAAACTCTTCCTACTGATTTGCGAATTTTACAAGAACAACAAGCTGCAGTCACTCCTGAGGAAATCCAGAAATGGAAAAAGAAAGGAGCTGTCCAAAAGGACGGAATATATTACAACAACTTCAAATTTTGTCTTCCCAGAAATTTATACCCAGCAGTGGTCCAATGGGCACATGGGCCTGCACACCTGTCAAAAGAACTGATGGCCGCCCTCATACAGAAGTATTATGAAGCACCCGGAATCACAACATTGATAAGCAACTTCTGCAAAGCCTGTGTTATTTGTGCAAAATGCAACCCGGGAAGACCAGTCAAGGTGCCTGCAAAGAACCTGGCAAAGCCCACATTGACCACATCCAAATGCCCAAGAGTGGGCCCCATGAATATGCACTAGTAATAGTGGACATGTTCTCAGGCTGGCCAGAAGCCTACCCAGTGGCCAATATCACTGCAAAGACAACCGCAAAGCGCCTAATTACAGATATTGTATGCAGATTCGGACTCCCAGAAGTCATTGAGAGTGATCAAGGCCCAGCCTTTACAGCAACTGTGACTAAAGAAATTTGGACTGCTCTAGGGGTGACTCTAGCCTTCCATACCCCTTACCACCCACAAAGTAGTGGTAAAGTGGAGCGCATGAATGGCACTCTAAAAACCAGAATGTTAAAAATGTCACAAGAAACAAAGATGCCCTGGCCAGAAAGCCTACCAATAGCTCTATTTAGTGTTAGGCACACACCTAGAGGGAAGCATTCACTGTCCCCATATGAGGTTCTATTTGGGACAGCACCCAGACTAGGTTGTTATTATCCGCAGCAGTTGCAACTCCAATCAGATGTTTTAGTAGACTATGTAACTGAACTTGCAAATGTCCTAAACAAAATACATGCCCAAGTTTTCTCTTCAATTCCAGATCCCGAATTGGATACAGGTTCCCATAACCTACTCCCCGGAGATTGGGTCCTGGTTAAGAAGTTTGTGCGGAAAAATACCCTAGAACCGAGATTTGACGGTCCATTCCAAGTTCTCCTGATTACCGCAACCTCCGTCAAATTGGCCGGTAGGCCAAATTGGATCCACGCTTCCCACTGCAAGAAATCTCCTGCCCCAGAGGAGGCGAATATCGCACAAACATGTATCTCTGGTACATCTTCTCCTTAATTAGCCTTATGAAGGCCCAGCAAGTAGCCATTACCAAAGACATTAGTGGGTACACCTTCTGGTATAATTCATCATGCACCCAGGTGGCTACTTATACCTTTGACTACTGTGATATTGTAGAATGCCCATTTCCCACACCACAAATCCAGAGCATCTATAGAGATATCCCTCATTCGAAAGACCCATATGTTTGTGTAGTTGACAAGCAATGGGGGCACAATTGTGACCATTGGGGGGCGGCGGGGTGGAATGCCGGGCCTGCCTGGGGTTACAAACCAAAAAGTGCCGTAGCTAAAGTAGATGATCGTGGTAGATCGCTTCTCCAGAGAATGACTTTAAGAAAGCCTGGGGGGAGCACACCAATGAAATTAATCCTTAACATTGAGCACCCAAGCCCAACAGATGCAGACCAGTATGTGATGGGAATGTACTGGAAAAGGGGTTCCTACCAGAAATTAGGGCATTTCTACCTCAAAGATATGTGCAACTCTTCTGAGTGGCAAGGGGCCACCCATATGGTCCCTAACCCATTAAAACCCCATATCCAGACCTTTCAGGACATGATGGCCATTGCTAACCCCACTTTTGAAGATACCATGGCCGCTGAAACAGGTTTTAATGATGTAAATTTATGGTTAGAATGGATGAAATATAATGCTAATAAGCATAATAGAACCGCATGTTATGTGTGTGGAGGTGCCCGGCCTCACCTGGGTACTGTACCTTTAATCCTACCCGTAGATATAGAAGAATGTGTTTTAAGCCTTTTTGCCTATCACTATAATTTTAACAGGTCCATATGTATTGCATGGACAAAGGAGTATCCTCTTCTAGCCAAAGACGTCAAACCCCCTGATGGTATTACCGTATATAAAGGTAATTACACTTGCTATGCCATGTACGATGGTATTGGTAAATTTGTGGGTAACTTTTCCAAAGGTTATTGTGCTACATACAGAACTGTTCCTGTACGCTTGCTGCAACACCATACTAGGTCACTAGGAGACATTTACTGGTTGTGTGGGGATTTACAGCTGAGATCCAGAATGGACACGGAATGGTGGGGAGAGTGTACTTTGACTAAGGCCATTATGCCTATACATATTATTTCTGACACACACCTCAACACCCATGAGTTCAGCCACACTAAGGTTAAACGTGACGCCCCAGTGAAAGGAAGTTTTGATCCTCATGTATATATTGATGCCATTGGAGTGCCCAGGGGGGTGCCCAATGAGTTTAAAGCTAGGGATGAAGTTGCTGCAGGATTTGAATAAATTTTTACCATAGTTACCGCAAACAAGAATCTAAATTGGATAAATTACATTTATTATAATCAACAGCGTTTTGTCAATTACACCAGAGACGCCCTCCAGGGGTTGGCCGAACAGTTACAGGCCACATCCCAAATGACTTTTCAGAATAGGATGGCCCTAGATATGATCTTAGCCGAAAAAGGAGGGATTTGTAAGATTTTGCCCGACACTATGACATGTTGTACCTACATCCCAGAAAACACAGGCCCTAATGGTAAAGTCACACTAGCTATAGAAAAATTAAATGACTTGTCTGAAGAGTTAAAAAGGAATTCTGGGATAAAAGATCCCTGGGAAAGATGGTTTGGTTGGATGACAGGATGGCAAAAGGCTTTAATGCAGATTGGTATGGCTATACTAATTTTTCTTTTTATCTTTGCTCTTCTCTTTTGTTGTGTCCTCCCATATCTGAGAAAATCCCTCATGAAGACTGTTGACCAAGCAACACCCACTTTGACCCATCTCGAAGTTGATGACCAAGAATTCCAAGACATCAACTCACCCTGTCTGCCGCTGCAAATTATCCCCTTTGTTGATAAAGTGCAGGAATTCTAGGAAGGGACTAGATTAGGGACAGCATCTGTCAGTGAATGGTAAAGGCCCCATGTGGAGAAGTGGTGGGTTAGCTGCCATGGGATACCCTTGGGTGTGAAGCGTTCGAGAGCCATACTGACGGATGGTTAGCCTATTAGGGTCAGATCTAGGGACAGCCTTGCACTTTGCATTAACATCTAGCTAGCGGCCACGGGGTTTCTGTGCCTTTGGGTTAACACGTCTTCTGATACTAACATAATAAAGTTTATCTCTTAGAATCTAACATTTCATAGGGGGGACTGATGTGGAATTATTAAAAATCTTTATTGTACTTGTATTGAATTATTGTACTAACTCCATTTTAACTTTATACTGTGACTTCGTCCTCCATTTTGTCCTCCTAACCTGACTTCTTCAATCCTCCATTTTGTCCTCATGACTTAACTTGTTCATTTTAAAACTACATTACGTGACTGAACTTCTCAACCCAATTAATACAGTAGACAAAGACTGTGTTTCCTTCAAGGACAAGTACCAGGAGGTGCTGGCTACTCCTTAAGACTTGCTGGCTACTCCTTAGAGCTTGTAAGATAGTACAGTTTGAAGGCCATAGAACACAGTAGTAATGAAATGTTCTATTCATAAGAGACCTTGCACCTGGACATAAAGCCTGATATCATTGACCGTGTAAAATGACGCTTAGGACCCCCTTGTCCCCCACCCGTGTCCAGAATAATCCCACCTCTGATGGGTGGGCACGGGACTAACCTCTTAATTTTACGAACCAATAGGTAAGACACTAACCCCGTCACTTAACAATTAATCCAATTGATGATGTTTATTTGCTGATATTCTAATAATCAATGATGACGCAAAATGCCTCTTAAAAGGGCCTGCGCGCCCGCTTTTTCTTCACTTGCCAATAAACTTTCTCGAAGTTATTTTAACCTGAACCTCGTGTGTCAGACTTAATTACTTCAGCGTATATACGCAATTTAATTTTATTGATTTGGACAGGAACAGATAGACATTTGAACATTTTGGTTTACTTTCAAAAAGTACCATAACATAGGCTGCGCACGCCTATGGGTGAGTATAAATACCTATTAGTTTAATTTGATTGGCCCTTGTCATATCCACACCCCCAAAACGTATGGGGAATGTGGAATGACATGGGCCAATAGGAGACCTTTTTTATTCTTTGCTCTCACTGTCCCTTTATATGTGCGGTGCACTCCCAGTGCCAGGTGCGTCACGTGGCCGCTTCTCGCGGTCAGTGCACGCCTCCCCGTCAGTTGCAGGACCTTGTGCGGCGGAGAAGGAGGACCTCGCCCGGCCCCTGGAGAGGGTAAGTACCGCTACAATAAGTCATAGAAATAATTTTTAAATGGCTCTGCGATTCTTGTGGGGATATCTGTGTTATGTCCTGATGGAGTGCGGATGTTGGCAATGTGTTTGACTTGGATGCGTTTGCGTAGCCTACGTGCAAGGAGTGTGTCGGCTTTGTTGGTGTAACGAGATAATACCCCAACACGCAGGATCCAGCTAAACAGAAGACAACACAGATGGAAGATACGTCTACCGGTCCTTAGAGTGGCCGGACTCGACATATATATAGGAGAAGTACAGGGTCAGGAACGATCAGAATACAAAGCCAAGGTCAAAATGAAGAAACACAACTGAACACCACAAGCGCTAAAGGGAACTGTAACAGAAACCACGATAGGACAAGGAACTAAGGGAAAAAGGTAAGTTTAAATAGCTTATAAACTAATGTGATTGGCTCCTGTCATATCCACACCCCCAAAAGGTAAGTGTATGGGGAGTGTGGTATGACAGGGGCCAATGGGAGCCTTTTGGCAATTTAGGCTCCCACTGTCTCTTTAAGAGCGCGCCCGAGACTCGCGGTCACTGCCCGTCTTCCTATTGAAGCAGTCGGATGAGCCGCGCGCGGCTTGTGCAGCAGCAGGACCGCGCGCGGCTCGAAGAGAGGACCGCGGCAGGCCCCTGGATAAGGTAAGTAACGCTACAGTACCCCCCCTGAGGACACGCCCTCTGGGCGGGTAGGACCAGGTCTGGCAGGAAAACGAGAATGGAAAGAACGCACAAGGCGGGGAGCATGAACAGCATCAGCTGAAATCCAACTGCGCTCCTCAGGCCCATAACCCTTCCAATGTACCAAGTACTGAAGTCGACCCCTAAGGAAACGAGAGTCAAGAACAGCAGACACTTCGAATTCCTCATGACCCTCCACAGAGACAGGAGGGGGAGGAGGAGTATGCCGGGTATAGCGGTTGCGTACGTAAGGCTTCAACAATGAGGTTTGAAAGACATTAGGAATACACAGATTCTTAGGCAGACCCAAGGCATAAGAAACAGGATTAACCTTATGTATAATACGATAAGGACCAATAAAGCGGGGAGCCAATTTCATAGAAGGCACCCGGAGGCGAATATTCCGCGTGAAAAGCAAAACCCTGTCCCCCACAACATAGGAAGGAGCCGCTCTGCGATGCTTGTCAGCCTGAGCCTTCTGGCGAGCAGCAGAGTCCACCAAAGAACGCTGAACCTGCTCCCAAGTATTACGCAAACCAGCCAAATGCTCATCCAGAACTGGCATGCCCTGCGAGGAGAATGCAGCCGGAAGAACAACGGGATGCTGGCCATAGACAACGTAAAAAGGGCTTTTGCCGGAAGAATCATGAGTGGCGTTATTCCGAGCAAATTCAGCCCAAGGAAGCAGGTCAGACCAATTGTCCTGATGGTGAGACACAAAACAACGGAGGTACTGCTCCAGAGACTGGTTGGCACGTTCAGCAGCTCCATTAGACTGGGGATGGTAAGCGGAAGAAAATGAGAGAGAAATACCCATTTCCGAACAAAAGGCTTTCCAGAACCTGGAAATAAATTGGCTACCCCTATCGGACACAATAGATACGGGAATAAAAGTGAGCCATTTTGGAAAACCGATCTACTATCATCAGGATGACTGTGTTACCATTTGAAGGGGGTAATTCAACAATAAAATCCATTGATAGGTTAGACCAAGGTCTCTCGGGAACGGGTAACGGATGCAACAGCCCACAAGGAACTCTACGAGAGGATTTCATACAGGCACAGAGAAACAGCTGACACCGTTTTGGAAATACCAGGATGTCCAGCAGTCTTAGTATCATGATATAATGACAGAATATCCCGTCTCTCGGGAACATCAACGAACAGTTTATCATTAGGCCTCTCGCTAGGTGCCATGCTTTGTTTCGCTTGTATGGCCTGCAAGAGGGACGAGGAAATAGACAAAATAGTAGTAGCTATTATCCTGTCTGGGGGAATGACAGGAGTAACATCAATCTCCTGTTTGTCAGTAGTTTCGAACTGTCTGGACAGAGCGTCTGCTTTAGTGTTGCGATCACCTGGCCTATAGGTGATAATATAATTGAAATGAGACAAAAACAGTGACCACCTAGCCTGCCTGGAAGACAATCTTTTAGCTTCGCTAAGGTAGGATAGGTTCTTGTGATCCGTAAAAATGAGGATAGGATCCTTAGTTCCTTCTAACAAATGTCTCCATTCTTTAAGTGCTAAAATAATAGCAAGGAGTTCGCGATTACCCACATCATAATTTTTCTCTGCTTTGGACATTTGTTTAGAAAAGAAGCCACAAGGATGCAATGGCTTTTCAGGCGACTCTCTTTGGGATAAGACAGCACCTACCCCGATATCGGAAGTATCAACTTCAAGAATATAGGGCATTGAGGGGACAGGATGCTGTAAAATAGGTGCAGAGGCGAACGTAGTCTTAAGAAATTCAAAAGCCTGAAGTGCCTCGGTAGACCAGACACGAATATTGCCATCCTTTTTTGTCATACGGGTAATAGGTGCTACAATAGACGAGAAACCTTTGATAAAACGTCTATAATAATTGGAGAAACCAAGAAAACGCTGAATGGCTTTCAGACCTTGCGGTAGAGGCCATTCTATGACAGCAGCAAGTTTCTGGGGATCCATACGAAAACCTTTAGCGGAAATCAAATACCCCAAAAACTGGACTTCAGGTTGGTCAAATAGAATTTTTTCTAGTTTGCAATAAAGACCATTAGCAAGAAGGGTCTTTAGAACTGTCGTAACATGTCTGTGATGAGTGTGTAAGTCTGTAGAATATATTAAAATATCGTCCAAGTACACAATAACAAATGTGTGAATAAAGTCTCTTAAGACATCATTAATACATTCTTGAAATACTGCTGGGGCATTGCAAAGCCCAAATGGCATAACAGTATACTCATAATGGCCTGATCTAGTGTTGAATGCTGTCCTCCATTCGTGGTCTTTCATGATACGTATTAAATTGTATGCTCCTCTAAGATCCAGTTTGGTGAATACTGTAGCATGTTTGAGCCTGTCAAACAATTCTGTGATTAATGGTATAGGGTATGCATTTTTTATGGTGATTTTATTTAGAACTCTATAATCGATACACGGTCTTAAATCACCTTCTTTCTTTGATACAAAGAAGAACCCCGCTCCCGCCGGAGAAGAGGATCTCTTAATAAAACCCTTGTCTAATGATTCCTTAATATATTCCTCCATGACACGGTTTTCTTGAACCGATAAGGGGTACACCCTGCCCTTTGGAGGTATAGTGCCAGGCAACAAGTCAATAGCACAATCGTAGGGTCTGTGAGGCGGTAATTTGATAGCCTCCCTTTTATCGAAGACAGTCTTTAGAGATAAATACTGAGAGGGTATAGTATTATAATAGAATTCAAAGACGTGACTTCAATAGTACAAGACTCGTGGCAGGCTTCACTCCATGATTTTATTTGCCCTGTCTCCCAGTCAAAAATGGGATTGTGAGCACGTAACCATGGATACCCTAACACTAATTGTGAAGAGGGAGAGGTGATGACCTGGAACCTAATGGTTTCATAGTGTAAAACCCCTGTGTACATGTGTAACGGTACAGTCTCATGAGTAACAACTGGAGAACTTAATGGTCTACCATCTATGGCCTCAACGGCCAAGGGCCTTCTCTCTGATGGGAATGTTGTTTCTCTTTACAAAACCAGAGTCTATAAAATTTTCAGCTGCCCCAGAGTCAACCAGAGCGTATATGTTTTCAACTATACAACTCTCTCCCATATGTAAAGAAACAGGGAGAAGCAAGCGGTTAGGAGGCAATTTAGGAGACTTAGATATCACACCCAAGGCCAGTCCCCTATAAGGTCTTAGGTGCGAGAGTTTTCCGGAAGCAAAGGACATTCCTTTACCATATGGTCTCTCCTACCACAGTATAGGCAGAGTCCCTCCCTTCTCCTATGTAATTTCTCAGTATCAGAGAGTTTGGCAACCACTAATTGCATAGGTTCCTCATCAGATACTTTAACACTCTCCGGTATATTAACTCTGGGGTTAATAGGTGTAACAAAACGTCTATTCCTGTTCTTAGTATAGAGCCTGTCACGAATCCTATTATCTATATCAATGAGGTAGTCAATAAGGTCCTCTAAGGCAATAGGGAGCTCCTTAGCTGCTACCTCGTCCAATATAGAGTCTGATAAACCTTCCATGAAGGCAGTAGTTAACCCATTGTTGGTCCAATCTACCTGTGGCAAGGGTAGGAAACTGAATAGCATAATCAGCCACAGACCTAGAACCCTGTTTAATTCTCATTAATGCTCTTGCGGCATTCTTTGACCTTTTAGTTGAGTCAAAAGTTCTGCGAAAAGCCGTAAGAAAACTGTTGAAATCATGCACCATAGGTCCATTAGCTTCCCAAATAGGATTTGCCCACTCAAGTGCTTTATCGGTAAGTTGGTGCATAAGGAACCCAACCTTAGACCTCTCTGTGGGAAATGAACGTGGATACATCTCAAAGTGGAATTCTATTTGATTAATGAACCCTCTGCATGTCTTAGAGTCCCCTCCATACCTAGGAGGAGGTGTTAAATGGGCCGAAGTATTAGGCCAAGTAGATACTACAGGAAGAAGGGGTGTAGGAGGGTTAGGTGTGGTTGCTGGAATGGTTCTAGCTAAGAGCGTCTGGAGAGCCTGGGCTATCTGATCCATACGGTGATCCTCCTCTACAAATCTAGCCTCATGGGATGCCATCTGTTGAGCTAAATCTGCGGGGTCCATGGCCCTATCGTAATGTAACGAGATAATACCCCAACACGCAGGATCCAGCTAAACAGAAGACAACACAGAGGGAAGATACGTCTACCGGTCCTTAGAGTGGCCGGACTCGACGTATATAGGAGAAGTACAGAGTCAGGAACGATCCGAGGTCAAGGGCACAAAGAGACAGCGTAAACTAGGACTAGCCGGGGTCTGGTACACAGTAAACAGCAAGCCGGCAAACAGAACAGATAAGGACAAAGCGAAAACAAAGTCAGAATACAAAGCCAAGGTCAAAACGAAGAAACACAACTGAACACCACAAGCGCTAAAGGGAACTGTAACAGAAACCACGATAGGGCAAGGAACTTAGGGAAAAAGGTAAGTTTAAATAGCTTCTAAACTAATGTGATTGGCTCCTGTCATATCCACACCCCCAAAAGGTAAGTGTATGGGGAGTGTGGTATGACAGGGGCCAATGGGAGCCTTTTGGCAATTTAGGCTCCCACTGTCTCTTTAAGAGCGCGCCCGAGACTCGCGGCGCGCTCTTAGATTCAGGCGGGACACGTGACCGCTTCTCGCGGTCACTGCCCGCCTTCCTATTAAAGCCATCGGATGAGCCGCGCGCGGCTCGTGCAGCAGCAGGACCGCGCGCGGCTGTGGTGACATTCTGTCATCAAACTAACATGGTGACCAGGGGTCATGTGATCAAGTTCATGTAGATCTTTCTTACAGGGGGATAAGCTTTACCCTTTGATATGTTAAGTAGGTAATTCAATACCTTTACAAGTCAGGAGAGCGATAGCCACTCCTCTCTATCTTCATTTCTCTCTGTTCCTTTTTGGCTCTGCTGCAGAGACACCGCGGCCGGCCCCTGGATAAGGTAAGTAACACTACACTATCGGAGTGTTCGATGACCCCAAGCTGGGTCATCTCCTGTATCTCCTTCCGCATTCCTTCTCGGACTGCTTCAGGGATACGGTAAGGGGGTTGTCGCAGGGGGTTCTGTCCAGGGGTCTCTACCTTATGTACAGCTAGGGTAGTGTAGCCAGGCTCTTGGGAGAACGTCGCCTGCTTCTCCCACAGAAGCTGCCTTGCCTGTCCCTTCTCTGTGGGGCTCAACCTGTCCCCTAGCTGTACAAGGCTAGTAAGGTCAGTCTGGGAGTCCCTCTCTAGCAAATCGGGAAGGGGTAAGTTCTCTGGGTCGTCTGCAGCTGGGGCACATACTGCAGCTACATTCTCTGGTCTCTCCTGATACTCCTTTAGCATGTTCACATGAAAGGATCGCTGGATCCTTTCATCTGAACAGCTGGCTATAAGGTAGGTAGTATCACACACCTGAGCTAACACTTTATACGGGCCCTGCCAAGATGCTTGCATCTTGTTTAGCTTCACAGGTTTGAGCACTAACACTTTCTGCCCCACCTGGAAGACCCGCTGCCGGGTACCCCGATCGTACCATCTCCTCTGTCTCCCCTGGGCCACCTGGAGATTCTCTCTTACCATCAGAGACAGTTTCTCCATGCGGTCCCGGAGTTCCAGGACATACGGTACTATGGGGGTCCCTTCTTGCTCTGTCTCCCCCTCCCAGTGGCCTCTAATGAGATCTAGGGTTCGCGGTTCCTTCTCCAATAAAGCAACTCAAAGGGGGAGAACCCAGTAGATTCCTGGGGCACCTCTCTGTAAGAAAACAACAGATGAGGCAGGAATCGCTCCCAGTCTCTGCAAGTGTCAGAAAAGGTCCTCAACATCTGCTTGAGGGTGCCATTAAATCGCTCGCAGAGACCGTTAGTCTGTGGATGGTATGGGGAACTAAGTATCGGTTTAATGCCGCATACCCTCCACAGTTGCTGGGTGAGCACAGCGGTAAATTGGGTTCCCTGGTCAGAGAGAATCTCCTTAGGGAACCAGACCCTGGTAAAAATCCTAACCAGGGCATCAGCAACTGTCTCTGCCTCTATATTAGACAGCGCTACTGCCTCTGGATAGCGAGTGGCATAGTCCACCACAGTGAGAATATATTTCTTACCGGATAGACTAGCCCTGGCCAGTGGACCCACAATGTCAACGGCTATGCGGGCAAAGGGCTCCCCAATGATAGGAATAGACATAAGCCTAGCTCTTGGGTGGTCCCCCGCGCTTTCCTACCCGTTGACAAGTGTCACACGTACAACAATATATCCGCACAGCCTGATTAAAACTTGACCAAAAGAAGTTCTGCATGATCCTATAGGCTGTGCGGCGGGACCCTAGATGTCCAGCTAACGGAACATCATGCCCTATCCGCAGAATCTCCTGCCGGTATTTTGCGGGCACCACCAGCTGTCGATTCGGCGGATGGGCAACACTTTTCTGGGACGGTTTAGGGATCCTATAAAACCTGTCCCCCACCCACTCATACCGCTCCCCATCTACGCCTTCCTCTCCAGTATCTGCTCTGTCTCTATACTTCTGGAGGGTCGGATCTGTCTGGGTTTCCCTCCCAAACTCTTCTGGGGAATCCCAGCTAGCAAAGGTCTGTCCTAGGGTATCAGTCGGGGAATCGGGTCTTACCTGGGTCTCAGCAGCAGGTGGGCTGGTTCCAGCAGCACGGGTCTGAGCCCGGGTAGTCACTGGGTTGACATCAGCAGGTCCCATTGGAGCATAAGCAGAAACCAAAGGGGCCAGGTCATTCCCGAGCAAAACATCAGCAGGCAAGTCTTTCATAACCCCCACATTCACATGTCCAGCGCCCACTCCCCAATCCAAATGAACCCGGGCAACAGGTAGACGGAACACGGCGCCTCCTGCTACCCTCACTGCCACAGTATTTCCAGTGTGTTGGTGTTCCGAGACAAGGTTCTTTTGGAGCAGGGTCATAGTGGCTCCGGTGTCTCTCAGACCAGTGACCACTTTGCCATTTAGCTTAACGGTCTGTCTGTGCTGTTGACGGTTATCCTGCTGGGCTGCTTGCACTGGGTTTACCTCATGTAGTATACCCCAAAATTCCTCCTGCTCAAAACAGTAAGCGGAAGGCTGGGGTGGCTGCTGATTTCCGCCGGCTGGTCTTCTCCACGACTGCGCTTGGTTGGCATTGTTCAATGAGCACTCCGGTCTCTTGTGCCCCAACTGTTTGCATCCATAGCACCGGATCTGCTGAGAGTAATCCCGGGCGTTGAATCGAGTTGGCTGAGCATAATTGTTTGCTGGTGGCATTGTGGGGGTGCGTTGTGCTGGGGGGTTATACACAGTAGTGGTTGGAGGTGCTGCTGGTTTGTACTCCACTCGGGTAGGGACCTTGGCTGCTGTCTGGTCTAGTTTTCGTGCATCTGTGTATTCATCGGCCAGACGAGCAGCTTCAGGTAGGGTAGCGGGTTTGCGGTCCCTAACCCACTCTCTAACTCCTGCAGGTAACCGGTCAAAGCAGTGCTCCAACAAAAATACTTGCAGCACCTCTTCCCCAGTTACCGCTTGGCACCCTGCCATCCAGTGGGCTGCGGTGCGGTGTACCCTGCATGCCCACTCCACATAAGAATCGCCAGCCTGCTTGTTGGTGTCCCGGAATCGCTGCCGGTACGCCTCAGGGGTGACAGCATATCTGGCCAAAAGGGCATCCTTTACTGCCCGGTAACTAGTAATTTCCTCCTCTGGGATGGCCCGAAAAGCCTCACTGGCCCGGCCGGATAATTTCCCAGAGAGGATAGTGACCCATTCCTCTGCGGGTACCTGGTGTAAGGCCTTTCAAAATCAGCCAGGAACCCATCAATCTCTCCCTCTGTTTCAATAAAATTTCGGAATGCAGCAAAGGGTACCTTTCTCCGTCCATTATTATTATGGGGTACCTCTGCTGCTGCAGCTCCTCTTCCCTGGAGCGCCTGTTGTGCTGCTACCGCTGCTTGCACCTGGACCACAATATCTGCTGCAGGGTTGGGGCCAAAGTGTGCCAGCCTTATCTGGACTGCCCGGTTAAACTGTATCTCCTCGGGTGTTAAATCCAGTATGCCAGGCACATTAGCTCTCTCCATTCCCTGTGCTGCATCCATCTCCAATAATATAGAAATAATCTCTCTTTTCTTGAGATTACTCACTGATCGTCCTCTGCGTTCCAATATATCCTTAAGGGTAGCACGCCTTAATTCTTCATACTGCATTTCCACCCTGGGATTTGTAGCTGGCCTTCTGGGCGGTGGGATTCATCCCGTCGCTTGCCACCAATTGTTACGACACTCACCGCCAGGGGATCAAAGCTGCCGTTTAGTGAATAATCCCCTTCCTCCAGAAATGCAGTTTTTATCCAGCCGATCGTCAAACTCCCGAACGGAGCATACGAACGCGGCAACTCCCGATCAGCAATTCAGTCGAAATCCTTTCACCGCTAGAAATAACAAAAAGTACTGTCCCAATAATAAATCCCTCCACAAACGAGACCAAGCTCCGTCTTGAAGGTCAAACAGGAATGTATTTAATGGGGGCTACCTGCCCGGTAATTATGCGGGTCTCCACAAGGTGGACACTCCCCTAGGGGACCTTGTGGAAGACTGTACAATATATTGAAAATATAAAACACTAAAAAGCACAACCTAAAAAAAGTACAAAAGGGAGACCAATAGTGCAGACTGAAAATAAAAAAATCCGTGTATAAAAAGCTAAAAAACACACTCACAAACAAACGTAAAAAGTAGGCAGGGTATAGTTGGTCCTCTTCAAATATTTCTTCGCTTCTCAGTGTAGAAACGGGTACTAAAATGGAGCACAGAGACGGACCATAGTGCAAAATGTATAATATAAAGAAAACAGCTTTATTGGACACACTTACAGAATTATGGTAGTAAAAAGGCACTTCAAATCAAACATAGATGTCTTCCATCAAAGGAACGATTTTATCATCAGACAGTCCCAAAGACATCCGAGATGAAGAAATTGCACAGTAAAAAAATAAATGAATAGTAAGATAAAGCTTGCCACCCTACGCGTTTCGTCTATTCAGACTTCGTCAGGGGCTTGTGGCATCAAAATATACATCATACATACATTACAATACTTAAATGCCCTGCCTTACACACAAAAACAGCCAATCCTGGAGGTTTCTTCAATCGGAGCCAGCTGTAGAAAATTCCTTCCATCCGATTTCCTCATTTTCGCGCTCGAAACGGGCGCGTGCGTTCCAAGCCTCTTTTTCGTAAACCCGGAAATCCCATTACGTCTCTGCATGGAACGCAAATGCGTTCCACTTCGTCGAAAAACAGGAAGTGATTTTTAGTTCATGCGCAGAAGTCTCTACCTGGAACGCAAATGCGTTCCACTTCACTGGTAATCGGCAAATTCTTCCTTCGAGCGCAAATGTGACTCAGTCTCTCTATATCCAGGAAACATAAAATAAAAAATGGAACGCATATGCGTTCCAAATACCGTGATGCTCAATTCTATAACTGTAAGGTGCAAATGTACTCCAGAGGAAAAAATGTAATCATAGAATCCATAAGAAAAAACACATAAAAATAACACATAAAAGACTAAGAACACATCTAACATCTCCAATTTTCAGAAAATAAAAATGATATCAAAGGTAAAAAATAATAAATAAAAAATACAAAATATAAGTATAAAATTTGGAAAAAGATATTCATTTACAGAAAACATGCCATGTCAAAATCTACATTCATACCTTCTGGTTGCATTGTTTTTAAGGTATGGATCCAAAAGCCTTCTCTTTGTCTTAATTTTAAAACTAAGTCCCCACCTCTCCCATCTAGAGACACCTTTTCGATCCCAATACAAGAAAAATTATTTAAATTAAAATTCTGACATCTGTTGCAGTGAACGGGGACTGAGTGAGTAAGCAATTGATTTTTGATATTATTAAAATGCTCTAAAAATCTTTTTTTCACTGGTCTAACTGTTCGTCCAACATACTGGATACCGCAAACACATGTTAGTAGATAAACCACATGTGTGGAATTACATGTGATATATTCTTTAATTTTGAAATTCTTTTTCGTCTGTGTACTAGAAAAATATTGGGTTTTAAAAGTTCTGTGATTACAGCTCTTACATGAACCACACGTGAAAAAGCCTGCAGGTTTTTTAGCTTCTTGTTTATCTCCTTTTCTAAAAGTGCTTGGTGCCAACACGTTTTTAAAACTTTTCCCTTTTCTAAAAATAATTTGTGGGACAGAAGGGAGTTCTGTTCTTAAAAAATCATCCTCTTATAGAAGTGGCCAGTGTTTTGTTAAAATTTTCTTAATTTTTTTAGCATGCGTGTTGTATTGGGTGTTAAAAGAGAAGGCAAATTTATTATTAATCAATGAGATTTGTTTCTCCTTATTTCGTAATAGATCTCCTCTTTTTTTATTATAGGAGTGTAGAATCTCCTTGTTGATAAAATTATTTGCATATCCTTTTTCTAAGAACTTATTTTTTAAAACCGAGGCCTGATCCAAAAAAGTTTTTTCATCCGTACAATTTCTCCTAATCCTTGTAAATTGACTCCGTGGAACACCCCGGAGCCAATTTGGGTGATGGTTGCTCTCTGTATTAATATAACTGTTAGCATCAGTGGGCTTAAAAAAAGTTTTCGTCTTTATCTTTCCTTCTTCGATAAAAATGGTCAAATCTAAAAAATTAATCTAATTTTGACTAAAAATTGGAGAAAAAATTAAATTAACTTGATTGGAATTAATGTATTTGATAAAATCCAGGAGAGTACTCTCGGAGCCATTCCATATAAAAAGAATATCATCTATATACCTTCTCCAAAATACCAAGTTCGCGCCGAATGGGTTGTTTGTCCAAATGAAATTCCTTTCCCAATAATCTAAAAAAATATTTGCATAACTCGGCGCGAACTTGGTACCCATGGCTGTCCCCTGTAATTGTAAATAAAACTCTTCATTAAAAGAAAAAAAGTTGTGTGTGAGAATAAAATGAATACTATCTAATAAAAATTGTTTAAAATCTTGGGATATCTCTACATCTAAATCCAGTGCTGCCTTAATTGCTGTAAGCCCTAAATCGTGTCTAATAATTGTATATAATGAGGTAACATCAACTGTTACCCAGAGAAAATCTTTTTCCCATTCAAGACATTCTAATTCTTGCAAAAGACTTTTTGTATCTTTTAGGTAGGATCTAGCCCCCTGAGCATATTTTTGAAGGTAGAAATCTATAAATTCCGATAATTTTGATGTTAAAGAATCTATTCCGCTAATAATTGGTCTACCTGGGGGGCTAGTTATTAATTTTCTACAGCTGGCTCCGATTGAAGAAACCTCCAGGATTGGCTGTTTTTGTGTGTAAG
Organism: Pelobates fuscus; assembly: GCF_036172605.1. NCBI lineage: Eukaryota > Metazoa > Chordata > Amphibia > Anura > Pelobatidae > Pelobates > Pelobates fuscus. The sequence continues at coordinate 84,730,993 of NC_086327.1, read as the reverse complement.
GCAGGGTATTTAAGTATATTTAAGTATTGTAATGTATGTATGATGTATATTTTGATGCCACAAGCCCCTGACGAAGTCTGAATAGACGAAACGCGTAGGGTGGCAAGCTTTATCTTACTATTCATTTATTTTTTTACTGTGCAATTTCTTCATCTCGGATGTCTTTGGGACTGTCTGATGATAAAATCGTTCCTTTGATGGAAGACATCTATGTTTGATTTGAAGTGCCTTTTTACTACCATAATTCTGTAAGTGTGTCCAATAAAGCTGTTTTCTTTATATTATACATTTTGCACTATGGTCCGTCTCTGTGCTCCATTTTAGTACCCGTTTCTACACTGAGAAGCGAAGAAATATTTGAAGAGGACCAACTATACCCTGCCTACTTTTTACGTTTGTTTGTGAGTGTGTTTTTTAGCTTTTTATACACGGATTTTTTTATTTTCAGTCTGCACTATTGGTCTCCCTTTTGTACTTTTTTTAGGTTGTGCTTTTTAGTGTTTTATATTTTCGATATCAGAGACATTGAGGAGTCTCTTGCACCTCCTGAATTGGGGTATTTATATTTTATATATTTCTTTTTCCCCGTTTGATAGCCACAAGGGTTTTTTTGCAATTTTTGCAAATCACTTTATTGTTATATACTGTACAATATATTGGACAGTAGCCAATCGCAGTGGCTTCAACATAAGCCCTCCCCATCTTACCCATAAATCCTTCTTCTCTATCCCGGAGATAATTAGGAAGAAACCTAATTATCTACCCAGGATAGAGACAATCGCCATTTTAAAATACAGTAGGAAAAATACAATAAAATACATAACTTGAGAAGTACCAAATGCATATGGTTCGTGTAACGTATCCCCAGATAGCCTAGATTTGAGTGCATATTTCTTTTTTTTTTTTTTTTTAATTCTTTATTTTATGCGTGCAGACATTAAACAAGCAGAGTTGCACTGCCACAACAGCTGGTGCAAGCCTATTTTTACACATATGTTGACAGTAGTATGGCATAAAAGACATTGCACATTTTTTTTATATAGGGGGAGAGAACAAGTTAAATCGTAAGCTTATATTTCGCAGCAATAAACAGTAAATACTAGTTAGCGTGATGGGTCGTATGCCGACACGAGGAATTCAGAGGATAGGTAACCCTGGCTCACCCTGTGGATTAATCATGTTCAACAAATAAAGTTAGGGCTGACCCCTGTGTCAAGAATGCCAGCACTTTCGAGGGCAAGTTAAAAACAGAGGAGGACTGAACAGTAAATAGCATTTGCGTATGATCTATATGAAGATGTGCTGTGCAAGGGGGCAATACAGACTATGAGCCTGTGGAGTTGGTCTGCCGTTAGAGATATGCTAAGCTCTAAAGAGTAACATGTTAAGGCTGCCGTACCTACTATATGGTGGGTTCCCTCTATATGGTATCACAGGCTGTATGTGTGGGAGCATGTATGAATAGGGCTTCTGGGCACCCCATCAGTAATGTAAGAGGGACCAACAGTACAAGTATCAACCAGCAAAATAGGAGGAACGAGGGCTAAAATAAAACTTAAACAACAAAAATTATCAACTCAAATATGGTGTAGCCTCTCTGGTTTGTCATCTGACCCAGCCACCTCCATTATTACAGTGGGTCTCTGGGTGGGTACAGAATGATGTGTTTAGCCGATTCCTACCAGAGGCAGAGGTGAGTGAGACACAGGTAAGTCCAGGTGGGTAACCTCTCTGGTGTAGAAGGGCACGATGCTCCTCAGGCCCCAGGACGGTATGAGGACCTGCATTTGGATTCCGTGGACTTGGGAGCCTTGCAGTGCCAAGTCCTTCCCCTGTCCGGGGGGAGCAGAGTGTCTGTGTGGTAGGTGCTTTTTCCGGCGGACATTCCTCCGCTGTCGTGGGTAATGCATGAAGGCTGTGCCTCGGGGGGACCTCGGTTCAGGCGGTCGGACTGTAGGGTGTGCCCAGGCTTGTTTAGTTATTCCACCTGGGGGAAATCCATTTCGCCCCAGCTCGATGTCATGTTGCTCGGGCACGGTCAGTGCCGGTGGCTGTCGTCTATTTTCCAATCTTTCCCAGAATTGCTGGCATATTGCTTCGAATTTAAGTGTGAAGGCTGCTTCCCAGTAGCTTAGTGTCATCCGTTCCAGAGTGATTGCGGTGCCGTCGGCCATCTTTGAAAGGCCTCGTGTCAGCAGTCTACAGGAGATATCTACCAGGAGTGATCCTGGGGTGACTGATCGCTTGTTAGGAGGGGGGCCGGGATAACCCCCACCGGCCTAGGGGGGGAGTGCGGGGCTCTGAGAGACCTCCAACCAAGGGAGCTGGGTCGGCTCCGAGCCGAGTGATCGGCCGTTTCACCCGTCGGGGAGCCACCAGGCTGCACCTGCTGTAGGCCGCAGACACCAGTCGAGAGTGGTGGTGCCAAGACACTCTTCAAAGTTGCTCCGTCCTGTCAGGTAAAGGCAACGATTTATGAAAGTCCAGTAGCAGGGTATTTGTGTCTGGCACAGCTTATTTTATTTGAGTTTAGGCAGGAGCACAGGCTATGTGCGACCTGCCGGCATGGTGTCCAGGCCCCGCCCCCCCTGAGTGCATATTTCTACCGAATAGCGCTCAGATCCGATGTACCTAGTCCAATCGCCATGGAGTCAAAGTCTCTCACAGTCCTTCGGTATACGAATGACTCCATGGGACGGCTATCTGGGTAAAGTCCATACGAATTATATAAACTCCCGAACTGACCGGTGTTCGTACGCCTCGACGAAATGGAAGGCGGGCGGCGGCTTGCAGCGGTGTTCGACAGATAGAGTATCCGTTTTTAGTTTCATGGGATTTGCACCGAACACCGCTGATTCTCCTCTTGTCCCAAAATTGCCGCCGCCTCGTGGTCAGCATACGAATGACGACCACCCGTACGAATGGAATGGAGAGGTGTCTGCGGTTAACCGCAACGTTCTAATTGAGGCCAATAGGTTAACTAGCAGCACACTCCTCTCCTGGGTGGCCGTCCGTTCGGTAGTTCAATCGGTACTTGAGGAAACACACGAACAGGGGCATACGGACAGGAAATCCAGCGAAATGAAGGCAAACAGACGAACCAACAATATAAGTCTATACAGATGGATCTCTCACAGGTATTAATTAGCTCACATTTCCATCACAATTCATTCCTCCTGGTCATACACCCAGCTTTCATATTACTCTTGTGTATATTCCTTCTCGTTGCCACAACAGTTGCCACTCAAATTAAGTAATGTAAACTATAATATAATATTTATATTTATAAAAATATTCATATTTATAATACTTATTCATTTATTTGCAGGTGATCATAGTTCCCATGATTATATTGCATTATAATTTCCCTATTTTCTGCTTTACATAGTTACATAGCTGAAAAGAGACTTGCGTCTATCAAGTTCAGCCTTCCTCACATATGGTAGGTAGGATTATAACTTTTATGGCTGATATTCACACTACCCATGAGATAATTTTATGTTACCAAGTGTCTATTAATTGGATGATTTATTTGCTTAGGCTTTCATAATTATGTTTGAAGAGACCCTCAGGACTTTTCGTCAATCTTAACCCTAGGAAAACCAAGTAGTTCTATCTCTAATCATAGTTGAAGTTAGATATAAGTTGTAGCAAGGATTCTTTATCTATCTTTATTCCGATAACCTGTGTTTTTGTTATGTTGAGTTTGTAATATGAATGTAGGCTGTATTCTAGTATTGTGCTTTGTAAGTTCGGCAGGGATATTTGTGGTTGAGTGAGCATTAGGTGGATGTCATCAACAAACAAGTTAAGTTTGCACTCTCTGTTTCCTACTTGGATGCAGTCTATTTTGAATTTAGTCAGATTGATGCATCCAGTGGCTCCAGAGCCAAAATATATAGCAGTGGAGACAGTGGGCATCCCAGACGGGTGCCATTTTTTATTTGAAAACTACTGAAAAAGAAACCACTATTCAATACCTGGGCCAAACCTGTCAGGGAAATTATATTTGTGCATGACCGCCCCCAGGAAGGTCTAATGGAGACGGTCAAATGCCTTTGTGTAGAGACAGGAGGACTCCTCCTTTTTCCAAATCATTTAATAAATGTAGAAGATCCAGGACCTTTCTGATATTGTCTGTTCCAATTCTCCCTTTTATAAATCTGACTTGATAATCTTGATGAGCTTTGGTTGGATTTTAGCAAACCAGTTTGGTGTCAGTGTTCAAAAGCAAGATCGGGTGGAATTTTGCATTTTGTTGGTGGTTTCACTGGTTCGGCAGGATGACGATATAGGCTGTATGTTATTGTATATTATTATGTTGTATTGCATCATCAAATCATTTAGTGAGATATGAGGTCTGATGTGGCCTTTGAAAGGTTACAGAGTTGCTTATAATATTCTGCAAATACATTTGCAATATCTCTGGGTTTAACTATCTTCTGACGTTACTGAGAGAGAATATGAGCTATTTTCCCTTCGTATAGTGGCAGTACTTACAAGTGGGATGTTCCTTATGGTTCTGGACAAGAAGCTCCCCCTTCTTAGAATTTAATTGCTGTGCTCCGCCTGCTGCCTCCATATAACCTGCAAGCCAGAGTCTCATACCAGTTCTTCTTGTCTCGGCAACGGGACGGACAGGTTCCCCACAGTGAAGGTGGAGAATTGGTGCGGTCAGCACAGGTTGCTGACCGGGAGGTGAGTGCCCGATAGCTCCCCGGGCGGGAGCTGAGCGGCAATAGTACTTCCAGTTTCGCATTACGGAACGCGACCGGGTACTTACTATTTGTGGCATTCCTGTGAGTTCCCGGGCAGTCCTCCTTCATTGGGCATTACGCATGCGCACAGCGGTGGAACGCACGCCCGGGAGGCGTTGCGTTCCACAAAACATAGAATCGCGCTACTGAGCATGCGTGAAATGGTGTTTGGCGCCAAATTCAAATTTTGGACTTATAAAGCTGTGCAGAACCTTCCTGACCCCAAGGGTGTATAGTCCTGGTTCTCCGTGTCACCAGCCCTCCTACACGGATCTTAGGTGATTTGAGGTGAGATTTAACTCTTTAAACTCTCCTTTTTCACCTATCATTATGCATGCTCCTAGAATTATTATATTATGGTGTTTTTTTCCACAGATATATCCAGTCCTATATCTCCGGATAAGACAGATAAAGACAAGATGTCAGCATCTGTTCCGAAAAAAAGCCACAAGCAAATCTAAGCACTTATGTTGTCTGGAATGTGCTGTACCTCTACCTGACGGATGTCACAAAAAGACATGCAATCAGTGCTCAACGGAATTGCTAGAAAAAGCCAAGCAGACTGATATGGCATCCTTCCTGGGCTGGTTTCAGGAAAATTTGTCCCAGACATTTGAATCTTTTAAAGATGCTGTTAAGAAAGAGCCGGCTATTCAAGAGAAGCTGCCTAAGAAACATAGGATAAATAGATCTCCTTCTCTGTCTGATATTTCTACAGGAAATTGTTTTTTTTCTTCAACCTTCTGATATTTCCAGCCTAGCTTCAAGTGTGGAAGAGGGATTTCCACCAGAAGGACTTAAAAAATGTATTAAAGAAGTGACTACAGCTGTACAAGAACCAGAACCTACCAAGGGTAAGGTTAAAGGTGCCACCTAAAATCTTGGATCTCCTTCATACAGAATGGAAGAATCCGGAAAGAATGGCATTTATTTCTAAACATTTTAAACTTCTGTTCAAGCTACAGTCTGAAGAAAAATGGGAAGATCTTCCTAAAGTAGATATTCAGATTGCACAGCTGTCAAAGAAGACCACTATACCAATTGGCAAAGTCTCAGGACTTAAAGACCCGATGGACAAACGAGCCGAAACTTCGTGTAGAAGAATCTTCCAAGCTGCAGGCTACCAGTGCAGAGCCGAAATTGCAGGTTTACCGGTTCTCAGGGCACAGAGCGTTTGGCTTCAAGCCCTGGAAGAGTCTCTTATGGAAAAGTCTGATACCGACCCTGCCCATCTTATGTTCCTACTGAAATTATCTAATTAATTCCTCTAGGATGCCTCTGATGAGTTTCTGCGTTTATCAGCAAGAATTATGGGTTTGTCATCAGTGGCCAGAAGAGCGCTTTGGCTACGAACATGGACAGCTGATTCAGCGTCTAAGGCAGCCTTATGTGAATTACCGTTTGAGAGGAACAAACTTTTTGGAACTCCTTTAGAAGACATTATTAGACAGATGTCGGAAACAAAGAAAGCCCTACCTCTGGGATCAATAACTCAGGGATTTAAAAGATTTCAATACAAGGGTCAGCGGTCCTTTCGTTACCAGGGGCGGTTTCGCAGTTTTAAAAAACATGGTGGAAACAGCAGCCAGTGGTCTAGACAGGAATCCAACAGGCAAGACAAAAAGAAAAAATGTTGACGCCAAATGAGTTGGAGGACGCCTTCGGTTCTTTGCCCAAGAATGGGAAAAGAGTACGTCAAATGGGTGGATTATCAAAACTGTTTCAGAAGGTTACAGAATCAAGTTTTCCGCAAGACCACAACCTTCCTTCCTACTGTCAAGCTATCTTTCCAGGAAGAAAACAGAGGCACTCCTAACAGAAGCCCTTATTCTTTTAAGGAAAGATGTAGAGATGGTACCCAAATGTTGGGAATTTCAGGGAGTTTACTCACGCCTGTTCCTGGTTCAAAAGCCAGACCTAAAACAGGTCAACGCCTGCATTCCGTACCAAAAGTTCCGGATGGAAAATATTTTATTGGTAACGCACATTTTACAAAAAGGAGATTACATGGCAAAGTTAGATCTAAAAGATGCCTACCTCCATGTTCCGGTCTCAGAATCGTCCCGGAAGTTTCTCAGATTTGCGATCCTAACAGGAAGGCGAAGAATTCTCCATTTCCAATTCAAGGCTCTACCGTTTGGCCTGTCTTTGGCTCCTCGGGTTTTTACAAAAATCCTGGCACCCATAGCAGCGGCTTTACGTCTCAAAGGTATCTCAATTGATCCGTACCTGGACGATTGGTTCTTGAAAGCCCAATCAAAACAAATTCTGAAATATCATCTCAAAATCGCTATGAAGGTTTTAAAAGAACATGGTTGGCTCCTGAACCTAGAAAAATCCAAGTTGATTCCTTCGCTGAGTCTAGATTTCTTGGGTCTTCTGGTAGAATCACAGTCCCTGTCTCTTTTTCTCCCAAAGAGAAACAAATGAGGATTTTAAAAGCAGTATCAAAGATACAGAAAAACCTAAGCTCAATCAGGGATGCTATGAGGTTACTGGGCCTCCTCACTTCTGCGATCCCGGCAGTGGCATGGGCAAAGGCAGAATCAAAACCTTTACAATGGGACATTCTTTCCCAATGGTCACGAAAACAGGAAGATCTAGACTCTGCCTTTCACCTATCCGAAGTGGTAAAAACTCAGCTAAACTGGTGGAAAGACAGAAGCAACATTTCAAAGGGTCTATAGTTTGCACAAAAACAGTGGGTTACGATAACCACAGATGCTTCCCAGACTGGTTGGGGCGCCCATCTAGGTTCTCAGTTCCATCAGGGTCTTTGGAACAGAAAAGAGGCATGCGCTTTCTCAAATTTCAGGGAGTTAAAAGCGGTATGGAAGGCTCTGGTATCCTTCAGTTCAGTCATCATCAATCAGGCAGTGAAGATTCAGTCGGACAACGCCACTACAGAAGAGTATTTAAATCACCAAGGAGGCACAAGGGTGAAATCTCTTCATGATCTCTGCTATCATATAATGTCCTGGGCCCAATCGAATCTTCTAGCAATCTCAGCTACCCATATCAGAGGGTCTCTAAATGTTATTGCAGACGACCTCAGCAGAAGTCATTGGTCTCAGGCAGACTGGGCGCTATCAAACCAAGTTTTCTTGGAGCTGGTTTCCCGCTTCGGCAGGCCAGATATAGACTTAATGGCCACAAGGAGAAACCGAAAAGTGCAGAGATTTGCTTCTCTCCAAGCAGGAGATTACCCAGATGTCCTAGACGGTCTATCAATCACTTGGAACTTCGACATGGCTTATGTTTTCCCTCCTGTAGCTCTTATTCCACGAATAATTCAGAAGATAAGATGGGAGAAGGCAAGAATTTTAGCAGTCCTGCCCTTCTGGCCGAACAGGAGTTGGTTTTCAGAAGTGGAAAACATGACCATCTCACGTTGGTCTCTCCCAATCTCTGCCAACACACTAGAGCATGTGACTCTTCCCGTAGAAACCCTGGAAATGTTTCATCTGACGGCATGGTTGCTGCAAGGTTGATCCTCCAAAAACATGTTCTTTCAGACCACTTATGTGACGTTTTGCTGTCTTCTGTCCGCTTGTCCACTTCTAAGATATATTCCAGGGTTTGGATGAAGTTCCATTCACGGTTCGGATCCTGCCAAAGCATCTGTCCCGGAAATTCTTTATTTTTTGCAGGATGGATTTGAAGCCGGCCTAGGGGTCTCTACACTCAAAGGCCAGATTTCAGCTCTAAGTCACTTCCTGGTTCGTGACATTGCCTCAAACCTGCTTATACTTAGATTTCCTAAGTCCATGAGGCTGAAGAGGCCTCCCAAGTTAGTACCTTTCCCTACCTGGGATCTGTCTCTGGTGCTTCAAGCCCTTTGTGAACCACCGTTTGAACCATTACTGGAGGTTCCTATCAAGCTGCTTTCCTTGTGAGAAATTTTAAAATGTGGAATCTTCAATCCTCCAGCCGACTGGAGGATTGAAGATTCCACATTTTAAAATTTCTCACAATTTTGTTCATACTTTATTTGTACGTTTTTACTACTTTATTTAATACATTTTGTTTTATATTTGGAATCCATCTTCCATTGTTGCTGCTTAAAGAAGGGTAGTTGCCCCCTTAAAGGCACAGACACCTACACACCAGGAGCCAGGTATAGGGCTCCACATCAGGTGAGAAGCCACTTTTTCTGCACTATTTGACATTGTACATTGGGATTGACCGCACTAGGGGTTCTCCTCTTCCCCTTGTTTTCTCTCTCTCTCATGTATGCATAAGGATCTCCAGACGCCTAGAGGACCGATTGGGTACTGTGTCACCATAAGTACACGCAGGCCATTGAGATCTGAGCCTATCCAATAGGGCTCTGCTACATGTGAGTGAGACCTTATAGAATATTCCCTCACTGCACTTATTGAAAACGTTATCTGCACTATTTCTTGCATTTACATTTGTTTCAGATATATCGCTATGAGTCACGTTTTCCATACATTTGTATGTTAACCCATATGGGTGAGTCAACAAATTTGTAAGGGCTCCACATGCACACCAGTGGTGGTTTTTATTATTAATTTCCAATACTGAGTGAGCACTTCATCTTTAATGTACTAATCTATAGGGTAGAGAGTCCCTATTTGTGTGGTAGCTGCTATCATTCTATTCAATTATTAACTGAAAGCGCCTTGAAAACACACAAATTCTTATTTCTGTGAACTGTTTTTTAGTTGTTTTAATGTGAGTTTTAAGCATTGTTTGTGAATAAATTGGGATATTGCCCTAATATTGATGTATTTGTGATCTCTTAAGGTGACTTGGGGACACGCAGAGAAAATTCATTTCACATGAGCCAGATTTCATATTATGTTTGTGAGTGTTTTATTGGTTGTTATTTTGTGTTTTTGTTTTAGTTTATTTATATCCTCCTACTTTTTATTCTGAAGTCATTTTATTTGTGGGATGAAGAGAGATACATCCTTAGGAGAATTTGTAAGATTTTTCTTTACAAACAAGTTGTTAGTGATACACTAGGTGTGTTGTTTTCATTGTTTCACATGGTCTCATGTGTATGCTTTGCAAAACATTCTCTAACGAAAAAATTTCATTTAAAAAAAGTGTTAATTGTAATTTATTTGTAACTGTCAAACTAGCTCCCAAATTCCTAACATGGGTGCAGGTTTCCACAACAGGGATAGTACACCCCACCCTATCCGGTGCCAAATCTGGTGATACTCAAATTGGTTTTCAACTGTAAAAAACATAATAAGTCTGTTTATACCTGTAATATACCTGTAATTCTCTGTACATGCAATTTTTCCATTGTTATTTTCAGTGAATGGTTTTCACAAATATTCTATGTACATACAGTTATTAATATTTCCGTTGATAGAATTTAATTGCTATATCCTTCAAATAACTGTGTCTATCGCCATTTCTGTTTCTTTAGCCTCATTACACAAAACAGCTACCAGAAAGAGAGCCACTTCATGTCCACCTCTCCCTGCACCTTCCAGGTACTGACTGAAGCTTGGAAGAAACTCCGTCTGATTATAGTACATCTGTTACCACATTATTATGTTTACTATAACAATGTCCCCATTTATACCTGTAGTTTACCAATATAATTTCTGTACATGCATTTTTTCATTGTGTTTTTTTTTTTTGTGTGACTGTATTTCACCAATATTCCATATACATAGAAAGCATTATTCACTAAAGTGAGAATTCAAAGTGTATTTAAAGGTTATTTCAGACTGCAGGCCAAAGTAGTCATGGTCATCCTCCAGACGGGAAACTTTATCAGTGAACCCTTGCAGATCATTGCACAGCGCTGGAAGGTTAGCTCAGATAGAAACTTGGAGATGCATGGTCGCCGATTACAGGTTGTCCTTAGTAGTGAGTGCTTTAATCAGGCTGATCTAATCTCTCTCTCCCTCTCTTGGCCAGTGGTCTTAGAGTATTTTACCATAGAGGGTGTCTGTGTCAAAAAACCCACAATGGGTAGTGTGGGAAACGGTCTGAGCTCAGATTTAAAGACAAAAAGGAATTGGAGGCACACCTGAAACAGGAATTGTGTTGCCTTAGTGACCAAACTGTATACGTAGTACAGATTAACCCCTTAAGGACGGAGCCAAATGTACACGTTGTGAACGAAACAAAATGTAAACAAAACCTGGCATTTGCGCTATATGTCTGTCCAACCGTAATTCACCTCTTTCATATTAAATGCACCCCCCCTTATTATATATCATTTTATTCAGGGAAAACAGGGCTTTAATTTAATATCAAATATTTAGCTATGAAACCTAATTTAATATGAAAAAGATGGGAAAAAATAAGAAACTTTGTTTTTTTTTAGTTCTACATGACATTTTAACTGTCAATGTCATAATACTGTTTGCTTTTACTGCAATAAAATACACATATTTGCATTCAGCAAAGTCTCACGTGTAAAACAGTACCCCCTATGTACAGGTTTTATGGAGTTTTGGTAAGTTACGGGGTACAAATATAGCACGTTACATTTGAAATTGAAATTCGCCAGATTGGTTACGTTGCTTTTGGGACTTTATAGTAGCCCAGGAATGAAATTTACACCCATAATGGCATACCATTTGCAATAGTAGACAACCCAAGGTATTGCAAATGGGGTATGTCCAGTCTATTTTAGTAGCCATTTGGTCACAAACGATGGCGATATCATCGTTGTAATAAATTTTACTGTTTTGAAACACTAATATTTGTGTTCAGCGAAGTCTCCCGAGTAAAACAGTACCCCCCATGTACAGGTTTTATGGTGTCTTGGAAAGTTATAGGGTTAAATATAGTGCTAGCAAATTAAATTCCCTTTACTTTCGGCATGGGTTGTCAGGCAGGTCCCGTTAATTGTAATTAATTAAGATACCCAGTTATGTAAAAATATTACATAAATATATATGTAGAATTAATATATGTATATATATACGTATGTGAATAACTATGTATATATATATATATAAATATTTTTTTTTAAATATTTTATTTATATATAGGTATATATAGTGATATATACGTATATATTTATGTATATAGATATATATATATATTATTTCGTTCTACGTGTTTTTTGATATAAATATATATATATATTAATATCACAATAAAGTTAGAACGAAATAACACACATCTATATATTTTTTTATTATTTTATTTTTTAAGGTATTTACATATTTAATTTTTTTTATATTATATATAAATATATATATAACAATAATTATATATATATTTAATCAGTATCAGTCTACGTGTAATTAGATATTAATATATATATAATTATATATATATTAATAGTAAAATACACCTATACAGTGTACGTGTGTGTATGTATATTTGAAAAAATATGTAGCTTGGCACTCACCCTGTCTCAATTACGTAGTTTTTGATGCCTTGGTGCTATCCCACGTTAGTAGATATAAATGAAGCAATAAGATATGCACTCTCCGGTCTTAATAAATAATCAATAGGTATTTCCCAAAAAAGGTTTACATCATCAGATCGACGTTTCGACCCTACAGGGTCTTCCTCAAGATCCATGTGTATATATGTGTATATATATATACTTAGATCATATATATAGATATATAATATATATATATGATCTAAGTATATATTATTATTTTTTTACACTTTTAACATTTATTTTATATTATTTCCAGCGAGCAGGGGGACCACCTGTCATTACAGGCAGTTCCCCTGCTGGCAATACAGAAGCCAGCTATCCCTGCCATGTGATTGTGAGGTCCTCGCAAGGACCTTACTCTCACAAGGCCGGGGGGGACTGGAGGAGGAAGATCTGCCACGGGGGGGGCTCCCTGGGAGTCCCCCCAACCGCGATCGCCGGCGTGGGACCGCCGGCGACCGGGTAAGTAAGGAAAGGACGGAGGGTGTACTATTAAGGACTAAGTAAGGAAAGACCGGAGGGCGTACAATATTTTTATTAGTGATATTGCAGAAGGTCTTGATGGTAAGGTGTGTCTTTTTGCGGATGATACTAAGATATGTAACAGGGTTGATGTTCCAGGAGGGATAAGCCAAATGGCAAATGATTTAGGTAAACTAGAAAAATGGTCAGAGTTGTGGCAACTGACATTTAATGTGGATAAGTGCAAGATAATGCATCTTGGACGGAAGAACCCAAGGGCAGAGTACAGAATATTTGAATCCTAACCTCAACATCTGAGGAAAGGGATTTAGGGGTGATTATTTCTGATGACTTAAAGGTAGGCAGACAATGTAACAGAGCAGCAGGAAATGCTAGCAGAATGCTTGGTTGTATAGGGAGAGGTATTAGCAGTAGAAAGAGGGAAGTGCTCATGCCATTGTACAGAACACTGGTGAGACCTCACTTGGAGTACTGTACACAGTACTGGAGACCATATCTTCTGAAGGATATTGATACCTTAGAGAGAGTTCAAAGAAGGGCTACTAAACTGGTTCTTGGATTGCAGGATAAAACTTACCAGGAAAGGTTAAAGGATCTTAACATGTATAGCTTGGAGGAAAGACGAGACAGGGGGGATATGATAGAAACATTTAAATACATAAAGGGAATCAACACAGTAAAGGAGGAGACTATATTTAAAAGAAGAAAAACTACCACAACAAGAAGACATAGTCTTAAATTAGAGGGACAAAGGTTTAAAAATAATATCAGGAAGTATTACTTTACTGAGAGGGTAGTGGATGCATGGAATAGCCTTCCAGCTGAAGTGGTAGTGGTTAACACAGTAAAGGAGTTTAAGCATGCGTGGGATAGGCATAAGGCTATCCTAACTATAAGATAAGGCCAGGGACTAATGAAAGTATTTAGAAAACTGGGCAGACTAGATGGGCCGAATGGTTCTTATCTGCCGTCACATTCTATGTTTCTATGTTTCTATTACGCCCGGCAGCGTTTAGAGCCGCTTTAAAAAGGACGTAATAGTACGCCCTCCGGTCTTAAGGGGTTAAGGAACAGCGCACACATAAAAATGCATTTTTACATTTTATAAGTGTCACAGGTAGGAAGGTCTCTTAGTATCCCTTGGTCACTGCTTCTTCAATCCTCCTGGACTTCTGCTTCAGCATACAGTAATTATAGCTGCAGGAATAGTGATTAACCTTAAGGACACATGACGGAAATATTCCGTCACAATTCCCTTTTATTCCAGAAGTTGTGTCCTTAAAGGGTTAAAGCCCTCTGGAACCATGTAAAATTCCCCAATATGGTAGAGGAGACCAGTCGTATTAAGTAAAATAAGTGAATTGTTTATTGCAGAAAAAAAAACATATATATTTATACCACTATACATATCAGGGGATATTTAGCCTGAACAATGCAAACAACTACCTGGTGTCTTGGTGTCTAGGACATAATTAGGTCAAGACATGATAATTTTATTACCTGCTTGACACCAAGACACATTGCACAATACCTGTTACATAATATAAGTAACACAATAGCTTTCATCGAGTTCAACATTTTACATAATAATTCAACAATAACATAATGTACCCCCACATGATAAACCGCATTTTAAACCTGGTGACGGGGCCCATAGTCTGTGGGCCGGAGGTTAGCCTTCAAGACGTAGGGGACAATGTAAAACTTCCTTGCCAGAACTCAGTTTATACTTGATTATAGCAATATTGTGGGTGGAAATTTTGAGCCCTGTATAGAATGTGAAAGGGGCATGAGGAGTAAGTCACTGCATTTGGTTGCGTTAAAGGTACACTCCAGGCACCATAACAACTCAAAAATACATACATATGTTTCTAATCCATTTTTCTGAATGGGAGGCCACTGCAAGCCTGAGATTCCACATTGAAGCTAAGGACAGAGGAGACAGCAGAGGGACTGAAGGATGGACGCTATCAGGAGAAGTTTGGGAATACTATATCAGGAATACAAATCTATATTCCTAACGCTATAGTTTCCAGGTCCCTAGCTCTATATAGGAGTCACTTTGCTATAAAAATAAAGATTTACTTACCTTTTTCCAAGGCCAGGGCTCCTTTGGCCCTGCTTACCTCCCGTGACATTACCATTCCAATGCTCCTTATAGAGGATTGTACATTCAAACTTCCCCGCGGTAAATATTGAATGAATGCTTTGCTATGGGGCTTCTGTGCCACGTGACCAGGTTTTACTAAGTGATTGTGATACCGGAGAAACTGACGGAAGCCAAGCACAGAGAGATGGACACAGGTTTCTTCAGGAAGGAAGAGATTCTTTATTGGATCACCGATCGGGACTCAGAGGGACTAATGTCACCAAAATACAGCAAGTTCTGAGCCCCGGACAATAGTGCAGGCTCCTTATATAGGCACATAACTCCTCCCATATTAAGCTCCACCCGCACATTCTCTTGACCAATCAATACAAATAAGAATTAACTTCCTGCTTGACCGCATGGCCTGTCCAGCACAATGGAGGAGGGGAATACTACATCCTGTATTCTTGCACATGCTCCGTACACTACTGATCATATCTTGCCTCGTGCAACCAACTGATCGATACGTCAGCATATGCACGTACACATGCCACGTGGTAATCTCGGCCTACTAAATTTATTTTTACCGAGATTCCACCACATTCCCCCCTTTGATGCCTTTTGATATTTCACAATTACTTGAGGCATCACTTAACCTTAGTTTGCATACACCGCAAGTTACCTTGAACCAGAGCAGACTTATCTTATGATGTGAATCTTCAACACTCATCTTCCTGCATTGGTTCTCCCTGATCTAGAGCCTTATATTTATAAATTGCCATTATCTGTGCAGCAGCCTTCCTCTCTGCTATATTTTCTATCAGGCTTTGCACAGACCTAACTACTAAGGGTATAAGACACGGCAGGAGTAGACACAACATTAAAATTAGTAGGACTCCACCTACCACTGCCTTAAGCCCTCCAAACCACTCATACCAGCTACCAAACCAACTACTTGGATTATACCCTTTCCATACCTGAGTAGGGACATGCGCTAGTTTAACCATATGGCTAGTAAGCTCAGCTATTGCTTGCCCTTCGTCATCTATTTGAAGACAGCAATTGCTCAGGTTAAACTTCCCACATACACCTCCCTCTACTGCCAAAGGGTAATCCAAGGCTAATCTATTTTGGTATACTGCTGTCCTCATCCTGGTATTGTGCTTCGCTAGAAGATTGAGCGCTTGTGATGTCTCGTTAGTAATGATCTCAACCACTGCCTGTAATCTTATAATACGGTTGAGCATATAAATTGGGGTTCTATAACCAAAGGTACCGTCCTCTGCCCACGTGGCTGGCCCATAGTAATCTATAATACGCTGGGGAGGCCATTCATTATCTTCCCAGGCGCCTATCTCTATGGGTCCCCTTTTCTTCCTATGATTCACATCATACACTTTAACACCTAAAGTCTCACCTGTTTCAATAGGTAACAAGAAGAAGGATGGTTTGAGCATACCCAACACACATGCCCCTTCCCAGTCCTGTGGCAACTCCGAATAGGCTTTCTTACCACAGATCCAGTACAAATTTGCTGGGGCTCTCCAGTTAGATGTGATGGATAGGTCAAACCACACATCCTTTAAATTGGCGTATCTAGCAAACGGGTTAGATGGTTCTGAGACATTTGAAGCCCACCACCAAGTTGTATTCTTTGTATCATCATCATAAGCTTTTTGCCCTAGACAAGTTAATTCTCCTACAGAAGTATTATACATCATTCCTTTCCTCGCTATGCAAACATAACCTATGATGGAGGTCTTTAATCTCCACTCAGATTTACCTCTAACACTCATATGATAATCGGCTTGTGTAGATATTAATTGGTCAACTGCCTCAGAACCGGACATTACCTCCTTTGCTTCCCAAGGCCATTGGTCTCCCATGTTAGTACCTCCACACACATAGCAGTTGGTAACATTAAGACTACCGGCAATACTTTCGGCTAAATCAATAAACAGGTTTTTAGCATTATGGGGGATCTTATTATCTATGCTCATCTCTTCATAAAAGGAATGGTATACTTGATGAGTCTGGGAGGATACCGTATCAGTCTCTATCCCTATAAACAATACTGTCCCAGGATCTAAACCCGTCCCATATATTTGAAACCCAAATAAATTACCATATTTGTCTAAGAACTTGTCGGGGTTATTTATAAGTATATGGACTGGATTGCATTCCATAGACTTACAATATGGGCTGGTAGGCAACTTAGTCACAATCATGTCCTTGTCTACTGTCTGTCCCCAAGTTGCCCACCCCACACAAGACCAATATGGGCAAAAGTTATAATCTCTATTTGGGCATCTAGGACTCACATATTTATTTTTACTACTGGGACAAATATATTTATCGTTAGACCCATACGTCCTCTCCCATCTAAGATCCCCACATACATTCCACGGCTTTCTACCACTTGATATCGCCTTACACGCATCAAATAGCAGAACACCCGAAGAATGTACGGATTCTAATACCGTCTGATTAATTAGGGTCCCCTGAGGATCTCCATTCCTGAGAGTCAACCAAATTGTACGAGGTTGATACTCTGGACTGAAGCACTTAGGTTCTCCTACTCCTAAATGGCACACACTATATTCTATATTTAGGTATCTACATCTTGATACATCTCCTTTACACTCGTATTGTGAATGCCAAATTAGGGTTTGGGAAATATGGTTACCTGTTCTTGTAGTCTTAATGCATACCTCACAGCTAGGAGTGTCGGTACCTCTACCTTCCTGAATATAAAAATACACATATAAAAACATTATTAGAAACACATCTTTCGTCGTCATCCTCAGTCTTCGTCCGTGCGAAGGCACCTCAGCTTCCAGGATGTAAGGGCTGCAGGGAATGGAGTTCTGCTCGTCTTCACAGGGGTCCCTTCGGGACTTTTCCTGGCTTATACACTATACGTCGGTGAGCGGACAGGCTTTATTATGGCCTTCTCACTCACTTACCAAATCTCTGAAACAATAAAATTTGTAATCCACAAAGTTCCTCGTCACTCCGACTGAGTCGTGCGCTTTAACCGGATCTTGCAGGGATTCTCTGGATCTGCTGTAACTTGCCAAGAATCGACTGCTGCTGGTTTAACCCTGGAGTGATGTATCCACGGAGTCACTTCGGCTACTTTTATCGCTGTAGGGGTAGACAAAAGAACAACATAAGGACCTCTCCACTTGGGCCCTAACGGTACATTATTCCACTCTTTAATCCACACTTGGTCTCCTGGGTGGTAACTATGAACTGGGGGATAAATATTCACAGGTAATCTATCTTGTACCCATTTCTGTACCTCCTCCATAGTCTTACCCAACTCTACAACCTGCTGCCGGGTAATTCCTTCTCCCAACTGACTCAAATCCCCCCTTAAGTTACCAAGTACGGGAGGTGGTCGCCCATACATGATTTCAAAAGGAGAAAGGCCCATCCTTCTGGTAGGTGTACTGCGAATTCGCAATAGAGCTATGGGCAAGAGAACGTTCCACTTAAGTTGGGTTTCCTGACACATTTTAGCCAACTGATTCTTAATAGTTTTATTCATTCTCTCTACCTTACCAGAACTCTGGGGTCTATATGCCGTATGAAGCCTCCACTTTATACCAAGCATATGAGTCAGTTGTTGTAGGCACTGATGAACAAAAGCTGGACCATTGTCCGATCCTATAGAGCAGGGTAGTCCATATCGGGGTATTATTTCTCGTAACAGGAATCTCACAACTTCTCCTGCTTTCTCCGTACGAGTAGGACATGCTTCTACCCAGCCTGAATAGGTACACACAACTACCAGCAGGTAGCGATGTCCACCAGATACTCCTGTCTTCCCGATTCAGCGGCACGCTTAGCTGTACTGTCTGCCATCCGATTTCCCTTAGTTATATCACCATCTCCTCTCAGATGCGCCCGACAATGTATAATACCGACTTCTTTCGGCTCCCACACTGCTTCCAATAGTTGTAGGATTTCAGCTGCGTACTTGATTTCTTTGCCTTCTGAATTCAATAGTCCTCTTTCTTTATACAAAGCTCCGTGGGCATGAGTGGTTAAAAACGCATACTTGGAGTCCTTGTAGATGTTCACTCTTAAACCTTCAGCCAATTGTAACGCTCGTGTCAGTGCTATCAATTCTGCCTTTTGTGCTGATGTTCCTTTTGCCAGTGGCCGAGCTTCTATCACCTTGTCTATCGTTGTTACTGCATATCCCGCATAGCGGATCCCTTCTTTCACATAACTACTGCCGTCTGTGTAATATTGAACATCGGGGTTCTGGATGGGAAAATCACGAAGATCTGGTCTACTTGAAAATACTTCATCCATTACTTCCAAACAATCATGTTGACTTTCAGTAGGTTGTGGCAAAAGGGTAGCTGGATTTAAGGTATTAACAGTCTCTAAATGCACTCTTGGGTTTTCACACAACATTGCTTGATACTTGGTCATACGGCTGTTACTAAACCAATGATTTCCTTTGTAATCCAACAACGTCTGTACTGCATGTGGGACTCGTACATAAAGTTCTTGACCCAGAGTGAGTTTATCGGCTTCAGCTACTAGCAGGGCGGCTGCAGCTACGGCTCTTAGACAAGGTGGAAGTCCGCTGGCCACTGCATCTAGTTGTTTAGACATATAGGCAACAGGTCTTTGCCATGATCCCAAGTACTGTGTCAATACTCCCACAGCCATTCTTCTTTGCTCATGTACATATAGGTAGAATGGTCGTGTGTGATCAGGCAAACCTAATGCTGGGGCACTCATCAAAGCCTTCTTCACATCTTCAAATGCCGTTTGCTGTTCTTGAGTCCATAAGAGGGGGTCGTGCTCTGTACCTTTGATAGCTGCATACAGAGGTTTTGCCAGTATCGCGTAGCTGGGAATCCATATCCTACAGAAGCCTGCAGCCCCCAAGAATTCTCGCACTTGTCTTCTATTCTTGGGTATCGGTATTTGGCACACAGCTTCTTTTCTCTCTGGCCCCATAATTCTTTGACCTTCAGAGATATGGAATCCCAGATATTTGACAGTTGGCAAACACAACTGAGCCTTCTTTCTAGACACCTTGTATCCTGCCTTCCAGAGAATGTGTAGTAGATCGTGCGTTGCTTGCTGACATATTTCCTTTGTAACTGCTGCTATCAACAAGTCATCTACATATTGTAACAATACACACTCTCCTGGGATGGACTCGAAATCCAGTAGATCCTGACTTAGAGCTGAACCAAATAGGGTAGGTGAATTTTTAAACCCCTGGGGCAGTCTTGTCCAGGTCATTTGGCGTTTTGAGCCCGTTACAGCGTTTTCCCATTGGAAAGCGAAGATACATTGACTTTCTGCGGCAATTCGGAGGCAAATGAAGGCATCTTTGAGGTCTAAGACTGTAAAGTAAGTAGCCCCACCCGGAATTAAAGCAAGCAGGTTATACGGATTGGGCACAACTGGATGTATACTAACAACCGCATCATTGACTGCTCTCAAGTCCTGCACAGGTCGATACTCATCTGTACCGGGCTTTTGAACAGGCAGCAATGGGGTGTTCCAGGGGGAAGTACAGAATTTTAGGATACCATACCGTATGAACTTATCCAGATAAGATTGGATGTTCTTCTTAGCCTTCTGCGGGATGTGATATTGTCTTAGGCTCACTGGATAAACCCCAAGTTTTAGTTCGATTTTAATAGGTGGAATATTGCGAGCCAGTCCTGGTGGGTTGTTCTCTGCCCAAACTCCTGGTATGTTGAATAAGGATTCATCACTCCTAGGGTTTTGGATAGTCAACGCTGTATAAAGTCGCCACTCTTCTTCCTTTGGTACGGATAATGTCATAATACCTGAAGGTCCATTAAACTTTAAGGATGTTGTTCCATTTGGTAGGAACGTAATCTGCGCTTGTAACTTATATAGCATATCACGTCCCAGCAATTGGACTGGACATTCAGGCATATAAAGGAATTGATGTTTTACTACGTGGCCTCCCAATGTACAGAGTCGACTTTTAAGAACCGTTTTGCAGCACTTCTTCCAGTTGCTCCTATTACAGTAATAGTTCTTCCAGATGGAGGAGCAACTAGGTCAGTCACCACCGAATGTTCAGCACCAGTGTCGATCATGAACGCACTCCTTTTTCCCCCTATTGATACATCGACCATAGGCTCCGCTCGACCAAGGGGGATGGAGCCCGGTCGGTATCAATAGTCCTCCATGACCGTGTCAGCCAATCCCACAAAGTCCCTACCTTCTCTATCGCGGGACCTTTGCGCTGCTGGATAGTACCTATCTTCCCTTACACTTCCTCTGTTCCCATTACTCCGTCTATTACCATTGCTCCCTCCGGGGCCTCCTCTACCTCTCGCTCTGCCTCTAAAGTTTCCATAACCTGCCCTGGGTCTGTCTCTCTCATACTGTTCTCTTCGCGGACACTCACTCCTCCAATGCCCTTCTTCCCTACAGTATGCGCACTGATTTCTACTCAGAGGTTCCTCATTCCACTTACTATCGCCTCTATCTGGGCCCCGTCTATCTACGCCTGCGATCGCTACCGCTAGCATATCAGCCTTTTTACGCATCTTGCGCTCTTCCTCTTTCTTAGTCTCTGTTTCCCTGTTCATATATACTTTATTTGCTACCTCCATTAGTTGGGAAATAGACATTCCTGCAAACCCTTCTAACTTTTGTAGCTTGCGCTTAATATCTCCGTAAGCTTGGCTGACAAAGGCGGAGTTTACCATTCGGGAATTATCTGTGTCTTCCGGATTAAAGGGGGTATACAAGCGGTATGCCTCCAATAATCGGTCATAAAAGACACTGGGCGCTTCATCACTTTTCTGAATCATCTCAACTGTCTTCGACATATTAATAGCTTTCTTCCCTCCCGCTTTCATGCCAGCAATTATAGCGTCTCTATAGGCTTTAAGTTGAACCATATCTGCGCCATTAACATTCCAATCGGGATCGGTATTAGGATAATGTGTTGCGGCCCATGCTGCCGGATTGGCTTGATTTAAAGCACGGGCTCTATCCTCTAGCGCTTTAATGGCCGCTTGGTTAATCCTTGTCCTTTCCTCATTATTGAACAAAGTCATTAATAACTGCTGGCAATCAGCCCATGACGGATTATGTGTCTGAACTATCGAGGTGAACATATCGGTCATAGCTTGTGGTTTCTCAGTGTACGAGGAATTGTGGGTCTTCCAATTCAAGAGATCGGTAGTCGTGAACGGGTCATATACGAAGACTGGGTCAGCATGTGCCATTTGACCTGCGGCATCGAGATAGGCTGACCCGGGATTCAGACGAAGAGGCATCTGATAATGTCTAAGTTGTTGGGTACCGGTCAGTTGTCGGGTTAGTATAGGGCTACGTGGAGGGGCGTCAGTTATGGGTTCCAGTCGGGGGGTAATAGGGCATGAGGATGTGGGAGCTTGATTTTGGGAAAAGTTGGTAAATAGAATACTCCCAGCCGAGCTAGAAGAAGCTTGACCGGAAGTTTGAAGTGGCGCCAAATCAGGATATTCAGATCTAATGGGGGTTGGTTCTGGTTCCGGAAGGGGAGATTTAATACGAGGGGGGGTGGATTCTGTACTGGAGGAGGAAGCGGAAGTGGATGAGGGCAATGAGGGGAGGGGTATAGAACTTCCTGCACTCGCGTCACCTCTTCCTGTAGGGAAGTAAGGGGGCGGCAAAGGGATCTCGGACTCAGGGGGCGTGTCCAAAATGGGCCTAACCACAGTCCTAGTGGACAAACAAGTCCTGGCCACCATGAGGCGACATTGCTCCTCGTGGCATATCTGAATCCATTTTGGCGAGTCGTTTACGGCCTGTCTCCAACAATCAATATATGGAAACTGTCCGTAAAGTTCAGGCCTACCTGACACAGCCACTTGTACGCGCTGTACCAGAGTTGGATCCAAACTACCACGTGGCGGCCATGCCGCAACCAAAGTAGGCCACTCCCTAGTGCACAAAGTGACCAAACGTACAGGAGACATTTTAACCCCAAAATCACATGTTTTGAATCCCTTTTTAAAATTCTTTACCATACAACCTAAGGGATCCGGAATCGTTGACTCCGACGCGCCCATACTTATCAATGGAACGTCGTTGACAACGAATACTATGCACGCGTACTATTCAACAGTCACACCCGTTTCCTCTGGCAACAGCACCATGTGGTATGGTTACCAAGTGAAACGTACACAATAACACAATAAACACTCAGGGAATTCCCGTACACACACAGCTGTTACACCAGTCACTAAATAATCAATATTATGCCCTTTGGCGAAACTATACAGTCACCCACGCTATAATTCTCTATATACGAATTACCCGTCTATAACACACCCCAGTAACATCGTCTTTTACAAATAGCGGTTACAGTACGGTTAGCATAGGTCAAAGCACAATTTAAGGTCACAATACAATTATTAGTGGTTATGGTGTTAAACATGCAATAGACGACAATGATTAGTACTTATATACAGTGTCAGTAAATATACAGGGTTATGGTACCGTGCACTATGATACAGCAACACACTCTTAACACTCTCGCTAGACGGCTGAGCTCGCGCTATCTAACAAGATATACACTTTACTAACAATCTTTTAACACATTTACAATCCCAACTAAACTATTGGCCAGTACCTTGAATGGACTACCTAAAACTATCTACATCCGTTTTGGTTAGCCACACTGCCCAAGCACCACATATAGCGAACTAGAGGACCGAATTTACACAGACGCCTCTTAGTCGATTACTCTATCAAAAATCTAGTGGGTTCCAAATTTACACGCCTTCCCACTTAGCCAAGATAGGTTGAGAGCTAGCGGACCGAATTTACACAGACGCCGCTTAGTCTCCCGGTCCCTCCGACCTAGCGAACAAAATATACACCCTAGAACGCTAGTCTAGACAAGACACCGGTGTCCGGCTAGGGCTATTTACACAGAACCCCGCCTGACTCCAAACCAAATCAAACGGTCTTACTAAAGAGCGTTCGATTGAGCGGTGCGCCTTCGCTCCTTCCCTCCGACAGAGGGGGCAGATTCCATACACAATTCAAACCCCTTATGGGCCTACCGCACAATCGGTATACCCCTAGTGGGTCTGCCGTCTAAAACAGCAGTTGTCTTACCTCCTCGTTCCTGAACCTGAGTTCACACTCATCGACGGGGACACCCCAGTACTTCTTACGTAGAGGCCGATGATCTCCTGGACAACAGACCAGTGGCGCCGAGACGAAGGGAGGTCCACGCAGAAGTTCAGGGGTGCAGCCGTAGAGAACGTGGGCAAAGATAGACCGTCTCACGCCTCTGCCTCTCAGCTACCGTTGAACGATGAGCTTCCCGGCCAATGCACCAAATGATACCGGAGAAACTGACGGAAGCCAAGCACAGAGAGATGGACACAGGTTTCTTCAGGAAGGAAGAGATTCTTTATTGGATCACCGATCGGGACTCAGAGGGACTAATGTCACCAAAATACAGCAAGTTCTGAGCCCCGGACAATAGTGCAGGCTCCTTATATAGGCACATAACTCCTCCCATATTAAGCTCCACCCGCACATTCTCTTGACCAATCAATACAAATAAGAATTAACTTCCTGCTTGACCGCATGGCCTGTCCAGCACAATGGAGGAGGGGAATACTACATCCTGTATTCTTGCACATGCACCGTACACTACTGATCGTATCTTGCCTTGTGCAACCAACTGATCGATACGTCAGCATATGCACGTACACATGCCACGTGGTAATCTCGGCCTACTAAATGTATTTTTACCGAGATTCCACCACAATTGCAGCGGACATGCCTCTAGAGGTGGACTTAACCTTGCAATGTAAACGTTGGAGAAATTGTATCATTAAGAGGACAGGACGTTGAGACGAGGTAGTTTGGGTGACTATAGTGGTTCTTTAAGGTTAGATGCAGGGCAGCAAGGGCCAGGCATCATAACGACTTCATTGAGATTTTTTTTTTAATTTGAAACATGATTCATTATGGTTATTGCAAGATTTAATAAAGTCATCTCCAGTAATATGAAATGTATTATGTAATCATTGCTTCCCTGGCAGGAGTTAAATTTGTATTTTAGAATGTGTATGTGCTGCATATTATTAAATAAAAAGTATTGTAGGAAGAAAAACCAAACATATTGCTATACAAAAAGACTAATCACAGAAAGTGAAAATAGAGCTATTTTGAGCTGACTAGGCTTCCGTAGAAGGGAAGACTGACTACATTCTTCAGAGTAACTTGCATTATACGATCTATTGGATGAACTTCCGCTTACGCCACAAAACCCACCAATCACATTGCAATATTGCGCCTGACTTCCGGGAGAGGCGTGAGCGCCGCCCAGCAGTGCAGAGAAATTGCTTGAGTTCCGTCGCGCGTCCGTTCCGTCACGTGACGTGCTTGCCTGTCACGGAACCACCCGAGTGTTTCTGAACCCCCCCGCACGATTGCTGAGCGAGTGTTTCCGAAGCTGCGCAGTGAGCAGGAGCGGCCGCACAGTGAGCGCTTCCCGGAGCTGCCCAGACTGACTGACTGACTAACTGGCTGACTGACGGACCCGGCCGGCGTATCACAGGCACGGAGGGAGGCCGGGAGCTGCCCCCGGAGCGGGACACAGGGAGAGCAGGAGGGAGGCGCGGGGGACATCCAGCACCATGATCAAACTCTTCTCCCTCAAACAGCAGAAGAAAGAGGAGGAATCGGCCGGAGGCACCAAGGGGAGCAGCAAGAAGGCCTCAGCAGCACAGCTCCGCATCCAGAAAGGTAACACTGGCCGACATCCTCCTCCTCCTGCTCTATAAATACAGGGTGCCAGGGGCCCCACTCCAGCCACACATCACCCTCAGCCACTAGTGGGGGCCACTGAGTCCTCACTAAACCACCCACCCCTCTGCCACTGAGTCCTCACTAAACCACCCACCCCTCTGCCACTGAGTCCTCACTAAACCACCCACCCCTCTGCCACTGAGTCCTCACTAAACCACCCACCCCTCTGCCACTGAGTCCTCACTAAACCACCCATCCCTCTGCCACTGAGTCCTCACTAAACCACCCACCCCTCTGCCACTGAGTCCTCACTAAACCACCCACCCCTCTGCCACTGAGTCCTCACTAAACCACCCACCCCTCTGCCACTGAGTCCTCACTAAACCACCCACCCCACTGCCACTGAGTCCTCACTAAACCACCCACCCCACTGCCACTGAGTCCTCACTAAACCACCCACCCCACTGCCACTGAGTCCTCACTAAACCACCCACCCCTCTGCCACTGAGTCCTCACTAAACCACCCACCCCTCTGCCACTAAGTCCTCACTAAACCACCCACCCCTCTGCCACTGAGTCCTCACTAAACCACCCACCCCTCTGCCACTGAGTCCTCACTAAACCACCCACCCCTCTGCCACTGAGTCCTCACTAAACCACCCACCCCTCTGCCACTGAGTCCTCACTAAACCACCCACCCCTCTGCCACTGAGTCCTCACTAAACCACCCACCCCTCTGCCACTGGTGGCTCTCACTGAGCCACCCACCCCTGTGCCACTGGTGGCTCTCACTGAGCCACCCACCCCTGTGCCACTGGTGGCTCTCACTGAGCCACCCACCCCTGTGCCACTGGTGGCTCTCACTGAGCCACCCACCCCTGTGCCACTGGTGGCTCTCACTGAGCCACCCACCCCTGTGCCACTGGTGGCTCTCACTGAGCCACCCACCCCTGTGCCACTGGTGGCTCTCACTGAGCCACCCACCCCTGTGCCACTGGTGGCTCTCACTGAGCCACCCACCCCTGTGCCACTGGTGGCTCTCACTGAGCCACCCACCCCTGTGCCACTGGTGGCTCTCACTGAGCCACCCACCCCTGTGCCACTGGTGGCTCTCACTGAGCCACCCACCCCTGTGCCACTGGTGGCTCTCACTGAGCCACCCACCCCTGTGCCACTGGTGGCTCTCACTGAGCCACCCACCCCTGTGCCACTGGTGGCTCTCACTGAGCCAGCCACCCTTTTGCCGCTGGTGGCTGTTACCGAGCCACCCACCCCTGTGCCGCTGGTGGCTGTTACCGAGCCACCCACCCCTGTGCCGCTGGTGGCTGTTACCGAGCCACCCACCCCTGTGCCGCTGGTGGCTGTTACCGAGCCACCCACCCCTGTGCCGCTGGTGGCTGTTACCGAGCCACCCACCCCTGTGCCGCTGGTGGCTGTTACCGAGCCACCCACCCCTGTGCCGCTGGTGGCTGTTACCGAGCCACCCACCCCTGTGCCGCTGGTGGCTGTTACCGAGCCACCCACCCCTGTGCCGCTGGTGGCTGTTACCGAGCCACCCACCCCTGTGCCGCTGGTGGCTGTTACCGAGCCACCCACCCCTGTGCCGCTGGTGGCTGTTACCGAGCCACCCACCCCTGTGCCGCTGGTGGCTGTTACCGAGCCACCCACCCCTGTGCCGCTGGTGGCTGTTACCGAGCCACCCACCCCTGTGCCGCTGGTGGCTGTTACCGAGCCACCCACCCCTGTGCCGCTGGTGGCTGTTACCGAGCCACCCACCCCTGTGCCGCTGGTGGCTGTTACCGAGCCACCCACCCACCCCTGTGCCGCTGGTGGCTGTTACCGAGCCACCCACCCACCCCTGTGCCGCTGGTGGCTGTTACCGAGCCACCCACCCACCCCTGTGCCGCTGGTGGCTGTTACCGAGCCACCCACCCACCCCTGTGCCGCTGGTGGCTGTTACCGAGCCACCCACCCACCCCTGTGCCGCTGGTGGCTGTTACCGAGCCACCCACCCACCCCTGTGCCGCTGGTGGCTGTTACCGAGCCACCCACCCACCCCTGTGCCGCTGGTGGCTGTTACCGAGCCACCCACCCACCCCTGTGCCGCTGGTGGCGGTTACCGAGCCACCCACCCACCCCTGTGCCGCTGGTGGCGGTTACCGAGCCACCCACCCACCCCTGTGCCGCTGGTGGCGGTTACCGAGCCACCCACCCCTGTGCCGCTGGTGGCGGTTACCGAGCCACCCACCCCTGTGCCGCTGGTGGCGGTTACCGAGCCACCCACCCCTGTGCCGCTGGTGGCGGTTACCGAGCCACCCACCCCTGTGCCGCTGGTGGCGGTTACCGAGCCACCCACCCCTGTGCCAGCTGGTGCCACTGAGCCCTCACTAAGCCACCCAACCCTCTTCCAATAGTGGGTGCCACTGAGCCACTCACCCTGACACTAGTGAGTGTCACATAGTCCTCACTAAACCCTGCTTACTCTGTCACTGGGGGGTCTTACTGATTCCTAATTGAACCACCTAACCCTCTGCAAAAGAGTTGGGGTTGTCTTGTCACTCAGTTTCTCAGCCTGCCCCCCTAGGGTATACTGTTGCGAGATTCCACTCCAGTCCCCCTCCAGGTAAGGGAGGCCTTCATTTTCTTTGGGGGATGGAGACCTCCTCCCCCCATTTCCTTTGGGGGATGGGCTGCTCAGTAAGGAAATTCTATACAATATTTGTTTCTCAGTCCACTCCTCTTGGTCTTCAAGCAGAGAGAGAGAATTGTCATGAAAATCTAATTTACAAAAAATTCTTCCTTTTTTTTTTTTTTTTTTTTTTTTTTAAGTACTCCAAATGTATATGTTAAATATTTGTCTAACTTTCTCTCTTTTGGAAAAATCTAATACATAACATTGTTGTTTTTTAAATTAGCCATCTTACAGTGATCATCAATGTGTATAGTATTGCAGAACATGTGAGAGATTCTTTGGAAAGTCTTGCCTCAACTTCCAGACACTAGTATTTTATACTCAGAGTATAAAAGTACTGTGGTATGCCAGGTGAAATTATGTTGGTGGTGTAGAGGGAGGAAGAACAATAAGTAAGTACTTTGAAGAGCAACTTTCACTTATTCCTGTGCTGACTACTTCCTAGTCTTGTAACCCAGTGGGTTCTTCGGGAATTTTTTTTAATTTAATTTTTTAGGGAGATTCCCAGTTTATAGTTCCACTAAGTTCTTTATATATCCATCTCTCTCAATTTCCCTTGTAACCCCTTAAGGACACATGACGTGTGACATGTCATGATTCCCTTTTATTCCAGAAGTTTGGTCCTTACGGGGTTAAAGCTTTTGGAAAGCCCTCTCACAAACGGTCCTCCTGCTCTCCACCCATAGCAACCACAATGCATGCGCTGTAGTGATTATGGTGCCATGAGTGCCCCCACCCACTGTGATCATTTTAGAATGGTTTGACTGATTTGTTTAGCCTGGAAAAGCTAACAGCTCCCAAGTAGCTCTCTAGTGAAGGCTGGTGGACCCCAAGGTATGAAGTTAAACTATTCTAAAACACGCCCTTTATTGGTTATGGTACTTGGAGTGTTCTTTTACTGTCACTTCCAAGGATTTTAAATATTAAGTTTACGTATCCCTAACCCTTTCTCAAATATGTATTTATGAGTGAGAATTAAAGTTAAATGCAGAAATCCACACCTCCTTGTCCTGCAACCTCCATCTTATTTTAAGTCATTGTGATAAATGATCTCCTGTTAACCTTAGAGACAAAAAGCAATATTGAGATGGCAGTGAGGGCTCAGAACATTGAGGGAGTAATATGTCTGTTGCCAGGGTACAGTGCATAGTTCCAGGATGCCAAAATCACATGTGTGTTGATGTAACCAACTCCTGGTCTTTGTTTAACTCTAACATGTTTTCTGGCTTAGTGTATAAAGACATAAATACCATTTTTTAAAGGACCCTATTTTTTCGCTATATAAAATATATCGCTCCTCAAAAGTAATGCCTACATTTCATTCACAGTCGCTGGTAGTGATACACAGACTCCAGACCATTCATCATTGTGTAATAGTGTTCAAGGGGTTATTTGTTTAAAATATTATTTTAGAGGGTTTTAGAAACATATATTCCATTTATCTCCAAGAGAATGAATAAGGCAGAGTTATATAGTTACAAAGGAGTTAACTCATGATTTTACGGGAAGAGGGAACATTAGGCAGAAAGGGAGTATGCTTTTTTTCTAAGCCCGAAGCCTCCCTTCTCAATCACAATACCTATGAGTGAGCATTGAAGCTTAGAGTACAGACACACACAGCATTACTAATGCTACGTGTTTCTGTCAGCTTTTCCCAGCTTGCGATGCGCTATGAGAGCAGTCACATGACAGGTGAGTGACTGATACTGACAGCTCTGGGACCTGAACCGTCGGTACAAGCATTTACCCACAGATTATGGAATAGATGCTTTTGCATGCTGCAATCTTAAAAAAATAAAATAGTCTTTAAACAGTGACATGATTGTCCTCTGTAATCAAGAATAAGTCTAGGCACATGTTCATTGGATAATGAACACCGCAATGACAATGTTTTGGCCAGGTTATGTGACTTGATACAGTCTGTTTATCATGAACCAGATGATTGCGTGGCCTAAACGTTGTCATTGTAATTTGTATTCCTGTTCAAGTTTGCGCTTATCCATTCAGCGCATGCTTGGATTTCTGATGGATTTTTTATAGGGGTTCACCACCCACAGCAAGGTAGCCACTGAAATTAGATTTGTACTGTTCAGTTAATCGTAATTAGTCCCATTCTTATGGGATCGACTGTCCTAATATGTAAGTTGTCGTTAAGGATTAGAGATATTCGTCTATTAAAGGTATTTCTTTGATCAAAATTTTTTTTCAGAAAAATGCCCCATTAGCTAATAATTGTAAACTGTTTTTATTTAAAATCCCACTCAATCTCTTCAATGTTTCTCCTTGAAAAGTTACCTTGATTTGGGCCCCTAACATTGCTTAATATTGCAAGAGCTCACACCCAAATATTTAGTATAGACCTTTCATTCAGTCCACAAGGCTTATGTTTTGCTCACATATTCTACTTTTTCTTAGAAACCTTGTCCTTGCTTCACAAGCGGTAGCCACAGTTTCATAGACTGACAACTTGTTAGAATTAAGAGTTGTGCAGATTCCTTTCATGCTCTTTATTCTTAAACGCAAGAAATCAAAGCTTAATGTCCATTGAAGATTCCTGAGTAGCGAATTGGTAAAGCCGAATCCAAAATCAAATAGAAAACAAGACATTAATCTTATCTTGTTTTCTTTCTAAAGTGGCAATCTGTTGTACAGCACTGTATAGAAGGATAGTAAACGGAGGTGGGCAAACAGTAGATCCCAAATGTTGCAGAACTCCAACTGTCATGGTGCTTTGCTAGCTTTTAGAATGGCAAAGCTTCATGGCAGTTGCAGTTTTAAAACATCTGGGAATCTAACTTTTTTTTGTACCCTCCTGCAGGGCCTGAGAAAGGGAAGTGTCAGATATTATATAAAGTCTGGACATTTTTCTAGCACATTTGTTACGTTTTAATATCTACACTCAAGTTGCTCATTCACCTTCAGAACGGTTTTCCCCAAAGGTTTTATCCTTTTTTTAACCTCTGAAGGACCAATTAATAGGTCAGTTCCTATGTATTGTACGCTTGTTCCTTGAAGGAACGATCCACTGCCCAAGTAAAAACAAACTATTTAATAGATATACCCCCAATGAAACATGTAAATTTCATTATGCATTTTTTGTTCCGGTATATCGAAAAACAACTTGCAAAAGCTAAAGGTCTCTTGTCTGCAGCGTTTGTAAGCCCACCCCTTCTTCTCCAACCCAGACGTTCTGTGGCTGTCCAATCACTGACTTCCCAATGCAACTCAATGTGCACTTTTTTTCTAAAATTAAGAGCAAAAAGTATAAATCTCTTTAGCAAGCTAATCTGCTTTAGGTGTTTTGAAGTGTTCCTTGAAGTGGTGAAACAGATCAGTCTGTAAACCATTTTGCTGAACAATGGCATGACTGGTTTAATTCATTTTAAAGAGACCCTATAACAATGTTATGTCATTGCATTGGCTATAGTGTCCTCTGACATTGTCCCTTCACTCTGTTTTAATTTTTTTTTAGGAGTTTAACATTCCGTAGCCACATACAGCCTGGCCCCTTCTGAAGTTATGACTAAAGCAGGGAGTACACACTTCTTTCTAGCCATGCTAATTCATACCAGCAGTGTGCATTGTGATAGGCTGAAAGCAGTCAGCTGACACTTTCAATTACAGGCAACTATTGCTACTCAGGCTAATGCTTCTTCATTATCCCAGGAAGCAGAGAGGGTATGGGCTCCTGGAGACTCATAGTTAGCATTAGAACAATAAAAATGGAGGTAGGAGCAATGGGACTCTATTCTTTAACCACTTCATTGAGATTGTGCCCCTTTTAAAATGCTACTTGAAAACTGGGGGGAGGGGGAAGAGTAAGGAAGTAGCTACTGCCTATGTTACCATTCATGTCATTCAAATGATTTGTGTGAATGAGAATTAGCCAGCTGGTGTTAAAGTAACACTCCCATTATTGTCTAGTAGTACAGGGTTATTAACTAAAGTAAGGATTGTCATGAATTTAAAGTGAATTTTAAACCTAAAGGATAACACGGTAGAAATGTGTTTTACAGCACTGGTCTCAGTGCTTTTGTCCCACCTCCTTGTCTCATATAAGAAAATATTAGAATGCTAGTGCACATGCGCGTCAAAACACTGCGATAAATAGAAGCGGTTTCGGAGGAAGCACCTCTAGTGGCTGTCATTTAAACCCAGCACCGTTCCTGCAGAACTGCAGGTTTAGGCAGACTGGGACATGGCACCCATACCACTTCATTGAGAAGGATGTCTGAGTGCCTATAGTGTTCCTTTAAATCCTTAAGGACGGCGGGCGTTCTATGCCGCCCTTAGGGAACCAGCTCTAAACACCGGAGGGCGGCATAGAACGCCCTAACTGTCCTTTCTACTTACCCGGTCGCCGGCGATTCCATTATATTCCAAATATTAGTGTTTTAAAACAGTAAAATGTATTACGACGATATTGTCAGTGAAAGTGACATTTTTTTTACACACAAATGGCACTTACAAGGACGATATAATTGTTGTGATACGTTTTACAGTTTTGAAACAATAATATTTGTGTTCAGTGAAGTCTCCTGATTATAACAGTACCCCTCATGTACAGGGTTTATGGTGTTTTCAAAAGTTACAGAGTCAAATATAAGGCTTGCGTTTCAGTTTTTTCACATTGAAATTCGCCAGGTTGGTTATGTTGCCTTTGAGACGGTAGCCCAGAAATGAAAATTACCCCCATGATAGCATACCATTTGCAGTAGTAGACAACCCAAGGTATTGCAAATGGGGTATGTTCAGTCTTTTTTAGTAGCCACTTAGTCACAAACACTGGCCAAAATTGGCGTTCAAATTAGTTTTTTGCATTTTTTACACCCTAACAAATAT
The DNA here is from genome assembly GCF_036172605.1 of Pelobates fuscus. Taxonomy (NCBI): domain Eukaryota; kingdom Metazoa; phylum Chordata; class Amphibia; order Anura; family Pelobatidae; genus Pelobates; species Pelobates fuscus. The sequence continues at coordinate 84,697,943 of NC_086327.1, read as the reverse complement.
TAACACTAACTTTGGCCAGTGTTTGTGACTAAGTGGCTGCTAAAAAAGACTGGACATACCCCATTTGCAATACCTTGGGTTGTCTACTTTTGGAAATGGTATGCCATCATGGGGGTAATTCTTATTCCTGGGCTACCATACAGTCTCAAATGCAACGTAACTAATCTGGCAAATTTCAATGTGAAAAAACTGAAAAATTGAACATGCTATATTTGACCCTGTAACTTCCCAAAACACCATAAAACCTGTACATAGGGGGTACTGTTTTACATGTGGGACATCGCTGAATACAAATGTGTATTTTATTGCAGTAAAAGCAAACAGTATTATGACACAGTTAAAATGTCACGTAGAACTTAACAAAAAAAGTCAAAAAAAATTTCCCTTTTTTTTATATTTTATTCATATTAAGTTATCTTTCATACCTAAATATTTCATGTTAAATGAAAGCCCTGTTTCCCCTGAATAAAATGATATATAATAAGTGTGGGCGCACATAATATAAAAAAGGCGAATTACGCCTGAACAGACATATAGCGCAAATTCAGTTTTGTTTTGATCAGAACGTGTACATTTGGCTCAGTCCTTAAGGGGTTAAGGACAAAATAGCCAAACTGAAAAATTTCTCCAAGTAAGCTATGCTTCCAGTTTAGCTATTTTGGTGTTAAATTTCTAATTCACTTCTCAACAATTCTCATTTTAGTGAATAAGCCTGACAGTAACATTTTCAGGAGTTGTAGTTAATCATCAGAACAACGGTTGTCTTTCTTGTTTTGAGTGTATTTTTAAAAATGTCAAATTCTCAGTCTACTGTATTCAAATTGGGGTCCATACTTGTTTTTCAGACATTAATGAGTTGAATTTGCCGAAAACATGTGAAATAGAATTTTCAGACCATGACGACCTTTTAAATTTCAAACTAGTCATCTGCCCTGATGAGGTAAGTGTATGTAAACCAAACTTGTCATACATTTCCTTGTGGTATACAATTGATTAGAATAGTTTCTATTTGTATGTTTGTCTTTACTCTGGTCCTTCCAAACGAGCATCTTGATACATTAATTTCCACCTGTGGACCTGTTGAAAAATATTCTGTGTAATCCTGTTGTGCTTACTAAAAATTCAATTACATGCTTCTCAGAGTACCAGCACTATAGGTCTACATCCACAACTTCTGAATTTTTATTTGTGCATGCTTCCACTGTTAATAAATTCCTACAATTAGTGAATATGCAATAACATCCAGAACAGAAGAAAATACTCTGAAATTGGCAAAATTAGAATGCATAATTTTTTGTTTTGTTTTTCCTTTTCAGAAGTAAAGGCAACATAGAAACATAGAAAAACATAGAATGTGACGGCAGATAAGAACCATTCGGCCCATCTAGTCTGCCCAATTTTCTAAATACTTTCATTAGTCCCTGCCCTTATCGTATAGCTAAGATAGCCTTATACCTATCCCACGCATGCTTAAACTCCTTTACTGTGTTAACCTCTACCACTTCAGCTGGAAGGCTATACCATGCATCCACAGTAAAGTAATACTTCCTGATATTCCTATTAAACCTTTGTCCCTCTAATTTAAGACTATGTCCTCTTGTTCTGGTAGTTTTTCTTCTTTTAAATATAGTCTCCTCCTTTACTGTGTTGATTCCCTTTATGTACTTCATATCCCCCCTGTCTCGTCTTTACTCCAAGCTATACATGTTAAGTTCCATTAACCTTTCCTTGTAAGTTTTATCCTGCAATCCATGAACCAGTTTAGTAGCCCTTCTCTGAACTCTCTCTGAAGTATAAATATCCTTCTGGAGATATGGTCTCCAGTACTGTGTACAATACTCCAAGTGAGGTCTCACTAGGGTTCTGTACAATGGCATGAGCACTTCCCTCTTTCTACTGCTAATATCTCTCCCTATACAACCAAGCATTCTGCTAGCATTTCCTGCTGCTCTATTACATTGTCTGCCTACCTTTAAGTCATCAGAAATAACCACCCCTAAATCCCTTTCCTCAGATGTTGAGGTTAGGACTCTATCAAATATTCTGTACTCTGCCCTTAGGTTTTTATGTCCAAGGTGCATTATCTTGCACTTATCCACATTAAATGTCAGTTGCTACAACTCTGACCATTTTTCTAGTTTACCTAAATCATTTGCCATTTGGCTTATCCCTCCTGGTACATTAACTCTGTCACATATCTTGGTATCATCAGCAAAAAGACTTGCCTTACCATCAAGAGAGATCTTGTTAAATTAGTGAGCTTGTACATCTAGAGATCCAATGTTTGGATTTTTGCTTAGCCCCTTAAGACCGCAGGGCGGTCTTGCCTCCCACGTGGCCGGCGGCACGTGGCCGCTGCAGATCGCGGTCGGGGGGCATGCCTGACCCCCCAGACAGCCCCCCTGTGCCTGGGGACCGAGGTCTGCAGCTTCCGATCGCAGTGACAGGCTATAACTGCGATCAGTATTTACCATGTGTCAGACGATTTCAAAATCGGCTGACACATGAAGTCGTCCGCATTCTCCTCAGCAGATTGCGGTCGGGGGACATGCCTGGCCCCCCAGGCAGTCCTCCTGCGGTCAGTGACCGCGATCTGCTCAGCCTGATCGCAGTGAGAGGCTGTTTCTGCGATCTGAATGCAGAGACAGCCTCTCCCTGCGATCTGATCGCAGTACCAGCCTGTAAATATATATAAAAATTTTAATACGTTAAAAAGTAAAAAAAAAAAAATTAATAAATAATTAAAAAAATATATATGTAATTTCGTTCTGACTGTATTTTGATATCTATATATATATATATATATATAGATATCAAAATACACGTAGAGCAAAATAATATATATATCTATATACATAAGTATATACGTATATATCACTATATGTATACCTATATATAAATAAAAAATTATATATATATATATATAATTACATGTGTGTGTATATAAAATAATTTTACATATATATTTATATAATAATTTAACATAATTAGTCACAAACACTGGGCAAAATTGGCGTTCAAATTTGTTTTTTGCATTTTTCACACACAACCAAATATTAACGTTAACTTTGGCTAGTGTTTGTGACCAAGTGGCTATTAAAAAAGACTGGACATACCCCATTTGCAATACCTTGGTTTGTCTACTATTGCAAATGGTATGCCATCATGGGGGTAATTCTCATTCCTGGGCTACCATACAGTCTCAAAGGCAACGTAACCAATCTGGCGAATTTCAATGTGAAAAAACTGAAAAGTGTAACATGCTATATTTGACCCTGTAACTTTCCAAAACACCATAAAACCTGTACATAGGGGGTACTGTTTTACACGTGAGACATCGCTGAATACAAATATGTGTATTTTATTGCAGTAAAAGCAAACAGCATTATGACATTTAAAGTTAAAATGTCAGGTAGAACTAAGAAAAGTTTTTAAAAATCTTATTTTCTCTAATTTTTTTATATTTTATGTGGGTGCATTTAATATGAAAGAGGTAAATTATTGTTGAACAGACATATAGTAAAATTCTGTGGTTTGTTTACATTTTTTTTGGATCACAACATTTGGCTGCGGTCTTAAGGGGTTAATGACTGTCATATTGCATTTTTAATAGTATGTGACACAAATTAAATTTTAAACCTAGGCTTGAGAAAGTCAGATGCTGTTGCATTTACATTCTATGTCATAGTAAATAAAAATAAGGGTGTAATGAGGTCAGAGGAGTTTGATTCAAATTCACTGGTGTGAAGGGTGAAAAGGGGGTGTTTGAATAAAGCAGTTTTCAATTCCAGAGGCTGCAAGCATAGTGGAGTAAAAAAAATGACTACAAAACGGTGGTGGATTCATGGACTCTGTCATCTTATATATTAAGCTAATTTTAGGAGTATCCTCAATCATTAGAACACCTAACTTGTTACTTAAATGTGTAATTTTCTATACTGACTGACTGATTGATTATTTTTTTTTTTTTAGGGTTTCTACAAAGGTGGAAAGTTTGTCTTCAGTTTTAAGGTAAGACTTTCCATATAACAGTGGAGTAATACATTGTGCTTAGATGTGGCCACTGAAACAGATGCTGGTGACTTGGTATCCTACCTCAATTCTAAATGGCACCCCACAATATTTAGCAAGTAGCTGCATGTTAGAACTGTAAGCTGTCAATTTAGATACACCTTTGAGTCCCACAATTCATGTAGTGTTTTTTTTTTTGGTTGGTGTTTGTGCTGTTTTACAGAATACATGTTAAGATATTGACAAACTTTTGAATGGTAACTGCTACAGCATGCTGAACCCTGGCACCATGGCCTGGTAATGTTGCAATGGTTTGCCCTCTTAAACTTTGGACCTGTTTCCTTTGAGCTTGGTAAAGTTCATTCGTCTTGTGTAGAGGCCGGATGCTTATCTGACCGGTCATTCATTATACAAAAGCGTCAAATGGTCCCTCTCAGACAATGAAATGAAATACCTTTGGTGAATGGAATATGTACAGAATTGACATTAGCCAGCCTGAAACTCTTGTTCCTGGCTGGCTAATGACACTACTCGAGGTGGAGTTACAACTCAGGCAAAAGTATAATCTATATCAGATGAAACACTGTAAATACAGATTACAAGCTCCATTGCCACTTCAAAACACTGAAGTTGTCATGGGCTTCCACATACCACTTGCCCAAGTAATAGATGCAAAATAATAGATAAGTCTCACGGTATTTCTTTTTGTTACATGCAGGTGGGACAGGGTTACCCTCATGACCCACCAAAGGTGAAATGCGAGACCATGGTATATCATCCAAATATAGATCTAGAGGGTAATGTCTGCCTAAATATTCTAAGGTAAGTCGGTTCTCCAATAATACAGAATTGAACTTGCTGCACACATGTAATATATTAAATAGAGTCCAGAAATCTTATTTCTTTCCTCAACACACCCGGAATAGTACATAGTCTAGGCTGAAAAAGACTGAAGTCCATCAAGTGCAATCTTGAAACCGATTTTTTGCCTTCCAAAAGAAGGCAAAAAAAACAATTGTAGCAGTTTCCAATTACCGTATATACTCGAGTATAAGCCGACCCGAATATAAGCCGAGGCTCCTAATTTTACCCATAAAAACTGGGAAAACTTATTGATTCGAATATAAGACTAGGGTGGGAAATGCAGCAGCTACTGGTAAATTTCGAAATAAAATTAGATCCTAAAAAAATTATATTAATTGAATATTTATTTACAGTGTGTGTTTGTATATAATGAGTTCAGTGTGTGTGTGTGTATGAGTGCAGTGTGTGTGTTTGTGTATGTGTTGCAGAGCCTTGGTGGGTGGTGGGCATTTTTATTATTATTTTTTTTTAATTATTTAAAAATTTTTTGTTATATTATTATTTATTTTATTATTATTTATATATTTTTTCGGCCCCCCTCCCCGCTTGATACATGGCAGGGGGGGGAGCTCTCATTCCCTGGTGGTCCAGTGGCATTGGCAGTTCAGTGGAGGGAGACTGGCAGAGAGCGTTTACTTACCGCTCCTGTCGGCTCCCTCCTCCTCCGCGCCGGTCCGTTCCGGTCAGCTCCCTCTGCAAGTCCCAGTGTAAGTCTCGCGGCCGCGCTATGACCTTGCGAGACTTACACTGGGAGCTGACAGGGGAGCTGACCGGACCGGCGCGGAGGAGGAGGGGAGCTGACAGGAGCTGCTGGAGAGGTAAGTAAACGCTCTATGCCAGTCTCCCTCCTACACAGCCCCCTGTCTGTATTATGGCAATGTAAGTTGCCATAATACAGATATTGACTCGAGTATAAGTCGAGTTGGGGTTTTTCAGCACAAAAAATGTGCCAAAAAACTCGACTTATACTCGAGTATATACGGCATACCCCAAAAAGGTAAGACATTTCTTGACTTAATGGCAATCAACTTTATTTTTGGATCAACAACCTGTTTACATACATATCAGTTATGTCCTTAAATGTTCTGTTTTCGCAGAAAAGCATCCAAGCCTTCTTAAAAAAAATATATATCTATAGAATCAGATAAGACAATCTCTTGTTGTAGAGAATTTCACTTCTTTATTGTTCTTATTCTAAAGAAATCTTTCCTCTCCTGTAAGAAAAAATGCCCTTTTTCCAGTCTCAATGTGTGACATCTTATCTGTTGTTATTCCTACTAATGAACAGGATAGTGTATAGTGGTTTGTACTGACCATATATGTATGTATGTATGTATGTATGTATCCATCATATCCCCTCCGAGATGTTTTTTATTATTATTTCTTCACGTCTCGCATCACAATAGAAATAAGTTCTATCCGCTTATTAACTCTTATTAGGGAACACATGGGGTGGATAACAGCACTGTAACTTTACTGTGTAATAGAAAAGCAAATAAAAACATACAAAATTAAGCCCTGCGCTCAAACTTTTACTACTCCTGGGTGGCAGCAATGACTAGCACACATCACACATTAGAAACATTCTACTTGTACTATCTTCTATGCACGTTTAAATAACTAAAGGGTTTTTTTAGCCATTGGAGTGATACTTTTTTTGTTGTCTAAAAGGTCTGAACTGCATGTTGCATTAAAAAGAGTTGCTTTTATTACTGAGCTCATGTTTCATAACTGTATGTGATGTTTTTGTGTACAATTTATTGAATGGCGGTCCTGTGTGACATACAGTCTTTTACTGTCTTATTTATAAAATATTTTACCAGGAAAGATACATTGAGATTTCTCTCGTTTTTAAGTATGTCCTGGGTTCCTCGGGTACGGTCTTTATATTGAAAATATTTAATAAAATACAAGTTCTACCTGCTAAATTTATCAGTCTAAAAACCAAGAACAAGTCCTTTCACATTTCCTAGCATGGGTTTACAAAATACACACATATGAAGGTAATAAGAACAGGTAGTATACAATACCAAACAGTATAAAAAAGCAGCTTTAAAATCACTTTGATTCAATCAATATACATAAAGTGTAAGACATATATCTACTAAATATAATGTATTCACATTAGGTAGTTAGTAATGTACCCTTTCCGTTTATAAATTGTAACAATTGAAGATACAGTGGCACTGTGTTCAAGTAGAAAGTATTCTTGTCCCAATCACATTAAACTGCAGCAGAGTATCAGACTTGCCTTTAAAAAAAATAATAATAATTTTTTTTACTTATAATGTGCAACCACAAATGTGCATTTATGGCTTCCTTTGTGTATGGTGAGTGAATTAAAGTTATTTTAAAGCTGATTTAATTTTATGCTGCTTGGCAATGAATACATTCGGTATGTTTGATTTTTACACTGGTGGGTGCAATGTTGCATTATAGCAGCCATTAAGGAACGAGTTTGTTTGTATAGTTTTATTTATGAAACTGCCTGCATTGACCGCTAACACAGAGAATTGATATTTATTCTATCTTGGCTTGCCCCTTTGTGACAGTACCGATTTAACCTACAAATCAGCACATTTCTGTGTTTAGACTCATTAAAACTTTATGGCTGCATTCTAACAGTCAGAGAGTAAGGTCTCTGATGGCACGGTGTACAGTACTACAGTACAGTGCATTAGCTGCCTGTGTTTCCTGGATAATCGGTGTAACTTACGGTGTGTGTGGGCATTGTGTCTAAATACAGCCATTATTGTACATGCTGATGTCATTATTGGGAATCTATTGGGCCCCTTACAGATTCTCCTAAGAAGGCTAAATGATTCCTTTTCATTATGGAGCAAAAGTTATTTCTGCTAATGTGATATTATAACTATATAAGTTCTGAAATGTTGTATCCCCTCACTGTTTGTCAAGGATGAACAAATCTAAAAAATACAATTGTGAAGATTTGTATAAATTAACTATTTAGGTATCGCTAAAAATAACAGAGTATTCTACTTTCTTTAGAGTCAGTCATTGATACGAAACCAAATTATGTTTTCTTCCTTTTTCTCTAAACAGGGAGGACTGGAAGCCTGTTCTCACAATAAACTCTATAATTTATGGCCTGCAGTACCTTTTCTTGGTAAGCATGAAGCAGATTTATTTATTTATTTATTTATTGCATATTTGTACTTTATTGTGGCAGCTGTCATGTCCTGCTTGTATGTTTATAATACATTACTCGTAGACGGTTTAATAATGTCTAGACTGCACATAACCTGTTTCTTTAAAAAATATATTTTTAAAATTCATTGTAATTTTTATTTTGTTTTTTATTTTATTTACTTTAAGCAAAATCAAGGCATTATATATACTCAAATGATCTGCCACCATTTAAATCTTGCCTAAGAATGTAAATTCCACTAATCTCGGGTAGTACTGGTTCATATGTAACACTAACCCTAACTTCAATGCTAACACACTAGTCTAGCCTTTAAATTAAGGAATATAAACCATACAATACAGTAATAGGATAAAATGAAGTCTTTATTTGGTCTTTTTAATTGCCGTTTGTTCTTGTGGGCTATGAACCCCTTGATAGCATTGTGTACTATGTTTACAGCAGTGAAAACACGTTCATAAGATCTGCTTCTATTCTAAAATACAGACAGCTGAGTATAGACTTCTTTAGTTCAGTTTTAGATCTACAAACGTGTACATTTTATAGAAAATTGGGGAAGTCACCATAGAAACCAGTGGAATCTCCCTGAACATTCTACTGGTTTCCATGGTAATTGTGCTGCTTTTACAGCTTTGCACCTTATTTCAGTAGCACCTTATTTCAGTTTGTGTGTGTGTGTTAGCTTGGGGTGCTTGCTAGATGGAGTGGTGAATGTTTTATTGTTGAAACTATATGTTAGCCAGAGTTTGTAATCTATTTATCACCCATTAGGCTCCACACAGCTTTCTAATTTTGATAATGAACATGCATTTTATGTTAAGTATTTGGTATTAAAAGCATTTCTTCCATTGAGACTTAAGAAAGGTATTTTTGGAAAAATCTGAATATTTAAAGGGACACTATAGTCACCCAGACCACTTCAGCTCAATGAAGTGGGCTGGGTGCCAGGTCCCCAGGTTTTAACCCTTCAGGTGTAAACATAGCAGTTTCATAGAAATTGCTATGTTTACATTGCAGGGTTAATCCAACCTCTAGTGTCTGTCTTCCTGACAGCCGCTAGAGGCGCTTCTGCGACGCTGTATGCGAAATTCGCATCCAGCGTGCAGAACGTCCATAGGAAAGCATTGAGAAATGCTTTCCTATGGACTATTTGAATGCGCGCGGCACTTGCCTCGCATGCGCATTCGGCTCCCCTCGGGAGCGGGCGTCGACGGGGGAGGAGAGGTCACCAGCACCGAGGCAGCCCGGCACTGGATTAAAGTAACAGAAGTCTTAACTCCTTCAGTGCCAAGGGAAGGGGGGCCCTGAGGGTGGGGGGACCGAAGGATGCCATAGTGTCAGGAAAACAAGTTTGTTTTCCTGACACTATAGTGATCCTTTAAGGATATAATTAAAATTCAGGCTGTTGATCCAAGGATAAGTCTGGAGTCAGGAAGGGATTGTTTTCCCTTTTTGCGCCTTAATTGGCCATTGCTTTAACTTTTTTTTTTTTTGTCAACAGCGTAAATAGGCATTGTGGGATAACGTACATTATTCAGCCTTTAAATTTGCATCTGTTAAGGTGTCATTTTGAGAAGGTTGATGAAACTTGTATATTGGTGCACTCAAATACCTGTCTTGTCTGTTAAAAACTTGTCAGGTACTCAATGAACATTTTCTGTTATTTTCCTGTCGGTAATTCTAATTTTGCTTTACACTTTAATTTGTGCGTATTGACTGTTTTGTTTTTGTGTGTTAGGAGCCAAATCCCGAAGATCCGTTAAATAAGGAAGCTGCTGAAGTTCTACAGAACAACAGACGCCTGTTTGAACAGAATGTGCAGCGGTCTATGCGAGGTGGTTACATTGGATCCACCTACTTTGAGCGCTGCCTGAAATAGAACTGAGCAGCTTTGAGTGCAAAACCCGCCATCCATCCGACCTACCTTTCTGCCCTCATCCTCTGTCATGTCCCTTCTTCATGCTCATTCATCACACCTACATACAACAGAACCCTTATTGCGGCTCTCTTCTCCCAAACAGTACAGCCTGAGCTTCTGATGTGGAAAGAATGATGTAAGGTCCTGTGTTTCCCAGTCATGCTGCTAGCCCTTATTTTAAGGGCACACTGCGTGCAGATATTACAATGCCTGCCATGCCGCCATTTTACATCATTACCTCACCTTGCTCTTCTTATCTCCTATGGAGCATTTGCTTATCTTTAGGTTAATAAATATTATCCCTCTTCCTTCCCATTTTCTTTTTTTGTTTAAATATTTTTTTTTTTAAACCAGTCTGAAAATCCCTATTTCCTGTTCTTGACTAAATTGGTCAAAAGCTGAGAGGAAAACCACTTTTTTTTTTTTTTTTTAATTCTTACATAGCTGGATTGTCTGCAGTGTTGGAACTATACTGTACACTTCAGTTTGCTCTGGGCCTTTCCCCTGGATTATCCTACCACGATCTATGTTTGCCGGGCATATTTTATTTTGTGGCCTTAAGCTTTGAACATTTATTGATCAGGGATCTTTCTTTTTACCGCTTGTACCATTTGTGTCTCATTTCTTTTAAGGGCACCTGTCATGCCCCAAACAACTTATGCTGATTGGAATGAGCGTACAATTTTATCTATACATTGTGCTTGCAGTTCTGCTTGCAAATGTATAGATGAGGAGATAAATCTATTTAAAAATTGTTTTTTTTCTCCCAGCTGTTGGTCAATGCCAAGGCATTGACTGACCAGGGAGAGCAGACAAGACCTCCCACAAGAGGCCCCTCTGCTCTCCTCCCAAAGCAACCACAGCACATGTGCTGCAATTGCTACAGAAACCCGTCACTCCGTTCCGACGCCAACACGCTGGCTTCAAAGCAAGCGTACCAACGTCACTGATGAGATTTTTCCTGCTTGGGGATGAGTCCCAAGCAGGGCAAATCAAAGAAGAGACCAGGAGGAGGTGGAGCGGAGGACGGCCAGGAGATGGGTGTTACACAAAGAGTAACACCCATAAAGAGGCGCTGGAATGGAGGAAAAGTGAGCAAGTAAATCATCATTCACATTGAATACACATGCGTCTTTATGATATATGGTGTATTCAATGTAAAATGAGAGCGATTTAAGGTAAATTGCTTTTCTCTTAACATGTTTACTTCAATACCTAAAGGAAAGCAACGTAAAAACAATAAGAGCTAATTTTAAAGGCAATTTTAATGTTACTCTGTGTGCTGTGTCTCGATGAGAACAGAGAGTCAGATTCCCTTTTAGCCCTTTGGGACATGAGTGGTGTAAACTTGTTACTGTTTCAGGAGATGCTTTATATTAAGCTCATTAGTGTAGTCTGCTCTCCACTCACTGGAAACTGTGCTTAACCAATACAGATATCTTGATTTATTGTTATTCTGAGGCCTATGTAATGGTCAAATGGCACAACCTTTCACAGGCTTAACTTATGTGTAAGTCATTAGAAATGGGATTGAGCAGTGAAATGTGTGTTAAATACTCCACCTTTTGTTCCCTGTGTCTTTACCTCTCATTTCTCTCCCCCTCTCACACAAGTAACCTATTCCAACACCTTCCTTACCATGTGTGTGGGATCAAGACTTCAAGTGCACGTATTTATTAATGAATGGCTTCAGTCTGGTTCAATACATGAGCTAAAAAGAGAGCTCAACACTGGACAAATATACTGACTCTGCAAACTCAACTTGCATTTCCACGTTCCGTGTGAGGTTACATTTGGTGGCCCAGGGTTGGTGATGGGCACTGTACTCATTAGGGTAATAAGGCCCTATCAGTTTAAACAGGTTTTAGGCCAATATCCAACTTGGCAACCTTTTGTGACAGCCATGCCTGAGCACTGACCCATACTTCGGAGTGCTGGAGGCAACGGCAACCTTTCAGTTGTAGAGCCTCATTCACAAAACAGGGTAACGTTTGCTTAGATGACCGTTACAGAGCAGTAATGGCTGCCTGTGCTTTGTGAATGAGACCCTTAGAGTCCACTTATTGACGTGTATGGTTTTAAATAATAAAACAAAAAGACAAAAAATAAAATAAAATGTAAACCTTATCACTTGGGCTTTTTGTGTTATTTGTGTGGTATATAGTTTATTTTATTTTTTTGTACATTAGAGGCTCAAATAATTAACATGTGCATCTAAATATATACTAGTAATATTTGGCAAAGTAAATAAATAGGCAGCCATGTTCTGCTGGCAAATTCTCTAAAGGACATTTAATTTGCCATCCATTTACTAGCAGATTTATTGTGAGGTCACTGGTCTGAGGTCTATTCAATAGTGTTACTGTGTTACTAAATGGACTGTGTCTGGGCATGTTGCTTTTTGCGGTATTATATGTTAATGAGGTACAGTATGCATATTTGTATACATCTTCTGCATCTCTGAATTCCATTAGCGGTGTCAAGGTTCAGCCACACAGCTACTTCTACCATCATCTGGGGGTAGGAGAAGTGTAGTATTTCCAGTGAGCCATCCGATCACTTGGATGGAATGAGCATCCCCAAGCTGTTAAAGTCAAAACTATTTCACTTGCAGGAAATGCACTCAAACTGCACAATTCCTGTGCAGACTCAGTGGATAGCTTTTAACTGGTAGGGAATGGCGCATGTACACTCGTAGCACAACTCCTTCAAGAGAAAGTACTGGTATTAAAGGAGTAAGCATACAAGCCCCATACATTTGCAAGCTTGGGATGTCACTGGAAACTGCAGATTTAAAATGTAAGTTTCCAAGAATGTCTTGGTATAAGCACCCTGCAGTAGTTATGATGCGTTGATTGTGTATTTCACTTAAAAAGTGGATCTGTTCACACGGACCATTTAGCCAAAGTTCAGAAGTCAAATGCATACAAATAGAAACGCCAGTTTGTATCTGCCACGTACGCAGCTCACTGCACCGCTAAATGTATGTCTACATCAAGGTAAGTTTATAGGCATATGGGGCAGCTCTGTTACAACATTTGACTTTTGATCTGTAATGGGGAACTCAAAAGTGTATAATCTCTAACTCATTGTACTGGCTATATTGTGAAGAGTCGTCAGGTGCTCTCTTCCCAGTAACCTTCAAAGTAAGCTTTTAAATTATTTGCTAAAACTGAAGTCCACTGGTGCCTAAAAAACAGCCTTATTTCTGCATCTCAAATGTAGAAGTATAAGTTAACCATTAACTGTCCAGCTTTGGATTCCAATGAAAGACTGAGAGCAACAGAAAAACCAGATCGCTGCACTCTCAGCATAGCATGGGCATCAAAAGTTATTTCAGATATTTAGTTTGACAGTAACAAGGACTCTACACCTGACTTTGTCCCATAACTATTACGTGACGTGGTTATGATGTTTAGAGTGTCTTCTTAAAGAAACACTCCAGGCACAAAACTATGGAAATTAAATTGTTATGGTGCCAGGATTTCTAAATTTATTATGAAGTCATTTAGGAACTACTTGATATAAGCCATGACACTTCCAGGCACTCACAGCCTGCCCCTTTTTCAGCCACATAGATATATAGCTTGTACATTATCATTGTCCATTCTATCCAACCTTGCAGAGATTGGCTAAGAGTGGATTAATGTAATGCGTGCCTCCTAACATTAAATGCACAACAAACAGGGACACTTTAATTTTAGGGGTGTGGTCAGGCACGGGGTTGTTCTGAGAAGTTTTAGATGAATTGCTAATTACCATTTTTGCAACTAAAATCCAATTTGGAACAAGAACAATGTGAACACAGAAAAGCGTGAGGATGTCCAGCGTAGTTTCACGGCTTTAAATTCTGTGAAACAGAAGGAAGCGCTTCTAGTGGCTGCCTGGTAGACTGTTGCTAGGGGCAGTCTTAACCCTGCAATGAAAACATTCTCTAAAACTGCAATGTTTTCAGCTGCAGGGTTTAGGCATAGGGACAATGAAACCAGACCACTTCTGTGAGATAAATGCTCTGGATGTCTAGAGACTCCATTTAAACCATTTCTGTAACTGGTATGGTCAACTTTAGACATAATTTAGGAGAGATGTAGGCAATAGTAAGATTTTAATGTTTTAAAAAATATTTTAATGGAAGTCAGGATATATAATGAATACATTTAGTTGAAGACTAGATATTACAAGTCATGGCTGAGGATTTGACTAGCTAAGGCAATAATGTATATTTCCTGAAGACGTGTTACTGGTACAACCCCAAACAGAATAAATAGCCATCACTTTGAGACTGTTTTTTATTTGTTGTTGTTGCTTTTTTATTTATTTATTGTGGATGATACATAATGCAATAGATAAGACGTGATATTGCATCGTTAACATACAAGTAACAAATATTTATCCTATAATTACACCCATTTTTCAGGTATAAAAGCAACACTATTTAATGTGGCAAGAGAGGGGCTGTGGCTATGTGAATTAGATCATGGTTCGTCTTGTGGTTCAATGCAAGTTAATATCTCTAACGTTAGATCAAATAGAGGAAAAGGTGGCTTCTATGTATAATTACACCACTTACCTATTGGGCAACAGTGTGTGTCTAATTACTAATGTCAGCACAGTAGTGCTGTCATGGACACCAGCAGGGCCATAGAGTGAAACAACTGCTACTTAATCAAAAACGTGAAGTGTTCTAAAGAAAATAACTAAATTGTGTTTTTTAAATAATGTACAATTATATCACGGAGTCTCCTTCCCTCTCATGGATAAAGAGCACAAGTCTGGTGACATCCCAGGAATGCGTAGAAATTGGTTTAGGGGTTCAGAGGAGGGACCAATCCGGGTCAGAGCCCCAAGAAAGGTATGCCATGTGTTTGGAGTGTAGCCTTGAATGTCATTGCCTCTTTAGTCACCACAAGGTGCGTTGGAGCAGACCAGCGGTAAGTTGTTAAATACGCTCCTTGGAGCTTTTGTTTTATGGGTTCCCACCAAAGTAAAAAGGAACTGCTAATGCCATGGAAAAAGGTAAGTCAATGTGAATTAAATTCATAGAGCACTTTATCCTGCATAATAGAAGATGTTGCTTAACTGTGTAAGTTTGGCATTGTAAGATGACACCTCTGGAAGCATTATTAGGTGTCTGGGGGGATTTAGCTATTTGATAAACTCCATCCAAAAAAAGTTACTAAGCTTGTTAAGTGGGCATAACTAATGTTATCAGTCATCGAATAAAATGGGGTAACTGTTTAGTGACAAGATATTTATATTTTTCCGTCTACCTCTGTCATATAGGTTTTCAGTGTGCAGTAAAAGAATGGCTTGGGGGGCCTGTATTTGATGAACTTATTCCCCCAATACTGCTAGTTCTTGTTTAACCCCTTAAGGACACATGACATGTGTGACATGTCATGATTCCCTTTTATTCCAGAAGTTTGGTCCTTAAGGGGTTAAGGTCGAGAACATCTTCGTCTGTGGCTTTTATTCACAACAGCTAAGTCAGCTGCAAATAGCTTCTGTATATCTGCAATAGTTTAATGTCCTGCTTGGTAGCTGGGCTGTGAGCATCTGGTGCCATTGTCGCGAACATAAAAAATTTTCATTTGCGAATGGCGAACGCGAACTTCCGCAAATGTTCGCGAACGGGCGAACCTGTGTATAATAAACACAGGTTACTGGCTATGGGAGGATAATGTATAATAAACACAGGTTACTGGCTATGGGAGGATAATGTATAATAAACACAGGTTACTGGCTATGTGGGGATAATGTACAATAAACACAGGTTATTGGCTATGGGGGGGATAATGTATAATAAACACCGGTTACTGGCTATGGGAGGATAATGTATAATAAACACAGGTTACTGGCTATGGGAGGATAATGTATAATAAACACAGGTTACTGACTATGGGGGAGATAATGTATAATAAGCACAGGTTACTGGCTATGGGGTGACAATGTATAATAAACACAGGTTACTGGCTATGGGAGGATAATGTATAATAAACACAGGTTACTGGCTATGGGGGATAATGTATAATAAACACAGGTTACTGGCTATGGGGAATAATGTATAATAAACACAGGTTACTGGCTATGGGGGGATAATGTATAATAAACACAGGTTACTGGCTATGGAGGATATTGTATAATAAACATTAAAAACAAAAATGAATGCAGCTTCAGAATTAATCTAAATTGTATGCTGTCTAGGAGGTGGGAGGGTCTGCTGCTGATTGTGTCTGCTGACTGTGAGGTACAGGGTCAAAGTTTACTCAATGATGACGAATAGGGGGTGCACCGAACATCGCATATGTTCGCCGTCCGTGGCGAACGCGAACACGCTATGTTTGCCAGGAACTATTCGCCAGCGAACCGTTCGGGACATCACTAGCCATTGACGTTTCAACATCAAGGGCTGGTGTATTAGGGGTTGGGCTGTACCCACCATACCTTCATCCAACTTTGCAACTCACTTCACTGACAAACAGGGAAGAGATCTCTCATCTCTCTCCTTACAATACTTCCCCCAAACTCCCTCCCTCCGCTGTTCTATGTTCATTCGCACCCACTACAGCGGAAGAGGTTTCTGATCTACTCTGGTCCTTCTGCCCCACCACCTGCTCCCTTGATCCTATTTCTTCGCATTTCATCGTACTCTGTCTCATTCTCTTGCTTTGCCTCTCACTAAAATTCTCAATCTCTCCCTCTCTTCTGGCATATTTCCATTACCCTTCAAACATGCATTCAAGATTTCT
Source organism: Pelobates fuscus (assembly GCF_036172605.1). Classification (NCBI taxonomy): domain Eukaryota; kingdom Metazoa; phylum Chordata; class Amphibia; order Anura; family Pelobatidae; genus Pelobates; species Pelobates fuscus. Next base: position 84,681,235 of record NC_086327.1, on the reverse strand, counting down.
CTAGGGCTGTACCGTTCCTGTGGAACTCCCTTCCCTTCTCATTTCTAAAATATCCCAACCTTGACCCTAACTCCCCATCAAACTGCTTCCCTATCTCGCTACTGTCTTTTGCGATCCTTGAAAGACTTGTGTATGTAAGATTGACAGACTTGGAGTCCAATTCTCTGCTCGACCCACTTCAGTCTGGTTTTCACGCTCAGCACTCTGTGGAAACAGCTCTGACCAACGTATCAAACGCTCTATTCGCTGCAAAATCTCATGGTCACTACTTTATCCTAATTCTCCTTGACCTTTCCGCTGCTTTTGATACCGTTGATCATCAACAGCTTCTTCTCATCCTCTGTAATCTCGTGCTATGCAATATTACTCTCACCTGGTAATCATCCTACCTTACCCAGTGCTCTTTTAGTGTTTACTTCTCTGGCTCTGCCTCTTCCTCCCAACCTCTCTTTGTTGGTGTCCCCCAAGGTTCAGTCCTTGGTCCCCTACTGTTCTCGAGCAATACTGCCTCCCTTGGTAAACTCATCAGCTCCTTTGGCTTCCAATATAACTTCTATGCAGATGACACAAATCTATCTATCCTCCCCTGATCTCTCCCCGCCCCTCCTAACTAGTGTCTCTGCCTCTCTGCTATTTCTTACTGGATAGCTGCCCACTTCCTTAAACTCAACCTGTCCAAAACAGAACTTCTGGTCTTTCCTCCCTCAAGTGTTGCTACTTCCATCTCTGTCTCCCTCCACATTAATGCTGCTACCATCAGCTCCACTATGCAGGCTCACTGCCTAGGTGTTCTCTTTAACTCCGAGATCTCCTTCACCCCTCATGTCCAGTCGATCACCAAATGCTGCCGCTTCCATCTCGAAATCATTGCGCGCATCTGCCCCTACTTAACGCCAGATGCGGCCAAAGTGCTGGTCCGTGCCACTGTCCTCTCTCTCCTTGACTACTGCAATCCGCTTCTCAGTGGTCTTACGTGCTCCCAACTTGCCCCATTGCAGTTTGTAATGAATGCAGCGGCAGGGCTCATCTTCCTGTTCGCCCGCACCTCCCATGCCTCACCCCTCTGTCAGTCCCTGCATTGGCTTCCCGTAAGATATAGTGCTCAATAGCAAATCTAAGCCCTACGCTCTGTCGAAGACTCTATCTTGTGTTCATTCTCCCACCTCTGATGCCCGCATTCAAGACTTCCCGAGGGCTGCACCATTCCCCTGGAACTCACTTCCTTCCTCCGTTAGATGCTCACCCAGTCTCCACTCACTTTTTCACAAAAGCATATCAATTAAACTTACTTGCTCCAAAAAAAACCACACTAAGTCTTCGTTGAGTACTATTCTACCAATCTACTTCCCTTACCTTTTGTGTCATTTTACCCCTCTAGCATGTAAGCTCAAAGAGCAGGGCCCTCAACCCCTCTGTATCTGTGCCTCATACTTGTCTGGTTACAATTACGTTTGTTAGTCCACCCATTGTAAAGCGCTACGGAATTTGTTGGCGCTGTATAAACATAATGACAATAATCCAGAGGGGAGTTGTAGGCCTCAAGATCTACTGAGATTGCGACATTATGGTGCAGGTTACTCTGGAGCATCTAGCCAATATCACGAGTCTCCTTAGGGAGGTTGGTGGAGTTTCTGGTATCTTCTACCAATCTCTTTGGCAGAATGACCTCACGAGCTTGAGCAGGTCAATTAGTTACTTCAACCTGTGTAGCCCTAAAAAAAATTAAGCCTTGCCTCTGACTCCACCTGCGTGGTAGGCCTTGGAGTCCAGTGCTGGATTTTTATGTCACTGGAGAGAAAGCAAAAGGCATCCACTTGTTCCTTATACTGTCCTGAGTAGAACCCCAGGGATCTCTCGGATGGATAAGGGTACTAGCCACTGCAATCGTGCAGACTGAGTTTGAAATGCCCAAAGCTCTGCCCCCCTGAGCCTCAGTTTTCAGAAGTTTTAAAAGTGTTTCAAAGAAAAAAAAGTTCATGAAGCAATCACATTGGAATCCAGTGTAATCAGTAGGAACATTCTATTTTTTTTTTTTTTTTTTAAATGTTTCATTTTTATTGCAAGGTTGTCAGAGTACAACGCATCATATATATATATATATATATATATATATATATATATATATATATATATATATATATGCGATTACATTCGTAGAATAGCTTAGTGGTACAAGATGCTACAAGACAACAAGTGGTAGTTCAGTTATTGACAATTAGTGACAATTGTATGTGCATATCACCTGTGACATTGTTTTTAATTTTCTTATACAAAAAGAAGAAAACCATAAGATAAACATAAACAGTACATAAAGGAAAATTAGACACTTGCTCTAATTATGAGCATCTTCTTTTCGAGTACCCCTTTTTCTTCACTTCAAGGCAGAATTGAACTTGGGGATGTGGAGTGCATTCAGGGAGGTGATAGGTTTGACATGTTAACTGTGCCAGTCCGACCACACCTGAGTGAATATGACCAGTGTGACAGCTATTTAATGTGACATTTCCTCATAGAGCTTGGTGCGGCTTAGTATGTCTTTGACTATTGCCAGTTCTGGTCCTTTAGTGGATTTCCAGACACTGGCTCTACAGGCTTTTGCTGATAAGCTGATGTGCAGAGCCAGCACTGCTGCGTGTTTGGGGAAAGAGCTGGTTAGCATATGTAGCAAATAAACCTCTGGTTGAAGGGGTAGTGACTGGCCTGTTGAAGTCTCAACTAGTGTTTGTATCTGTTGCCAAAAGTTTAAGGATGGGCAGTGCTAGAAAATGTGGCATAGGGTGTCTATGTTTTGACAGCATCGCCAGCAAGTGGGCTGTGCTCCAGGGTATATGTAAGCTAGTTGGTGGGGGGTGAGGTATCACCTTATCCACAGTTTATAGGCCACCTCGACATGATCTAGACAATGAGTGGTCTTTCTTACTTTCACCATTGTGGCATCCATCTGCTGGGCTCCATGTAATTAATTAGGCTCTCTCTCCCCCATTGTTCCATGGAACCTAACTTGATTGGCCCTCCAATCTCTAATAGCTGTTATAGCACAGAGATAACGGTTTCGGGACGCCTGAAAAACCCAAACACAATTTGTCAAAGTTGTAAAGCTCATGCCTGTTAACCTGCTCTAGTAAGTGTTTTATATGAAATATGTAAAGGTTTCACTGCCAGACAGGGGGAACATTCTATTGTTTACATATTGATTCATCAATTTGTGGAACTCAGCTCCACTTTTCTGTTTGCTACAGTTATATATATATATATATATATATGTTCTTGTTGTTTTCGGTTTTTATCTCTTGTTTTTATTTTTTTATTATTATTATTATTATTATACAGACTGATTTCTAAACACATTTATTGTAATTTAAAGACACATTACTGGGACTATTATTGCTGTGGAGCTCTTTTGTACACTCAGACACACCTACAATATTAAACTCTTAGAAAAGAGAGTCACTAGGATAAAAAAATTGTTATTTGGGGCCAAAAATAGGAATGGTCTCTCCTAAATAGGGGCATTTAGGAAGAGAGCTATTGGATTATTTATTAAAGCCACACTATAGTGCTAGAAGTACAAAGATATTTTCCTAAAACTAAAGTGTTTCCCCCATCCATCCATTAAAAGGTTAAAAAAAAAAACTTGCATTCACTGATCTGATTCCAGCACTGAGGTCTCTCAGAGCTGGGTTGGGCTCCTCTCCACCAACAGGGGTACCTAATTCGTACGTGTGGGAAGCCAGCATCATGCACACATTAAACCTTCCCTATAGGAAAGCATTGAATCCATACTTTGCTATGGGGTTTTGCTTGACACTGGATGTCCTCGTGCAAAGGGTGAGGATGTCCAGCATTGTTTCACTGATTCAAACTCCAAGAAACTGCAGAAAGCTCCTCTAGTGGATATCTGTTAGACGGACACTAAAGACATTCTTCGCACTTTAAACATTGTAATTTCTCTAAAACTACAAAGATTTACATTGCAGGACTAAGAGGGAAAGGGACCCTGAACCCAGACCACTTCAATGTGATGACGTGGGTAGGGTGGCTATAGTGTCCCTTTAAAGTCAGAATTGTCATGTATTCTAATAGAATTTCTAATTTCAGGACTGACTGAGTAGGAATATATATATATATATATATATATTTCAGCTATTTTAGGCTAATATTTGAAAATCATTATAAATTCCATACAATACACACTATTCCATAACCCTGAAAATGTATCTATTTGTCACCCCAGTTAATACAGTCTCCTGCCCTCACACCTCACAGTATATACAGGTTCATGGCCATAAAAGTATAAACGGCTTGACCAATGGGTGCAAAGCTAAGCTTCTGCGCGTCATGAGAAACACACACACACACCACAGCCCTTACTGCTCAAGCCTTCCTGCTTCCACTCCTTGCCAGCAGTAAACATGGCGGCTGGGAGAGTCACTTCCCTCTTGCGTGCCCTGCTTGCCATCACGCGTGGTGACGCAGCGGCGCTCCCCTGGCTTCTCGTGACCGTGACGTCACGCAGTGGCCAAACAGGAAGAGATCCAAACGGTAAGAAGACAGGGGAGGCAGGTCGCAGCAGTTGTTTGGTCAGTCTGGTGTAAGGCGGAAAGGTGAGTCCAGGCCTATGGCTGGCTGGCTGTCTGTATGTATCAGCAACCCACCTGGGGTAAAGCCTTGGGGGCCCCAGCTGGATAGGCTTCATGATCTTTATTTACCTTGTCACTCACGATATTTATCATAATACATTGTAAAACAGGTCTTTCCTCTAAGTGTGTCACTGGCCTTAAATATAAGGTTATTACAATTATTATCTTTTATTGTGATTAATATTGTACTCAGAACAATTCACATTATGGGTGTATCTAAAACATGTCTTTCCTCTAAGTGTGTCACTGGCCCTAATTATGAGGTTGTTACAATTAATTATTTTTTATTGTTATTTAATTTTGTACTCCTAATAATACCCATTATGGGTGTGTCTGGCCAGGTGAGCCTTTCCTATGGTGGGCTTCCCTATCTCTTCTAGTGTAAAACCAGGAAGTTAGGGTAAGGATTGGGCAGGTCTTGCTCTGCATGTCGTGGTGTAAGGCTTGCCACAGGGCAGTAATTGTTATATAAATATATTTGTTGTATAAATACAACTCTAAGAATCCTTTGCCACCACTGAGGAGGTGAAAGCATCATTGTAGTGGTGATGGTGTGCATCAGCTGGGGATTTACATTTTGGCAAACTCTGTATTTTGCGCTTGTGGTTAGAAAAGAGTGTCACAGGAACCTTTTGTTTGCTTCTGTGCATATTTGAAAAGAGTGTCTTTAGTTATTTTGGATGGTATATACATATATAGCTTACATTTACAACATAGAATGTGATGGCAGATAAGAACCATTCGGCCCATCTAGTCAGCCCAATTTTCTAAATACTTTCATTAGTCCCTGGCCTTATCTTATCTTATAGTTAGGATAGCCTTATGCATATCCCATGCATACTTAAACTTCTTTACTGTGTTAACCTCTACCCTCTCAGTAAAGTCATTCTTCCTGATATTATTTTTAAACCTTCGTCCCTCTAATTTAAGACTGTCCTCTTGTTGTGATAGTTTTTCTTATTTTAAATATGGTCTCCTCCTTTACTGTGTTGATTCCCTTTATGTATATAAATGTTTCTATCATATCCCCCTGTCTCGTCTTTCCTACATACTGTAATGATTCTAGTCCCCAGTGTCAGTTCACTAGATGTTAAAGAGACATGTATCATTTTGACAATTAATTTTTATTTTTAGATCAGCAAGAAAACCCCTTTTAAACATTGCATACAACCAAAATAAAGCAAGACAAACTTTTTTGAACAGTATGTGATAAATGTTTATACGTTTACTGCACATTTGATCAGATTGCATTATTAGACACACCTTGGGGAGTGTCTTGAGCTCAGTTTCAGTCCATTAGTGACGGACACAGGGCATCATTGTGCAGTAGCAGGAGATAGAAAACAGACACTGGAGCCTGCTCTGTATGATCTCACTGATTCGTCTCCCTCCCTTCTCCTCCTGTCAGGGTGTTGAAAGGTGAAGTGGTTTTCCAACTGCACTTGTGTAAGTCTGTCGGGCATGCCCAATGTACTTTCCCAGCATTCGTAGAGATAGGGCATTGGTTAGGTCAGCATCCCCTCTGTATTTTCTCATCTGGAGTGGGTGTGAAAAGCATAGGAAAGAAGATCGTAAATATGGCAAAAGAAAATCCCATTTACCTGTTTGTTTGTTTTTGGGGGGGGGGGGGTCGGTTTTTTTTCAGCCTACAGAGTGAGGCACCTGTTTCATTCAAAGCTAAAGCCTTGGATTGAGAGAGTTGTTTCAAAATGATGCATGTCCCTTTAAAGTGATATACTTGTGCTGTTGACAAGAAGGTTCAAGTGCAGATGTTTAAAAGTTGGACCATATTTATGCTGTTTTTGTAGTTTTTAATGCCCAACCAAAAACATAGCTGGCATAAAGCTTAAAGGAACACTGCAAGTACATTAACCACTGCAACCCCCTGTAGAGGTTATGAAATCAGGAGTGGCCTGGCTCTTGCTCAACATAATCTGTGAAACCATTTTAGCATGGCTTGAAACTTACCTGGGTTCCAACAGGTACCTACATTGCACCAGGTCTTTTAAAGTAGAAGATTCACTCACTAGCTAAGCGCATCTGCTGAATCTTCTCAAAAGGTCAATGAGTAGAAAGAGTTCTTCTGCTGAACAGCGGGCTGTAATAGTTATTGTGCTCGGAGAGTTCCTTAAATAAAAGAACATCATAGATGGAATAGGAAATGTTTGCTGTCAATTATGCTAAAGAACTTCTTATAAAATGTCGTCAATACATTGTGCTACCGAAATTCCTAGCAAATAAATAGATTTCTCAATATTATACACTAAATATCGCTACCTCTCCCTCAAGGTATGCATATTCCTGGCATGCATTCATGCTGAGGTCTCTCTGCACGAGAACAACGTACAGGCTGTTCTCTGTTGGGGCTTCATAGTTATTAAGCTTGCGCCATCACCCGGTGCGCTCATTGTTTAAACCAGCATCCTAAAGAGGAGTTTGCCATCTGAGGCTTTCCCAAATAGAGACACGGTACAGAGGAGACTTCACACTCATGAAGGCCGCTAATGGCAGTGCTGGAACTGTTGGAAAGGAGGTAAATATCCTAAAAAAACAACACAGTGAAAAAGAGACATTTTTGGTAAATATTTAATTATATTTAATGTTGGGAAATGGGCTACAGGTTCACTTTATTGATGATGTTTGTCTATGATCTGCTCTTACAATGTAAAGAAGCAGCCTGCTTGAGAGACTTATTCGGGGGAAGAGGGGAGATATTTTATAGTATCTTTTATGTTATTCACTGAAGTCCTAATTGTAGCAGAGTGAATCCGAAAAGCTATTTTTCCCCTCATGAAATAGCCAAGCTGGGTGTTGGAGAATGTCTCCAGAGCAGCTATTTTGGCTACACTGTGCCTTTTACATCTCAATTGACTGCATTTTGAACTTCAGTTTCTTGGTGCTTTTTTAGATTTCAGTGCAGTAGTTTTGTGTTCTTATTATGTTTTTTTTTTTTTTTTTTTTTTTTTAAAGTTATACTTAAAATAAGGAATTTCAAATAGACTGCAATTCTACAGTTCAGTAATAAGTTCCTTCACCAGTTGCTGTAGATGTAGGGACCCAGACCACTCACCGCACTGAATAGTCTGTGTCGTTGCATTGCCTCTGATGTTTTGCTTCTGTAATGTAAAACATTGCCTTTTTGGAGACACTGCAATGTTTTCATTGTGGGGTAAACACACCTCTTGTGGCTTTTACACTGACAGCCACCAGATGGTGCTTCCATAGTGAGAACTGAGTCAGACTCTGTTTTTGAAATTTGACATCCTCACACATTGCATGAGGATGTCGAACAGTCAGTGCTTCTCATAGCGAAGTATTGGCTTCAGTGATTCCCCATGTGAAACATTTGATTGGAGGAGCGTGTTACTTGTCGTGCACATGCTTCTCATGCAGTGCTTCTCTATGAAAACCATTAGACTGAATGAGAAGCCGAAGAGGAGAGCAGGTAAAATAAGAGGTGGAGTGGGTCTCGGTTTTGGTGCTGGGGAAAAGGTTAGTATGGGGTTATTTAGTGTAGTTTAAAAAATACAAGGTGGACCTGGAGGATACAAACATACCATTAATCTATTTAACTAAATATGTATTTTAATTTTTACATACAATTTTCTTTTTAATAAATATTTCTTATTTATTGTTTTGTGTAACTTTTGTGCAGGCGGTATAAAAAATAAAATAGATTTGAAAAAACATCTGTTTTTTTTAATTTTAAGTATTTTATTTTAGCACATCTAAGAATTCAACATGGAATTTTTGTTCGGTCGTCGAAAAACTCCAGAGGAGATGTTAAGACAAAATCAGCGTGCCCTTACGAAAGCCATGAGAGAGATGGACAGAGAGAAGCAGAAACTGGAGCAGCAAGAGAAGAAAATCATTGCTGATATTAAGAAGATGGCAAAACAAGGACAAATGGTGAGTGCCGTTTTCAAGACATTTGCTTAAAAAAAAAAAAAATCCTCAATTACATTAACTTTTATTTATACAGTGTCAATACGTTCAGAGCTATCTATCTCAAGAAGAGGAAATAAAAAACAGGTAGCCAGAAACTATCTGATTTAAGGCTCTTTTCCAATATTGTTGATACTTTTTTGCCAGCCACCACTTGTTAAAATGCCTGTCACTACTGTTTATAACTGCAAGATTTCACCAGTAGCAACACGGAATGACAAGTTTCTGCTGTTTAATACCAGTGGCTGAATGGCAGATGAGGGCTCCCATCATTATCTGAGGGACTTGCTAAATGCTGCTTAGAGCGTTTTTTCTTTCCCCCAACACTGTTGTGACTGTATAAGAGTTGCCACTATCCTTCAAAACTTAAAGGGACACTATAGTCACAAGAACAGCCACAGCATAATGTAATTTTTCTGGCGAGTATAATCATTCCCTTCTGGCTTTTTGCTGTAAACATTGCCTTTTCAGAGAAAAGGCAGCATTTACATTACAGCCTAGGGCAGGGATGGGCAACCTTCGGCACTCCAGATGTTGTGGATTACATCCCCTGTAATGCTCTTACACCAATAATGCTAACAAAGCATCATGGGAGGTGTAGTCCAAAACATCTGAGTGCCTAGGGGTACCGCCAGTGGACACTCCTCAAATGGTTACTAGAGATGCTTCCTTGGGCAATGTTGCACGGTGTCTTAACCCTCTGTGAACTTTCCTCATAGAGATGCATTGGGAGGAGATGCTGATTGGCCAGGCTGGCATTTGGCTCCACCTCCTGCCCCACCTCCATGGCAATTTCAGCCAATCCAATGCTTACCTATAGGAAAGCATTGTGATTGGCTCAGATCATCACTTCTGCTGATGTCCGCCAAAGAGGAGGATCAGGGGCAGAGCCAGTAGCAGAAGACTGGAATAAAGGTAATAATTTACCATATTTAGGGGTGGGGGGAGGGGGTAGATGGTGATTTTTTTATTTTATTTTTATTTATTGTTTTTCTGTTTTTTACTGTATAGCTTTTTTTTTTTTCTGTCTTTATTTTTCCATCTTGACAAGGGTAGTTTTATAACATAGGCAACATGGCTTGTGCAAAAGCCTAAAAATTTGCGACATAGTAAAACACTGCTATACATTTGACAACTCATAGCAAATCCAACTTAACATTAGTAGTAGGCTTGTCTAGTTACTCGTCAAGGTTTTTCCATTTATTAATCTGAACAAAAGATATAACATATTATATGTTAAACTATATTATGCTATACGTCCTGTGTGTTCGTCTCTTTGACAACCTTTCACCATTGGTACAGTGCAGTAGGGGTGCCTAATGTAGCGAGGTTTTTCCCGTAGTTACCCCCTTCAATAGGGCGGGCTCTGTTTCCACCAGGACGGTGCACTTTTTGCGGTTATTATTTATCTCACTGTACAGTAGCGTGTGGTGTCTTACATTATGTAGTACTTTGTGGCTAAAATTATGGTATGGTAAAAGTTTTGGTCGGGGGGGAACTCCGTCGCCCGTCCCTTATGCAATGTACACGACCCGGCCGGGGTCGTCTAGTTCGTTGCTTATGTAAGGTTCGATTTTCGATTCTCAGGCTCCCTCCCGGAGGTTTGAATCAAGAAAAAAGTAACAGAACTTAGAATAAGAGAGTGTAGAGAGTTAGCTGGAAAGGAATGGGGAGGAAGGGGGGGATAGGGGAAGGGTGTACGTCAGTCCCGTGTAGTATGGCATTGTGTGGGGTTCCCTAGTATATGTCCGAGTCCTCTGGGAGGTCCTCAATTAGCTCAAACCCCTATTTCACAGGGGTCGGGTGGATGTCATTTCGTCGGAGAGGTCGCTATTCTGCCAGGGTTCCCACAGTTTGTAGAAGTTGGTCATGGTCCCTTTCAGTCGGACAGTCAAGTCGTCCATTAAATATACCTCTTTTATGTTGGATATGACCCTCCGAGTTGGTGGCATTTGTGTTTGTAGCCAGGTCTGCGCTATCGCTCTCCTGGTGGCTAGAGAGATCTTATTGAACAGTTTCTGTCCCCCCCCCCTTGTCCAATCATCTAAAGATCTGCTAAGCAAGTATGTCCAGGGATTTAAGTCGGGCGCTCTATGAAAAATAATTTTAATCATGTTGTATATCCTTGTCCAAAAGGATTGTGCTTGGGGGCATTCCCACCACATGTGAATGTATGTGCCTCTATGGCTGCATCCCCTCCAACAGGTGTCAGTAGGTGTTTGTTTCATGCAGTGCAGTTTAGCCGGTGTGGTGTACCATCTAAACATCGTTTTACATGCCTGTTCTTGAAGGGATACGCAAATGGACACTGAGTTGTTAGCTTCCCAGATTTCTTTCCACTCTATTCCCTCTAGTACCTCCCCTAGATCCCTTTCCCATGCGTCTGTGTACGCTAGGGATCCCCATTCCTCTGTTTCTGAACTTAAGTGTGTGTATAGGCTGGAGATTAGGCCTTGTTGAGCGGTTTCTTTAATACACATCCTCTCAAAGAAGGTGTGTGGTGTTTTAGCAGCCTGTTGCACTACTGGTTGCTGTACATAGTCTCGAATTTGCATATACCTGAAGAAATCGGCTGGGGTAAGATGCGCTAGTTGTTGTAAGTGATCAACTGATGTAGATGGTGATTTTTAACACTATAGGGTCAGGAATACATGTTTGTGTTCCTTTAACAGCCTTCATATAAATGGTTATGGGATGTCCAACAAGCTCATATAGGTCTGATGGTCAGGTGCCCACATACTTGCCTTTATAGTGTATCAAAGCTTATAAAAAACATAAACATTAAAAGAAAAGATGAAGTTGTTCTTATTCTCAGTAAAATGCATGTGCCATTTAAAAACGGAAAAAAAAAAACACTTTACCAAAAATTGACCTAAATCACAATATAGTACATAGCCTACACTGTCACTATATCCTGCTAAGGCCAATCACAAGGGGAGTATGCTCTGAGTGAGCCTTTTCTTACTGGCAATTTGTGTGTGTGACAGTTTACACTGCATATGTTTGTGCTTTACCTGCAAGTTTACTTTAGATGGGTCAGTATCTTTGCAAGCAGACGTTATAAGAGGTCAGCTCTAGCAGGCTATTAATAGTGCTGGAGATACGAAATTCTAAATTTAAAGAGACTGTGCAATAAAGGAAGTGTAAACCTCAGATCTCCCTTATCATGAAGTGTTTTTAGAAAGGCTCTGTAATTGACTTCAGGGGCATGATCTATACACCAAAACTACTTCTTTAAGCTAAAGTTGTTTTGGTGACTATAGTGCCCCTTTGACCCCTACTCCAGAATGTCACACATTTATTTAAACAACCAGGTGGAAGACTGTTTTTATGCATATACAAAAGTAAACCCATAATGTCCATAAAAAGGCAGTTTAGTGCTTTAACAGCATTACTTTTCATTTTAAAGCTATGGAAACTACTAGTCTGTAAGTGAGTTGCTTATGAATGGTTTGTGGCTTATTCTCTTTCAGGATGCCGTTAAGATTATGGCAAAGGACTTGGTACGCACTCGCCGTTATGTGAAGAAGTTTATTATGATGCGAGCGAACATCCAAGCAGTTTCTCTTAAAATCCAAACTTTAAAGTCTAATAATTCTATGGCTCAAGCAATGAAAGGCGTGACTAAAGCCATGGCTACCATGAACAGACAGGTAATCTGCCTCAATCTATTTCTTCACTCACCTGCACTCTAAGTGGCCAAGTGATCTGATCTCTTTACAAATATTATTTGCATTTCATCTTACTGGCTTACATTGGAAGTCCAACCAAATTCCATCAGTTGTCTTACTACTTTATGAATAGCAATCTATTTTTATTTAAGAATAGTATTCCCAAAAATAAGTAAAATCTGCTTGTTTGCTACTATCTTTATAATATATTACTAAAGTTCCATGTGGCCAGTAAAGGTTGCCACTCTGGATGATGTAATAGAGTGTTGGCAATCAGTACTCGGATGATGTACAAGGGTAAGAAGATATGAAATGGTGTTAAAATGTGCAGATCATATACTATCTTCATTGTAGGTGATTGGAATACAGGCTGCTTGTTCTTCCCACGAATGCTGTTAACAGTACACTGTAATACAGCTTACAGATTAATGTAGTTAAATTGACACTATAATACAGCTTATTGTAGTTATTCTGGTGTCTATAGCCAGTCCTTGCAGGCTTTTTAATGTAAACAAGGCAGTGTTTACATTACTGCCTAGTAACGCCCCTTGTGGTCACCTAGTTGGCCAGTAGAGGTGCTTCTTGGGTCAGTGCTGCACAGATGCTGATTAGTGCTTAAACTCCACCAAGGAGGCTGAAAGAACCAAAGCCAAGCTCAGAGTGGGAGAAAGGGTTAGTAAAATCACCTTTTTACAGCAAGTAGAGGGTGCCAGGGACACAAATAGTTTTGTTACCACTATAGTGGAATACACATATTTGTGTTTTTCTTTAAACATCCCTAGTTTGATGTGCAGTTTTTATTGGTATTGCCTAATGTCACATTCCAAGTGTCTGCAATGGAGTGCCAGATTTTTTTATCATATCATAAATCTACAGGACTTTGGGAGGCCTTTAATTACAATTGGCATTGTTACATTCTGATCTGCTTGTTAGTATGTGGGGATTGTAATCCTCTCTTCAGGATAGTGTAGGTTTTTATTTAAATTCTTCCTTTAACACCATTTGTTCATGAAATATTCTCTGTAATATGTGTTATCACTATGCACAATTCCTCTAATAAACACAACCTTAGATTTGCAAAATTGGTCCCTATTGAAGTAGTTTCACTCCCCCCATGGTGGCATGACTTGCAAGTACATGGGGATTGCTAGAGGAATCATGACAAAAGTAATTAGATTTGTATAAAATGTCTATTTATTGAAAGGTCAGCTGCCTTCAAATGGTTTACATGGTAAATAGATATGATGCTTATTTAAACTTCTGTGTTTATAGATCAAAATGAATCAAACATTAAAAAGTGTAATTGTGGCACTTCCTCTTTAATAACTGATCAGTTTGTATCTCATTTATATCTTGTAGCTAAAATTGCCTCAGATCCAGAAAATAATGATGGAGTTTGAGAAGCAATCAGAAATTATGGACATGAAGGAGGAGATGATGAATGATGCTATTGATGATGCAATGGGTGATGAAGATGATGAAGAAGAGAGGTACATTTGGTTATATATTGTTTCTTCTATGTTAGATCTAACACAAACCGTTGATGTAGCAATCTGCCCAAGTTTTGATTGGTGCAGGAGACTAACCTAGCTGTGGTCAAAATAATTGGTTTGTAATCCATGTTGTTGAGCCATGTTGTTGAGCTATCTACTTTTTTTGCTAAAATATTCAGAAGTCTGTACATGTTATGTACAGCAGTGTGGTATATTTGTGTTTATAGCGGAAAGCAAAATGTAATAACGTTTTGGAAAGGCCGGTATTTTGTTGCAATGCCATGAAGTACTTGAAGATTTTAGAGCAACATTTAGATTAATATCCTCGCTCTACAAACAGGACTTACGCTTTTTTTTTTCCGCAGTGATGCTGTCGTCTCCCAAGTACTGGATGAGCTGGGTTTGACACTTACAGATGAGCTGAGCAGTAAGTATATTCTTTTTAAATTCCAATTTCCTTACATTGTGTGTGCCTGGAAATCCAGAATATTTGTAACTTTCTTTTTGAGTCATCTTGATATTGTAGTGTATTCCCTTTTCATTAGATGTCCCCTTAGTGAAAATCAAAATTCCAGCACATAACATTACTAAAGTGTAAATAGTTATGAATTTCAGTTAGTTTAAAGGACAACTGTCACCTTAAAACAAATTCTAAATATAAAAGCCCTTTCATCAAGTTTTAAAAGGAAATATATATATATAATTTTTTTTTTTTTTTTTTTTTTTGAGTCTCATCCCTACATTTTAGTATATGACCACATCCTTCAGTCATAAACATGCACCTTGGGTCAGGCAGTGACTGGTTTTCCCGGTTTCTTTATAATTCACTGGTAAAACCACACCTTGAATGTGCAATGCAGTTTTGGGCATCTACTTTAATCTATAGATTTATCAATGAACACATTAATAGATTAAATGTCATGTTCTCTTTTAAAAGATGAGCGAAAAACTAACTACAGGTATGCTATGAAGAAGAATATTGTAGGACTAGGAAAAAAGGGGAATGGAAACTAGAACTTGTTTACCAAAAAACACATCTCAAGCTAGTATATATACAAGCTAGTACGAACTACTGTCTAGTAACCTGTTCAATAGTAGGACTGTATAGAGGACAAGAGGTCATATATTTAGACTTGAGAAAGTTGAATTCGCTACTTGCAGAGCAAAGCATTCTGTATAGTAAGGACCATGACAATGTGCTTAAAGGGATACCAAAAATATTAATTAAACATGGACCCTTTATGAATGTTTCCTCATGTCATCCTACTCATTAAGATAATTATGTAGAATCCTCAAATCCTTTCATATCTTGAAGAAAAAGTAAGTTGGATACCCAAACTGGGAAGCAACTAGTGGTGTGTCCTGGGGCGACCAAATTAGGGGTTAACCCTTACAAAATTGTATACATAGAAAAGTAGACCTGGTGGGTCAGAGAAGGTAGGGCGCCCCCTAGTGAATATCTGTACATATATACATGGAATAAAACATAACTTTTAATAGTTGCTGCATCTAAAATGCTAATGGTAGGGACCTAGATACCTAACAAACAAAAATAATAATGAGTACAAAAAGAGTGAACAAAAAACACCAATAAACAAAACAAAGCAAAACAAAACAAAAATAAAAAGAAAATAGTTAGGGAGGATATCAATGAATGTGAGAGCGTGCAGGATGGGGATAGAGTATCCTAAGGTGATAACCTGAGGGTTACTAGGCGAATAAAACGCTCCCCCAAACCTACTAAATATCTCACGAGTACACTGGTTACTCTCTGTATAGTAGTGCTGTTGGTTCTCCGTATAAGACCCCACTCTCAGTATGCAACCCTGAATCAGGTGGGGTAAGGACCGTGGCAAACTATAATTTGTCCATGGAAAAGGGGAACTAAGCAACAAAAGAGTAGCAAAATAGAAAAGTGTATCAAGTAGATGGTCCTAGTCTGGATGATACAAATGTATCTAAAGAATAATACAGTTATAGGAGCAGTACCACAGGGGTTAAGGGAACGAATTCAGTGAGGGGAGAGCAGCCACAATTTAGAACAACGCTAAAGGGCATTAATTAGCAGCCATGCAGTTGTATCTTTGAAAAATTGCTCATTACCCCTCATCCGTACCCCCAGTAGAACCCCTCTGTCTAGAAATGATACAAAACATAGGAAATGGCTACGGGAACAAGGCTCAATGTGCAGAGAGCCCTAAATGGCTGACCTGCAGTGCTATAATAGACCAGGTTTAGACCAGCCGACCTGCTGGATCTTTAGATTAGTAATCACCACTCGCTCAATGCACCCCTTCAGTCCCCTAGTCGCCACCCCTCTTGTCCGAGAGAAAACCTCTGTATCACTGCTAAAGACCTAATCGGTATTGCTCAGCTTACTAACTGATCATCCATGCAACTGGACACGTCACATATCCTCCCTAACTGCCTGCCTGACACGTGTTTCGGCGCCAATGCTAGCGCCTTCTTCTGAGGCTAAATGAGAAGTGGACCACGGGAGCTCCTTAAATATCCCCACATTGATACGTCATACAGGTGGGCGTGTTACATAGTTTTGCGCCCAGACTGATCGACAACGGGCTAATCACGCCCCTTGATGACATGTTATGCTAATGAGATTCCCCGGACCTGGTACTGCTCCTATAACTGTATTATTCTTTAGATACATTTGTATCATCCAGACTAGGACCATCTACTTGATACACTTTTCTATTTTGCTACTCTTTTGTTGCTTAGTTCCCCTTTTCCATGGACAAATTATAGTTTGCCACGGTCCTTACCCCACCTGATTCAGGGTTGCATACTGAGAGTGGGGTCTTATACGGAGAACCAACAGCACTACTATACAGAGAGTAACCAGTGTACTCGTGAGATATTTAGTAGGTTTGGGGGAGCGTTTTATTCGCCTAGTAACCCTCAGGTTATCACCTTAGGATACTCTATCCCCATCCTGCACGCTCTCACATTCATTGATATCCTCCCTAACTATTTTCTTTTTATTTTTGTTTTGTTTTGCTTTGTTTTGTTTATTGGTGTTTTTTGTTCACTCTTTTTGTACTCATTATTATTTTTGTTTGTTAGGTATCTAGGTCCCTACCATTAGCATTTTAGATGCAGCAACTATTAAAAGTTATGTTTTATTCCATGTATATATGTACAGATATTCACTAGGGGGCGCCCTACCTTCTCTGACCCACCAGGTCTACTTTCCTTTCATATCTTTCCTCCTTTTTTTTCCCCACCCTAGATCTTCCTTCAACAGGAGGATCCCTCAGTGTGGCTGGAGCCAAAAAAGCAGATGCTGCTGCTGCCTTGGCGGATGCAGATGCAGATCTGGAAGAAAGGTTGAACAATCTGCGGCGAGACTAACATGCTGCATATTGCAGATCATGGACGCTTACTTTTTTCTTTTTTTTTTCTCCTAATTTCTTTTCTTTGTTACTATTGAGGATTTTAGTTGGTGGCAAGATAAGGAGTAGCTTCTCTTTCTGAGAGATGTAAGACACCAAAGCTGATATTAAATTGTTGACCGTAAGTCAAGATTAAGTTCTGCTGGCGCTTGTTGTGGTCTCCTATTCATGCTTTTGATGTCCAAAGAGCTTGATATTCACCATCTATTCTTGACTATATCATGTGTCTGAAATTTGTTGATTTTGGAGGCCTCTTTCTTTGTATCTGTACTACACAAAAATGCTTATTTAAACATTAGTTTTATTATTATTACATACAAAACTGTACACAATCTTCAAGTGAAACCCTTTTTTGTGTGTGTCTGCACTATAGTGGAGTCATTTGACATTGCAATACAAAGTATTCATAGAAGAGTGAAAATGTTGTATCCATCAGCACCATATTTATTCAGATACGCATATTATTAGAAAGCGCCTATACATGTCTGTATCAGGGCTCAGATTTTCTGTACTGCTAGGTGGGCCTCAGCAATTACTTGCCACTGCAAGCCCATGGCACATAAACCAGAAGTGAATTTCTACTTGCCAGGGCTAAATTTTAACTTGCAAATGGTGAGTAAAAATTGTCTCTAAGATAAGTTTTATGCTGGTAAAGACACGCCAAGAGTGACTGTTCTAACTCTTAAATAAAAAATACTGTCTGTATTTCCTAGTTTTCAAGAAGTGCAACAATGGAATCATTCTAAGTAGGGAGCAATCGAGTACAGTTGTCTCCCAAACAGAATGACAATCTCTGTGTTTGTACTGGTCTTTGCTCGTCCTGTTCTATCTGTTTATTTCTTATAATGAAAAGGTTCACAGTTTACCTTTTTTAAATTACACTAGCACATATAAATAACCAGGAAGTGTCGAACGTTGTTTTTTCTGTCGAGTATTAACAGTTTGAGGTAAGTTTTTTTTTTTTTTTTTAAACTATAGCAATAGTTATACTTTTCAAATAATTTTCTTATACCCCTCAATATATAGTAAGCCAATGTTGCAATGTTTGGGGTAGATTTTATTTTTTTAAAGCTTTTATTGATTTGGAATACCTTCTTTTAGGTGTAAATCTGATCTCTAGATAAGAATTATGTCTAAAAACAAACATGCTTATATGTTTTAAGTAAGATTCGTTTGGCTTTGTGGGGGGGAAAAAACTAAATACAATGGAACCTATTTATTATTGTGGAAACTAGACTTTGTAAACAATTATTTAAAATGGATCTATATCTCTTATCAAGTTAGGCTGTACCCAGTGGCCTGGCAAATGGTTAGAGCTGTTTTGACCAATGCATAGGTACCTGACTTTTGTCTTCTGTTCTCTGATCCTACCAAACAGTCAGCAGAATACTGAGTGCATCATATTGTTTGGGTCCTGCAGTTGGCTTTTTAAGGAACTATCAGCTACTGTGGGACAACATTTTCCATGATGCTTTCCTTTCAGGTGGTTATGGTGTCACTGCTTTGGAGTATTCGGGGCTCGATACTATTTCCTCTATTAAAACTTATTATCAACTTAGTCCTAGCTCTGGTGCTTACGGAGCATCTTTTCAAGCCATCAACTTTAAAAAAAATTTATTTTTTTTTTTTTAAATTTCATTTAAGAAGCTCCAGCAATCTATGTAATAAAACTAAGGTGGATCCTAAAAATAAGACCTTGTGACACCTTGCTTAGCAAGGAGATGTTGAAATGGATTGTGCTCGACGTGAAGATGTTAATTAGACGATGACATCTAATGTTTTCAGAAATGTAAAAAAACTGTAGTGGACAATAAATTGTGTTTCTATGTATACTAAGCACCGTCCACAGGCAGGTAAATGTACAAAATACAGTTTAATATAGACCCCCTTGAAAGACCATGAAAGTGCTCTGCTCCCTTTTCTAATTTTGCTGCCTGAAATTTGGAGAAGCCAATTTGTTTCTATATAATTGTACATATAAGAGGAACATCTCTCAACTATTACTGTATAATCTATGTGTTATCTTTAATAATAAAGGTTTTACTTTCTGTGCATTGTGTACAGTGGTAGATTTGTTTCACATTGATTAGCATTTAGTGCTCATTGACCATCCATGATCCTTCAGGTTTAGTTGGCCTACAGCTCCCAAACCTCCCTCTGCCATCAAACTATTAGATGGAGCCTGAAGTAAGTATACAGTAGTGTTTGCTAAACTTGGCACCCGAGATGCCTGTGGACTACACTTCCTTTGATGCTTTGCCAGCTTTTAATTTAACAGTGCGTCATGGGAATTTGGCTCACAAATTCTGGTAAGCCATAAGGGTTATAAGATCTGTTTTTTATTTTGTTTTTCCTTTTGGCTTATATCTTATCAGCAATCTACAGACCATACTTTGCACCTTGTGTACAGTGTTCCTGATGAAGCCTTGGCAGCATTGACTTATTGGAAGCTCTTTCCCTCACAGAACAAATGACCGGAATAGTAACTGTGAAATTAGTATAAATAGTACTGCCCACTCCCTATGAGGCAGTTTTTGTTTTATTCTAGTTTTAGCAGACGTAGTGTTTGTTTTGCTGCTTGTTTTTTTTTTGTTGTTCACCGGGTCAATATTTTTTAGCACTTATGCAGAGTTTAGTGAAAGAATGTAAAACAAAAAACATGATTGAATATATATTTGTGGTCTAAAACATGATAGTAGTATAATTATGATAAGTAGTATCAATTGGTGGTGATAATTCGGTTGTGGTGTGCTGAAACCAAGGTACGGATAGGCCTGTAAACAAAAGGGCCCAGCACTGAGCGTGAAATAAACTTTAAATAAAGGGTGAGGTGAGTGGGATGATCTGAAACAACCCCCATAAGAGGAGGAGGAGGGGTAAGGGAGAAAGGGTTTTTATAGGACAAACTCCTCCCACAAATTTGGCCGTCAAACTTGTGGTCGGAAGCATGTTAGTAGTATGTATCATTGCAGGGCGGTGATAAATGGGGCATGGTGTGCCGAAACCAACGTATGGGTAGGTCTGTAAATAAAAGATGCAAAAAGGTATCAAAGGAAAACACACTTTATTGCAGCAATTGGAAAGCTAAACTTTTAAAAGCTTTCCTAAGTTGTTTCTCAGGTGGGTGGGATGTATCCTTTATAGACTGAGGCTTTCCATCTCCCCAGTTTCTTTATGACATGCAATGGGGTTTCAATTGTGGAGGCTACTGATGATGCCGCTATACTGAATGAATGGCCAGAAAAGGATGCTCGGTTGTACCCCAGTCTCAATCCAACCAATCATCCATGATCCCACTATTTCCCACAGACAACTGGTGCCTAGTAAAAAATACTAGATTTTTACCTGACTACAGTTAACAGCTACCCACCTAATTCACCTCTACTCTTGCCTCAAGGCTTCCCGCCTACTACCTCCAAATGTAACTATAACTACATACTAGTATATAGTTGTTTTAATCATGTTGTTGGTGGGACTTTCGAACGGTTTAGTATCCAGCAGGTCCATAATGGCTCTGCATAAAGGCTGTCTATTTGAGGTAGGGGATTTATCTTTTTTAATGATGCCTCTTGAGTGTACTTTTGATGGGGTAAGATGTGAGAAAGGGTATATGATTGGGATAGGTGGTGAGCATGTGATGCTGAATCCCTGTAAGGTAAAGCTTGATGGTTTTATAGGCTAGTTTAAGATGAAGATGGCAAAAGGAGGTAAAGACCACCATGGTCTCAATGGAGTAATTCTCCTCTATGTGGAACTCCATGGCAAACCAGCTGAAAAAAAGATCTACAAAAAAGAAAAACAATACAAACATTTCTATGCTTTAAGTGGTTGTACTCACAAGACAGTAGAATATAAATCGTTTAATGGGTGCCTACTGCGATAGAGGTGGAGAGGCCTCTTAGGACACACCCAGTAGTAGACTCGGGAATCCAGATTGGTAAAGTGGAAATGCTTTTATTGTAGCAGCATGTAACAAGTATAGATGAAAAGTAAATGCAGATTTAAAAGGTTCTCCTTCAGAGAGTGGAGCATTTACTCTTCTACTATATATTGACTGAAATAAATGCTGTGCATGGGCTGATGTAATGTCCTGACAATGCTCCTTTAAAGGGACACTCCACTGCCCTAATACAAAACCATGTTTTTTTTTGTTTTTTTTTAATCACTGTTTAGTAGATATACACAAAATGACAGCATGCAATTAATAATGCATTTTTAATTGGGGTTATATCTAAACCTCTTGCCAAACCTACATTTCTCTTGTCTGCTGCCTTAGCAAACTCTCCATCTTAAAATAACTCTCCTCAGGTTCTGCTTAGACAATAAAGGAGTAAAGAAAGGTAATGTAATTATTAACCTTCTGAAGTGGGGGTAAACCCTAGTGAGACTGGTCACTATGGATTCACCCCTTAAGGACACATGACGTGTGACATGTCATGATTCCCTTTTATTCCAGAAGTTTGGTTCTTAACAGGTTAAATGAGAAAAAAGAGAGAGAGAACTGCCAGGAGAGATCGAGAAATAACTATTGCTGGTGGAGTGGCAAATCTCAACCAATTAGGCTAGATATTTAAAAAAAAAAAACTGAACTTTTAGTATAGCGATTAAGATGTGAAATAAATCACCACAACAAAAAGAAAAGGAAAACAAAATTCAAACAGAAATAATAATGTACATATTTACAAAACAATTATCCTGAGTGTAGCTATAATGTCTGTATAGGAAAATCTGGTAGTTCTACCCAAATATAGGGATAATTTATACAGAGTAAGGTAATACAGGCTGTAGATTTGTGAGTTCGGGGGAGGGGGATGGGGGAGGGAGGGTCTGTAGCAGACCAGAAGTAAAAGGAGAATAGAAATAAATCAAAATCTACACTCCAAACAAAGGGATAAGGGGACGTCTCCCTCCCTTTTAGAAAGAAAAAAGTAGTATTTCATAATGTGCAGTGCTACAATAAGAATACAAACATATCAGAAAATGCATGTAATG
Source organism: Pelobates fuscus (assembly GCF_036172605.1). Lineage (NCBI taxonomy): Eukaryota > Metazoa > Chordata > Amphibia > Anura > Pelobatidae > Pelobates > Pelobates fuscus. The sequence continues at coordinate 84,659,084 of NC_086327.1, read as the reverse complement.
CAGGCTAAATGGTCTTGCTAGAGATCGTGCAACAAAAAAAAAGTCCAGCAATATAGTGGGAACGAAAAAGCAACATTGTATTAGCTAATAGTCACTGCCAAACAATGTAGCCAATACATGTCTGTATCAATAGGGGTGATAGCAGGGAGAGGTTAAGTAAATGCTAATCCTGTGCCTTTGAGGGCACCCCAATGTAATTCAAAATACCTGTTACTCGTAAATGGATGTATAAGTAATACCTAGAATCAATATAATGAAAGAAAGCTGGAGATTGTAATGATAGCCGTATCTCCAGGTACCAAACACCCCAAAAGTACCTTAAAATTACATAAAACCCCACAAAAGTTATATCCCCTAATACCCCCGATCTGGGCGACCAACATATCCAAAAATTATCCAGATGGGTTCAGGGGTTCAGGAATTTCATGGAAGTCATAATTTGACCAACCGCACGCATGGTCCCATTCCCAAACCAGTTCCAGAAAATCAGGGCTTGCGGTCAGTCTAGTTTAGTAGTTTAAAACCGAACAAACTACCAAACATAGTCAATGTTCTTACCCTGGAGCTTGTTCTCCTTGTTCGTGGGAACATTTCCATCGAACAGTGCCTTTCTAAGTGTTGTAGAACCGAACACAGACAATCATGGAATTCCAGGGGTGTTTGGAAGTTTCAGTGTCTGAAAATAGTTCCATGAACTCGACGATCAAAAACCGCTGCCTGTGTTCATGCAAACATGGTGGCCGCCACCTCGTGGTTGTCCATAGGAATTGCGGCCACCCAGACGAACACTTAGAACACTGCAGTGGACATTATCAATTAGGCTTAACAAGATACAGGGTGGTCTCCGGTTCGTGCGGCTGTTCGGTTCCCGAATCCACATAGTCCAAATACACGGACGGGACTTTTACATCACATTTTACAGGGTCCATAGTCTGTGGGCAGGAGGCTGGCAAGCAGGCCCCTCCAGGTACTCATGGCAAACTCACTTGGAATGGGGAGTTTGTCACACTTCAGGTCCTTCTTGTGGAAGGACGCACAGTGGGAACTCATAAACTCTATTGGGAACTCTATTATCATCCAGGTTTCTACTATCCCTTCTTACCACAACACAGGTACTTTATACCCTTACCTCAATAAGCACTTACACCATACTGGAAATATTTCCATTAACGTTCCCATTGTGTTTTTATGTTCCTCTCTATGATATTCCTTTCTCAAGCTCAACCACAGACAATGCCACCTGTTCAAGTGCTGTTTTTGAGTAACTCTATAAGGAATCCTGCATGTTACATAGTTACATAGCTGAAAAGAGACTTGCGTCCATCAAGTTCAGCCTTCCTCGCATTTGTTTTTTGCTCTTGATCCAAAAGAAGGCAAACAAAAACCCCAGTTTGAAGCACAATTTTGCAACAAGCTAGGAAAAAACTTCCTTCTTGAATGGCAGTCAGATTTATCCTTGGATCAAGCAGTTATTACCCTACAGTGAAAGATTATATCCTTGAATATTCTGTTTTTGCAAGTATGCATCCAGTAGCTGTTTGAACATCTGTATGGACTCTGATAAAACCACCTCTTCAGGCAGAGAATTCCACATCCTGATTGTTCTTACAGTAAAAAAACATTTCCTTTGCCTTAGACAAAATCTTCTTTCTTCCAGTCTAAACGCATGGCCTCATGTCCTATGTAATGTCCGGTTTGTGAATAGATTTCCACACAATGGTTTGTATTGGCCCAGAATATATTTGTATAATGTTATCTTATCCCCTCTCAGGCGATGTTTTTCTAAACTAAATAGGTTTAAACTTGTTAACCTTTCTTCATAGCTGATATGTTCCATTCCTTTTATTAATTTTGTAGCCCGCCTCTGCACTTTTTCTAGTGCCATAATATCCTTCTTTAGAACAGGTGCCCAAAATTGCACAGCATATTCAATATGTGGTCTTACCAGTGATTTATAAAGAGGCAAAATGATATTCTCATCCCGAGAATGAATGCCCTTTTTCATGCATGACAATACCTTACTGGCCTTGGCCACTGCTGATTGACATTACACATTGTTGCATAGTTTGTTGTCTATAACAATTCCCAAGTCCTTTTCGTGTGTTGTTATCCCTAATTCGCTTCCATTAAGGGTATACGTTGCTTGTGTATTCTTTACGCCGAAGTGCATAACTTTGCATTTTTCAACATTACATTTCATCTGCCACTTGAGTGCCCAGTCCCCCATTCTATCTAAATCCCTCTGCAGCAAAGTAATATCTTGCTCGCATTGTATTATTTTACAAAGTTTTGTGTCATCTGCAAACACTGAAACATGACTTTCAATGCTGTCTTCAAGATCATTTATAAACATGTTAAATAGAAGGGGTCCCAGAACAGACCCTGAGGTACACCACTTGCCACCTCTGTCCAGCATTAATTTACCATTAATGACAACTCTTTGTACTCTGTTTTTAAGCCAATGTTCTACCCAAGAACAAGCATTTTCATCTAGACCGAGTCTAGACTTGAGTTTGAACACTAATCTATTGTGTGGAACTGTATCAAATGCCATGGCAAAATCCAAATAGATCACTACCACTGCAACACCCTGATCTATACTTCTACTTACTTCTTCGTAGAACGCAATCAAGTTAGTTTGACATGATCTGTGCTTCATAAAACCGATAACCATGTTCTTCTCAAGGAATTCTTGAATATAATCCCTTAATAACTTTTCAAATATTTTACCAGCCACAGAAGTTAAGCTCACAGGTCTATAATTTCCAGGCAAGGATTTTGAACCCATTTTGAATATAGGAACCACATCTGCCTTCCTCCAATCCTCCGGAACACTTCCTGAAAGAAAAGAATCTTGAAAGGTTCATTTATTTCTACACTTAGTTCCTTAAGTACACGTGGATGGATACCGTCAGGCCCTGGAGCTTTGTTTATATTAACTTTCTTTAGTTGCTGCAGCACCTTGTCTTGAGTTAACCAATTACAATTATTCTGCAAGTTTTTAGTAGCAATCGTTTGCACATCTATTGCCATGGGTTCTTCCTTAATATATACGGAGGAGAAATACTTATTTAAAATTCCTGCCTTTTCCTGGTCTTCATTAACTAACACCCCATTTTAGTTTTTAGTGTACCTACACTTTCATTTTTTATTTTTTTTTAGAATTTATGTACTTTAAAAATGCTTTGGGGTTGGTTTTGCTCTCTTTAGCTATCATTTTTTCATTTTGAAGTTTAGCAAGTCTAATTGCCTTTTTGCACGCATTATTTGCTTCCTTATATCTTTTATAAGATGCATCTGATTTGTCCGATTTAAATGCTTTAAATGTCCTTTTCTTATTTTTAATCTCTTGTTTTACTTCTCTACTAAGCCACATTGGTTTTAATTTGTTTCTTTTATATTTATTTCCCAATGGTACATACTGAGAATGTACCTTTCTAATATTTGTTGGAAGATGATCCATTTATCCTCTGTTCTTTTCACTCAATAGTTTATGCCAGTCAATATATTGTAAAGCTTCCCTTAACTTATTGAAATTGGCCTTTTTAAAATTATATGTTTTAGTATACCCCATGTGCTTTTGTTTTTTTTTAGTTTATTTCAAAGGACACTATATTGTGATCACTATTTCCCAAGTGCTCACCTACTTGAATGTTGGTCAAAAGATCAACGTTGTTTGTTAAAACCAGGTCCAGACAAGCGTCCATTCTAGTTGGTGCTTGTACAAGTTGTGACATGAAGGTGTCATTTAACAAGTTTAAAAACCTAATTCCCTTTGCTGAGCTACTAGTCCCTCTGTCCCAATTTATGTCCGGGTAATTAAAATCTCCAATAATTAACGTGTTACCCAGATTTGCAGCTTTCTCAATTTGCTCAAATAGCTGTTGTTCCTCGTCAATATTAACATTAGGTGGTTTATAACATATCCCAACCAATAGTTGATTTCACTTCTTTTGCCCCGAGCAGATATTTACCCATAACGCTTCCACATTTTCCTCAACAAATTCAACTAGCTTAAGATTTGGCTTTAGCTCATGGTTGACATACAAACATGCCCCACCACCTTTCCTGTTTGTTCTGTCCTTTCTAAATAGTGTGTACCCATTTAAGTTAACTGCCCAGTCATGTGTCTCATCCCACCATGTTTCAGTTATGCCTATTATATCATATTGTTTAGTGTATACTAATGTCTCTAGTTCCCCCATTTTGTTATTTAGGCTCCTTGCATTAGTAAGTAAATCTTCTATCATCTGACATGCAATTTCAGAATTGAATGCCAAGTGTACGCTGTAGAGGGAATATTCTGCAGTCTTGTAATCATTTGGCTGTTAGTTTGTCATTATGGCCGTAAGCTTTCTCTACTCATCACCTTATCTCCCTGAAATGTCTGCTAATTTCATATAATTTAGAAATATATAGAATGTGATGGTAGGCTCTGCCATTCTATCATGTATTCTTCACCAATTTACTGTCGGTAAAATATGTAACAGTGATTAAACCCTTGAACACATGAAAAATGATCAGTTTAACCCCTTAAGGACCAAACTTCTGGAATAAAAGGGAATCATGACATGTTACACATGTCATGTGTCCTTAAGGGGTTAAAGGCAGGGCCGGGTTAACATATGGTCTGATGGAGCTGCAGCTCAAGGCCCATGCCCATGGAATCGGCCAATTGATTTAAAAAAAAAAAAAATGTATTTTTATTTTTTTACACACTACTCTTAGGGTTGCCAACTCGATGGTATTTATTTGAGGCTGCCTAGCCAGTGCCAATATTGCAGTAATACCGGCAATACAAATGCAGGTATTTTTATCAGTAAAAAACAGAGATTACTCTGCAATACCAGCACCGGCCAGTAGGGGTCGCTGTGTGTGTGTGTGTGTAGAGAGAGGCAGGGATAGGCAGTTACAGCATATACCTGCATCTCTCTACTCAGTGATCTGCGGGGGAACAGCTACATGTGGACACTAGGAGACATGGAAACACAGACACTAGGGACACTGATACACTGGGAGACTGGGAATTCTAGTTACATGGTCCTCGTCAGTGGCCCACCCTTTTACCCCATCCATAGACTTCCTGCTTCACTAGACACTGCTTTAGGGCATATGGATTTACATGAAAGCATGAATTAGAGAGAGATTAGCATATTTTAAGAGAATCTGAGTTTTCTTGCAGCTGCATCCTATGAGTTTCCCTCCGCAACATCTCCACCAGATACATAACGCTTGAGAGTTATTACTGTTTTAGTGTTTTTGGTCGATAAGATTCTGTACTTAGGCCCCTCATAATTGTCAGCACCAGGCTCACTGGGGTCTTAATCTGGCCCTGTTTATAGGAATGCATCAGTGTTTGAGCATCTTCTACACATCTTGTCCCCAGTCTGGTGTCTGTGAGTTATCTCATGTTTGGTAGCTACCAATTATCAAATTCAGATAATCCTGATTTGTTATTTTGCTTATCTTCACTCTTAACTTGACAGATACAGATTTATTGTGTTTATATTTGACTATTTAATGAGATCTAGAAGACTTCATAGTCTGTGTCCTTGCCTAGACATTCTGGAAGACTGCAGCAAGTATGACATTTTAGTGAATTCTATGCTTAACCTTTTTTGGGTAGTTGTAGCATTTGATCCCCTTCCCCCGGGATACTTGTTTGTGATTAGCCGAGAATGGTTGATTATATTAGGACTGTCCTTTTAATATTCTTTTCTCGAAGATATTGTTTTGATTATTTAGGATAGGGGTAGGCAACCTTCGGCACACAATGTTGTATACTACATCTCCCATGATGCATTGTCAATATTATTTAAGTAAGAGCATTATGGGAGATGTAGCATCTGCAGTGCTGAAGGTTGCCTACATCTGATCTAGGATATCCCAGGTGTTAGGGTGTGCACAGAGCACCCATTTAGTAAGAGCAGGCACCTACCTACTTGTGGCAGAGCTGTATGGCAAGTGCCTACACTTCAGATTTAGACCTTGGACACACGGTGCAGGTGCCAGGGCAGCTGCTGAGATCGGTATGCAGTTTTACTGCACAGCTCCCTTGCCACCCTGTACTAATACATGGGGGAAAAAAACATTGCCCTTGCACAGAGCTTCGAGAAGCAGTGCAATCAGAGCACAGACTGGCCCTAGGAAAAACAAAACAAAAAAAAAACCACACTAGACACTAGAGATAAAAGCCTAAATAAAAATCAACTGTGTGTGTATATGAATGGGATCATGTCTCACATTCATACATGTACATACAAACACTTTTTTCAGATTTTATTTATTTTGCAATAATAATCCACACTCTTTGGTTTACCCTTACTCCAGAGCAGTCAGAATGTTTAGGGTTTATTCACTAAGCAGTGAATTGAAAACTGAATGTCGCTACATTCAGCTTGGCTCTTGTAGCTTGAATTTAGCAAGTTCTGTTTTCAGTTAACTCTTTTTTTTTTTTCTATGAGTGGTCTAGGACAAACAGCCAGTGGACAATTTCCTATGTTTATTTTATAAAGTGTCACTGTTACACTAACTTGTCAGGCCGGTTATCCAGGTCCGTAGTCTCATGATCTTTGTTTGCTAATTTCCTGTATTATAAGAATGAGGTAATCTGTACTAAATATAATGAACATGAGCGTTTATCACTCTTTGCACATTCAATATTTCTTTAGGTCAACTATCCCTACGGGTTGAACTCTGAAACTGCTCACACCTATGATACGTTGGCAAAATCAATTTCTGTGGCTCCTAACATGTCAGATTATAAGGAAACAAAAACTGTTCTGTTAAAGGGACACTGTAGAATTAGGAATACAGATCTGTACTTCGTTTCAGGCCAAAGCTATTCTTGTAAAAGCAAAAAAAATAAATTGCCTTCTGTCTGACGCAGAGTCTACTTTGGCGCTGATACGGCCTACTCCTGGTCTATGATTCTGGAGGCATGCCTCCAGGTTGAAGGTCGAATCCAATGCTCCAATGGGGACTGAAGGGACATGCCTGGCACGCTGCAATGTGCCTGTAATTCTGTTATAGAGAATCATTGAATACAATGATTTCCTATGGCAGACCATGATGCCACTGCACATGACATCATGGTATTCTATGTTCAACTCAATTTTTTTTTTGGTGGTCATTTTGTTTGGGGAATGATTTGACAAGAAAATTGTCTTCTCTCTCCATTCTTGATGGATGTGATTGGCTGAGGGTGCTGTGAGTTGGTTAACACAATACTCACAAACTATAAATACCCAAAACAACAATATTACTTGCTCCGGGAGTTCCTCAGGGAAACCATTCAATGTTGGGGGTGTATGTATGTATGCTGAGCCGGCATTAGGGGGTGACAACCATGATGGTTGTCATGGGCCTGGCGGTCCTGGGGGGGCACGGACTGCACTGCTAATGCTCTGCGTTTCCATGCCCCCTGCCCTTCAATGTCCGTATATTGGAAGGCTTGGCCTGAAGTTGTGGGAGGGGCTATGTGCCTTTAAAAGGGACTCCCCCCCCCCCCCCCCTTCCCTACATTACCATGGTTGACATATATACCCCCATAGAGTGAGGGAGGACATGGGGGGCTTAAGGGCATATGGGGGTGCCTAGCGGGACAATTAGATGTAGTGGAGTTGGGAGGGGGGATAAAAAAAACAAAACTGGATTCGTCCATGACAGTGCCGCTTAAGTTGCCTATAGGATGCACCGGCCCTGTATGTATGTATGTGTGTATATCAGCATATATATGGGTCTGACATTTAGTGTCTGTTGGTGTGTGTAAGTCTGTGTGAGTGTGTATATATGTCTGGTACTGTGTCTGTGTGACAGTAGTGAATATCTGTGTGTTTTGTCTTTTCTGGCATTTGTATCAGTGAGTGTGTTAATATCTGTGCGTATATGTGCGTGTGCACGCATGAACGTGTATTAGAGTGCTTAAATATGTGCATATATGTATGTGAATGTATACATTTTTCTGTCCGACCAAATTGTTTGTGGTTTTTCCCATTTAATAATATGCAATTTATGCATACTGAAACGAAAACTACAGTTAATGCATTAGTTCCCAGTATGCCCAAAATACTTGGATTCTTGCTAATGGCTTGTTAGTAAAGCGGTAAACAGCTGAGCAATCTTGAGCTGTTTTGTGGTTGTATTTTATAACATGATACTCCAACACCTATTTAGTCTCCTCCCCCCCCCCCCCCCCCCCCACTTATTTAGTATATATCAGTGGTTCCCAAACTTTTTAGATTGAAGGTGCCCTTAATATTTCAGTATTTTTCCAAGGCACCCCAAGTCAAATTTTCTAGGTTGTATATCTGTACAGCGCTGCGGCATTTACTGTCGCTATAGTGTAATACACAGTGTTGGTGTTCGAAGGGGTGCTTGTATTTAGTTATTGTGTTTTAATACAGGGGTGTGTCTGTATGTAATGTTTGCGTTTATTTGAAGGGGTGTGTCTGAATGTCATGTTCACTTTTAAATGCAGATGTACATTTGTGTGAAGTATTTGTGTTTAAGTGAAGGGGTGTTTTTGTATATTTTTTTGGAGTTTGAATGCAGGGGAGTGTTTGTATGTTGTGCTGGTGTTTGACCAGACACACTTACACAGATATTCATGCACATTAACACACCGACACATACACACAAATTCATATAGACACCAACACATACATACATACATACATATAGATACACACTGACACATACACACAAACATTGATACATGCACACACCATGACACAGATACACAAACTGACACAAAAATGCACACGCTGACACACAGATGTGTGCGCATACACAGACACAGAAGCACACTGATATGTATATATAAACACACACACAGATGCACACCCTGACACAAACATACTCGCGCACACACACACACACGTGTGATATTTTTTTTTATTTCTCCAGCCACCCTGTTAACTTACCTTGTGTGTCGAGGAGGGTGGCTTGGACTCCGGGGGAGGGGAAACCCTGATCTAGAGTAAAACATTTCTTAGAATAATTTGGGATTTTTACCAAGTACATCTTTTTACATTTCATTTAATTTGTCATTTGAATTGCTAAAATTTTACAAAGGCATGGATATTTTGACATAACACAAACAAACGTTACCACCTCTTGTCCATTTTTAAATTGCGGAATGCTACATATCAAATTTGAGATTGTTATAAAGGCAGGCCTTGGAATTATTAATCCTTTCAGTCCCAGTGAAATGTATTTCTTCTGATGTTGTGCATCCCCCCCAAGTTTTAAAGAATGTCTGAGTCTTTTTACTAAGTGCTCTTTGACAAATAAATAATACAATTCAAGATATTCAAGTGTACGAGATTCTATGTATTTTCTAATTTTTATTTTTATAAATCTTTAGTGAAATTTTAAATGTCTAGAACTTTTTACAGGATTACACATCCAACTTTTCTTCCAAACACACATGGAAATAATTGGTGAAGCTGAAATAAAATGGTAAAATGTAGAAAGTTTTGTTCCTAGTTGTTTGGTGTCCTCCAAAGAGTTTGCAGATTCCCCCCAGGGCTGGAGCGGATAGAGATATTGCATAAGGTAGGTTCTTGCAGGTGATCTGCATCTGAAACAATTAACAGCTTGTCACGGAAAGTAGGACTCCCCCATCTGTTCATCCCAGTGGAATGGTCGGATTTGGAGAGGAGAGAATAATGGAGAAGAGGACTCAAAACACACACCTTCTCAGCAATCATGGTATCTGTATGAAAACAATATTCAGAGTAGTTAGAATTCCCCAAAATAAACCTTTACCATGAACCAACAAAAAGCTCACATAAAGTTGAAACAGATGGAATTTTCTGAATTTTTTTTATTTTTTGAAAGTATAAAACCAGATTCTCTGTCAAATTTAAAAAAAAAAAAAAAAAAAAATATATATATATATATATACAAACTAAAAAATAGCACTGGTTCTACTTGTAATTCGTATTAATATGATACAGTGATACATCAACAAGAAGACTTAAGCCTTTCACTATCAAACCATTTTTTGTTTGAAAAAAATAATTAACATAACATTTATTTGAAGCTTGGGGTGTATAACTAGCACAGAAATGTTTGATAAAACAGCAGTTTTGTGATGTTATTAATTTTACTTCATGCTGGCACTTCAAGTCAGTAGGAGGGAATGTTATCACTCCTGAGGTGGAGTCTGGGGATCCGGACCAGGGAGAATAACGGACGTACCGAGAGTAGTGCGGCGTCACTTCTGCCAAGCGCGGACTGAGGAAGCTCAGTATTTGAGTGAAATGCATTTTGGCAACTGAAGGACATTCTCAACACTTCTCTTTGTCCTTTGGAGTTCCAGAAACTTTTTCTAAGGGTTAAGTGCCACCCTTTCAAATTGGCACAAAGCTGGTTAACCTCAGAGCCAGGTGAGCTCAATATGTGGTTTTATTATTGGAGGACCGACTTCTGTATATTGCACTATTGGTTTCCCTTTTTTCTGTGTTTTGATTGGAGAATCAACTTTGTCAGAAGATGGTTGTGTTGCTGCCCCAATAGCACAGAGATGTTAATTACACAGTCAATAAGTTTAGGCTTCTGTCCATGTGAATGGATCTAATTATTATCTGTACACACATATGTAACAGTTACAATCTGCACTATATTTGTTTAGTATTTTTTTTTATATATCCGGTGTTTTTCTTGGTTGTACCCTCACACACTTAGAGCTGCTATTTTAATATTAATTACTTTAAGTGCCCAATTTTGAGCACACTTCCTCTTATAGGAGACAAGGGAGAGGGAGGGAGAGTGTGTGTATATGTGTGTGTTTGTATGTGTATATATATATATATGTATATATAGATAGATAGATATCTCAAAAGAGTTGTGGTGGGGAAAAAAAATGTGGTTGCGGTGGTTCTTTGTTGAGCTCATTCGCTTACTGTCAGTATATATTTTTATCGGCAGACATTTTGTGTTAAGACAGAAATGAAAAGTGTATACTGCCAGTCACTCTAAGAACAGAGGTGATTCCATTTTGTATTACAAGGCTAAGACAGACACAAGATTTCTCTCTATCACTCTGTTCATGCAGGTCTGAGCTAAGGAATGCGACTAACCCAGAGACAAATGTATACATAATTATATATACATATACACACTATCCACTTATAATTTACTATTATTATATTAATCATATATAATTAGTATCATGGTAATAATATAGACTATTCATGGATAAATATAAATGAAGAAATATATTATTTACTAATGTTAGTGGAGTATAAATAATCTTAAACACAGTTTCACACAAGAAAACCAGACACCAATGACAGATAACACGAAATAATTAATTTTACTTTCTAAAAAAAAGTTCCATTGTAAGAAAAGGATGAAATTAAGGTTAGGAGGTGTCAATTCTAAAAATCTTCTAGTGAAACTTCCTCTAGTATCTAAGAGAATTAAAAATTGTGAGTAATTCTCAGCTTTATGTCATCATTATTCGGGGAATCACCCCATAAATATCCTCACAATTTGGAGGCACACTGCTGACATTATTAGTTAAAAATATATTTCACACAGTAATTCGGAGGCATTGCTATTTGTGTAATTCATGCAATATTAATCTTGATATAGAAAAGAGATTTGTATTGAGATTAATTCCGTGTATAAAAATATGGTTGAATCCAGCACATCATCTCAATCAGATAGTGGGAAGAGGTTATTAGACCTGCAACTTGTTCCTTTAAGCATTTAAAAAATAAAATTACTTTTATCAAGTTCTTAATTCTATTCATGATAGATCGAATAATGCACCTCTAAGTAAACATCTTGGCAACATAGACAAATAATCTACGATACTGTCCGTTATCGACTCATGTGCGTTTCTCATATTGGGTTATTCAATTATGCTAAAAAAGCATAATGAGTTAGAACTTAGATTGGACGAATGTCACAAAAACCTGATGTTCGCACAAAGTACGGTAAGTTCGAAACTTTGTCTGCTGAACATGATATCCTTCAGGCTAAAAACTCTGATCTTTCAAATAGACTGGAAGGAATGAGCATCATGATGGATAATTATGAACAGCAGATAAAACAGATACAGTTAGATGAAAGTCAACAGTATAGTGAAAAATCAATGGGAAAAGACCCAGGCAATTTTTTTCCATTCCCTCATATTTGCAGACCAGACCAGGTTTTCCTATAACAGTCTGAAAGAAAAGATGTGAGTAATTCTGAGAAAACACCCATGGAACAGGATTCCTCATCTCATGATATTGCCAAACACTGGCAATCTTGGGCAGAACAGTTAGGAAAGACTGTCTTGGCCAAGCTTGAGAAAGGGAATCAGGTTCAGGGTGATAGGAGTGAAAACAGACATGGTTTTGTACACTGGCAGAACTCTGATGCTGATCAGAATTGTGATAGTGAACAAGAAGCTCAGAGTGATGGGAGTGAAAATGATTGCACTGTCCACCCTGAAGGCCATGTGACTGCTATGCCATCTTCGCTGTTATACGGATCTAATTCCTCTTCAGCAGAACAGATCGCATAGCCGTTTACCTAAACGCAGGGAAAATAGAAACAGTCGAAAATCAACTATTCCTGTCTATGAAACGCCAAAGGTTATTAAATTCCTTAAAGAGACAGTCCCACAATTTTCTAGAAGTTCAGGAAACATCTGAACATCTGGAAAATTATGAAAGAGCCATGAATTCATTGGGCATGTATGATGACATCCATAAGAAATGGTACATTACATGGACCTTTGATTCAATATGCTGTATGCATTTGGAGAGTCTTCAAGATATACAGCTAATGTCCTGGTCAAAGATGAAATATGAGATAATCATGGAATATGGTAAGTATAGAACCATTGCTTCTGCTAGGAAAGAGCTTTATAACTTAAAGTGCCGTCCAGATCAAAGCCCCAAAAGAATTAATAATTCTTAAAAATGCATATTCCGTGGCCCAAAGGAAACCCAGGTATGAAAGTACAGAATTCAAAGATCTGTATTTTCATGCTATGCCGGTAAATATACAAATGAATCTCGCAAGAGATTATGATTGTAAGTTACTATTGGAATAGCTGGTTAGTAAGTGCATGAAATTGTATACTATACACCATGTACATGATGAAAATCAGCAAAAGGTTAAGACACCTGGTGATAAAATGGTGTCAGAGACTAAAATTCAGTTAGGTTTAGAAACCCAACAGAAAAAAGAGGACTTATTCTGAGGTTTTGAAAACTCCAAAACCTCAGAAACAGGAAAATGCCATAAGCAATCCTGCTAATTCCTCTGATAATAACTCTGAAAAGTCCAATGCCAATGGGAATAAACGTCCCTGGATAATAAGAACCAAGGCAATTCCCAATGGAGAAGGAATCTTCAGGGAAATAGGAGATATGGAAACAGAAACAACCAATCTGCTTCCAATAACTCCCAACAATCTCAGCTATCCCAGCCTAATTCTAAGGGGCAAGGACAAAATGGCAATGGTGGAAATAATTTGCCTCATAAGGTTGGTCAATTGACCGACCAGATGGGCAAATAAATGGAAGAAATGACAAAGATTAACCAAGTCTTTGCCAGAAATCCTTTTTTAGGGACAGCCCCAATTGCAGAGCCACCTATTCAACTGCAGCAGCAACCACAGGTGCCACCGCAATAATAGCCACTGTGACTAAACAGACCAGGTTGTCAGTAGATGTATTGCCTAACCCGGTTTTCTTTCCAGATCCTCACAGTCAGACAAACAATAGTTGTGTTAAAAAACCTATTGCCTACCCAGTCACTTCACTTCCGAGTGAAGAAGGCGCAATGTGTCCCTCTGTTTTTTCATTTCAGACAAAGGCTAAAATATTCCTAACAGCCTCTAGTTTCCAGGATCCAGACCTGAAAGGGTTAACTAATAAGATGCCGACCACTAGTTCCTGCTTGATAGTTCAAGATGTTCCTAAGAAGGATGGGCCTGTGGGTAAGACTGAGCATTCCTCAGTACAGGTAGAAACTACTGCTGTGACAGGTAACGTATGGAAAACGAGTGATATGTTGACACATTCTAAATTCTTATGTAAATTAGAAGAACATGAAGAAAGGTATTACATGCCTGTAGAAATACATGATTCCTTACCCCAACCTTTCAAAGGGTTAATAGATACTGGTTCACAAGCCACGATCTTATCCAATACCTACTTCCAGCAGGTAATGGAATTAGCAACGGATAAGCCGAAGCTAAGAGATTTCCCCAATGCTCTGTTGAGTGTAGGAGGAAATTTCCTTCATGTTATTGGCAATACCTGGTTAAAGTTTAAAATAGGTAACAAAACCTTTAGACACCCGGTGATAGTGGTAGATCTCCCCTATAACCAACTAATTCTGGGTATAGACATACTCAGAAGACTTAACACAATTATTGACTGTGTGAATGGAATTGTATGGTCACAAGCTAAGGTTCCTATAACCTATGAGAAGTCACATGTTCAACCTGAACGTAACTGCCATGTGATAGAAGAAAGACCTGACTCTATTGAGGTACATTTTAGGAATAGTCAGTCACCTGACGTGACTATCCTGCAGGTGAATGATGCAATCGCACCTGTAGATGAACATTCTATAAGAGTTGCTCCAGAGAGAATCCGGAATGTCTCTCTGGAAGGTGATGTTTTAACAATTTCTCTCCACAGGGACTATGTTGAATCTGTTGATCTGGCAGGTCATGCTCAATTCCTTGCCATAATTGAAAGGGTTAATAACTTATTCTTTCCCATTCAAATAAATGACTTAGGAAGAACAAGGAATGCAAAGCTGGACTTAAAGAGTGAGAACAGCTATATTAGCAGGAGTCTGCTAAAGCAGTTAGCTAATCCTAAAATGATCAGGTACGCTTCCCCACATGATAGGTGGATCCAGAACATGGCGAATCAGAGAGTCACAATGTGATAGCAAAATGTTAACTATCCATTTCCATCGGAAATAAAACGGCTAAACATTTATTCCTAGTAATAGATGAACCTCGCTATCAGGTTTACATTGGCAATGGTGTCATACATCGCTTTGCCATACACCTTGACCTGATTAACTCCAACTTGTGGACAAGGTTAAAAGGTAATCCTTGTGGATACCAACACGAGGAATATGCCCTGAAATCAGGACAAATACTACCATATGCAAGTCACCAAGTACCTGATGACATAACCATTCCACAAGGGACTTTATTTTACCCCTACAGGTCAAGAAGGGTCAGAGATTGAAAAACTGACACCCTAATCTGTTTATCCAATAGAATACAACAATTAGGGACGGTGGTAACACATACACCAATGGTAAGTATTGGTAAGAATCGAACCTATGTAATAGTCAACAATGTTACACCCAATAGTGTTACTTTACCAAAAGGAACATTATTAGGTCTAGCATTGGAACCTTTCCAAAACCAAATTATAGGTCTCATACCTGAAGAATACTTAACTGAGGACGAAATTGTCAATCAAATATTCCATTCCTTCCCAGAAGGATTATTCACTATCCTATCTGTATATCCCTTTAACGTCGAAGAAGGCTTGTGTAAAATCAAAGAAGTATCGATCACTGAGCAGGAATCACGAGAATATCACGACCAAAGAGAAAAGGTAAGTCAACACCGAACTGGGATTGAATCCACAGAAGAAGAAGGTTGAAGCCGTACTAAAAGCTAAAACACCTACTAATATCAGGGAATTAAGATCATTTCTTGGTATGACTAACTACTCCCGTAAGTTTATAGATAACTATGCAGAAATAACGAAACCACACTTACACCTGCTTAAAAAGGAAACTACCTGGAACTGGGGGGAGCCTCAGGGCCAAGCGGTAAGTGAACTGAGGAGGAAGCTCACTCAGGCACCCTGTTTAGCATACCCAGAGGGGGGTAAACCTTTCTATCTGGAGACAGGATATACCGATTTAAGCATAAGTGCTGTTCTGTATCAGAAGCAGGACAGTCTAAACAAAGTTATTGCATATGCTAGCAAGACTTTGTCACCTGTTGAAGTTAAATTTAACACGTGCGAGAAGGCGTTATTGCCGACTGTTTGGGTACTACAACATTTTCGTAGCTAAATCCAAGGTGAGAAAATAATTGTAGAAACTGCTCACCAACCTCTACAGTATCTGCAGAGTGAAAGAATTAGGGACGGTAATCTCTCTAACAGTCGGATTACTGCATGGACTCTATCCTTACAGGGATAGCCGTTAGAAGTTAGTTATAAACATACTAAGAGAAACCAAGTTGCCCAATGTTTAGCAGAATTACATGAGTGTACTGCTCCATCTCCGGATGATAATGACAGCAGAGATGACTTCCTAGAAGAGCAATTGCTATCCTCTTATAAAGTTTATGACGAGGAATACTGTCGACCACTACCATGGGTATACATTGATGGTTGTTCATACCACCACACTGTGGGTAATAAACGGAAGTTAGTTGCAGGTATCGGAATCACCTGGACAGGTGATTATCCCAATGTATCTATAGGATACAATATTGATCCCAAAAGCAGTCAGATAGCCGAACTCTGTGCAGTATATAAGACCATTCAAATGGCAATAGAATATGGTATCAAAGAATTTGTTATCATGACTGATTCCAACTATGTTCGCAACAGTTTCGTTATCTGCCTAGCTGGAAACTGAATCAAATGCTGAAAAGCATTAACAAACCTGTTAAACATGGGAACTTATTTTGTAAAATCGATGAACTGGTTAAGGAAAATGGTTTAACCATATATTGGAAGAAAACCAAAGGCCATTCTAAAATACAAGGTATTGACAAGAAAGGTAATGACTTCGCCAATTCACTAGCAAAACAAGCAGCTATCAATGGTGAAAACCTAAACATTGACGATCTTATGGGTTCAATTCACGTTGAAGTCATAACTAGACGACAGGCTAAAGATAATGCCAACTTAAATGTTGTGCAATGGACGTAAGAAGCTCCTAGTGAGGACCTGATCACTAGTCAAAAGAATGATCCCGTTCTAGGCATTTTCTATAGACATATAGAAGACCCTACTACCAATCCCATCACAGATGAGGATTGCAAAGATAAGGAAGATTTACAAATCTTGATAAGATATAAAGTCAAATTTAGTATCATGGATGGGTTGCTTATCAGAACTTCTAAACATGACTTACAACAATGGGTAGCCCCAACTGTATACCAAGGGTTAATGCTACAACACACACATGATGCACCTACATCTGGGCATCGTGGTCACATATGAGATATTGCGTGATTATGCATATTGACCACACATGTTAAGAGATGTAAAGACATACTGTCAGGCATGTTTGATTTGTCCGCAATATCAACCCCATGGTCTAACCCAGGGGTCCTCAAACTCTGGCCCCCCAGATGTTGCTTAACTACAACTCCCATGATTCTTTTAACTACATAAATAGCCAGAGAATCATGGGAGTTGTAGTTCAGCAACATCTGGGGGGCCAGAGTTTAAGGACCCCTGGTCTAACCCATCGTGCACCCCTTCATAAGAGGGGGTTACCCTGGTCTGATATTCAAATTGACTGTATAGGTCCTGTAACAAGATCTTTAAGAAGTAACAAGTAATGGCTAAGATGTGGAAAATCTTAGGTGTTAAACGAAAGATACATATTGCATACCGTGCTGCATCTTGGGGGGGGGGGTAGGTAGAGCGATATAACCAGTCTATCGTTAAAATTCTAAAAAAGTATGTTAAGGAGTCTGATCAAGACTGGGACATTAAATTGCCCTTGGTTTTAATGGCGATTAGAGCTACACCTAGCACTGCTACCAAATTGTCACTTTTTGAATTGATGACAGGAAAAAAGATGGTTTTACCACAGCATTTACTATATCGTACTTTGGATCATAACTTGATCAATGCTGCCACTACACATCAGTAGTGATGTCCCGAACTGTTCGCGAACTGTCCGCCGGCAAACAATAGCTTGTTCGCGTTGGGCGAACATATGCGATTTCCGGTCCGCCCGCTATTCGTCATCATTGAGTAAACTTTGGCCCGGAACCTCACAGTCAGCAGACACATTCCAGCCAATCAACAGCAGACCCTCCCTCCCAGAATGTGTCTGCTGACTGTGAGGTTCCGGGTCAAAGTTTACTCAATGATGACGAATAGGGGGCGGACCGTAAATTGCATATGTTCGCCCAACGCGAACACGCTATTGTTCGCCGGCGGACAGTTCGCGAACAGTTCGGCGAACAGTTCGGGACATCACTACAAATCAGTACATCGAAGATTTGCGCAAGCACTTACAGCATGCGTTTGCTTTTGCCCAAAAGAATCTAGAAAAAGCAGCGACAGGGGTTAAGACCTATTACGATTTTAAAAAGGAATATGAAATAACAGATCAAGTATATCTCTATAACCTTGCGCGAAATCAAGTCAAGGAAAATACATTTTTACCTTCTTGGAAAGGGCCATATGTCATAATTGACAAAATTTTCCCAGTAGCGTACAAGACAAAAATTCCTAAGGATGGTGATTTTATTGAAAAGTGGGTTCACATTAACCAGTTGCGTGCTTGTCATCCTAAATCTCAATTAAGGATTGTAGGTGTGGATTCGGATGCAGAAGAGTGAACCACTAACCTGGATGAATGCTTGATTCACGTGGTATCGTATGATGTGAAATGTTGTGATGTGCCATGATCTCATGTATGTTCAGGTCATTAACCATTTCCTTGCCATTCAATAACTAAATTTTCTACGCAGGTTACTAGCTTGTTTAGCTGCTATAGACGAATTACTGAGGAGTCAGTAATAAATGTAGTGAGGGACGAATTTATAAAAATATAATTAGACAGAATGCATAACGTTGATGAATCGTAAATAATGTGTTGTCCTAGGCCAAGTGATGTCACACTATTATAAGATTGTATGCTTAACAACCCTTGAATCATTAGTAGATAAGTCTGAAACGAGTTACTGATCCGTGACTGTCGAAAGATGTCCAAGAAGGATGTGGCGTGTTTCTGGATCGTACTGCTCCTGTGCCAAGAGCTACCCATCCTCCGGCAACTTGATTCAGGAGACACCAGGGTTCATCTTGACAGAGAAGAGGATCCTGACCCAACGTGTGTTCATCAGCTTGGACCCCAAGATTTCCATCGAGAAGGCGTACAATATTTAATCGATGCAGCTTCCTGAGTTACAAACTTGGTACCAGATGCACATTCAAAGAGCACAGGACAGTTTGTGAAATATCTTGGAGCAAGCCCGGAAACCATTTGTATCCAGTATGTCGATGAGCAACCGACCCAAAAGGTTCCTCACCGCTATAAAATTGTTGCATTGGTTTTTGCCAATGTTGGTGCAATTGTCGCAACTGGAATGTTTGCAGCCAACTCTATTACTGTCCAAAAACTGGATATGGAAATCTATGCGCTAAAGCAGCACATTAACGATATTCATCAGGTGATAAAACAGCAAAGAACACTTCTCCAAGACGTGTTAACTATTGTGGAAGACACAGTTGTTACAACAAATTTGCCTTCGGAGTTAATTGCCAAATCCACTGAGTTGCACCAAAGTCATGACTTATTTAAGCGTGAACTTCTATTTATGCATGACCCTATATTGTTCCACACACTTGCTTTTCTTGATGAAGTGCAAACCGGAATGATTGAATTGGCAGGGGGACGCATACCTCTGTATTTGTATCCAAGGATATTGTTCATGCGATACTTGCCAGTGTGGATGGAGAGACAATTGAGTCTATGCAATTAAATCTGGCCTTTGAGATGGGGAGTGCTCTCTTAATTGACCTGGAACGCATGGAGATTTGATTTTTATTGGCCATACCGTATGTACCTCCCAAAATTTTTTTTCAAATGAAAACAATTTACAATGTCGGTATATGGAAGGAAGATATCCACGTAAAAATTCAAACCCCAAATGTTCTGGCTTTTCAACCGTGGGTACCAGATTGGTATTCAATACCCATTTTGAATTACTGCGAGAAATTCAAAGAAAATAATTTCCAGTGTGATGGAAAACCTTTCGTGTGCGATTCTACCAATGCTTTGTGTGGGATCGAGTACATTAAACATGGCTCTGAAACATGTCAAGTGACTATGTCCAAAACCGACGATAATGCTTTATTACATGCTATAAAAGATAAATGGTTAGTTAGCACGTGTCTTAAAAACATGAGTGTTTTTCGCAGGGACCAGGTGACTAATAAAGTAATTTGCCTTACCAGCACCTGTCTCACTGATCAAGGTACCCCACGACTCTCATATCACCATCGGGGACGTTACCCGGTGTACACTGACGTCATTGAAAGTGCTATTGAGATGGTGGATCCTTTCCAGAATCTAGATATCCTACTAGATCCTAATCTAAAGTTCTTGATAGACAATAAGCCAACCACACCATCCAAATGTCAATCAGAAAAGATAACTGTAGCGGAGAGATGATTTCTCACAGCTTAACTCCACCAATATATCCAGAGGATGCAGGAACAAGTAATAAATCCAAGAGAATATCCAGCACAATCAGCAATAAAGTCCCATAGTATCCCATCACCTTTCCCAATCACTGGACGACACACAGTATCAGGAGTAGAACTGACTGTACTGGCACATACAGCCTCTTTTATTTCCAATCCACAAACATAGTACTGCCCACAGGGTTTTACAGTGCAACCAATCAATATGTACAATACACACAGACACTCCCACACAAAATCCTCCCCTCTGCCTGTGATATGATTACTGAACACAATGGGTAATCTCATTATCACCGCCAGAGGAATACAGTTTTATAAAACATATCACAGGAACCCCAAAACAAGCAATAACCCCATATATAGATTCCGCAGAACATATACAGATTATATAAAAAAAAAAAATTACTGTATAATGTGTCCCCTGTTGTATAGTTTAAAACTACTGCACAATGTCTTTGTGCACCAAATACTGGTGAGATGGCACCGTGTAGAAAAGTCACAACAGTGTCTGTGATTTAAAATGGCCGCCATCCATTGTTCTCACCATGTGCTTCATCCATTGTTCTCACCATGTGCCTCTGATACATGAAATAGTGGCCACCCAGTAACTCCACAGTATGTCCCCAGATTCAGGTTCTTAAAGGGCCAGTAGTGCCATTCAACATCCCATGAATCCCAGCCATTTTACTTAAAGGGTCCCATCTTTCTGGGACCATAATCACTGGGCAGGAGGTGAGCCATCAGCCCCCTCCAGGAAACTGGAGTGTACTCTGTTATAGGACCCAGACCGCTACAATAACATTTCTGTGGACACATTTAAGTACTCTAGAAGTAGCTAGATACTGACCTTATTGCTCATTTTGACTGGTTCATCTATGTTACAATTGTTATTGGGTTTACAATGATAATAATGGTATTATGGTTGATTGTACTAAGTGTAAAATTCAAAGCTCTTACAGGGACCACAATATGCAAAAATGTTCCTTTTGCACGCACAGGCCTAACGCCAGAAGAAGTGATAGGAGTGCACAATATGTCTTGTAACTTCTGTAGTGCTTATTCATAGACTAAATTAATTATTGCTATGTTAATCACTAAGGGGGTTTATGTCAGTATATTTATTTCGGCAGACATTTTGTGTTAAGACAGAAATGAAAAGTGTATACTGCCAGTCACTCTCAGAACAGAGGTGATTCCATTTTGTATTACAATGCTAAGACAGACACAAGATTTCTCTCTATCACTCTGTTCATGCAAGTCTGAGCTAAGGAATGTGACTAACCCAGAGACAAATGTATACATAATTATATACACAATAATATATAATTACTATACTAATTTACTATTATAATATTAATCATATATAATTAGTATCATGGTAATAATATAGACTATTCATGAATAAATAGCAATTAAGACATATTATATTATTTACTAACGTTAGTGGAGTATAAATAATCCTAAACACAGTGAGATGCAATTTTGGACACCAGTTTTAAAAAGGATAAAAATTATTGTTAAAAAAAAGCACGAAAGTAGGCTAAAAAATTAATAAGGGTAACGAAAAAAATTACATATGGAGAAAGGGTGGGAAGCTGAAATTGCTTACTTTGAGGAGAAAATTGTGTTTCAGAGGGGATATAATAGCCCTATACAAATCTATACAGGGTCAAAACAAACATCTGCCTGGCAATCTGTTTATTAACAGGCCTGTAAATAGAACTAGAGGTCATCCTTTGAGACTTGAACAAAGGAAATTACACCTGCAGCGGAGGAAAGGATTATTTACAGGAAGTACAATCGAGATGTGGAATTATTTGCTAAACAAGAAAGCGGATTCTGTTGAGATTTAAAAAAATATCTGAATGATTTTTCCAAAAGCAGAATATTACAGGATATAAAATTTAATGTAGGTGGTAAAACGTTCTGATCCACGGAGAGATCTATAACAAAAAAGAAATAATTCATATATCACATATATGAATAAAACGTACTTAACTGAATAAGAACAAAATAGCTTTCCTAGAGGTCTTTCCCACTTAGACCTCTTCAATATCAGATGTGTAGAAACATGGAAAAAAGGGATACAGCTAGGAGCTAAAAGAAAACAAACAACACATAGTGATGTACAATTAAATT
Source organism: Pelobates fuscus (assembly GCF_036172605.1). Lineage (NCBI taxonomy): Eukaryota > Metazoa > Chordata > Amphibia > Anura > Pelobatidae > Pelobates > Pelobates fuscus. Next base: position 84,636,480 of record NC_086327.1, on the reverse strand, counting down.
AAATGACGCTGCAATAATGGTGGCACTCACAAGATATGAATGAAATAAGCGCCTTGAAATCCACTAAGGGATATTGCTGGACCGCTTCCACTGGAGGATGGTGGATGAATAGGCAGACTCAAAAGGCTCAGGAGGCAATCAGGAACCAAATTGTATAAAAAGGAAATTTATTGAGGCACAATTGCCCAATAGAATATATAAAAGAAATTCATATGTAAAAACAAATGAATACAATCTATATATCTATATATATATATATAAAAAATTCATATGTAAAAACAAATTAATAAAATCTAATATATAAAATAAATTCATATGTAAAAACAAATGAATAAAATCTGATATATAAAATAAATTCATATGTAAAAACAAATGAATAAAATCAGTTTTTTACATGAATTTCTTTTATATATTCTATTGGGCAATTGTGCCTCAATAAATTTCCTTTTTATACAATTTGGTTCCTGATTGCCTCCTGAGCCTTTTGAGTCTGCCTATTCATCCACCATCCTCCAGTGGAAGCGGTCCAGCAATATCCCTTAGTGGATTTCAAGGCGCTTATTTCATTCATATCTTGTGAGTGCAACCATTATTGCAGCGTGTCATTTAATTTAATTGTACATCACTATGTGTAGTTTGTTTTCTTTTTTTTCTTTCAATTCTTTATTTTTGGGTGCATGGGAAAGAATAACAATAACATCGCTTTGGAAGTTTGATATAGGCATACAATGCACAATTTTTGTTAAGTAAAAAGGTGATATGAGTTGTAGGTAACATTATATATATATAGGTTTTGCAAGAATCACTGGTACATAAAATAAACAGGCTAAAGTACTCTATTCTATACTTTTGAGGTGTAGCCAACTTGGTTGCTGTTTTTGTAGGTTGGGTGGGGTGCTCTGTAACCCTGAGCTTGAGGGGGGGGGGGGGATTTATAGAACGGGCAGCGCCGTGGTCATGATGTTCCTTCCAAACTGCCTTCATTGGAAATTGGGTGTGCTTTTTGGGGAGTAAATTAGAGTAAGGGGGGGAGACTTACGAACCGCTCCCTCTTTAAGGACTTGGATTGTGAGGTGGGGGTAGCATGGAGTGGTTTGCTGTTATTTGTATTACCCTTGTGAGGTTCGTAGGCTGGGAGCGTGGGGATAATTCACGGCTACTGCTCCACTATATGTGGACTGTGTTGGTTGTGATGTGTTTCGATATGCGGGGGAAGTGTCAGCTATCCCACCACATGGCTCAGAGTAGGCCTTCTATCTTACTTGTCTTATTCTATATTACTTGTTTTCCTCTGCCTTGGCAATATTACATCGTACAATAAATAAGGTCTATGTGCCCCGTAAGTACCCTTGGTTTATAGTTACAGGTAAGTTAAATTCAACTAAATTCAAACTAGGTAAATTAAAGTTCAACTGATACAGGTACACTTCCAGATTGAGACATATTTGCAGAGTGAGGCGATCAAATATTTACAGTATAATGTAACATTTTGCGGTTTAGGAGGTGGTAGGTATTATTGAAGAAAAGGTCCTTACATTTTCATACTGATGAATGTCCTCATCAACCATTGGACATAGTCACTAGGCTACTACTGCAAACGCCATGGGGTCGGTGTCAGCGACACAAGGATTCGTATTTCGCCTTGGCTTTCGCCACGGTAAGCGCTCATACTTGAGCAGGTGATTTTGTACCCGGGTGTGTCAGGGCTCTCCCCCGGTTCACCCTCGATTTCTGGGGCATAGTTGTAGGTGGAGGCGCTTTGTTACCGAGTGCTAAACTTTGGAACTTCAAACTTAACACATTGGGCAGGGAGGGGCTGGGCAGGCTTTTGAATAAGGTTGAATGAGTTCAGTTCATCAGGTACCTGGTCTGTGCTGTTCCTTCCTCCCTGGGTAACTGGAGGTTGCATTTGCACCGGAGGGGCCCTGGCCCGTTGTATAGGTTCCAGATGGTTGGAACGGTATAAGCTTATCGATGTCCCAATTATGTGGTGCTTTCCGCCCCTGTACCTGTGCCCTCTGTTCCAGAAGGCTCTTTAGGCCCAAGGTCTGGAGCGCTGCGTCCGATTCTGCGGCTGTGGTGAGTCGTAAGCTCTTCTCTCCTTGCGATATGATCAGGCTCCTGGGGAAGCCCCATCGGTATGGTATTGAGTGGGTGCGTAGTGTCGAGGTCAGAGGTTTAAACGGGCTTTTCCATAGCAGCGTAGGTCTGGATAGATCCTGAAAGAATACAAGGTGAGTATTTTCAAAGGAATAGGCAGGCTGTCCCTTCACTGCCGCCATTATTTGTAGTTGCGCTGATCTTGTCTGGAACTGGACGATAACGTCCCTTGGGGAATCCGCCGGTGCCTTCGTAGCTTTAGGTACGCGGAATATCCCATCCACCAGGACTTGTTTGGTCTGCCTGGGGTTTAGTATTGTGCTCAGCAGCCTCCTGGCATAGTGGGGCAGCTCCCTGGGCGTGATTGACTCAGGAATGCCTCTGATCTTAATATTTCTGCTCCTGTGCCTGTCTTACATAGTGTCCATTCGAGTGATAAGTTGTGCTTGGGCTTGTTGGAGCTCTGCTGTCAGGGCCTCCATTGTTTGGTATCTGGAGGAGAGTCCCTGTGTGTCTATTTAGACTGCAGTAACACGTCCCTCCATTTTGTGTATGTCTTCTCGCACTATGGCGATGTCTGCCGCAAATAGCCCTCAGATGTTGCGGAGGAGCGCCTTAATGTCGCCTTTGGTAACTGTCAATTCATTATCTTCATCGGAGGATGTGTAATGGAGCCCCCCCCTGCGGCTGGGATCTCGTCCAGCTCGTCCATAGCCCGTTCTTCGGAGGAGGCTGAAAACGAGTCGCCATTTTCTTTAGGTGCGGCCGTGCCCGAGGCTCTGGAAGGCTGGAGTAGGAGATCGCCAATGTCCTGGGATCCCGCTGGTTTGACGGGTCCCTGGCGTCTGGACTTCTTCCCCATACTGGCAGTGCGTTTTTGCTGCAAACCGAGCGATTTTGGGTTTGTTTGATAGCTTTTTCAGGCTTGTCGTAGCGGAGCGCTCTTGCAGCACGTATGCTCTTGTCGGCCGCTGGCTCCGCCCCCTGTTTGTTTTCTTTTAGCTCCTAGCTGTATCCCTTTTTTCCATGTTTCTACCCACAGAGATATCTGGCTGCCATTTTGCAATCAATGTGTAATTTATTCCCGGTTTGTGGCACAATTGGAAATGGCTTCATACTGTATTCAGACTATATTTTTTCTTGCCTTCTTTTGGATCAACTGCAGAAACAGATGTGTGGAAGGCTGAACTTGATGGACCTGAGTACAGGGGCCGGGGGGGGAGGGGGGCAATTTTTTTTTTTTACTCATTAGTAATATCACAAACGTAAAGTAACAGACATAAAACAGTAAAAATATTTTGTTATTTTCTTAATTACACTTATTGTTGTCTAAATCAGTTCAATTTCCAATGCCTTAAAGGATCCCAAGATTCATCAAGATTATTATGGTTTGGAAAAATATGTTACTGAGTGTCAATGCCAATATTCGATTACATTTGCATGTCTTTTCCCTGGAACTTAAACACTGTTGTATTGTGATACAATTTTAAAGATTGTACTGGGTATGGCCGTTGCAAACAGTTTTTGACCTGTATGGTATATTTTGTGATCTACCAGAGCTCAGTAACACAATATGTTTAAGAAATGCCAAACGAAGGCGTAGATTACAACCTTTTTTGACAATCTTTGAAAGCTTACTCTAACCCAGTTCCCAAACCAATCCTCCTGGCCCACCAACAGTCCAGGTTTTGTCAGTATCTCCATTGAAATACAAAAGGGAAATCCCATAAATCCGGGATTGTTGGTGGGCCATGAGGACTGCTTTGAGAACCACTGCGGTAACCTATACATACAGACTTTGTTCGCACCTACTAGAAAAATATTAGATTAAAAGGAGATTCCTTTGGGTTGGTGGTTCATTTATTCAGGTTTGATAAATCTATGGAGTCTGGGGACCTTTGCTTTCTGAAATAAGGTTTGTGTATTAATACTAGGCTTTGAAAACAAAGTTAATACAGGAACACAAAAATAGGTTTCTGATAATTGTCTTTTTGGTTCATCTTACTTCTCACACACTAAGAAAATCTCTTTCCTAGATTTAAACTTTTTTTTGTTTTTGTTTCCACCTTTGCCTGTATATTATTGTATTTGTATTTCACAATCAGAAAGAATTGACTACACCATCAGAGACATCTGACTGATTTTAAAAACACAACGTGACTAACATACACTCTATAAGTATTTATAAGTGCCGATTTACCTGTAAATTCATTCGATTTGCAATCCTAGTGATTTCATACATTCTTTGTAGGCTTGAATTAATTCCTGGCAGCTTTCTTGACCTTTCTCTGTCACACTGCAAAAACAAAGACCAAACAAATGAACAAGGTGTACTGTGTACCTGTACCCTAAAATCTTACTTGTTTAAAAGAGGATTTTTTTGGAAATATATTAATGTTGGCTCATGGCCAGAGCTCCAGGCTGAGACAGGGGCCGACCAGGCTCTAGGTAGCCGTCTAATGAGTGATCCAACTCTAGATAGGATCTAGCTGGCATTTTTGGTTTGCCAGATACATTAAGGATGATAAATACCATAGCCATTGTTGCCACCCAAGAGTCGCAGGCGATTTACTTGTAGGTCTTATTACTGTGTGTTTATACAAGCACAAGATCAGCAAAATTAAAGGGACGCTATAGTCACCCAGACCACTTTTTCTCAATTAAATTGTCTAAGTGCAGTGCCCTGTCATTTTAACCTGGCAATGTAAAACATTGCAGGGAAAAACCTGGTCAATTGACACAGAAGCCCCCAGAGAAAGGCACGCAATGCATTCATCGAAAGGGCTCCAGTGTTTTTATAGGAGAAGCATTGGATTGGCATGATATTATCTATCAGCAGCATCTCAGGAGAAGAGGGGTGGCACCCCAGGATGGTGCTGATGAAGGTTAGTTTAACTTCTTTATTTAAAAAAAATAAAAAGTGTATTTATAACAGTGTTCCTTTAACACCAATATTTTTCTTTCAATGCACAAAAAGGTTTTCACTAGCACCACCTTGAGGTTTGATGTCCCATCGATAACTTTATGGACTTCAAGGTAAATTAGGCAAGTGGAAAACACTCTGCATCTCCTGGGTGAACATGCCCTCATAATGTTCAAGGACTCTGTAGAAGCCAGTGCCACGCATGCAACAGTTATAATATATAATGTAATGAGGAGGGCTATTGAATGACACAGTGATGATTACAAGTAAAGGTTTTGCTTTAGATGGAAATTTCATTCTAAAATAAACTTATATTTTTTTCTTTCTTAAAGGCATACTTCCCAAGAGTCCCTATTTAGGAGGGGCAGTCCCTATTTTGGTTCCAAATCTCTCTGTCCATCCTTTCAAAGAGCTCAATATTGTTGGTGTGTCTGAGTGTATAACAGAGTTCCACATCACAAATACTCACAATAGTGTGTCTTTAAAAACTACAATAAATGTTAGAAATCAGTATTTGTCAATAAGATACATTGTTCTTGTTCTAAATTGCATTTAAGTTACATAAAACGTTACTAGTAAGTCACCTAAAACTTCTCAGGACAGCCCAGCCTCTGGCCAGATCCATACCCTTAAATTAAAGTGTCCCTCTTTGTCTTTTTAAAATGTTCGGAGGCCTGTAAAGGGCCATTAGGCACTATAACCATTTCACCTCATTGAATTGGCTATGGTGTCCCGTGAGGCATTCCTCCATTAAAACAGTTTAAGATTGAACGTGGGTTCTGGAAATTGTCAAACCGCTTTAAAATAGTTTGAGAAATTACACTGGAACTACGCCATAGTCCTCCTGGAACCATAACCACCACAGTGCTCTGTTGGCTATTGTGCTTGAAGTGTTCCTTTAATATGACGTATAAAAACCCAGGGAAAAATAACAGCATACTTTGAACACTGAAAACCTGAAGCTTGCATTCCCAGAGCCACAGCCTCGCTTCCATCTGCAGTGTTACCAACATTCCTTTAGATATATCCTGGAGGCCTAACTGTGCTCTTCATTTCCTGCTCAACTTGGAAATAGAATAGAGATCAGCAGTGGCTACCAGGGCACCTCAAACGGATAACATGCTGCTCTTTCATTTCAACAACAGACATCAGCCTCTAGGCTAAGACCATATCCCCACAAACAAAAGCCAGAAAAAAAAGATTTAATGATTACATTCTTTGTTACTTTTTATCCACTTAACCATTTTTCACTTAAAGGGACACTAAGTACCAACTCCACTGCATCTCATTATGTTATGAGAAAAAGTAATGTTTTCATTTGTCAGTCAGTATACCTATAATCATAGAGGATGTTAATGAGACAACCACCAGGGAGACTTACAATAGCTTCACGTTTGGCGTCATACCAGAATCTAAAATATTCCCCTATGTTTACCGAGCCGGATAACCCATTAGACAGCCAAGACTGTCACCTACAGCCCAGGTTTGGAGCTGCGGCTTGGAGCAAGCACTCATCAAGCCAGCAGGGAGATCATAAGATCTCCCTGTACAGCCCTGCACTCCCTCAAGCATGTACAATCCATCCTCACAAGCAGGCATAGCAACACAGACATTTACTAGGAGAACAAACATTCAAGGGGTCACAGGGCACCAGGAATCCAATGGGTCATGAGTAACTGGGAATCCATCTTATGTGTCATGTGGAATTTTAGATTTTAAGGACTGTTTTTACAGGCTGTTCAGCCAGACCAAGTAAGATATCTGTGTCTCGCTGGCCACATGCTATGAATATTGCTTCCAGCATTTCAGAGTTGTAGTATATGCCCCAGGGGGATTAACTTTTCAGGAGGGTGGAGTTCCAATAGATCTATTATGCTTTTTCAGTTTTCCATTAAAGGGACACTATAGGCACCCAGGCCACTTCATCTCACTGAGAAACTGCAATAATTACATTGTAGGGTTAACTCCACCTCTAGTTGCCGTCTACCAACGGACGCTGGACGTCCTTACGCTTTGCATGAGGACATCTAACGTTAGCTAAAACTCCTAAAGAAAGTACTGATTTAATGCTTTCCAATGGGGAAGTCCTAATGAGTTTGCGGCACTAGTTGGCGGAGGAGGAGATGCAGAGGCTGTGTCTGACATAGTGATGACGGACATCGGCGCTGGAATCCCGTAAGTAACAAAAGGGTTTTTAACCTTTTCAGCGCTGTGAGGGGAGGAGGGGTGTGTTGGGCATATGGTACCTTACTGAAAGTAGGAAGCCAAGGACTATGCATTTAACTATCCTATTATAGTGTCACTCTACATTCAGCAATTGTCATATGTATTATGGTCCATATTTCATAGCATTAATGTACAAATATGATGTTGGTATTTCAAGGATGATTTTTTTTTTTAAATTAGTTAAATTATTCATTTTAATGTTTACTAAACATATGACAAATATCCATGAGTTCCAAAAAATAGTTTAATTCTACCGACCCATGAATAAAAGATCTTGCACTTCTAGGATTAGCCATTAGGTGGCGTTATTGGAGCAAAAACTGGTTTCCCGTCCTAATCTACAGTTTGCCTACTCCCTGCATGCATTAGTAGATAGTGAATAGTGTTGTTGCTGATATAAAACGTTCTAGAAGGCGGAATGCTTCAACTGGATATATTAATTTAACTATAGATCTAAGGATTATTGGAGATGAGGTTTAGAAATAACCCTGCACCTGCTCTGCATTTTGTTGGAGAACTATTAGATAGTAGACAAAAGTATTTGTTTGAACTTCTGAAGTGAAATTAAATTTGCTCTCAGTCTGGGGTTGTAATACATAACTCGACTCCGCATTAGCCCTGCATAACTGCCCCTTGACTATCTTGTGCTCATTGTCCTTAGCTAATGAGGCCGAGGCTGACTCAGCAAGGCCCCGCCATTAGTCACGGTCACCCCAGGCTGCTGTTAGCTTTATACTGGGAGTGTCTGGCCTGGGGTGTTACTAACCGATAAACAGGCAAAGTTCCCTGTCAGGCTGTGTTAAGGCAGTCAGGCATGCGAAAAGGTTTTGGGTGCCAAGTAACTGCTTACATCATGAAAACTAAAAAGAGAAGCACGCTTCTATTACAGCTCGCCCCACAGATATGTACTAAGTGTTATTCAAGTTGTGGTTGCAAGGCCTTCTGGGAGAGAGGTCTGAGAGACCAATATTTCTAAACTACCGTGCATGGGCCTTGTTTTATTTTATTTTATTTTTTATAAATGCCCATATCTAATGCAGATGCAGTTAAACATAAATTTGTATATTTAAAATAATTATTTATTTATTTATTTATTTTTTAAAGAAAAAATCAAGTCATTTTATGAATGGCGAGCTATTGATCAGTGGCTTTAAGACCAAGACATTCTGATTCAAGCCTCGGTCTCCAATGGATGTAGCTGGGCTGAGTGATCAGGCACCTGAGTCAAGACTAAGAAAAACAACTTTGTTAAATGCTTTAACCCCTTCAACTCGCACCATAACAACTTAATTCTGATGAAGTTGTTATGGTGTTCAAAGTATTTCTTTAAGTTATCTTTCTTTTACTCAGTAAGTTGTTATCTTTAATTTATATGATGGAAACATAGCCCACTGCTCTGAGAACAACAAAACAATTAGGCTGAAAATTGGCCAGTCCGGCGGGTCGTCCAAATAATGAATGATTGAATCGTCAGATTACTGGATCAAATGAGTCGCAAATTGCATTACGATGAAAGCAATTCTTCCATACATTACAGTAATTCGTTAATTTGGGAACAATGAGAAACCAAAATTAAGAAAATAGATTTATTTTTAATTTTGATCTTCCAGCTGTTTAGCAGATACCTCCTTAATTTGGGACACTTATGTGGGATTTCCATATAGAGGATAGTAAATTAGGGAGGTGTTTAGTAGATAACTCTCTTATTTGGCCACTGGCAACACAAGTGGCCGGTGGACAAATGGTTATGATAATAAATTAATAGAATAATACAAATGTAATAAATAATATAAATATAATAAAAATGTATTAACTTAAATGTTTTAATTATTGGTGTATACTGAACCCATCTACTGAGTTAATCATTTTTCCCAGAAAAAAAACAAACATGAAAATTTGTCATTTCCATTAACCTTCCACAATGTTGGATTGAGCAAGATCAAGTTTTAACTTGGAAGGCAGCCGCTTTTACAGATTACCGTTTCATCACAAATAGTTTGGCATGCCTATCTGGCATGTTATATCTAAACTCCTCTAAAATGTACACTTTTTCCCCCCCTGTCACTTCCACCACTGAATATTTGTGAAAGGGACTCTCCGGGCACCAGTAAAACTTTAATGCATTTAGACTTTGGCCTCAATACCATGCTTTATTCCATTGCATGATCAAATCTTTACAGTTTTTACACACACACAAAAGTTTAGCAAAATGCCACAACATGCGAGAAAGTCTTCCTTATCAAATGTATGCACACAGTCTCATCTCCAACCCCACTGAGTGAGCTAATTTTATTTCACAACCTGACTGCAGACAGTCACAGAAACTTTAAACCAGTATTGATATCCTGACTATGTGTCTTCACTGTTTGTCATCTCTTTCTATTGCAGGTTGTTTTACAGTTAAGATCATTCAGTGCTGTTTGTGGCTGGGCTGTGTACATGCATTTCATAGGGAAGTCTTTTTCTGGAGTGAGGGGGCGTGGCTAAGGAGGCGGGTATATGGGGCAGAATTTTCTTTTTTTTGCTTTTTCAAAGCTCTTACTTACCTTCCTAGCAGCTCCCTTCAGCTCCCCTGTATAAATCTCGCAAGTCCCGCGGCCGTCAGAGCGTTGCCACGGTTTACCATGGCAACGCTCCGTGTTGCACACAGGCGGCGAGATTTACACAGGGGAGCTGAAGGGAAAATAAGAGCTTGCTGGTGGCCCCCTCTGTACTTTCCATGCCACTGGACCACCAGGGAATGCCATATCACCCCTCCCTGGCCAGGTAAGAAGCAGGGAGGGGGACTAAAAAATAAATAAATAAATAAATAAATAAATAAAAAAAATGTAAATAAAAAATGCCCCCTCTCCCCCAAATTACATACCTACAGAAACACACACACGCACTGCATTATATACACACACTACACACACACTGCATTCACTTTACACACACTACATTCACTTTACACACACCATACAAACACACACTATGCATTCATTATATACACTCTACACAAACACACTATACATTCATTTTATACACACTCACTGAATCCACTACACACACACACTACACAAACACACACAGCTCCCCTGTCTAAACACACTGCATCCACTACACACACACAGCTCCCCTGTCTAAACACACTGCATCCACTACACGTGGCATGTATATTTTGTGCATTTACCTTATATAATAAAATCATTTTTTCAAAATGGTAAATGTACAGAATATCGGTAAGTTATCAGCTATCGGCCTGAAAGTTCACAGATTATCGGTATCGGCTCTAAAAAATCAATACCGGTCGATCCCTAGCATAGAGCATAAAAGGTCAAAACCTATCAAATGCATTAAAGTTGCATTGATGCTCACCGTGTCCCTTTAAGCATTTTTCAGTACATGCTCCATATTATTTTACATTTATATTAACACTTAAATAAATTCTGTCCCGGCACAGCCAGGGCTAGCATTTTAGAGGAGGTTTTAAAAAAAAAAAAAAAAAAGGTGGGTGCAAAGGACAGAGCTCGTAACACTGACCGACAGGGAACCAAAAGGGAGGCACCCATTTGCAGGATAAAGGGGTTTGGATGACTACATTTCATTTCATTTTTCAATTCTCACAAATCCTGGAGAGTGACAGGTCCCCTTAAATTTTCCATGCAATCCCATGACGTAAAGAAAATTGTCTGTGAGCAGCTCCGTGGCATTAAATGCTCTTTCTCTAATGCCAGCAGGCCAAAGCCAGTTGCGGAGATAGAATCAGATCAACCCTTTATAAAGATGAGCCAGCCTGTTGTTGCCATGGTTACATGCCCAGCAAATATGGGTCAGCAGCAATTTTGGTTGTGACTGTCAGGCTGGAAAGTGGCACAGAACATTGAATTCTCGTTCTGAATAGCCATGGCATGTAGTAGGTTTAATATACAGAAAATGCTTTGACAAGGTAACACGAATATTTATCATAGGCAAAATACAATTCATAATTATATGTTTCAGAGATGTTCTCTCTGTAATGGCACAAGATGAGCTAAAACCAGCTTGAGATCTGAGCGGGGACCCACCGAAGGGCAGATTATATCAGTTGCTGTCCGTTCTCAGAATACTCTTGCGACCCGTTTTTTTGCTCTACAATTCATAATTATATAATTTTATCTAGAAAAGTCTATAATTGATTTGTTCCGCAAAGAACATTAGATAATTTACAGGAAGGAATTTGCTCTCCCCTTAAAGATATGTACGTTTAATTAATTATACTGTATATCACGTAGGCAAAACTATTATTCCACATTGCTACCAAGTATAGGACAGTAATATTGGTTGTTTAAACTAGCATAATCTCTCTCTAAATCTCTCCGCTACCATCTGCAAATTTCCAGGCTTGGTTTAAAGCAATATATTTTCTGATTAAATACACATAATCCCATAATACCCAATTTTGCTGCATGCACATCGTAACTATCAAGGTGATAAAGGTCTATACGCCTTATCAGTCATGTCATTGTAAATGTTTGGACACGAATGTAAAAAAAAAGTAAAAAGTTCTACCAGCAAGCTATCATTTTTTTTTCTATATGCGAGCGGCTATACATTTACTATATAGTGATCACATTATTCCTTTGCTTTTTAACTCCTAAACAGACGTGAGACTTATGCCCCATACTGAGGCCTATTTACTAAATAACAAGTAAATTGTAAATTGTACCCCAAATCACAAGATGGAAACATAAATAGCAGATTCAGGACAAAAAACTCCAGCTCCACTATACTTACAGTTTAGAAATTTATTGTGAATAATGAATTCAGTTTACATTTTGCCAACATTAGCGGTTTACTGAATAAATCCTAAACTGAAGTGTTTTAGGGGTGTGGAGTGGTCCTTTAAGGTAAAAGAGATTGTTTTATTGAATAGTTTTTTGATTCACAATGTAAAGATTACAATAGTCCATAAACAACAGTCCATATAGCCCCTTTCAAGTGTCTTTCTAATTTATAAGGACTATATGCAAAGATGTGAATATTAGTCAGAGGACAACTGAATATCCAAGTAGCAGCATGCCACAGAGAAGAGGAAGACATTTTATTATCTTCTATTGCCAGCGGGCACGTGGAATGACATATAAGCAACCGACCATAAACTGTAAGACGAAAACTACATACAAGTTCTGTCAAAGAGACAATGCATAACAGCCATGCATACAATCTGACTTTTAAGAGGTTTGTTCGTGGTGCCATAAATTGGAACACTAAATACTTCAGCTTCTATTTATAGGAACAATACTTGTGTGGACTAGCTAACTATAGAATCGTAAATGTTAAGCTTCGGTCTCTCGAAGCAGCGAGAGTATTTGCACAGTGCAATGTCCCCTTAATTTACACTCACTACATCCACCTCTTTCTCAATTCAAGGATGCCTACCAGGAGTTTCTGCCTGCTATTAAGGATGGAAGCTGAGCTCCACCAGATATAAGACACTCTGGACATATGATTTTCATGATTGCTACACAAGAGCTTTTAGTAGTTAGTAGCTTTTAAGAATTTTAAGAATTTTATTGCAACCTCTTAAAAGAACATTTATATAATATACAAGTAGTATAATAATTTCAACTTCTTTCTGGGGAGATGTTACCGCTATGTAACTTACATTCAGATGAGAAAATGCACACAGTGGGAAAACTAAAATATTTTAAATTGATATCATCATCACAAAAACAGAGGTATGTCATAAAAAAAGAATTCTACTTCAAACAGAGTGCTAGGCTGTTGAAAAAATAAATCACAAATTCCAATAAAGTGATCCCCTTCAATGGGTTGGCACGGTCACTACTGGTAGTCCTACCAATCTTTCTTTTATCTTTGTTATGAACTTGACAAAGGCAAGTTACAGGCCTCCAGTTATTATGATTATAGGGTCCTGCCCTGCTGTCCCAAGTTTGTATTCACGGTCCCGGTTTTGAGGACACCAGGGAACTGTGGAAGAAGCTTAGCGTGAGCGTGTCATTAGACATGCTTACGCTACACTAAAGGTACTAGGGCCATGTAGAAAACACTTGCACTAAGTGAGTGGGCAGCAGCCTAGCGTGCATTTTTCCCTGCTCACTTGAGTTTGAATTCACGTGTTGGTGGTATTAAGTTAAGGGACTCCTGTTCTGCCTTTTTTCTGCTCCTGTAGGACTTGTATTACGGAGGCACTCTCATTGCCACAGGTCTATGTCTTTATTTTTTGTGATGAAAGTACTGTGTGTTGTGGCTGTATGTAGCATTTTACAAATCTGCATACAATTTTAAAGAAAATCTGTATAATAGTTTGTATTTTAAAGTAATAAATAAGCATGGCAGCGTAACACTCCCACCATTTTTATTGGGTTAGACAGCTGTTACCCAGGAGTGAGCATTCCGATTTATACTAGCATCCCAGTTATGTTGCCTGTCCTTTCTGCTGTGATGGGGAGGAAATACCAATTTGTTATTGCTGCCAGGTTGAATTTGTTGTATCTTGCCATTCCCCGTAAGTAGATGTCTGTGGCCTTCTCAGCCAAAACATAAATCTAAAGTGGCCAATGGTGCATTATATGCAAGTATTAGTTTGAAAGTCAATGCATGTGTGTCAGTGGGAGTCTGTGTATAAGTGCCAATATATTTCTGTGTCAGTTTGAATCTGTCAGTGTTAGTCTGTTATAGAGTGTTAATATATCCAGGAAAGATAGTGTGGGGCAGGTGGCCTAAAGAGGGCCAGACTGACTTACAGCCTCCCCCTCAAGCAAACCAGGCATTGGGCTCTGTTGAAGAACTTGGCATTTTGATAATGTACTACAGGATCAATAGATCTATTTTTTTCTGGGACAGTACCCCAAAATGCAGGACTTTCCTGGAAAATTCAGGACTGTTGTCACCTATGATGTAAGTGTGTGCCTATGCATGCTTGTGTGTGTAAGTATGTTGGATATTGTTGGATTGTCAAGTTAAGACTGAGTAAAGTAGCAAGCAATGTATGTGTCTACTGCCTGTGTGTGTGGTTAAATGGACACTCCAGACCCCTACAGACCTCCAGCATTCTGAAGTGCTTTATGTGTGAAGAGCATGTCCTTTTTTTTTTGCAAATTTCAAAATAAAATTTCAGTTTTCTAAATAAACCTTATTACACCAACCCGAGTGTCAATCAGACAACTGGTCCTGTTATTTCCTGGTAGGTTAACTCAGTGGAGCAAAACTCAAAAGGCAGCAGTTGCTCAGAGCACCTGCTTTGCAGAGAGCTACATGAGGAAGTCTATGATTCGACAGGCACAGGAAGTCTATGATTCGACAGCCACAGGAAGTCTGGGGTGGGATTAGAAGGAGAAGGCTTGTAAAGGCAGCAGACAAAAGATCTGCAGCTTTCCCAAGCTCCAATGTAAAAAAAAATACACAATTAAATTCACACGTTTTTATTGGGGTATATCTACTAAATGGTGATTGACTTTTTTTTTGGCAGTGGAGTGTCCCATTAAATACATGTATGTGTTTGTGTGAATGACAGTGGTGCTGGGTCCTGCAAATGGTAAGGGTAGAGACCTTTCGACAGGAATTCTGCATATTTATAGTTTTATTGTTTAGAAAGGCTTTATCTTGATCACTGAAAGTATGTGTGCATGCCAAGACTTTTTCTATAAAACCTAAAAGATAGTTTGCTTACTTTGAACTCTTGGAATCTTTCTATATCTTATTACTAGTCGGAATATATTTGATTTCATGAGCGACTGTAGCTTTACCTCTGAGAGAAGACAGCATGTGATAGCAATAAGTCACTGACCTTAAGTGTACGTCCCCGGTCGTGTATCTGTAAGAGCACTGTTAGACAAATCTATCTACGGAGCAATAAAGTAAGGCAGAGGAAAACTGCAATCAGACTAGAAATTAAAGCTTATCCTAGCAATGGGTATTTGGAACAATGACATTCATTCATAATCACTACACAGCACGGGAGTTATAATTTCACTAAATACAGATTTAGCTCATATACCTTTTGTATAGGATTTCTTTAGCGGTTACAAAATTCCATTACAATGTGCCACCATTAGCATCCCTTATAGAACTTTTCTAAAGACATACGTATAATGATCTGAAATATTAGAAACATTTCAAGTATTAGGATATTTACACATCAATTTGATGATAAATGTATCCTATCTCTGTTAATTCTAAGTTCCCGAAAAAATTGCTGCAGCTAAAAGTCCATCCCATCTGCTCGGTGACATCACACAGGGTTAAGCAATACATCCCACTATCTGTACAAGATCTTGTACATGTACATGCCATACATGTCCTAACTAATTTGTAAAGGCATATTCATAGCTTTCTATTGGAGAATCTTTAAAGTAGATGAACTAACGTGCAGCAGCCTTAAGTGTCTTAATTTGTTAAAAAACATTTTTGTTAAATTAAACATGACTTGAGCTACTTGGTGTGCTAATAAAAGCCCTTCCTTCTGTGGCTAATGTTATTTAACAGAGAAGCTTTTTTTTCCCCATGTATTTTCATGAATGAAATTATTTGCAACTACATATACCATGTTTTACAGTGATGTATGATACATGTACAATGCTTCCATTAATTATAATTAATATAATTATGTCTGATAAATCTCAGCCACCTCCTGGTCCCTACACAAGCTACAGTAAAATAAATCAATAAATCAGAGTTAAGTATTTCTTTTTTTCTTTTTATTACACAAACTTGCATTTTTTTTTAATACAGTATTCCTTTTTATAATGTGTTCAAAGGGAAACTTGATCAACACCCCTCTGGGAGGTAAAACACTACAAAACTAACGTACTTCTCTTACAGCCACTTCTCTAAATAGAACTGCTGTGTCTGTGTTTCTATGATACTTGGATTACTTATTCACTGTACTCCTATTTAACTTATACTATTCAGTAGGCGTTCCAGTGTGTTGACAGAACAAATCAATTCTTAATGAAAGTGATAATTTAATATAAAAGTGTTTATGATCATTGTGTTTTAATTATAATCTAAAGGAGATTACATTTTAAAATAAATGTATACAGAGTCATAGCCATAGTAAGCTACAAGTTTTTATTTTTTATTTATTTAAAAAAAGGAAGAATACTGTATAGCATTAGGAATATGCTATAGTATCTACCAGTAGTTGCTGATGGATGGCTGGAAGAAGACTTCCATGTTTAAGCAAGCATGGGTGAGAATACTTGGCAAGACAGTCTCCAAGTCCCAATCAGATAAAGTCCTTATATTTAATCATAAAAGCTCAATTAGTTGCCAGCTCCAGAAAACTAATTATAAATTGCCCTCACTTTGGTATCAGACTCCTGAGAACCTGCACAGGATCTTCTCTTCGGTTTCATCCAGCTACTGGAGATGTTGGGTGGGAGCGGGATGCATTCGGCATATCTAGTGGGACAGCTCTATTGATGGATGGTAAGAGATGTCCTGATGGAACTTTTTGATTCCCCACCACTTTTTGAATTCAAAAATGTCTTATTACACATCATCCCCTTGCCCATTTCAAAATACAAGAACTCAATTATGAGACATTTGTTGAACGCAGCTAAATCTCTTTTGCCTTCCCTCTAGAAAAGCCCTGATGCTCCCACCCCACCAAAGAGCAGTTATTTCCAGGGTAGAAGAAATAAAGCAGGCGAAGCCTTGCTTTGAGACTATCTCTGATACTGGCACAAAGCATACTAAACAATGGTACCCATGAGATGTTTGCATTTCTAGCCACAGAGATGGTTAGTAGAGAAGGAGAACTTGTGAGGGAGGCAGACAAAATGTGAGAGGGGGTACATCTCATAAGTCCATATTCTTAACCAGGAATACCTGGCTGATGGGGGTGGAGGGTGTGAGTTGCAACTTGCAAGTGCTTTACTCTTTTACTCTTACACTCTTCCTTCCTACTCTTTCATACAATATCATGTGGTATATCTAGTTAAACATCAGCAGAGGAACAAGGTGAGCCCTAAGGATATGCGAGAGTCATACTCCGTCTAATGCCAGAGTTGAGTGTACGATCACTGTCAGCTTTCTGATGTCAATGGCTGCAATATTATCTCAGGTGGCTTAGTTATATTATTTACTAAAATTCTACACAATTCTTTTGGAAGACCATGTCACGCTCTACATAAAGGCAGTCAATTTGCACAGTTTGTAATTTTTTTAATATGATCTTTTTATTTCTGTTAGACATCTCTGAACCTCCTTTTCTTTCAATGTAAAAACGTACAATAAAGATTGTAAAATAAAAAACTAAATTTAAAAATGATACTTCACTTAATTTTATCCCATGCCACACTGCTTTGTCCATGGCTGAGATCATAATTCTTGATGATCTTGGCCAATCCAATGCTTTCCCACAGGGACGCTATAGTGTCAGGAATAGAAAAATGTATTCCTGATACTATAGTGTTTAATGATTTAGCTTTTCATCCCCCGCATGGAAAATGTGTTTTTACTCACCTTTTTTCCCATGCTATGTCTGGCTCCTCCTCCATGGCTGAGATCATCAGTCTTGATGATCTCAGCCAATCCAATGCTTTGAGAGGCTATTGCGCATGCGCAGAAAAATGCCACACTGCACCAATCAGCATCTCCTCATAGAGATGCCTTGAATCCATACATCTCTATAGGATAAGTTCAGCGTCACCATACAGAGCATGGAGACACTGAACACCAGTGCTGCACACTCTGCAGAACTAGCTCTAGTGTCCATCTGAATGACTGCTACTGGAGGTGTCCCTAAGCACTAATGTAAACACAGCCGTTTCTCAGAAAAGGAAGGGTTTACAGTGATAATACTGCAGGGGTAGGCTATTGACACAAGAACCACTATAGTACACTGTAGTGTATCTGGTGACTATAGTGTCCCTTGAAGCTTTGTGACACAGGAATTACATAGTGCTGCTCCCACCTATCTATCCTCCCTAATACACAAGTATGTCCCGTCTAGGCCCTTATGCTCTGCTGAAGGATTACGTCTAAGGTCCGTACTCCCACCTCTGATACTCGCCTTCAAGACTTCCCGAGGGCTGCACCATTCCTTTGGAACTCACTTCCCTCCTCCGTTAGATGCTCACCAAGTCTCCACTCCTTCAAAAAATCATTAAAAACCCACTTCTTCATAAAAGCGTATCAATTAAACTGTTAATAGCTTCCGACTGATTCCTCTCTTGCATCTGTCATTAGTCTAATACTATCCTTACCTTTTGTGTCACTTTACCCCACTCCCTCTAGCATGTAAGCTCATTGAGCAGGGCCCTCAACCCCTGTGTTCCTGTGTGTCCAACTCGTCTGGTTACAACTACATGTCTGTTCGTCCACCCATTGTAAAGCGCTGCGGAATTTGATGGCACTATATATATATCACATAATAATAATATTAATAATAATAATAATTCACTAAAAATGAATTGGTGGTGATTAGAGAAATACATTTGATTTGGAAAAGGCAAAGTGGAGATTCTTTTCAACTCGTTTAGTTTGGGCTGAATTTTCAAGATCTCAATTCTTTGTAATATGCTGTAGTAAATATATTCTACTAGTACATACTACTTTAGAAAATAAAATAACCATTAAAAGCCATACACATTTTAGTGCTGTAATAGGGAGATAACACTGATAAAATAAATCTGTGAAAAAAAAGAGGATTGGCTAATCCCAGCCAAATGTGTCCTTTGCTCAAAATCTCAAAATCCCCCCACATTTACTTAACCCTCCAAGAAACTGAAAGGGTTAATAGCTAAAAGAATTGACTCGGTCTGTCACCTTCCATCTAAATAACGTTTCATTAATGAGGATTTTAAGGTTTTCTTTTGTTTAAGCTGTTATTTTATCCTCGAGAAACCCCCTCCCCTCCTGCGATATGTTATGAAACATGGAAAAATGCTTGTTATATAATCTTAGAGCAGCATCAAAACCTTGTAATCATTTTTTTTTGGGATAATAAAAATGTTTTTTACAACTGGAACATAAACCCACCATCAGG
Organism: Pelobates fuscus; assembly: GCF_036172605.1. Taxonomy (NCBI): domain Eukaryota; kingdom Metazoa; phylum Chordata; class Amphibia; order Anura; family Pelobatidae; genus Pelobates; species Pelobates fuscus. Next base: position 84,617,254 of record NC_086327.1, on the reverse strand, counting down.
AATACATGACACACACAAAAAAAAATCTTAGATAAATAAAAAATAAATAAAAAATAATAATAAAAAAAAAATATATATATTTTTTTTTTTCAGAAATATAACGGACAATTTAATGCAGAATATATTTATGATCTCTAAGCTAAACAGGCTTGACAAATTTATTAATCTACTCAAATAGCAATGGATTCTACCAAATTGCAACATAACATCCATTAATGTCCACTATCTGCCATCTTTCCACAAGCTGAAGAACGTACCTGTCATTGGAACGACCTTGCAGTTTAGAACTAGGATCATTTTGCAAACAAGTATGTCACCTCGAAAGGCCAGCCATAATTCATGCCATTAAAATATTTATTTTTTCAGTAAAGTATAATGTTCTCAGCATATGCAATTCATATGTATGTGTATATATATATATATATATATATATATATATATATATATATACACACATACATACATATACACACACATTGCATTAAGTAAATATTATAGATTACAAATTACTATATATATATATATATATATATATATATATATATATATATATATATATATATATATATATATAGAGAGAGAGAGAGAGATATTGCCAATTTGAAATACTATTTATTCTGAGTTTAAGATTGTATGACCATTCAAAATAAACCACATAGATTTTATTCATGCTTCCATTCTCATTTGTGATTTATTTTTTCATCATCATTATTTCCCTTGACCTAATTGAAAAAAAAAAAAGCTTTAAACCCACAGATTTAGTCTTTCTAAGTGGTGAATAAAAAAACCACGTTGACCAAACGTAAAGGCTAATGCTTACGGGGACAGATATGATATAAAATGTTTGTTTGTTTTTTTTTAAATACAGCAACAACTATAAACACGGTAATAAAATTTACAGTTTTTATAAAATTCCATGCTAATTTAACTGGGAAACATTGAGCTTGTTATTTTAACATGATCTGCTTGCGTTTTTTTTTTTTTTTTTTGCTTGTTTATCCAGGAAACTCATGAAATTCACAAGACAAAATATAATATTTGGAGACATTAACCAATTGTTACTCATGCATAATTGTAACATCACAAAGATTTCCAAGTCTCGCTTACAATAAATTCAAAAAAATGAAAAGCAAAACAATAATGCAATAAACTTGCTGGGGGTGAGAGAAACTTACATAAAAAATTATTTAGATTTTTAGACATTTTATTTGCTTTCAACTAACAGTGTGTCTTGTTGATAATACAACTGAACGTTGTGAATTACTTCTACACTATACAATATACATTTCTGGCTCTTCCATGTCCATTTATTGGGGTTTACTTACCATTTTTCCATGGCTATCTTGAGTTCAGCACACGGATTTTCTGTAGGTGTTGCATTCAACTCTTCACCGGTCTGCGCTAAGCCTTCTTTTGGACTGTCTGACATAATGGATATAAATTTTTGATATTAATACGTAGGAGCCCTTTCCACGTGTCCGGTGTCTCCTCTCTTGATCCCTATCTGTCCTGTATGCAGAAGACTGAAAAATATTTTGTCACTCTAACTAGGGTGATGTTAGTCCTGCCCAGTAAAAGGGAGGGACGATTACAGAAGGAGGTTTTTTTTAGGGACTGCTAGGGTACTAACTTCCCAGTGCTTAATTCACAAATTTTAAAAAAACTAAAAAAAAAATAAACCTTTCCCTGCAAATGACCTTTAGATTCTTACAACACAGGTGGAATGAATTACAGAGTGACGAAAAGTCCGCAGCTCAGCTAACCTTTCATCTTATTTTATTAATAATTTCTAAGTAGAGTTACATGTGTTGAATAGCAAAGTTTCAGGAGATATCCATAGATCCATCTTTAACCATTTAACCTTTAATTGCTTCGCACTTTGTGGCATACCCGTTCATACTTACTGTAGAAAAGAAGATTTGTGAAGGAATTTAATGGGGTCAAACTGTAATCACTCAGCGGTCACACTGCAACTTGTATGATCCATGACCAGCCAGTGGTCTGCAGAGAATGATTGTAGATATACCTGACAAAGAAACAGGTTGATATCGCTGGCCGTATTGAGATCATCAGGGAACATAATGGAAGAACAGTGTCTAAAAATAAATAAACAACATTTAAAAAATATATATTATTATTTTAGCAGGAGTGCACAAATGTATGATTTCTATGAATCAACCATTTAACCGTTCCATTGTCAGATAGAAGTTTAGTGTACTTTGGAGAAGTCAATGAATGGCCTAGGAGCATGTGCCTGAATATTTTTGATTCAAACTAACCATCTGCCAAGTTTAACGAACAAACCTTTAAAGCATGTTGATCGACTAACATTTGTGAGCTCCCATGATCCGTAACTAGACTCTCTGCTTTAAATTGTTATGCTCTAAATGCTTTAGAGTTCATTTATGGTTTTTCAGGTAGACAGAAAGGTTTCAGGCCCAAATTATCCCTACTGCGGCATTGACCCATAACCCACTTATGCCTCTAGAAAAATGCTATCCATCTGTACGCTCATAATTGAAAAATTCTCTATGACCTTTCATTAGCCTGTGCATTATGGAATTTTTGAAAAATAAATTTTTGGCCTACAGGTTCTCTCTTTTCTTATACCTGATCAACAGGTGAGTCGCAGTATGCAGATTCTTCTAGGCTTGCCGTGGTATTTAGCCAAAATTTGGAACTGTAGTGCTTAAAAAAATAAAAAAGCACAGAACTCTACCATTCAAATCTGAACAGATTTTGATCAATCCTTTTTATTAACTTAATTACAGTTGATGAAATTAATTGTATATGCGATCCCTGATGTCCTCTTTGGCAAGCATAGATGTGTAATAAAAATAAAATATTTTAACTTACCTGGAACACGACAATGAAATGGGTTGAAAAATGTATAACTGAAGAATGAGAATCCATTTACTAAATAAAACTGAAGGAAAAAAATATATACAATGAAATATAAGTCCAAACAAATGTAAACATTTTAAGACACACATTAACTCCTATCATAAAGGCTATGCTATACGTAAAAAAAATATTTTGTATAAGAAAAACATGTAGACACACACGCCCCCTAGAGGGAATACATGATAATGCTTACTAGACTTGTTTAAAATTTAGTTTTCACCGAATCAAGGCCTCAGTTTAATGTTTGCATAAACTTTTTAAACAATTTAATACTTTTTCAAATATTTTTATATATTCATATTCATATATATATATATATATATATATATATATATATATATATATATTTTTTTTTTTTTTTACATAAACAGATATTTTTTGATACTTAACTTTTAAAAGTTTATCCAGGAATATAAAATCAAAGCCCAAATACCTTTTTAGTCCACAACCGTATGAATTTGATTGTCTGAGATTTACTTATGGAGTCATTGAATAGGACTCCAGAGGTAAATCACGTACATTTGATTTGTCCGGTTGTGGTTAAAATGAATTTGATTCGGACAAACTATCCAAAACTAATTTCGTTAAATGGAATTTTAGAATCAAAATTATCAAAAAATAATTCTTATTCTTGTAGAATACGAAAATACCTATATAACATTTTCATTTGTTCAAGACAGTGTAAAATTTCTGGCATCTACCGTTTTTTGGGAGGTAATTGGATCACCCTTATATCATCTCAATTGGGGTTGGATCTCCCAAAAAGGATCCTAAGGAGATTCACAAGCTCTGTTCTTGTGAATGTGCTTTACGGAGATCCTACAATACTTATGCTGTTATAAGGATAACCGGCACTATTGTATACCCCTCTTTCTGTTTCTGCATTGTTGGCTGTATTAAGAAGAGAGGGAAGTATTACTAGCTCCACCCTGTGTTTTTGTGTTATAGAATAGTGGAAAAGCTAGCTAAATCTTGGGGATATCAACCGTAATACATGGAAATATATCCATTTCAGGAAGTAGTGTAACAATATAAAGTGAACAGAGTTAAAAAGGCCTCATGACCCCAACAGAGTCCCCATATAAAAAAAAAAAAATAAAGATATGCCATGAACCCACTCTGGTATATTTGCTTGGTTCCTTGGGTGAATGAAGTCATCCTCTATGTACCCAGCTCCAAGTGGAGACCTCCAGTAGAATACCTCAGTTGGGTGCCCTTTTACACTCTGGTGACAACTTGGCACTGGTGGAGGGGAGCGTGAAGAAGAAGAAGCACATTCTAGGCCCCAAGAGTACAGGTCTTGGTGTGCAGCATTAGATGTTTTGCCATTACGATGGATTACCAACTGCACCGGGTAACCCCAGTGGTACGGGATACAATGTTTTCTCAGGGACTCTGTAGTGTCTTTAACCAACTTCCCCTTATTCAGTGTCAAGGCTGACAGAGCGATATGAAAGCAGGATATCTTTGTACTCCGCTGGGAGATCCTTCTTTGGCCTGCATGCACTAATAATGGCCTCCTTTATGTGAAAATAGTGCAATCTAATAAGGACTATGCCCTCAGACCATAAGGAATATGCCAGCTAGGAGGTCTGGTGCCGAAGTGCAGAAGAGAGCACGCTTAAGAAGGCATGCAGACTATTTGGCACAAACATTTCTGGTACACGCCTCAGGTGCACACTATTGTGACATGACCTATTCTCCATATTGAGCCTCATTTGCTCAGCTGTGTTTCCATATGTTGCAGTCTATCCGCCAAGCTACTGTGGACAACTGCAAATTAATAAAGTTTGGTGTCTTCATGCACCGCTCTGGCCCTTAAGCCTTGTACGAACTTGCGGATATCACAAACCGATTTTTGAAATGTGGAAGGATCCTAACAGACACCACCTCATGTAGGCTTTATACTGGGTCATAGGTAAGTTATCAGGCCCAAGAAGGCTGTGTGCTGACTAGCGGTCATTTGCCCTATCTTGCTTCTGCTCTGCAGGTGTAGAAACTTTGACATATACACTACACGCTTGAAGAAGTTAGCTTTGTCAGCCCTATCAGCATTTCTCAATGTGTTATTTTGGGCCATCTTTCATCCTCTGTTATAGCCCAATAATCTCTTGCGGAATAGCAGTAAGTTGTTTATAGGGCCTTTGTAAGAGCGTAGCTTCACTTCTTTGCATCCATTTGCCTGATGTTCAAACCACGTCCTCTCAAACAGACAGGATCTTTAAGAGCATCTGTAACCACCTTCATGTTTTGTGTGTCTTTATCTTCCAGTATAAATTTAAAATTTGGCAGGGGACTCCTGACCTATAACCACTAGAACACATTTTTTTGTGTATTGCTTTAACTGTGAGCTCTTAGAATGACCAATTATAAGTAATCTGCACTTAATTTATATCCTACTTTATATTGTAACATTGCATTGTACAGGCTCACACAAACTCTTTACACTCATAGCTATAACAAAAACACGTCTTGGACTTGGAATGATGGCATATGTGTATGTAGATATTCATCTACATAGTCAACAGTATATTAGGATTACGAGTGCTATGATCAACTCTTTCCCACGATGGCACCTCAGACATTCATACAAATATCTAGCATAGTAATTTACCAACAACTAAACATCCATGCCAAGAAACCAGCAGAAACTGGTGATAGAGATACCCGGGGAGCAAGTTAAACTCTTTACGGCAAACCCTGATATTGTTAAAGTGAATACATAGCAGGGGGGGCCAACAGCTAGTGCTGCATTTATTGTACAACAGCTATGGTCCTGGCACGCAACCTGCTTAACCTCAGTTTGGCCTAGAATAGGATTATCACTAACTCAAAAAACAGAAAGCGATTTGTTTGCTACTCCTGGCATTCACGTGTAATCAGACTATAAGGATTAGCATATTTGCTCAATTTATCACATTGTTATATATAGTATTGAAAACCACAGAAGCACACCTCACCAGAAAAATAAAGGCTGTAATAGGGCCCGCAAGCAGAGGGCAATCAGAGAAAGATAACTGCAGAGTGGCAGCATACTTTGGCATTTTATAAAATCAATGGTTGAAATGACAGATGGTTTGGCAGATAAATGGTAAAATAGATTTTTGTGGAACTAATGTTTTTAGTTGTAAGTAACAAAGAAATGAAGTGACAAAAGAAAAATCAAAAAATTATAATTTATTGAGGACCTTGAGAAATGAAAAATTTGAGAAAAGAAAACTGCGACACTATCAAAATATTTAACAAGTCAGCTTCTTCTGCTACTTTCTCCATCTCTCAGCCTCTCCAGCCCCCGCCAAATGCAGACGTGGACCTGTTGGGACAATAAAGGCCATTTCAGAAAAAGAATATGATAACAATCAACCCAGAAAGATGAAACAAATGTGAAGCAACACTGTGGGTACTAGATTTTGTCGCTGGTCAAAGGGAAACTGCAAGCATAATCACTACCACTTGTTGTACTAGTTATGATGCTATGAATTTGTGTCTGCATATGCACACTTATTTTCTTATTGATCTGTGGTGAATAGAATCACCTGCCACCCCACTAACAGATGGGAAAGCAATGCTTCCCAGAAGGTGTCTAAGAACTTGTAAGGACAAAGCACAAACTGCATGCTCGTGTTGGATAAATCAAGTCCCCCTTCTCAGGAAATGTGCTTTCAGCGCAGTGCGGAATAGTGCAGTGGATACAGATACCTGCAAAACAGGTCCTGATGGTAAAAGAGGATGCTTACTCTGTGCAGGCGCTTAAATGGTTCACTGCTCATGGCTCCTATATACCTCCAGCAAGTATGAGAAGAGTTCTCTCTCTGCAGGAGAATCACATTTAGGAGGATAATCTTGTTCTCTAATGTGACCAACTCCTTGACACAGTCCTCTATATCACCAACAGAGATGTTTATATACTGAAAACTGATTAACAAGTGGTGGAATTTACATTTGCTATATATTTTTATTAGCACGATGTATAGGTGAAATTCTCTGCCATTTAAAGCACACTATCAGATGCTCACACAAGGGTTACAATGTAACTCCTTGAGAGTTAACTTACCTTGTTTCCGACGCCATGCTGCTCTCTCCGCGGCTGGCCTGCCTCTTTGATTTACATTGATGATCTCAACCAATCCAATACTTTCTCATAGGAATGCATTGGAGTCCAGTGCGCATGTGCAGCAGAACGGCGCACTGCTCCAAATTGATGGTCTCTCTAAGGCCTCCTGACTCGCTCCACTATTTCACTGATGTGCTTCTAGTGGCTGTCACACTGACAGCCAGTACAAACAGGTTGACCATGAAATAAAAACATTGCCATTCCTGCAGAATGGCATTGTTTCCAGCTGCAGGGTTAAAATGGGGGGCACATGGCATCCAGACCACTTAATTGACAGAAGTGGAAATTAGTGTTCCTTTATGTTTACTTACACGTACAATGACCAGTACAATTTAAGGATTACAATTATAGGGCAAAAAATAAAAATAAAAATCGAGCATTAGGGCCATATGCAGGGTACATATATACAGTTGTAATCAAAATTATTCAACCCTCATTGAAAATACGGTTTATTGTCAAAATTTACAGACTTTCAGCTGTTTGCGATGAACAAATCAAACAAAGCAATTGAAATATTGCAACACAACGAATGCTTCAAATAGATTCCCAGATTTTCAACAGAAAATATAACTTATGGCTTTTCCAGTGTCAAACTTGACAAGTGTTTTGGAAAATCCCTTCATGCTATGATATAAGGGAAGTAAAATCTGCATAATCTAGCTCAAAAAAAGAACTTGTTTCATAGTAATCTATGGGAGAATTCATACAAGTTCATATGAATATGTACACGCAGTGAAAGGCAATTGGTGATGGGCAAGTTGCATCAAGTTTCCACTCAAATCCCCATTACTGTTGCTGCAAAACAGAGTTGTCAGATCCCCCATGTTTTCCTGGACATATACCATTTCAATTGGGCAGAACATGAAAAGAGCTGCCATGTAGCATGCCCACAATCCCCAGAAAGGAAGTGAAATCAATCAAAGTAAGTCCTTTGGAACGCTTTCCTGACAAACTGATTTTTCTGCTGCAGCAAAAGAATTGTACACAGCCCAAGTATAACCCCATGTTATATGTAAAGAAAGGTTTTCAAGAAAAACATGGTGGATCAGGTGATCGCTAGCCAAGATCTGAATTTAGGAAGTTCTATTCATGATGTAGAGATAGTAAACCTTTTCTCTATAACATTACCCACAATGCTTAGAGTGAGATTGCATAGATCTGTTGTGCCAAAATGTCTTTCTGGCAGGGCAGCATTTTACTGAATAATTATAGTCTATATGAAGTTAGATGGTTCTGGGGAATGTTATTTAAAACTGAAAAAAGACATTTTAAATAGAAGGAAAACATACAAACTAGAATTCTTGAATTGAGCATGATTAATAGTTTAATGGCCAGAGGATCCTCCAATGTATTCCATGCCTAAGGGATTGGTGCAAAATGCTGGCTGTGCCTGGCTGAAAGTAAGGGAGGAAAAGAAATCTCTTCATATGATACCACAATCTCAGATGTCATGCAATTCTGCTATATACAATGTAATGGGCAAATTTACAAAAGACAATGGATACTCACTGATTAGCAACTCCAAATCCAAATCCTAAAAATAAAAACAATTATAGGAAGAGTGTTAGTCATGTGATTACACTTTGATAAAGACCAACTACTACTGCAAAATCAAATGGACCCAGTACCTCCACTGTTTGCTGCTGGCGGTGCACTTCCGCTTGACCCAAACCCAGAGAACCCACCACTCTGCTGCTCCCCAAAACCAGTGCCCTGCTGGGACAGAGATCCAAAGGTTGGGGTGTTCTGACTTGCTATGTTGCCAAAGGTGGTGTTACCAGGACTGGCTCCGAATCTGCAAGATGGGGCAATATTAAGGAACTAGAGTACAATATAACAAGGAGAAAATGATCATACATACAAAACATTATGTGTAAAAAACAAACCCAAAATATGCATAATACCCCTTCCCGACATTTGGGCGTGCTATGCCGTTCTACAAAAGGAGGGCATTAGCGTCATTAGGGGGGCATTGCATTACTTTACGATCAGGCCCTTTCTGCACCAGAACTACTTGACACCGTAATCACATGACTCGGATCAGCGGGATTGACTGCAAGGGGACTGCCTCGTTTATCAGAAAGATCCCCCAACATATAATTAATAAAAGCACATCCTTATGTAAAAATAAATAAATATACACTTAGAATGAAATTATATATGCAGGAACTATGGATGAATAAATATATATATATATATATATATATATATATATATATATATATATATATATATATATATATATATATATATAAATATTATAGAAAGAGGGAAGCACTCAAATGTTATTCAGAACTTGGAAAATAAAAATTCATAATTTCTCAATTTTTTTTTTAGATTTTCTTCATGTTAAATTATGTTTCATATATGAATACTTTATGTGAAATGAAAGCCCAACAAAATGTTATATACTAAGTGTGGGTGCACTTAAAAAGAGAGGTAAATTATGGTCGAATAGAAATAGCTTAAATTCCAGGTTTTGTTTTGCTCAAAACTTACAATTGCCTCCATCCTTGAGATGGAGGGCAGGGACAAAAAAATGGGGAGATGGCATGGCAGAAAGCGAGAGAAGACGAGAAGGAAAAGATTGGGAGATGAGTGGCAGGAAGCGAGAGAAGGCTGGAAGGAAAAGATGGGGAGATGGAGGGCAGGGGGGAGAGAAGGTTGAAGGAAAAGATGGGGAGATGGCGAGAGAAGACGGGAAGAAAAAGATGGGGAGATGGAGGGCAGGAAGGAAAAAATTGGGAGATGGTGTGGCAGGAAGCGAGAGAAGACGGGAAGGAAAAAATGGGGGATTGAGTGGTAGGAAGGAAAGATGGAGTGGTAGGAAGCGAGACAAGGCAGAAAGGAAGATGGGGAGATGAAGTGCCAATAAACAAGAGAAGGTGGGAAGGAAAGATGGGGAGATGGAATGGCAGGAATCAAAAGACATAGGAAGGAAAAGATGGGAAGATGACAGAAAGCGAGAGAAGGTGGGTTGGAAAAGATGGGGAGATGGAGGGCAGGAAGCGAGTGAAGGCAGGATGGAAAAGACAAGGGGATGGAGTTGTTAGAGTGAGAGATGGCGGGGAGGAATATTAGGATTTTTATATGCTCTTTTGTTGGATGGATTGCATTCTTGATGTTATTGTGGGAAAACAGAACTTATTTTGATTGAACCTACTTCTATAAGAATACCAGTGTGCATTTATACCAGTAATGGTATAGTAATGTTTATCATAGCACTCCAGATATCAGTGAACTAATTTCCAATGATAAGAGAATTTAAGAAATGATTCAGTATAAGGAGACATGTAATCTAAAAACTAATTTGTGGTGCCATGGCATGCGTCACTACTGCCTAATCAGAAACTCAGGGGAAAAATAAAAAAAGACAGAAAATTAGTTTTCTGGCAGAGTTACTTACCCGAATCCTCCTGTGTTAGCTGCAGCCGTACCCTCGCCGAACACTTTGCCTCCCGTCGAGCCCAGAGGGCTTGAAAATGCTGGGGCTGTACCGAATGCTGGCGCCCCTCCGAAACCAGGGGATCCCCCGAAAGTTGGAGGGCTGCCGAACACCGGAGCAGCACCAAAGCCACCTGAGCAAAACAGAGGCAAAAAAAAGGGGAGACAATAAAAAAATCATATTTTTTATGACAATTACAAAAAACTTAAACAAGTTTAAAGGAACAGTAAAGGGTTAAACAAATATATTTCATATTATAAGTAGTGTTCATTCACATGCATGTTCCTATACACAATAATACTTATAAAGTTAAACACTCTTAAAGGAAAACTACTAAAAGCTGCCAATAGACTGCCTGTAAGCGGGCAAATTATACCAGGTTACTTTTCATGCACTTTATAAAAGTGCAGGAAATCTAAAATATCACCAGTGTGTTGTATTTAAAAGGAGTGTAGTGGAAATACCACAATAAGAGCACACTGCTGCTGTTATGAAGGGACAGGATTTCAAAGTGAATTTAATTTTAGATTAATATAGGCAAACGGAAATCATTTTTTTTTCTAGATTGACTATTGAGGCCTGAAAATTATTTAGTGAGTTATCTTGACTTTTTGCGCATCACTCCAAAATCAGCAATTCAGAGATTGATTTTCTTGGTCTAAAGAACTTAATCTTGCTTGCTCATCGAACGAGTGGGGGAAATATTCTCCCTTACACTTGCGTCCGCCACTGTCTCCAATAGGTGTGCTAGAGATGTCATGCCCACCTGGACATTCACACACATATATGGTGGCACTATGACTAAAGAGAGACTTAGAGGCCCAAAATATCAACTTGACTTAACGCAATCACTGGTACCAAATTTACTTTAAATTTGGAACTTTAACTGTTCCATTATACCTCCGTGTCCCTAGATAAATATAAGTACTTTCTTCTTCCCCACTTACTAAATGCTGCCAAGGCCCTGATTCATCAACATTTTAAACAGGCAAAGTGGAAATTATTAGCCTCAATACTCCATCAGCCAACATTGTGATTAGTACCTGCCAATTTAGTGGACATAGGTCTCCTTTCTATAGCCTCCTGCTGGAACACAGGCTTCCTCGGAAGAGGCTGCCAGGGGTTAAACTGTTATTCCCCATGCTCTCAAATGCCTACAAGTATTTTAGGCATTTTATTGCTATGTACACTCTCATTGCCTACATGTTTCACTTTCTCCAGACTGCTATTCTCATTGTAAGTTATATTGTTACTTTGTTTTGCTTGCATCACCAATTGATGTCAGATTGTCACACTATCGCCCTGCATCCTCTCAAGTACCAATATCACTGATCCTTACATAATGTATCACTGTACTGCCAATTAATGTTTATGGGATGTAAACATTTAGCAAAAATGTAATTTAAAAAGTTTTTTTTTTTTTTTAAAGAAAATTTTAAATGCACTTTGAATTTCTGATCAGATCAGCTGATGAGTTGGAGATTAATTATGAAAACAAGGAAAAGCAGTGAGAGAAAAGTAATGAAAAAGGCTAACGCTATAAATGTATGTTTTTAAGCAATAACTTTCAAAATATCTCCAACACAATATACCACAAAAAAAACCCATTAAACATATCAATTATATCAATGTTATGTTAGGCACAGAAAAAACAGAGTTGGCAATAACGGAAACATATACAGAACTTCGATGCAAGTAAGCATTACTAACACAGCCATTTTTACAATTTCATCTCAGACAGTAAAAGTTAGTTCCTTGATGGAGATGGCTTTCCATCTCATTTCCACATGGACTTCTCTGATATCCAAAGGCTTTACTCACAAGGTAATTCATTAAATAAAGAACTGTGGGAATCCCAAATATTAGACAGACATAGCCAACTATTTTAGTGGATGATCTATTTCGAGCCTAAAAACGTACAATTCCACAGTGTATTTGCATTAATACACATTAATAATTCATGCATTAATAATTTGCATGAATAATCCTATTGGGTGCTGAGAGATTTTTTAACATTTGGCTGTAAACTACTGAGCATGTTCCTGTTTAAAAGTGGAGCAGTCACTTCCCAAAATTTTCCCAAAGTTGTTTTCCTGACATTACAGCTCCCTGTCACCTGCCCACACTAGATAGCGCTGTGAAATTCCCACACATGCCCAGTTAAACACTTGGGCATTCGTTATTGTCCGAAGAACGGATGTGAATTTCGTATATTCATTAATTCATCAGAAAGCCGAAGGAATGAATAGGTTTTCAGACGAACAAACACCATCGATGCTTGTTTGTTCAGTTTATTACAAGGAAGGAGGAGTAATATGTAAAAATAGAAGCAGCAGGGAGCTGTGCTCCCCACCACCTCCTAAGCCACCCCCCTCCCCCCCTCCCCCCATGTCCTCCCTCACTCAATATGACCGCCATATTAGCATAAGGGAGACTGAAATCTCCCGAATGCCCCTACTCGCTATGCCGCGAGTAGTGGCATGTCTACTACTCACGAGCGGCAGGTGGGGCCCTAAATGAAAATGGAGGGGGGGGGGGGGAAACCTATAGCACCCCCCCCACCCCAAACCATGAGCGGCGGGTGGGAGCCTTATAAGACAATGGGGGACCTCTCATTCTGTTAGGACGAAAATCGTAAGTTTCGCTGGTGTTCAGTCTAAATGACAGGACGTTCGGGAATAGTGAAAGGAGGCATCGCGAGATCACTGAATAAAGGTGAGAATTGTGGGAATATTTCTCTGACCACAGGAAATGGAGCACACGTTGCTCCTAAGCTGGTCATAGCTGGTCAGGTGTAGGAAATATACATAAAACAAAATAATCCCTACTTTGTCTTGTGTTTTAAAGAAAACTAGGGCAAACAGGAAGAAATGAAGAACAGATCATGAGAGAGGAAGAGAAGAGTGAGCGATTAGGGAAAGGTAAGTTCAGCATGACAGTACCGCTTAAAAAGTCCACTACAGGGGTGTCATATTGTGCCTCCTCGAAGTTTTTGGGTCATTATTTTTTTTTATTTTTTTTTGTGCATGAAAATAACATCAATTACCTTGCAATGACCCAACAGCACATACAAGTCCAAGGAACAACATAGTACAGTTGGTCAGCATTTATGAAGAGACTGCACATTTTAGAATACTTAGAGAGTAAGAAACTTGTTCGGCAAATCGGTGTAATGAAGAAAAAAAAAAAGTAAGGTAATTGTCAGAAGTGACATGTTAGACAGTGTGTATAATATACTACCATATGCAAGAAAAACTTAATAGGTTAGGCCGTGTCCATTGATCTGACATATAGTAAATGCTGTTTAACAAGATAACGGTACACGAGTACAAGAGACCTTAAGAACATGGCTCCCTAGCACTGCATTTCACTATTATAAATTCAGCAGCAGAGTAGGTAACATGGTCAGCGGTGACAACGGCCTGGGCTAAGAAGGGCAGAGAGGTGGTATTAGCCCTTGAGTAAAGTGGGCTTCGTGCCCTTTGTAGAGTTAGTGTCAGCCAATGCCCTGGTTTGGTGAAGCAGGATAATCTTGTAGTGCGGCAAGATCGGGGTGCGGCAGGGCACTGCCACAACCCCAGGCATGAGGGAAGACCTGTATCTTGAAGCCACGGCCACGAGTGCGAACAAAGTCCATGGCCTTCTTAGGTAAGGGAGTATGGAGGCTCCTTGTGGTCTGCCGCTGTGGGCAGCGATGGGTCCTTCATCACTGTGACCGATGTAATGGGGTAATGTCCCAAATTGCCTTCAGCCCAGGCAGGCTTTTAGTAAGAGGCACAGGTGTCTTAGATGATGCATCACCCAGATGTGGCTTCTGCAGCCCTTGCTGCTCTTCTCTTCTTTCCATTCACCTTCCTGGTGCAACGGTGATGCTAAAATTCGAGACTCTAGTTGTGCCCAGAAGCGCTTGAAGATCAAATCTAGTCGCTGTAGTATATGGTCAGCTGCACCTGGGTGAGCCGTTTCAGGTTGCTGTTTCTCTTGCACTTTTGTTGTTTGCACCACAGTCAGGAAAAGCACTAGGAGAGCAGCCGTCTCTCCTCTGCTTTATCACCTGTAGGCCGCAGGACCTTGAGTCAGGCAATCCGGTGCATAGAATTGCTTCACTGCAGTCAGAAAGTTGTTTGGATTGGGAATATGCTGCAAAAATAGGTGCTAGACGCAAAAACTCTGGTAGCACGCGTCTGATCTGCTTGGTGGTCAAGCTCCGTTCCCCCGTGCCTCCTCAAAGTTTTGCTGAACTATAACTTCTCTAATTATTTGATTTGGGGGAACAGTAGTCCAAAAATAAGTAGGGAAGATTATAGTTATCATCCATGTTATTAAATATATCGATCACGCATCTTTCAGTGCACAAAACAGTTTAATAAGTATCTATCATACAGCACAAGGGTTCCCTGAGAGTTGGAATGTTCGCTTGAAGCTGATCCATGCATTAAATGAACAGGATTTCTTTACTCTATTGGACGAATACAGCAGCGATCTGGCAATAGCAGAGATGTCAGAGCACACAGACAACGCTCCATTGCAATAGTATAGAGGAGAACATCAAAGGTTTGAATCCACGATCCATTATTTGTAGCACCCTAATGATTAACAAGTGTGAGCTTGAGCTCAATAAAGCCATACTACATCATCACTACTGATAATCTCAGGACATCATCACAAAACAAACATAAAAATAAATACTCCCCACCCAATAACAAAAAAATCTAAAAAATAAAATAAAAATCACAACAGTCAATTTTGTACTCAAGAGGATGATTACAGATGTCTATATTTATGGCAATTGCAAACCCTCTCTTCTTCTGCTCTCTGGTACCTAATTCCATCATATAAACGACCTCGCCAATTATACTTAAAAAGTGAATTTTGTGTCTGGAAAATGTGGCAGCAGCTTTAAAATTTGATTATAGTCACTAACACAACTTTTTAGCTTAATGAAGCAATTGTGGTGACTGTGCAAGTCTCAGTGCTTAAAGGGGCACTATAGTCCCCAATATAACTTTAGCTTAATGAAGCAGTTTTTGTTTATGCCTCTGAAGTTTCACTTTAATGATTTTTAGTTTAGTTAGTTTAACCCCTTAAGGACCAAACTTCTGGAATAAAAGGGAATCATGACATTTCACACACGTCATGTGTCCTTAAGGGGTTAAAGATAAGGACAAAGCAATTGTGTGCTTTCCTGAAGAATTTCTCTCATCTGTCCAAACCAGGAGCTTTTGTAGGCCAGGAGATGAATAAGTATCAAAGTTATTTATTTATTTTGTACAATAAGAATTTATGCTGTTCTGTTTTAATTGCATTGCATAAATAAAACTAATAACTTTTAAAACTAAAATGTTAATTACACAAGGAAATAACATGCAGTGTCATCTGGCGAGGCAGCATGACCGCGGCCTGCGTCTTTAGGTGAGGCAGCGTGACCGAGGCAGCGCAAACCCAGCCTGCACCATCTGTCGAGGCAGCGCAAACCCGACCTGCACCATCTGTCGAGGCAGCGCAAACCCGACCAGCACCATCTGGCGAGGCAGCGCAAACCCGACCGGCACCATCTGGCGAGGCAGCGCAAACCCGACCTGCACCATCTGGCGAGGCAGCGCAAACCCGACCGGCACCATCTGGCGAGGCAGTGCAAACCCGACCTGCACCATCTGGCGAGGCAGCGCAAACCCGACCTGCACCATCTGGCGAGGCAGCGCAAACCCGACCTGCACCATCTGGCGAGGCAGCGCAAACCCGACCTGCACCATCTGGCGAGGCAGCGCAAACCCGACCTGCACCATCTGGCGAGGCAGCGCAAACCCGACCTGCACCATCTGGCGAAGCAGCGCAAACCCGACCTGCACCATCTGGAGAGGCAGCGCAAACCCGACCTGCACCATCTGGCGAGGCAGCGCAAACCCGACCTGCACCATCTGGCGAGGCAGCGCAAACCCGACCTGCACCATCTGGCGAGGCAGCGCAAACCCGACCTGCACCACCTGGCGAGGCAGCGCAAACCCGACCTGCACCATCTGGCGAGGCAGCGCAAACCCGACCTGCACCATCTGGCGAGGCAGCGCAAACCCGACCTGCACCATCTGGCGAGGCAGCGCAAACCCGACCTGCACCATCTGGCGAGGCAGCGCAAACCCGACCTGCATCATCTGGCGAGGCAGCGCAAACCCGACCTGCACCATCTGGCGAGGCAGCGCAAACCCGACCTGCACCATCTGGCGAGGCAGCGCAAACCCGAGCTGCACCATCTGACGAGGCAGCGCAAACCCGAGCTGCACCATCTGGCGAGGCAGCGCAAACCCGAGCTGCACCATCTGGCGAGGCAGCGCAAACCCGAGTTGCACCATCTGGCGAGGCAGCGCAAACCCGAGTTGCACCATCTGGCGAGGCAGCGCAAACCCGAGCTGCACCATCTGGCGAGGCAGCGCAAACCCGAGCTGCACCATCTGGCGAGGCAGCGCAAATCCGACCTGCATCATTTGGCGAGGCAGCGCAAATCCAACCTGCATCATCTGGCGAGGTAGCGCGAACCCGACTTGCATCATCTAGAGAGGTAGCGCGTACCCAGCCTGCATCACCTGGCGAAGCAGAGGCAGTCCGATCCTAGCATGCATCACATGGCAAGGCAGTCCGATCCTAGCATGCATCACATGGCAAGGCAGCCCGATCCTGACATGCATCATCTGGAGAGGCAGCCCAATCCTGGCATGCATCACCTGGCGAAGCAGCCCGATCCTGGCTTGTATTATCTGGTGAGGTAGCGTGACCCTGGCCTGCATGATCTGGCCAGGCAGTATAACCATTGCCTCCATCACCTGGCCAGGCAGCTCCACCCTAGTCTGCATCATCAGGCAAGGCAGCGCAACAGCGGCCTGCGTGATCTGGTGAGGCAGTGTGACCTGGTCTCTACGATCAGCTGAGAAAGTTTGATCTGACCAACATACGATGAGACAGTAAGATGGTTACTGCCCTCAAGGCAGTCAATTTGTCACAGAGCTACTATACCTGTCTTGGTGGGACTTGTGAACCCAAAGCCCTGACTTGCCACGCTTCCGGCTGCACTGAATGTCCCAGAGGATTTTTGATCCCCGAAAGCTGAACTGCCAAAGCCAAATGCCTTGGCCCCGCTGTTCCCAAACAGACTGTTGCCGTCTGTAACAAAGAAAAAAGTAAAGTGAGAAACAAGGAAACAAGAGCTGTGACTTATTAACAAGAAACACATTGTGAGCTAGTGTCACTAACTAAACAAATTGTTTATTTTCAACTGTTAGTGTTGAAAATGTGACGAAGGTCCCAGCTTCAAAAAAGTCTTTAGAGTGTCAGTAGTCCAGGAGTGTTGAATTGGTAGCCCAATTTACTTGTCTGTCATGACTATTCAACTTGTCCTGACAAAAAATAATTTCAATTACAAAGATTGGAGCCCCTGCTGAGAGCCATTGACAGGTTAATGTGGTAAACTTCAAATTTTCACAAAATAAATAATAGTTGATCTGGAAATACTCTCTAACTCTGCTAGTCACAACATGACTATTTTTGCTTCAGTTTTGTGAATTACTGCAAGTGTCTCAACCTCTGCCCCCACATAGGCTATAATTTTGTCATAGAGTGTATGTAGTGTGTGTGTGTGCATGCTGTGTGTCGTATGTGCTAGCTGTGTGCTGGCTTTATGTATTGTGTGTCTGTGGTGTGTGCTGGCTGCATGTAGTGTTTATGTTTGTGTGGTAAGCTGGCAGCTTGTAATGTGTGCTGAATATATATATGCAATGGGTGTGTGTTTGTGGTGTGTGCTGGCTGGCTGTATGTTACAGGTGTGCTGGCTGTATGTAATGTTCGTATGCTGTGAGCTGGCTGTATGTAATATGTGTGTGTTGTGTGTCCTGACTGCATGTAGCGTGTGTGTTGGCTGTATGTAATTTGTGTGTACGGAATGTATGTAATAGGTAGGAGTGTGTTTGTTGGCTGTATATAGTGTGTGACGCGTATTGGCTGCATGTAACATGTGTATGGCGTGTGCT
Organism: Pelobates fuscus; assembly: GCF_036172605.1. Taxonomy (NCBI): domain Eukaryota; kingdom Metazoa; phylum Chordata; class Amphibia; order Anura; family Pelobatidae; genus Pelobates; species Pelobates fuscus. The sequence continues at coordinate 84,598,776 of NC_086327.1, read as the reverse complement.
GGTTTTATGTAGTGTATATGTGGTGTGTGCTGGCTATATAGTATGTGTGGGAGATGTGTCCTGGCTGTATGTAATTGATATATGTGTGTTGGCTATATGAAATTGTGTATGTGTGGTGTGTGCATCTAATGTGTGTACTGGCTGGATGAAATATGTGTGCTGACTGTGTGTGTTTGTTGGCTATATGTAATGTGTTTGATGTATGCTGGCTGTATGTAGTGTGTGTGTGTGTGTGTGTGTGTGTGTGTGTGTGTGTGTGTGGTCAGTGCTGGCCTTATTTTTTAAAGTAGTGTGATTCAGATTTTATTCTCTACAATTTACAAGTTTTTGATGCATATACTAACATAAATGTATTTATTCTCTCAGAAATCCCATATATTAAGTAAAATTTGATTTCACTCAAAGTTTGCTTTCTCACTGACCCAGACACACTTTCTTTGATGCACACAAACTGTAACACACAATTACTGATCCACACACACACACACACACACACACACACACACACTGAACCATTTATACACAAACTACATATTATTTGACCAACATACTGCGCTGTCTCATTGCATATTCCTGCCTGGTCCATAACTCGGTCTGCAGCTTGTCCCCTTCACTTTTCTTTCATTCATGCATGACTGTTAGCCGCCGGGATGTGACATCATGTTGTATCTCATCGATCTTCAACTCTGCGCATAGCGAGGAGACTATGCTGCTACTCGCACGTCCCCATACCCGACGCCTACTGTGACATCTGCCAGCCTTAGGATATGGCAGCCCATGGATAAATTTCCCAGTGAGCCAGTCCTTCCCTGGCACCAATCCCTGGCCAGGCTGCATGCCCGTCAAGAGGGATAACTTAGTGGGGTAACCAACATGTTTTTGTGCCTTTGTAACCATTTGACAGTAAATGTGGGTTCCCATATCTAAGAAGCAAGGCTTACAAAAGTAGTAGATAACCTGAGTAACCATCTGTATGGAGCCAGGATCAAGTAAGTTATGTTTGTGTTACTTTATTTTCTTTTTATAATTATAAGTCATAATAGCTAACATATAACACAAAATAGCTAACATGTTGACACATTTTCTTCTCCATTGATTATAAGCATGCAGGAAAAAGGAGAGGAAACATATGGGACATTCAACCCAGATTTGGAAAGCAGGGAGAACACAGTATTTGGTAGGCTATCTTTGAGCCCAGTTAAAACAAAACTTTCCCTACAGTGTTAAAAAAACATAAAAACAAAAGGCCACAAGAATGTTGCGCAGTAATTAAAGGGACACTATAGGCACCAAACAACTTTAGCTTAATGAATTAGTTATGGTGTATAGATCATGTCCCTGAAGTCTCACTGATCAATTATCTGCCATTTATGCGTCACTTTGTTTATGCAGCCATAGTCGCTGCATGTGACTTGCACTGCCTTCCTAAACACTTTCTGTAAAGAGACAACCTTTATTGCACATATTGTTTAATGTAGAGTTTCAGAAAAACAGAGCTGGAGATAAAAAACATCTAACATCTGACTGAAAATTAAACCATTTTGTTTTCATGCAGGCTGCGTCAGTCACAGCTGGGGTGTGGCTAGGGCTGCATAAACAGAAACAAAAGTGACTTAACTCCTAAATGGCATAGAATTGAGCAGTGGCATGGTCTACACAAAGACTTCTTCATTAAGGTAAAGAGGTTTTGACGTTATAGTAGTAAATAGGGGAACCAGCATCGGTTACACCTACAGTATCCCTTTATTAAATCATTGTGTATTCTGTCATTTTAAAAATTGCATGTTATTTGTTGATTTCCCAAGGCTCTGTTCTTGGTCCTCTTTTATTCTCTATTTACACTGCATCTCTCCTGTAACCTTATTAACTCTTTTGGATTTCAATACCATCTATATGCTATTCAGATGTACCTCGCCATCCCTGACCTCTCTCCTGCCCTCCTTGAATACATAACAGCCTCACCTCTTCAATCTCTAACTGGATGTTTCCCTGTTTTTTTTAAACTTATTGTTTCTAAAACTAAACTTACTTTTTCCCCCCTCCAAATGTTGACTTCCATCTATCTCCATGCACTTTAATGGGTCACCTCACTATTAATCAGCCTTCCAAATACTTGCGTTGCCCCATATTGGCTTGTAATAATTGCTGCTGCCAGGCTCATCTTCCTGGCTGACCACTACTCCTACACCTCAGTCCTTTGCCAATCATGACATTGGCTTCAGGTATGCTTCAGGATCCGATTAAACTGTGAATACTATCCAACAAAGCCATCACTAACTCCACCCTCACTAGATTTCCTCTTCACTCAACAAATACACCCCTCCTTGTTATATTCAACCTGCTAACAACCTTCTCCTCTCATCTGCTTGCTCCCACACAAAGAACGTTCATCATTTTCAAGGGATGCCCCATTCCTATTGAATTCCTTAGCCAGTGTCTTTAGACTCTCCCATAACTTCCAGTCCTTTACGCAGTCAAACACCTTTTAAGTATAGCCTACTATCATCCTGGGTAACACTTCTCTCATTACAATTGCTCTTCACATTTACCTCATCACCATAGCTCAGCTCACACGCTCTCCTTCCACCCATTATGTTTAATAGCGTATTTTGACACAGGCATTTTATTCAGCAGTCTCTCCTCCACTCTGACATGCCGTTACTCCTATTGTGTTTCTTTACCCCTTCCTCATAGATTGTTAGCTCATTTAGCAGGGCCTTTGTCACCTCTTATCTCTTAACATTCTGTATGTTATATGTATGTCAACATGTTGTCAAACATCCCCATTCTACAATTGTGAAGAGCTTCAGAATATGCTGCCGCCATACAAATGCAAATAAGAACAAAAATGTATTTGAGTTGTTATGTTTGATCCTGTGCCTAATTAGCTTCCATTTAAATGTATGGATTTAATCTTACAGTTGGCATTGAAATCAGGAAAGACCTGGTGGATGCATTAAATATCCTCTCTAAACTATCCAATCCTACTACAAGGAGGTCAAATATACTGATAATATAAAACACATAAAACAAAATACTATTCAGAATGAAAAATAGTCTTTCATGCTCGACTGATGAATACAAATTTAAAAAAAATATTTCATTGGTGACAATATGCCATGCCGGGCATGTTGGAAATAGGGCTCTAAAACAGACGATCTATTAAAAAAAATGGAAGGTGAGAGCACCATGCAGATCTGAAAACCTCAGCCTCTCTGTAAGCTCATGTAAACACCTACAATGCAGGGCACCTCTTACCAATAAATATATAGAGAGGGATACTGAATTATGCTACAGTTAGCAAGGAAGCTCTTGTACAAAACAAAGCACTGCAAACACACTGTCTTAGAAAAGAAATAGAAAGGTAACAAATCATTTTGTGAATTATATGTTGGTTTGTAAAAGTGTTTCATACATGCTGATACCTAAACACAAGTCTTAGGTGCATGACTGACTATACTCCCAGACTGAGATGTAAAGAATTGCTGCAAATATGCCCACAGCACTAGGAAAGAATTATATAAACACATTTTTGTAAATGCAGGATGTTTCAGACTTTCATGCTGCCTGAAACTGAAATGTTCAAGGAAGCACTTAATTCAAACTAAACCAACACTAGACAGCTTTTCTCTCTCACTTGATTGCCCACACTGAACATCTATAAAGTGATAGAAAGACTTAACTAGGTTAAAGAGAGACTGTCATTGAAGAACTAGTAAGAGACTTGCTCCACACACTGTATATTGTGTATAGATGAGATTTTTGATTTTTTTATGAAGTCATGAAAGAAAATGCTCACACATTTGATTGCATTATATCACACATATCACTGCTTCACACAATTACATTTTCTAAGCCAAGATGTATTTTAAAGCAATAGGTGATGTAGTGTTATGTGAAGATGGATAAAAAAAAGGACTTACTAGGACTGCTGGGGAATCTGAATCTGGCTGTGGATGTGGGTGTGGATGAGCCAAAGGGGTTCTTGTTTGCGGCATCCTGACTTGGTTTACCTCCCAGTCCACTGAAGAAACCGCCACCACTCCCAGTGCCGGTGCTGGCGCCAAACAAACCTCCACTAGAGGAAGGTGACTGAGAATACAAATGGCAGAATGTTAAATGACGAAAAACATGGCTGACATCACATATTCACTCTCTGCCACTGTGTACAAAAGATCTTTATGTGGCTTGACAATTGTCCTCAATAAAAATGTGAGCAGGGGGTCACTTTGAAGGAAATATCAGGAATAAATGTAATTTCTCGAATATACATACACACATTTATAGCACTCATAGTTCTCATATTTTCTATTACTGCTAACAAACATTAGATGATATTATTATAATAGTAAAAACAAAAGGGAAGCGGAGTGCACTGTTCCTAAATCTATATTAAGTATTGTTATTGTAATAATAATATTCCTCCTACGAACTTGCGTCACTACAGACGCCAGGGATTCCCTGCTGTTCCGAATAGCCGGAGGCGAAAGCCGATCTCTGTCGGGAGGCAGGACCTCTCCAGCCTGGAGTTAGCTGTAATATTCCAGCATTGATAAAGTCTACGGGCGAAACGTGTTTGGTTGTTATACCCGAGAGCTTCCCACTTGAGCAATTCTCAAAGAAGCGGTTGTGAAGCATTTCTCCAGACTACATAACAGGACCCCAAAGGTACAGGACAAGACAGTGATCCTGACTTGAGCTAGTCTACCTGAAGGCTCCAAAAATTAAAGGGACAATTCCCAGTGTTCTGAGACACTACAACGACTCATGTGGTTATAAGGCTTTAAAAATCACCTTTTGGATCCACAGCAGTACTGCCATTCTTGCTAATAAGAGTTAATGGATTTTTAACTAATTCAGTAAAGATATTTGTCAAAGTGGCTGCTTACACTATTGATGCTGCCATATTATACTTATACTGCTAGTATTTTGTTTTTATATATGCATACTTTTATTGAATTATTTTAGTATAGATTTTTGTGCAATAAAATGACAATAAATTGTTGATTTTTTTATATTGAAAATGTTGGTATTTATCCTCCTAAATTCTTTATATTGGCGCAATACACATTAAACACGAAGGTGAGACATACTATCCTCCCGAACCATTGTAATTATATAACCCGCAATTAATATTAAAGTGTAATACACTATTTACTTAAACGCCTCCAATTAATTATTCATTTCCCTTTCCCATTTTTTCCCTACCGTCTCCTATTGAGCAACCTCTAAATGCTTATATTTTTCTGTATTCTTTAGTAGGTTTAAGGTTAACCTAACGAGGATAGCTGCCTTTTAGGATTGATATTTTATTTTTTTCTTCCCCCTTCCCTAATCTGCGCTCACACCCAAATTTTATTAGTTAATATTTGTACACATAATGCAAACCTAAAACTTCCAAATCTCTGCAACAGAATAGAGAGAGTGAGATTTGTTGGGAGAGCCCTGGCTCATAATGATTTGACTGGACTAACAGCCCTGGTGGTTGTGGTGCTTTTAATGCCCCTTTATATTTGAAATTACCATCTGCAAAAGACCAAGTGATTTACACTTTTTGCTGACAGTAGGTACACCTTGAAGTGAACGGCGTAAGCATTAATGCATGGAGCAAGAGTTAAGGCTTTTATCTGTAACAAGCAACGTACCCCAATGATGATCAGACCACGCTTTTAAAAATAAAAAGTGCTGCACTCCAACTCCCACTACTCCTAGTCGGCAGCAATAGCCATAATACACATCAGCCCCAATACGAACAATAAAAAAAAAAACTAAGAAAAGAGGAAGGGAGTTACTTGAACACTATCCTAAATCCCTAGTGTTCAGGTTTTTAGTATCACTCCAATGGCCAGTAGGTGGAAGCTGAGGATAAGACCTGCGCTCCAACTCCCACTACACCTGCCGTCCAGGAGTAGAGTGAGTTAGAGGGCAGGACTTATCTTTGTATATTTGCATTTGCTTTTGTATCACATAGCCAAGTTACAGTGCTACTACACACAGCATGTGTTCCCTATTAAGGGTTACTAAGTAAGTAGGGGGTTAAGAAAAATACCCCTTTCTGTCTCAGAGATTTCTTTGCCTGAAGCTGAAGCATGCAAGGGGAACCCTAAGAGGTTTGCCTTGACGTGGCAGGTGGGCTTACACCTAATGGCCATTCGAGTGATACTATAAACCTCCAGTTATTAAAATATGCACAGGGATTTGGGATAGTGCGCAGGTCACATGCTTCTAAATATACTTAAGTTTTCTGGGTCAAGTTAATTAGGTATTTGTACAGAAATATGATGCACTTCCATACCTGACCAAACACACTTGTGCTTTGATTTTGATTCTGGCCAAACAATGATCCGGCCGGGTTTGTGGTGAAACCTGAAGAAAAGAGAAGATCATCATTAATCTGATTTGCACTAACAGTTTTAAAGCCACATGTATTATCTGTCCGGTGTTTTTTTTTATTATAATTGAATAAAATATCTGTATCACCTTAAAATAATATAATTTCCCTTGGCAACAATGGAGATTGCACCATGAGGTGAATCTAACAACTACTAGATAAGTAAAATTATGGCAACTATTCAGGTGAACTAAAGAAACCGCAGGCTGTGACTGGCTGATATACAAACAAATTATCCCAAGGCCTAATCTACAAATACATTATATGGTGAAATAGGTTTGACGAGAATAGGCACTATCTGAAAAAAGGGTAATATACCATTAAAATGCCAGGAGTGGAGAAAGTGGGAAAAACATATTACAAACAAAATAAATATAGAATAATGCAATACAAAATACAATAAATATAATTTGAAAAAAACAAAATAAAAGCCAAATATTAGATGTAGAATTTTTATATTTATATATATATATATATATATATATATATATATAAATAAACACCAGTATCAGAATTTATAAAAAATCAACGATGGACTACACAGTGACACCAGCAGATCAGGAAGATGTCAGATATAAAATGCACACAAAAAAATAAATTAAAAAAAAAGTAAATACTCGGCAGTCTGTGGGATAATTTCTATAAAATACTCGGCAGTCTGTGGGATAATTTCTATAAAATACTCGGCAGTCTGTGGATAAAGTCTATAAAATACCCGTCAGTCTGTGGGATAAAGTCTATAAAATACTCGGCAGTCTGTGGGATAAAGTCTATAAAATACTCGGCAGTCTGTGGATAAAGTCTATAAAATACTCGGCAGTCTGTGGATAAAGTCTATAAAATACCCGGCAGTCTGTGGATAAAGTCTATAAAATACCCGTCAGTCTGTGGGATAAAGTCTATAAAATACTCGGCAGTCTGTGGATAAAGTCTATAAAATACTCGGCAGTCTGTGGATAAAGTCTATAAAATACTCGGCAGTCTGTGGATAAAGTCTATAAAATACTCGGCAGTCTGTGGATAAAGTCTATAAAATACTCGGCAGTCTGTGGATAAAGTCTATAAAATACTCGGCAGTCTGTGGATAAAGTCTATAAAATACTCGGCAGTCTGTGGATAAAGTCTATAAAATACTCGGCAGTCTGTGGATAAAGTCTATAAAATACTCGGCAGTCTGTGGATAAAGTCTATAAAATACTCGGCAGTCTGTGGATAAAGTCTATAAAATACTCGGCAGTCTGTGGATAAAGTCTATAAAATACTCGGCAGTCTGTGGATAAAGTCTATAAAATACTCGGCAGTCTGTGGATAAAGTCTATAAAATACTCGGCAGTCTGTGGATAAAGTCTATAAAATACTCGGCAGTCTGTGGATAAAGTCTATAAAATACTCGGCAGTCTGTGGATAAAGTCTATAAAATACTCGGCAGTCTGTGGATAAAGTCTATAAAATACCCGTCAGTCTGTGGGATAAAGTCTATAAAATACTCGGCAGTCTGTGGATAAAGTCTATAAAATACTCGGCAGTCTGTGGATAAAGGCTATAAAATACTCGGCAGTCTGTGGATAAAGGCTATAAAATACTCGGCAGTCTGTGGGATAAAGTCTATAAAATACTCGGCAGTCTGTGGATAAAGTCTATAAAATACTCGGCAGTCTGTGAATAAAGTCTATAAAATACTCGGCAGTCTGTGGATAAAGTCTATAAAATACTCGGCAGTCTGTGGATAAAGTCTATAAAATACTCGGCAGTCTGTGGATAAAGTCTATAAAATACTCGGCAGTCTGTGGATAAAGTCTATAAAATACTCGGCAGTCTGTGGATAAAGTCTATAAAATACTCGGCAGTCTGTGGATAAAGTCTATAAAATACTCGGCAGTCTGTGGATAAAGTCTATAAAATACTCGGCAGTCTGTGGATAAAGTCTATAAAATACTCGGCAGTCTGTGGGATAAAGTCTATAAAATACTCGGCAGTCTGTGGATAAAGTCTATAAAATACTCGGCAGTCTGTGGGATAAAGTCTATAAAATACTCGGCAGTCTGTGGATAAAGTCTATAAAATACTCGGCAGTCTGTGGATAAAGTCTATAAAATACTCGGCAGTCTGTGGATAAAGTCTATAAAATACTCGGCAGTCTGTGGATAAAGTCTATAAAATACTCGGCAGTCTGTGGATAAAGTCTATAAAATACTCGGCAGTCTGTGGATAAAGTCTATAAAATACTCGGCAGTCTGTGGGATAAAGTCTATAAAATACTCGGCAGTCTGTGGGATAAAGTCTATAAAATACTCGGCAGTCTGTGGGATAAAGTCTATAAAATACTCGGCAGTCTGTGGATAAAGTCTATAAAATACTCGGCAGTCTTTGGATAAAGTCTATAAAATACTCGGCAGTCTGTGGATAAAGTCTATAAAATACTCGGCAGTCTGTGGATAAAGTCTATAAAATACTCGGCAGTCTGTGGATAAAGTCTATAAAATACTCGGCAGTCTGTGGATAAAGTCTATAAAATACTCGGCAGTCTGTGGATAAAGTCTATAAAATACTCGGCAGTCTGTGGATAAAGTCTATAAAATACTCGGCAGTCTGTGGATAAAGTCTATAAAATACTCGGCAGTCTGTGGATAAAGTCTATAAAATACTCGGCAGTCTGTGGGATAAAGTCTATAAAATACTCGGCAGTCTGTGGGATAAAGTCTATAAAATACTCGGCAGTCTGTGGGATAAAGTCTATAAAATACTCGGCAGTCTGTGGATAAAGTCTATAAAATACTCGGCAGTCTGTGGATAAAGTCTATAAAATACTCGGCAGTCTGTGGATAAAGTCTATAAAATACTCGGCAGTCTGTGGGATAAAGTCTATAAAATACTCGGCAGTCTGTGAATAAAGTCTATAAAATACTCGGCAGTCTTTGGATAAAGTCTATAAAATACTCTGCAGTCTGTGGATAAAGTCTATAAAATACTCGGCAGTCTGTGGGATAAAGTCTATAAAATACTCGGCAGTCTGTGGATAAAGTCTATAAAATACTCGGCAGTCTGTGGATAAAGTCTATAAAATACTCGGCAGTCTGTGGATAAAGTCTATAAAATACTCGGCAGTCTGTGGATAAAGTCTATAAAATACTCGGCAGTCTGTGGATAAAGTCTATAAAATACTCGGCAGTCTGTGGATAAAGTCTATAAAATACTCGGCAGTCTGTGGATAAAGTCTATAAAATACTCGGCAGTCTGTGGGATAAAGTCTATAAAATACTCGGCAGTCTGTGAATAAAGTCTATAAAATACTCGGCAGTCTTTGGATAAAGTCTATAAAATACTCGGCAGTCTGTGGATAAAGTCTATAAAATACTCGGCAGTCTGTGGATAAAGTCTATAAAATACTCGGCAGTCTGTGGATAAAGTCTATAAAATACTCGGCAGTCTGTGGATAAAGTCTATAAAATACTCGGCAGTCTGTGGATAAAGTCTATAAAATACTCGGCAGTCTGTGGATAAAGTCTATAAAATACTCGGCAGTCTGTGGATAAAGTCTATAAAATACTCGGCAGTCTGTGGGATAAAGTCTATAAAATACTCGGCAGTCTGTGGGATAAAGTCTATAAAATACTCGGCAGTCTGTGGGATAAAGTCTATAAAATACTCGGCAGTCTGTGGATAAAGTCTATAAAATACTCGGCAGTCTGTGGATAAAGTCTATAAAATACTCGGCAGTCTGTGGATAAAGTCTATAAAATACTCGGCAGTCTGTGGGATAAAGTCTATAAAATACTCGGCAGTCTTTGAATAAAGTCTATAAAATACTCGGCAGTCTTTGGATAAAGTCTATAAAATACTCTGCAGTCTGTGGATAAAGTCTATAAAATACTCGGCAGTCTGTGGGATAAAGTCTATAAAATACTCGGCAGTCTGTGGATAAAGTCTATAAAATACTCGGCAGTCTGTGGATAAAGTCTTGCTAAAATGTTATTTGTGAAAAGAGCAAGCGTGTAAATGTTAAAATGCTAAATGGTTATTTCCACACATTGAACATTTTTGTTTTGTTTTTTTATTATATTTATTGTATTTTATTATTCTATATTTCTTTATGTATTTTCCACTTTCTCCACTCCTGGCATTTTAAGGGTATATTACCCTTATTTCAGGTAGTGTCTTTTTTGAGCTTTGAACGGGGGCTTATTTGGCCAGTTGAGATTGGTGGAGTCTGGGATTTGTATTTGTTTCTATTTGATTGCTTCTTATCCTGTATTTGCCCTTTTTCCGGCTCATATTTTGGCTAGCTAGCTACTCCATTAATCTGATATATTTATTGCCCAGAATAGGGTTTGCCTGAACAGGGGTGATGCCCTGTCAGAAGTAATTCAACTGTCAATAGCAGCAAAAGTGCAGAACTGCTATATGTGGCAGAGGGTTCGGATGTAGGTGCTCAAATCCGCTGGCTAGTTTCCAAATTATTGTTAAAGGAACCCTCTAACATTAGGAATACACACATGTATTATTAACATTAGAGAAATGAAGGGGAAGTTATTTTTCTCCCCCTCCTCCAGAAATATTTAAATAAAGCTTACTTACATTATATCCATCAGCGCCAACTCCTCTACTGTCTGAGATTATCACTACCGATGATCTCAGCCAATCCAATGCTTCCCCATAGGAAAGGACCGGGGCCTAGTGTGCATGTGCAGCAATTAACGCCCTGACAAATCAGCAACTCCTCATAGAGATGCAATGACTCATACCATCTCTATGGGGAGGGTTTAGCGTCTCTATGCAGAGTGTGGAGATGTCGAATGTCGCAAAGATTGCAGGAATGCAACCGGGAGCCCCTCTAGTGGCTGCTCAAGTGCCAGCCACTTGAAGTGGCATTAGGCAGCAATGTATGTATCTTTGCCCCAAAAAGACTACATTAAAGTTAGGGATAGCCCGACTACCGGATTGGCCGATAGGATCACCCAATATTCCAGATTTTGGCAAATATCAGTAATGGCCACTATTGATACAAATATTGCCGATAATGTGAGAGGTGGCAGTGGCCCAGGGGAGGGGAACCCTGAGGGACAGGGAGGGGAGGGGAACCCTGAGGGACAGGGAGGGGAGGGGAACCCCGAGGGACAGGGAGGGGAGGGGAACCCCGAGGGACAGGGAGGGGAGGGGAACCCCGAGGGACAGGGAGGGGAGGGGAACCCCGAGGGACAGGGAGGGGAGGGGAACCCCGAGGGACAGGGAGGGGAACCCCGAGGGACAGGGAGGGGAACCCCGAGGGACAGGGAGGGGAACCCCGAGGGACAGGGAGGGGAGGGGAACCCCGAGGGACAGGGAGGGGAGGGGAACCCCGAGGGACAGGGAGGGGAGGGGAACCCCGAGGGACAGGGAGGGGAGGGGAACCCCGAGGGACAGGGAGGGGAACCCCGAGGGACAGGGAGGGGAACCCCGAGGGACAGGGAGGGGAGGGGAACCCCGAGGGACAGGGAGGGGAGGGGAACCCCGAGGGACAGGGAGGGGAACCCCGAGGGACAGGGAGGGGAACCCCGAGGGACAGGGAGGGGAGGGGAACCCCGAGGGACAGGGAGGGGAACCCCGAGGGACAGGGAGGGGAGGGGAACCCCGAGGGACAGGGAGGGGAGGGGAACCCCGAGGGACAGGGAGGGGAGGGGAACCCCGAGGGACAGGGAGGGGAACCCCGAGGGACAGGGAGGGGAACTCCGAGGGACAGGGAGGGGAACCCCGAGGGACAGGGAGGGGAACTCCGAGGGACAGGGAGGGGAACCCCGAGGGACAGGGAGGGGAGGGGAACCCCGAGGGACAGGGAGGGGAGGGGAACCCCGAGGGACAGGGAGGGGAGGGGAACCCCGAGGGACAGGGAGGGGAGGGGAACCCCGAGGGACAGGGAGGGGAGGGGAACCCCGAGGGACAGGGAGGGGAGGGGAACCCCGAGGGACAGGGAGGGGAGGGGAACCCCGAGGGACAGGGAGGGGAGGGGAACCCCGAGGGACAGGGAGGGGAGGGGAACCCCGAGGGACAGGGAGGGGAGGGGAACCCCGAGGGACAGGGAGGGGAGGGGAACCCCGAGGGACAGGGAGGGGAGGGGAACCCCGAGGGACAGGGAGGGGAGGGGAACCCCGAGGGACAGGGAGGGGAGGGGAACCCCGAGGGACAGGGAGGGGAGGGGAACCCCGAGGGACAGGGAGGGGAGGGGAACCCCGAGGGACAGGGAGGGGAGGGGAACCCCGAGGGACAGGGAGGGGAGGGGAACCCCGAGGGACAGGGAGGGGAGGGGAACCCCGAGGGACAGGGAGGGGAGGGGAACCCCGAGGGACAGGGAGGGGAGGGGAACCCCGAGGGACAGGGAGGGGAGGGGAACCCCGAGGGACAGGGAGGGGAGGGGAACCCTGAGGGACAGGGAGGGGAGGGGAACCCTAAGGGACAGGGGAACCCTAAGGGACAGGGGAACCCTAAGGGACAGGGGAACCCTAAGGGACAGGGGAACCCTAAGGGACAGGGGAACCCTAAGGGACAGGGGAACCCTAAGGGACAGGGAAGGGAGGGGAGCACTAAGGGACAGGGAGGGGAGGGGAACACTAAGGGACAGGGAGGGGAACCCTAAATATTCTTGAAAACATAAAAAAAATCTGACTGGTGTATATTTTGTGCATTTACCACTTAAAGGACCACTATAGTGCCAGGAAAACAAACTTGTTTTCCTGGCACTATAGTGCCCTGAGGGTGCCCCCACCCTCAGGGTCCCACTCCCGTGGTGCTGAAGGGGGAGGAAGGGGTTAATCCCTTACCTCTTTTCCAGCGCCGGGCTCCCTCGGCGCTGGGACTCTCCTCCCTCTTCTTCCGTCATCGGCTGAATGCGCATGCGCGGCAAGAGCCACGCGCGCAGCCAGTCTCATAGGAAAGCATTCTCAATGCTTTCCTATGGACGCTGGCGTCTTCTCACTGTGAAAATCACAGTGAGAAGCGCGGAAGCGCCTCTAGCGGCTGTCAATGAGACAGCCACTAGAGGCTGGATTAACCCATAGGTAAACATAGCCGTTTCTCTGAAACGGCTATGTTTACAGCAAAAAGGGTTAAACCTAGATGGACCTGGCACCCAGACCACTTCATTAAGCTGAAGTGGTCTGGGTGCCTATAGTGGTCCTTTAATAAAAATGAGTTTGCAAAAATAAATAATTATAAACATGTTCAGTTAACAGTAGATTTGTGTAGAAGTTGTTTCTTTTTTCAAAATAGTAAATGTACAGAATATCGGTAAGTTATCGGCTGTCTGAAAGTTCACAGATTATAGGTGTCGGCTCTAAAATATCAATATCGGTCAATCACTAATTAAGTTGTAGTGGTTCTGGTGTTTAGTGTCCCCTTTAAGAATATAAAAATACGTGAACTTTGTGTTAATATCTATTGCAATACAGAGACATGAAGCGGTAGGGTTATTCCTGGGTGAATAAAAGGCCTGGCATGTCAGTAAGCAAAAACCATGATGCGAATTGGAAAAAGGATGAGCAAAACAGGAATCCTTACTGCGCCATGTCTCTTTTTAATGCAGGGTTGGTCAACGTGTAGTTTTATATTTTGTAAAATTTCTACTCCTTTCATGGTTTTCCAGCCATTAGACTAGCAGCAGAGCATTATGTCAGCTTTAATAATTCTTCAAACCCTGCTGTTTTAATAGATATGTTTTGAGTAAATGACGTATGTCCTGAATACTTTGATGAAAATGTATTCCTACAAATTGGTTTAAAACAATAATGAATCATATTAAAGATCTGTCAGTGTGCTCCATTTCCAAACACTTAGTGACGGGTAAACAAAATACAAATAAAAAGGATAAGCCACAGATCTGCACTGTGCAAAAGAGAAATGGCATTGAAATGCCTCTGCCCAAAGTGCTCAAGTTCAGCTGAATTTTTTCTTTATTTCCATCAAAAGGAAACAGATTTAAAATTCAGCATAACATACACACAGTTTTAAAAACTGCTTTAAGGGGATTTTAGAGGCAATTCTTTAGTAGAGGTGGCAGTGCTTCCATGTGGCTTCGTTACCATCAGCAGCATCAAAGTCCCTTTTCTGAGTGGCAGATCAACTAGAAGAATCTAATTTACAGAGAGTAATATCTTCAGTATATAACAGTTAAAGAAATACTATAAGCACAAAACAAATTTTAGCTTGATGGAGTCGTTTTGGTGTATAGATCACTTCCCTGCAGCCTCACTACTCAATTCTCTGCCATTTAGGAGTTAAATCACTATGTTTATGCAGTACGAGTCACACCTCCCTGCCTGTGATTCACACAGCCTTCGTAAACACATCCTGCAAGTTATAAAACATTATAAAGTAAGTAAATATCTGATTGAAATAATAATAAAAAAATCATGCAGGCTGTAGGAGTCAAAGACAGGGGTGGTGTGGCTAGAATAGAAACCAAAGAGATTTAACTCCTAAATGGAAGAGGATTGAGCAGTGAGGCTGCAGGTTCATTAAGTTGTTTTGATGCCTATAGGATCCTGTTTTGGAAAACATTTTATGTTTTTAAGGAAGTGCTTCTATTAGAACTTATGACCATCAGCAGCATCAATTAACTTTTTCTGCTTGAGAGTTCAAGTGAGGGAAACTAAAGGAGAAATAAAATAGTCCTTACCGGATGACTGACCAAATGAGGTGGTTGTCGTTGAGGAACTTGCATTACCAAACACTGGCGCAACCTGCCCAAAGCCAGAGCTCTGCCCAAAAGCAGGAGTGGTACTCTGCCCAAACAGTCCCGTTCCTCCAGCAGTGGGAGTACTGGCACTAGCTGACTGCTGACCAAAAGTGGTGGCGCTGTTAGAGCTCACGGAACTTCCAAAAAGGGCACCAGTACTTGATGCAGCTACAGTTGATGTTGGAGGCTGACCAAAAGCAGGCTGTGTGCCAAAACTTGATGGGGCAAAAGAGAAGTTACTAGCAGAGTTTGAAGCTGGTGTTTTCCAATAAGCTGGTGCCTGGCCAAAAGAAGGCTGTCCAAAGCCGGCTCCTGTTGAACCTGCTAGTCCAAAGGCATTTGTTCCAAAACCCGTGGTAGTATTTGCTGCGGCGCTTGTTGCATTTCCACTTTGTTGTGCAAAGGGCGTGGGTGCCGAACTAGATGCAGGTGCTTGGCCAAAAGCTGGTAGTGCAGCTGGAGTGGACGATGCAACACTTTGTTGACCAAATGCAGAACTTGAGGCCGTAGACCCTACTGGTGGAGGTGCCGTAGGTGGATTGTTCGGTGCAACCGGAGGAGAAGATGTAACAGGAGCTGGTGTTTGGGTGGAGAGTACTCCAGACAATGTATTTACAGGTGCTGAAGGATTGAGTACTTCAGATGCAATGGATGATACTTGGCCAGAGCTCACTGTGGCAGGGAGAGAGGGGATAGGAGCTGCATCTTCCTTGGTCACGGCTGCTGACTGAGCAGTAGGAATGATAGAGGCAGCAACAGAAGCAAATGGAGTTGTACTGGCTCCTCCTACAAGATTTTGTTTTGGAGTTTGTTCTTTATCTCCCTCACTTGTGGGAAATGATGGGTTTTGCTGCTGAAGAGAAGGAGGAGCTGCAGGTTCACTGACAAGTTTATCAGATTTGAAAGGTTGCTTTACTTCCAGAGTGCTTGAACTGACATCTGCAGAAGAAGGGACTAAAAGACTTGACAATGCAAACGTGGAGGCTGCAGGTGTAGAAGACGATTCATTTTGGTTTGCAGGGCTGGAAGCTGCAGGAGACTGGGCTGAGGTGGCAGGGGCTAGGAGACTCTGAAATGACAGAGTTGCTGAAGCTGTTGTTCCAGATGAAGAATCTGCAGCAGCAACTGTGCTTGATGGACTAAGAAAAGAGAAGTTTGGCTTACTAGCACCAGAACTAAATAAACTGGCTGAAGATCCAGCACCTGCTAATGGCAAGCTACCAAAAAGAGTGCCTGGGGCACCACTAGTGCTGGAAGATACTTCTGCAGGCTTTGAAATTTGAAGTCCACCCCCAGAACCAAACACAGGGGTAGCACTAGGCAACTTAGCTGGCTGAGTGGAGGGTGTTGCTTTTGAATTATCTGGCTTGGAGCTTTCGTCAATTTGACCTACTCTTAAACCTGAGAAGCTCCCAAGTGTCTCTCCACCTGAAAAAGTCTGAAAAATACCATCCCCTTGTTTGGTTGCTGTGGCTTCCGACTTTCCCCCAGTAGTGGAAGAAGCAGCTAGACCAGCAGCAGAAGGTGCTGAAAGTTGGAAAGTGGGTGGTGTGGAAGCAGTATCTGTAATAGTTGACGGAGTTGCAGACTTAACAGATGAAAAGGAAAATGATCCAAGAGATCCAGAACCAAAAACAGGCTTGCTTCCAAATGTAAAAGGTGAGGACTGGTTAGGATCCCGGGATTGATCTAAAGAACCTGTAACAGAAAAAAAAACATAAGTGGTTTATCAACAACTGGATGTGCATCATTTCCTTATTATATAACAGTGAAGAGTTTTATATCCATCATAGTGATGCAAGAGCTAGACTCGAATAACAATCTTTAACCCCTTAAGGACACATGACATGTGTGACATGTCATGATTCCCTTTTATTCCAGAAGTTTGGTCCTTAAGGGGTTAAACGCTTATGTCAGATCTAGTAACCCTCCAGTCAGAATAACCACTAGAGCTTGCTCCAAACCCTATAACTAAAACCTCAGGTAAGTTGTAAATCACAGATTTAAAATACTTCCCCTGTGAGAGGCACCATGGCACTCCTGGCTCCATAACCGGTACAGCAGGCTGTAGTGATTAGGGTGCTTAGAGTGTTCCCTTTACTACAAACCTATATTCGTAAAGTTTTAGTGTTCTGCCACCAATTTAGATTTAGGACCCCCTAACTTAAAACCAGTAAGAAGAAGGGGAAAAAAAAAAAAAAAAAAAAAGATTTTAATTTACCTTTTTCCCCCAGCATATTTTTCACTTGTGCTCTGCCTCATAGAGAAGCATTGGGGACGACAAACATGGCCCAATCAAAATACTTCTCATAGGATCAGCGTTAGAGGACTTTATGACTGTTATAACAGCAGAAGCACCTTTAATGGCTGCCAGGAAGACAGCGAATTGAGGTGTGTTTAGCCCTGCAATGTAAACATTAACACATCTACAATACGGCAATGTTTTACATTGCAGGACTAAAACAACAGAATTACTGCACCCAGACCACTTCATTGAGATAAAGCGGCTTGGGTGCCTAAAGTGGTCCATTTAAACAGCAATATGTCAATTAGAGTAATAATTGTTAGATCAAAATAATCTGTTAAGTCAGAATATAATTCCCTAGCCTTTTTTTTTTTGCGTACCAGCCCTACCTAATTTTTTCAGTTACCTGCAGTGCTGCCTCCCAAGTTGGATGAAGAAGAGGATGCTGGGGTGACGCCACCAAAACTGAATCCCGAACTGTATAGCAAGGAAACAGGAAGGCAGGATAATAATAAGGAAAAGTGATTGAGCCACAGTATTATTATTGTTGCCATTGATGCAGTTGATTTTTAGAACATGCATTCTAAATAGACAGATAGTAAAATATTACCGTTTCAGAAAAATACTTTTAAATGATATGCTTTTTCAACACAAGAGGGTGATAATGTCATGCAGGAGTGCATAAGGAGTAATCAGAAAAAAAAGTCATTAAAATTGCATCAGGTACATGGGGCGTGAATGGAACAAAAGTTCCAATTGTTTGCTAGAATACGTCCAATAAAATAATCTGTTAAATCGAATGATCATCATCAGAAAACCAAAACTGTAGCTTGAATAAAATTAAAGGCAAAAGTAGTCAAACATAATAGATTGACAATAATAATAGATATACTGTCATGCTTTTACCTTGGACCTGCAAACGAAAATGGCTTGCTTGACTGTGAAGCTGTGGCAGACGTGGTACTGGCAGCTGGAGGGACAGGTGGAGTTTCAGATTTTGGAAAAGGTTGCCCTGTAAAGAAAAGTTTAAATGTAACACCCCAAAGTCACAGGAAATGTCTTACAGATGCATATGTTCAGTAGTCAGAATATATTACTTATGGACTCACTTAAAAGGAACACTCAAAGCACCAAAACCCCTAATATCTTAATGTACTGGTTTTGGTAAAAAAAAAAAAATGCTCTTCGTTTACTCGAAAAAGCAACGTTTACATATGTCCAATAACATGCCTTTTAGTGCCGGTCAGGCAGCCACTTAAACACAACACAATAGCTAACCTAGATTTAGCTATTGATTGTGTTAATTGTTTATTTTAACTTCCATGCTTTGCTGTGAAACGTTTGTAATATGATTATTAAAACTGCTTGAGACAACACTGACGGGCATGTAGGGGTACAGCATTTCTACATTAGACGCCAAAGTGCGCAAGCAGAAGCATCCTGGGCTGGCAAAGGTAACCACGTTTTTTTTTTTTTAAACTTACCTATACTGCGTTAACATTTAATGGAATGAGGAGCTGAAACTTCTCTAGACGTTTTAAAAGGTCTCGACATTTGGGATCAGGCACAGTACAAGGAAGCTGAAAGTTTATATTCTTTTAAATGATGCTCACTCTGAGAAGATTTGGATTGAAAGAGAGAAGCAACTACCAGTAATGTGATCTATGTCTCCAATGTATGAGAAGCATTTAATAAAACAAAAGTCATCAGAACTAATAACTTCACAGAAGGCTGAGCACAGCAGCTCTGAGGAGTCTGTCCTGAGCTGGATTACAAGAAAGTTTTATGGCGATATATCTATATATTGTTTTTATACCAGGGGAGAGGACCAAAAAAAGCAACATTCAAAAATAAGTAGACTACATTCAAAAATAAGTAGACTTACTTCTAATGTTAAGAGTGTTCCTTTAAAAACAATACAGTTCGGTGTTAGGTGTTTTATCAAGGTACACAAAGCCAAAAAATGCTAGTAGACAGACAATCTATACATTGTGCTAGTTTGCTAGCAAATGTATATTGCCCTAAAAATCTATTTACATATTTCCTCCTGCTTATCCCCCTTCAACTAAATATCGGCATAGATCTGAATAGCGGCAGCATATACATCTCTGCTGTGGACTCAGTGAAAAGTAAGACCAGGAGAAGTCTCCTACAGGCTCTCGGTCTCTACTCTAAATATTACACGGGTTTGTTAAATGCTTGGAAGTGTTGCACATTGCTAGTCTCTAGCACAGGTTTAACCGCTCTAATAGAAAAACTGCTAAATTGTGGGTTTCCTTGTCTCACCCACTCTAGCACTAAAGGTGTTAAAGTAAGGTGTCCTGTGGTCTAAAAGGAACCAGTGAATGGACATAAAGGCTTATGTTCCTATTCTGCTACAGAGATACAAACCAAACTCACCTGGAGGTTTGCTGGGTGCAGAACCCTGTCCTGGGAGAGCGATGCTGCCAGGTAACACAGGAGCAGATTGCATCTTTATAGCACCAGCAGGTGGTGCCTTAGAAAGAAGGAAGAATTATTGTTAGTCACGAAGTATGATTGATCAACACTTAACCCACGGATGAGCTGCAGGATTGCAGCAAGTCTGTGAGATCTCTAGTTTCAGGAAAGACTACAACACTTTCTCATTATTCTAAACCTCTGCTCCACTGAAGATGACCTTTCTGAGCTTCAACTTTAACTCATCTGGGGGAGTTTTGCCGTAAAAGGTCACACAGATAATGAATGTTTATCAGACTATCAACATATATCGATTCAGGTGATTGAATTTTGTTTTAATTCAAATTATCGACAAATGTGATGGAAACTAGGAACATGCATCTAAACCCTTTTTATCAGACTGACAATATCTTACGAATCCCCACTGCATCAAGGAAGATTAAGCTCTACGACCACTGGAGATCTGCATTTTGGTTTAAGGAGTTGTAGTTCAACAACTGTGTGTTTACCTTTTACTATTTAAGCCACCCGTGCTTAGATATCAGAAGCACGTAGATGAATATTGAAATGTTTAAAGGCTGACCTTTTTAAATACAGTGTAATAGGAGTATGATTCAACAATAACATTAAAAAAATATACACACATACAAAAATACTTTGGCCTATCACGGCTTCCGTACAATATGCATATGTGAAGAATTTGATTGCTTAAAGAAAAATTTACAAAATGTGACCGTTAATGAAGAAAATAATGCATTACCTGCTTAGCTGGTGCCGACCCCACTGAGACTAATACTTGCTGGATAACTTGAGCAGCAGAATGGGGTACCGACGGCCTAAGGTAGGAAGAAATACAAAGAAGCAATGTGAATTTGGTCTTACTATGTAAATGTGCACCACTACTGCAATACTTTTTCAAAATACAGCAGCATTACCCACTGTCGGCTGATTATACTCAGCTTGTTTTAACAAGAGATCAATATCACATCAGTACTAGCCCAGGCTCAGTCAGGCATGGGCCCTTGCTTGGAATCATGTACGTGACTGCAGTGCAAATAAGCCACAAAGCAGGTTAACGTGTACACAGGGGAGGGAAAAGATTAAAAACAATAACTGCTATTTGTTTGTTACTATTGGTAGATAATGTACAAATGAACAGAAAACATGTTTTTCTACTTTAAGAATTCAGCTTACATTTCAATGCTGCAATAACAGAGATATGAACTGCACGTTGTAAGCATTAATGCTCAGTCCTAATGCAGCTGCAGCATTCCTCTAGGCACAGTGGGATGGAATACTTGGTATTCCAGAAGTGTACAGATGTACACAAAACCCACCGCAGACACCAAGGGCCAGACATCATGTGTGATGGACAATCTGCCAGGACTCTCATAGTAGCAAGGGATCTGTCTAACTCTGGTTCTGATATGACACAGGTCACACCCCAGGAAAACCTTCTGGATTTACAGGAGAACTGTCACTTTTCTAGAAATTACACCATTCTATAAATCATGGAAAATAAAAATAACTTTTTCATGCGATGCTCTGTATTTTGAAATGTATATTAAAAATGTAGGCAAAATTAATATTATAAGCAACTGTACATGTTTTGCGTGTTCTAAGAGAATTTGAGGGAGCTATAAAATATGATGCGTCGTGGTGCATTGGATGGCTAGCAGTTGTGAGGGTTGGCGTAAGAAAAAGAAACATTAAAACATCAAAACATCTTTACATGCATTCAAATTTGAACAGTGAAATGGTTGGTCCTGCTTAGAACCGCAGGTCTGGAAGCAGGTTGGCACTTGTGGCTGCATCAGGTAGTGGCCCGCTGCATAAGCCACTGTCTCAGCCCGACTGGGGACGAACTGGAGCACTTTTGCGTGGTCCCAGGTGCAGGATTGTGCCGGTGTGGTACTTTTCTCCGCTAGGGGCATGGAGTCCACTTGGAGCCCCAAGGTAGGCAGCAGTTCTTTTGATCCCGTGCATGTCCCATATAATGGAGGCAAAGTCCCCATGGTGGAAAAGCAGTATTTGAGACCCTCTCCAGATGTATTTGACGTTGTGCTGGCGTAGGAGAGTTGTGAAGGGCTGGAGTGAGCGTCGCCATGCTGGTGTGGCCCCTGACAGGTCTGCATGTTCTCAAATGGGTAGGGGGAGTGGTTTCATGTGGCTTGTATCACCGCTGCTTTGTCCCTGTGGTTTTGAAAGCTTACCAGGAGATCCATCTGTGTCAATGTTGGGGCCTTGGACTGCTCTTGGTAACTGAAACATCCCCTCCATGGCAGCTTGCTTGGGAGGCAAGAGGGCCTGCAGGAGTCGCCATATGACGTGTGGTTTCTCTGCCTCCGGTATCTCTTCTCCGATACCTCGGATCTTGATGTTCAGGCTACGCCTCTGATCCTCCAGTGCCGCAAAGCGTTGATAATAGATAAGGTGCTGCTGCTTCAGATCTTGCCCTGCTTGCTGCAGGAGGTGTGTTTCTTTGTGTGTTTTGGCAGAAGTGAGCCTCCAGAGTGCCCAGACAGCCTGTCAGACCTTGAAGTTCCTTACGAAGTTGGGCCATGTTGGCCTGTACAGTGAGCTGGAGCCTTGCCAGTAGTTCCTTCATGACAGCAGTGGTCACCGGAGACGAGTCTGGCCGTGGGGGAGTCTGGAGAGGTCCCAACACGGCAGGCAAATGCTCCGCTTCCACCCCTGTTGTAAAGTCGTCTGAGACATCAGAGCATTCTTCACTGTAGGCGGCCATGTTTGGGCCCTGGGCGCTTGTCTCCAGAGGTCTCCGATATTCAGGCTTTGCTGCGGTTTTTCGGCCCATGTCATTGACAGCAGTCAGTGGGTCAGTTTGGTGCCAGTTTCGCCAGGTTGGGGCTGTGATTTCAGGGCCCGGAATCTTGTTTTGTGCCAAGCTCAGACTCAGGCTTGGCTCGGCCCCCAGCTTAACTTTTTTTTTTTCTTTACTTATTCCATTTATTAATATTTTTGTACCGATAAAATACAGAATTCTTACGTCACTTATTTTGGAAAAGAAAAGGAGGCATAATATTCACATTATGTTCTCTACCCAAGCCACCTACTGTTATTCTGTCCGCTCTTCATCCAAGAAGAAATTCAAGCCATGGAGCCATCAATGCTCACAGACTGACAGTCTGGTTGAATGGCGGCTCTCACATAAGATAGCCACAGGAAAGTATTAACTAGTTTAATGCAGGCTGGTATGCTTATAGTGCACTACATACACTTCATGATGCAATCAGCTGGTCTGATTTTTTTCAGAGGTTATCACTGCCATCTACTGGTAGGCACACATCAATACATGAGATTCTGAAACCCTTACCCTAATGTGGTGGAAATGGTTGGACCAGGACCATTGCCCTTCAGCTCTTTAACGTTTACCACTTTGGGTACTGTCTGCAGGGTGGATTCTGTCAAAGTGGCTGTGTACAAAACAAAGAGATAATCAGGAAGCTGTTTATAATATTAAAGTAAGGAATATTAAAAAAAAAAAAAAAAAAAAAAGTGCAACTGGAGTACCTGTCACTTGGTTGTCCAGCTGTCTCCTCAGGGCAGCTGCAGCCGCAGCTTGTTGAGCGATGATAATGGGATCTCCATGTTTGACAGTTTTGGTGGTCAGCATAGTGCTGTCAGCTCCCTGTGGGATCACTCTGATGGACTGAGCAGGAACAGCCGCTGAAAAGAAAAAAAAAAAAAAAGAAAGAAAAAGATCAACAATTATTAGAACTCTTGCTGGGGTTCCAAGGACAACAAATGTCAACAACACAGAAGCCTGGTATCAAAAGGTAGTATTGGACTTAACGGGACTTTTATGCCAAATATGTTTACAAAAATTTTTTTTAACTAGCATATTGCTCATACTTTGAAACTGTGCTTGCAAGGGAAACTAAGTAGCAAAACACATATGCACCTTTCATAGGTTATGGGGCAAAATGTCTATTTTATACATCATAGACACAGAGGTTTGCAACACTCCTATGATGGCAAAAGGTGGAGCTTTGCTTTTCCTTGACCAAACAAGATCTAGTAAGGCAAGCACATGCCACACAGCTAACTATTATTTGTACCAAACTAGCTATAAAGGGTATTTTTTTTTTTATTTAGACTAACATTTTTTTTTAAGCTTCATACTGGAGAATTAACAATTAGAGTGTTTCCTTTTAGAAACTAAAATCAATGCCACCGATATAGCCTAACTAGCACTGTCAAAAAAAGGAAACAAATTCTCACGTGTACTGGTGATAGGACCTGGGCCAAACGGTTTTCCAAATGGAGCGGTTGGTGGAGCAAAGCCTTGCTGGACTGATGTTGTACGGACGACAGCAGCATGTCGGGGAGTTCTGATAGGTGTACCTTCTGGGGGCGGAGTCTCATGCCTCCCAACCACCTGTGGAAGCAGCCCCCTCTCTTCGTTATCTCCAGTGTCCGACAGGGAAGATGTGGAGCTCACATCATCAAGATTTTCGAAAAAGCTTGGGGCCAGGAATGACGAACGGTTGAGGTTTGCTATAAAACAGGATGAAATTAAATTAATAAATGCACAAAACAGACAATACACTAGACTAAAGTATTGCACATGCAGTTATATAACATTAGTTATAACCACATTTTTGCAAATTAATTGTGAATGGTAAAGCGGATGATAAAAAATAGCCAAGCTGTGACCATAGTCAGGTTGGAGAATTTTTACCTCTATTTTGGTATTTGGAATTAATTCACAAAGCCTCTGTGTTTAGTCTTCTGAATGACTGGCTACAAAAGTACCTGCAATGATTACACCAAAACATGGTAAAGTGCACCACATATACTTGTGGGCAGGTGTGGTGGGCTAGGAGGGAATGTATCTTTTTTACTCCAATTAACGTCCAATTACTCTGTCCACTTTCAAGGCTAGCGTTCCTGCAGATTCCTGGAGTACCAAATAATCTACATTTTCAAGTTTCATAAAAGCAAAGAAGAACTCATTTAGGACAGTTCCCTAAAAAGGTCACCACCAAATGTAGTAGTAATAAAAAAAAAAAAAAAAAATCACCACACATACCTGGCGCAAGAGACCGGATACGAGGTACTGTTCTCATGGTAAGAAAATTTCGCAGCTGGTTGACCTTTACCTTTGACACTTTGGCTGCAAAAATATATAACAAAATAATAAAAGATCACAAAACGATATGATTTGGCTGTTAATAGTACAGCATTCCATTACTTCAGGTCTAAACCAAGCCGATAAATACTTTATATAGAAAGAAGAGATTAGGGAAGGGGAAAAATGAATTGCGCGCTTCCAAGTGGCGTGTTATTTGTCAGCAATATGACTGTGATCCAACATGAAAATTAATTAAATAAATGAGAAAGCCTAGTGTGATTTTGTTGGAAATCAGGATTACAAACTATTCCACATAAAGACTGCTAATCATTTTGGCTACTCACATGGTGCTTGCGGTGCTGGTTTGGGTTTCATATTTATAGCAGTCTTAGACAATGTATTTTGCAGGCTTTCAATATTGCTTTCAAAACTGCAGAGGGAACAAAATAAAATTAAAAAGAGGTATGCTGGAATCAGATTTTAATTATATATATTTAAAGAGTTATCGTCGATTTAAACTGGATTTCTACTTAACAGGAATAATATACATGAATCCGTGTACGTCAATGGTTCTTAAGGGGTTACTCCCAACACCCCTGAGTTGAAGTGGTCATGGTGTGTGCAGTCTGTATGTGAAGCATTTCACTTTGAAAGCAATTTAATAAAGTTAAGTACTTTGCTGCCAGACGTGTAACTTGGGCAGCGTCATTAGTCAGCCTTTAAACGAACACTATATACTACATGTATTCCTGACCCTATAGTGTTAAAAACACCATTTAGTTGGCTTGTTCCCCTCCTCCCCCTTCCATCAAAGGTTGACATCAGAATTGATGATTTCAGCCAATCCATGCTTTCCCATTCTGATGAATATAATGCACCACTTTTTCAAACATTGGAAACCCAGTGAAACATGGGGAAAGTCAAGCTTGGGTGTAGACACAGGGTGTAAAAACAAAAACCTGCTGTATACAATTACTCAAATTACTTCCAACTCTGTTCGTACATCTAACTAGAGTGATGTTATTCAGTATTTTGTTTGCATTATTTTCTACGTAATGGTAGTTCAGACTATTATTTGCTTCCCTGCCCAATATTTGTAAGTTTGTATTTTTTACAGCATGCTTCAGAATTTACATCCAGCTTTCCTACTGAAACCATGGACATACTGAACAAACGCGGTCAGTAAGAAAGGAGAAAAAAAACAAAACACATAAGAGTCTATTCTTGATGATGACTGGGACCAAGCCCTTAAGCCCAGAGGTTCTATTCATGGAAACCTATCAAAATCCAATGATAAATGACAATTGAAAAAAAGGAGTTGGTCTCTCTCAGAAATTCCATGTGATAAACTAGGATATTGAGTCATTTTTGTCCTCAAATCTAAGAATCTGAAAAATAAATTAGCCATGTTTAGCATCTTTTAAATAGAAATAGCTATGAAGGTCTCAATCTCACCTTTTGTTGCTCGTGTCTTCGCTTGGTATGCTCCACTGGGACAGCTGCTTGTACAATCGGAGCTGCTGTAGTTTGTCCACCAGTTGTTTTAGCTGCCGTTGTTGATGGTTGATAATTTCCCGGTTGTTGACCAGCGTGTGAAATAGTGATTGTCGCTCTGGGACAATTAGACCTCTAAAAAGGGGGCCATGGTGGAAGGTGTGAGTGTAGAGAAGATCAGAATACAAACAAATAAACAAAAAACACACCCCATCATCAAATGTATGGACATATACTTACTATTTTTACTTTTGGAAACTCTAAGTAATACAATGCAAATAACTTAAATAAATAGCTGGATGTTCTGTTTACAGCCGGGGGGGTGGGGCTCACAAGGGAAAATTTAACAAAGCTTCTGTTAATCTCAAGAGATTTGTCTTTTATCTACTGTGTGCACTAGTTTAATGTATGCATGTGTGTATACACAAACACACACACGCCTAGTTTCAGTGCATCTTCTGGGTTAGCATTGCTATGTGGTGGCAGCAGCCATCTTCAGGTTCTATTTAGGTGCAAGTACTGCTTATCCCATCAAAGCCCATATTAGCGCTCATTTGCAAATACCAGGCATCTCAAAAACAGGCTTTGAGTCAATTACACAGGGTATTCACCAGGATAAGTGGCACTTACTAAAAAAAAAAAAAAAAACTTTAAAGAACACTATAGTTTAAAGCATAATATTGAGGACCATAACATCATTAAAATGAAGTTGTTATGGTGCCAGGAAGTCCCTGGTGCTGACTCACCCTTGGAGGTTAAACTGTTCACCCCCTGGTTTAACCCTGGAAGTATGTGCTCCAGTGCCAGACTGCTCTGCCCCTTTCAAGAAATCATAGATAATAGGAGTCTCAGGCAGAGACAGAGCTGACTGCCTCAGAGCGTTCAGCTGATACTGTAAGCCAATCAGTAGATCCTCAAATCATAAAAACTGTCCATATCTTTGTTTTATGAATGGGAAGCAACTGAATGGCCTAGACGCAGGGATAGGCAACCTTCGGCACTCCAGATGTTGTGGACTACATCCCCCATAATGCTCTTATACACATAATGCTGGCAAAACATCATGGGAGGTGTAGTCCAAAACATCTGCAGTGCCGAAGGTTGCCTATGCTTGGCCTAGAGCATCAGCTGACTGCTCTAAGCCAATCAGCAAGGCCCTTGCCCGAGACCTCTGTTATCAGAACCCTGCCCAGATGAACACACGGTTGGGCTCCCACTGTACCTTTAAAAATAGCAGCCCTTAACCTCAGGTAAAATGAAACATAATAAATGAATAAAAGATATTTGTTTGTATTTAACATTGTAACGGGAATTGAATATTGAATTGAGATTGATACTCTTTACAGTACTAAACATGAACTGAAACTTCAGTCCTAGTGGGTAAATACACCTATGGAAAGGATGAGGGCAGACACGCAGTTATTTAGAACTGTACTGCGTATATGTCGCCCTGCGTATTACCTTGATGTATTTCAGGCAGAATGGCTTTCAGTAGTCCAGTTCAGCCACTGCCCTGGTTTCTTTCATGTACAATTTTGTACATAACACCCAATATACAGAAAAGCCCAAATAAATCAGAAACTATGATTCTAAAAAAATCCCTTACTTTTGATTTCTCTTGTTTTCCAGGTACTTTTCCCACTGTATATCCAACACATCACTGACATCTTGAACTGCAGACTTTACATACTGGTGCAGAGTGCGGATCTCCTATGAAACAGAGCAGCAATTAAAAAATCAGCAAACATGCTGACTTGGCTTTTAGATATTCTTAAAAATGACACAGGAGTCAAATGTTGTTGGAGAGTAGAGAGGAATATGGCACATTTCCATTTTCACTATAGTCAAGTAAGGTATTTAGATGTTTAGACTTTCTAAAAAAAAAACTGGTAATCTGTAACTTTGGTGTAATATTACGAGCATACAGTCATGGGAAAAATAAATTTGAATTCTATGGTTTTACATATCAAGAATAACAATAATCTGCTCTTTAGCAAGTCCTAAAGGGACACTATGGTCACCAGAACAACTACAACTTAATGCATTTATTCTGGTAAGTAAAATCATTCCCTGCAGGCATTTTCATGCAAACACTGCCTTTTCAGAGAATGGAGAAGCTAAATTTTTCTCATAGAGGTGCTGATTGGCCAAGCCGGTGCTTGGCCTCGCCCCCATCCCGCCTATGGGAAAGCATTGGCTTGGTTAAAAATCATATATTCTGATGATGTCAGCAGGGAGGCGGGTTCCTGACCATATAATGTTCCTTTAAATTTAGGTAAATACAACCTCAGATGAACAACAATACATGGCATAATACACTATGCCATGATTAAACAAAAATAAAGCCAAAATATAAATAATTTTAAAATATGCTGGGAAAGGCTAAATAGAAGTCATGTACCCTGTGCAGCTATCAGCTGTAAAAACATAATTGATATGTCTGTTGTATTACAACTGCTTATTGAGCAGTAGGAAGCGAATGTACTGCTGACGGCCAATGTTTGCCATTGCAGCTGTTGTGGTCTCTGGCTGAGCATTGAAAAGACCCTGGATCACAAAAGCAGAGAAGGGGGTGGGGGGCATGGTTTGCATGTCAGATTGACCCATTGCTAACATTACCTTAACCTGAGCTTCACTCTTGGGATCTAATGGTCTCTTGAGTAGCAGGTGCCGGTACTTGGGATCCTGCTTTCGCTCATTCAGTTCCCTAGCTTCTTCGATTTTTGCAAATGCCTCAAGATGATTCCTTTTTAGATTATGGATGTCGCTGTTAAGAGACTTTCATACACAAGATGAAGAAATGTAGAACATTAAAATCAGGTCGGAGTTGACTTTTTAAAAAACATTATAAAGATACTGCATCATACAGTATATGTAAAAAAAAAAAAAAAAAAAAAAAAAAGGATAATAATTACAAAAAACAAACAAACAGTCTTCTCATTTATAGATCTTGTATATGCTAGTTCTTTAAAATTACATCAAACACAGTATTATTGGAGAAAAAAAAATAAGGAAGAACGACTTAGCTTATGGATTAATAGTAGTGCCAGCATAACCAATTGTAACTTAAATTATACATTGCACCTACAATTTGTGGGTGCCTGGCACGCACCTTTAACACCAAATATTTAATTCTAAAAATAATATTAAAGAAATGCACTTTAAAAGTATAGTTAACTAGCAGAAAATAATAGAGAGGAAGACAGCAAGCCATATCCAGAGATATCCTGACAAACACGTAGCTCTAAACAAGAGCAAGTGTTCTCGGCAGAATATATGAGAACATAGAAACGCAGTCTCTGTAAACTGGAGAAAGAAAAATAATTGAACCTTAAACGATTTCATCAAGATTTTTTTTTTTTTTTGAGTTTTTCTTCCAAGTGCAATATTGGAGTGTAGCTTGTAAAACCTTTTTGGAAGAATTTGTTCTGTCCCCAGAATTCAAGTTTAAGGGATATAATGGCAGCACCCAAAGCACCCTATAGTCATAGACAAAACCTTAATATACCAGCCTCGGGGGTGGGAAATTGTCAGTCAAGACTGTGGTGGTTTGGTGAGTAATGGCACTATATTCCCTAAAGGGGAGATCTGGAGGGAGTACATTTTTGTTTGTTTAAAAAAACAAAAAAAAGTCTTCCAACACAGTCCACAGAGGCAATACCAACAAGTAAATACTGCTGAAAACCGTAGAATTTGTAAAGTCGAATATAGCTTGTTTCACATTAGCACCCATATTACCTCAGTAGTTTCTTTGATTTCAAGGAGAAAGCCATCAAGGTCATCTGTCTCTGTCCTTAATTGACGTATTTCAGCTTCATTGCCTACTGAGAAACATGCCTTTACAGTGCGAGCTTTCAGGTCATCCATCTCCTTTTGGAATTGAGCAATCTGCCCGGATTGGGAGAGAGGCACATTAATTGTGAATTTTTACAGTTATTAAACAGATGCAGATTAAATTTTCCCAAAACTAAAAACGTAAAATTGAGAGGCAGGAGCATTGGCTTAAGGAAATATCTAATTGAGTTATTTAAAGTGTACTAAAATACTAAATGTGGGGCAGTCCCTATAGAATCAAGCAGGAATATTGTACTGGTGGCCCAACCCCTTTTCTGCACTTTTCAGAGCACAACACTTGCTATATATACATAGATATACATACCGTATATACTCGAGTATAAGCCGACCCGAATATAAGCCGAGGCCCCTAATTTTACCCCCAAAAAATGGGAAAACGTATTGACTCGAGTATAAGACTATGGTGGGAAATGCAGCAGCTACTGGTAAATTTCTAAATAAAATTAGATCCTTAAAAAATTATATTAATTGAATATTTATTTACAGTGTGTGTATATAATGAATGCAGTGTGTGTATGAGAATGCAGTGTGTGTGTATGAGAATGCAGAGTGTGTGTATGAGAATGCAGAGTGCGTGTATGAGAATGCAGAGTGTGTGTATGAGAATGCAGTGTGTATATGAGTGCATTGTGTATATGAATGCAGTGTGTGTGTATGAGAATGCTGTGTGTATGAGAATGCCGTGTGTATGAGAATGCTGTGTGTATGAGTGCAGTGTGTGTGTATGAGAATGCTGTGTATGAGTGCAGTGTGTGTGTATGAGTTCAGTGTGTGTGTGTATGAATGCAGTGTGTGTGTATGAATGCAGTGTGTGTGTGTGTGTATGAGTGCAGTGTGTGTGTATGAATGCTGTGTGTATGAGAATGCTGTGTGTATGAGAATGCTGTGTGTATGAGAATGCTGTGTGTATGAGAATGCTGTGTGTATGAGAATGCTGTGTGTATGAGAATGCTGTGTGTATGAGAATGCTGTGTGTATGAGAATGCTGTGTGTGTATGAATACAGTGTGTGTGTATGGATGCAGTGTGTGTGTATGAATACAGTGTGTGTGTATGGATGCAGTGTTGTGCATGAATGCAGTGTGTGTGCATGAATGCAGTGTGTGTGTATGAATGAAGTGTGTATGAGTGCAGTGTGTGTGTATGAATGCAGTGTGTGTGTATGAGTGCAGTGTGTGTATGAATGCAGTGTGTGTGTATGAGTGCAGTGTGTGTGTATGAATGCAGTGTGTGTGTATGAATGCTGTGTGTGTGTATGAATGCTGTGTATGAGAATGCTGTGTGTATGAGTGCTGTGTGTGTGCATGAATGCAGTGTGTGTGCATGAATGCAGTGTGTGTGCATGAATGCAGTGTGTGTGCATGAATGCAGTGTGTGTGTGTGTGTGTGTAATGCAGAGTGTGATGCAGAGCCTTAGTGGGGGGTGGGCATTTTTATTTTTTAATTATTATTTTAATATTTTTTTGTTTCATTACATTTTTTTTATTATTATTATTTTTTTATTTTATTATTATTATTTATTTAATTATTATTATTTTTATTTTTTTTTATTATTATTAATATATATATATGCATTTTTTCGTCCCCCCTCCCTGCTTGCTAGCTGGCCAGGGAGGGGGGCTCTCCTTCCCTGGTGGTCCAGCGGATGGGCACTGTGTAGGAGGGGGCTGTGGGGGCTGCAGAGAGATGTTACTTACCTTTCCTGCAGCTCCTGTCAGCTCTCTCCTCCTCCGCCGGTCCGTTCAGCACCTCGGTCAGCTCCCAGTGTAAATCTCGCGAGAGCCGCGGCTCTCGCGAGATTTACACTGTGAGCTGACAGAAGAGCTGAACGGACCGGCGGAGGAGGAGAGAGCTGACAGGAGCTGCAGGAAAGGTAAGTAACATCTCTCTGCAGCCCCCACAGCCCCTGTCTGTATTATGGCAATGCAAATTGCCATAATACAGACTCTGACTCGAGTATAAGCCGAGTTGGGGTTTTTCAGCACAAAAAATGTGCTGAAAAACTCGGCTTATACTCGAGTATATACGGTAATCCCAAATGTGCGCATTTCATAAACATATGAGAGTCTAATGAATGATTATTTTAAAAGGGAATACATCCCTAACCTGTACTTACCTCCTCTTTTATGGCAATCAGAAAAGGGTCAGACTCCTTGGTTTGAGTGTATGGATTTTCTCTGGGTACATTTGCCTGCAACTGAAAAACAAAACAAACCAAACCCAAAACAAACAATTACCGCACAATTACCGTACTGATTGCTGCGCATAGTTGCAGTGCATTTATTCCCAGTGATGAGACAAGCCACGCATTCTCGCTTTGCATTTATTTCCTGTGAAGTACCTACCTGCATTTCATTACAACACTGTTATTGTGACTTGCAGCACATCATCCCCTGTTTGAGGATTGCAAACTGGACATGTTGAGAATGTGCCACAGAACTCTGGCTTACCTGTGAAGGCATTTGCTTTGCTGCTGGAGGGTTAATTTTGGCTGTCTTCTGAGTAGATGCAATGGGAGTGCTTGGCATCACAGGGACAACTATAAGCAAAATTAACTTGCATCAACATATGCTGCTTGTCATGGAGAACAAAGAAATAACACAATTTTAAAAAAAAAAACATATATGCTGAATGCTTATTTACCATCTCCAACAGTGGCCCTGCTCGGAGTCTTGGTGGCCTGTGGTTGAAATGATACTGCGCCACTACGGGGATCGCTTGAACTTGGGGGCTTGCTTGGAGGAGTGAATGAAAAGGCTGGAGCACCAAGGCTGGCACTGGGAGCAGGTGCCTGTGCCCCAACAGCATTGAATCTGGAACAAATATGCAATCTTTATTGGGTATAATCAGCTGTGTGATTAAACCACATAATCAAGCACTCTACGGTCATAAAAATATAGTACTATTGTGCAGTAGCACTCCGTTCTTACATGTGGTGTTTTATTGTGAGACAAAATGGGAAACAAGCACACGGTGCACAGTACTGGACAGCAAAACCGGCTCATATGCCTACCTAGAACCACAGATGAAACACACAGGGCAACCCAGTTAGGCAGCGAAAACAGGACGAAAAACACGTAGGAAAGCTAATGTTGTGAACGCTCACAGTGGTAGAATGACCATCACACACACGCACGACCCTGCTGGAAGCCCCTTAGGGACTAACCTCGAGGGGGAGAAAAACGCACTATAGGGGCCACCAACAACTTCACGGAGATTGTCCCCAACTGGGGAGTACACAACACGGACATAGATGAACATTACCTTAAG
This sequence comes from Pelobates fuscus, assembly GCF_036172605.1. Classification (NCBI taxonomy): domain Eukaryota; kingdom Metazoa; phylum Chordata; class Amphibia; order Anura; family Pelobatidae; genus Pelobates; species Pelobates fuscus. The sequence goes on along the minus strand of NC_086327.1, from coordinate 84,565,284 downwards.
GGACAGACCTACACGACATCCGTAGCTACTAAAGTACGAAATCAGTCCAAACGCAATAGCGAACACATAAAGAGCACGATAGCACGAACTGCTTTGAATGTTACACCGACGACTACAATGACTGTGAACCTATATGGGTGAATTTAGAATCGCACAAACTTAACTGTTTTATATGCCATGCAGTCATGTATCGTATTGTTTGGATTTTGTTCTGGTTATGTTTTACACATGGGCTAGAAATGCCCTAAAAAAGTAAAAACGACACCGAGCGGCACATCAGTTCTGTACAAAGAAATGTATTACATGTTGTTGAACGGCCCCTGCGTGGGCCATTAAACGTTACCAAGCCGCATTCAGTGTTGAAAGAAAAAAAGAAAGAAAAAAAAAAGGGGAAACAAGTATCATGTGTATTCACTGGGAGCAAAACGTAGACCGATTTACTACTTACAACACAAGTTATATTAAAACTATTGTAAATTCAGTTCATCATCACAATCTGGTTGCTTATGAAACAAAAACAATCTGAAATGTGAATATCCATGGATTATTTCCTAGTATTTCACTCTATGGGGAAGAGGGAATTCTTATTTGCACTATGTTTGCTAGGCTTAAAATTTGAAGTCCTATGCTACAAGCCAGGTCTTAAATGGTGCCAAATTTCTATTTGTCATGGCTAGTGTAAATTTTGAGCCCTGGTGTGAGGGAGCAGAATCCTCAGTATGCCAACAAGAATTCCAGGTTAGCTGAAAAGAAATGGTCATGTTTGAAAAAACAAACAAAAAAAACACATACATATATATCAGTTATTGAACGTTTTCACTAAGAAGTGTCCCCCTGTAAGAGGTTTTACAATAGCCAATGTAAGAATAAGATAGTTCTTTATAGAGCTGAAGATATGAATAGACAATTTTTATAGCAGATACTGGTTCTGGAGCCAGTCTCAATACATACTTGTCTTTCAGGTTCACTTTCACTGATGCAGCAGGAAGAAAGCCGGGTGTTGTTACAGGCGTCTGCTCTGGAAGAGCTGAGCTACCTGGCCCTGAGCTGCCCATTCCAAAAACCCCTGTGCCCGACATCGGTTGGAAGGAGAACACAGGTGGATTAACCTGCTTGGAGGAGTTATTGGAAGCTGCTGTACTTCCGATTGACAAGGGCAAAGCCCAAGGTGCAGGTACAGGTGTAGTATTGGTGGCTCCAAATGTAGTATTGGTGGGTCCAGGTGTAGTATTGGTGGCTGGATTGCTAGAAGCAATACTGAAAGTGGCCGGCTGTGAAATGGTAGTTTGAGGGGCAGCAGGAGCTGGAGAAGTAAGGCCTGTTCCTGAAAACAGATAAAAATAACCTGGTAAACGAACATGAAAAAAATGACAGACAACCAAAGGACCAAAACTGAACAGTATACACAGTGAAGGATTTAGAGTTTTGGCTGCCCTTGGAGTCAATGTAACCCCTATATATATATATATATATATATATATATATATATATATATATATATATATATATATATATATATATATATATATATATATATATATATAATATATAATATATATATATATTATTGACACATACAACTAGCTATTCGCACAGAGGCACAATTTAAGCCAAATACACCGCCACGGTCACAAATATATCCAAAAAACATGCAGAGAAGCAACAACTGGAGGATTTTAAATGATCACCAGCCAAATCACCCTCAAACATCTGTGAAATGAATACTGAAGTCTTCTCAAAGGTACAAATTTGCTTTTATTACAGCCAATAAGAAGTGACCTGTCAATGTTTCATCCAAAAAGAGTCTATGTCAAGTCTTTCAAGTGAGTATTAACAAAGACTCGCTTTTTAGTTAAAACGCTGCCAGGAAACCCCTTGAGACAGTTAACAAATCTGTATTATAGGCGGCATGTCAACTAGCGGTGGCTCTTAGAAAGGACAGGTAAGGAGGAGATTTACTAATCTCATGTTTTCCTTTTACAGTGCTTTCAACCTTCCATCTGCCAAACATCTATACTCACAGTCACGCGTATGTTTAGTTTCCTCAATGTACAGCACTGCAGAAGATGTTAATGTTTTATATATTAAAGTTAAAAAAATTGCAACATACCGATCGTCTTCGTCTGTCTCTCTCCTTCCAATGGCAAACGTTCAAGAGGCACCATTAGGGACTTCATGCCTGGGTTGGAATTTATCATGTGGAAAGGACACAGGACTCCATCCGAGGACAAAACCAGGAGAACAGGGGTTGGTGGAAGAACTTTCTCTTCACCTACAAAAAGAAATTGGATTTTCTGTAGCAAATTACAGTGGGGTTTTAAGCCAGGGCACTCATGAGCAGGACTATTGAGAGCATAAATGAACACATTGCAAATTTAGCTATGACAACTGTGTTCAGCATTGCACCCACGTAGGGTAAAATCAAGGCATGGTAGTCTGTTAGGCATGCGTACGATCCATAGGTGCTGTAAAGCTGATCTCCCTCCATGGGGAGACAACAAATGGCACTATCTTGCAAATAAGGAGAGACCACGTCAACAAAAATGAATGGGGCATTCCAGAAAAGGAAAGACTGTCAGGGTAGAAGTCTCTGGCATGAAGACTATGAGGATAGACACAAATGCAGGACAGACAAAGTCAGTGTGTACTTACAATGGCGATGCCACCAGAATGTTTTTTCCTCAAATGATTTCTTGTTATAGTGATCACATTGCAAATTATTATTATAACGCCAACTAATTCCGCAGCCCTTTACAATATTATATAATGTGGGCAATCGCCACCATACACAGTAACGTGAATTTCTATATTAAGGCCAAAATAGCCAAACTGGAAAAAACAGATATGCTTCCAGTTTGACTTCATTGGCCTTAAATTTGAAATTCACTTAGGTGAATATTCCTGCATGTGTCAGCTGTCACTTGATGCAGCATTTTTTTTTTTTTGGCTACAGAAGTCATGCCACATCACTTATAACAAAGAAGTACAACATATATTTATTAAGGGGGCAGGCGGACAAGACGACGACTAAGGATCTTTTCTCAATTAAAGGTTTCTGACCGGTTCCTTGACTCAGTCATAATACAGATAACACAAAAATCTTGGTTCTTCCCCTCATGCAGTTTTTCTGTTTTTACAAAAAGTGGATAATCTTGTAAACAGGAAATATCAGTGTTCAGTGTTAGTTTATGTAAATGGCTTTGCAGCAATACAAGCCTTTTATGTGTTTAGTACTGAAAAGTATGAACACAACACAAGAAATGGGTATGCAACAGGTCCACACTGGCTTTAAGTCAGAGGCGTGGAACCCATGGCAAAAGAAACATGTCAGTACTACATTTAATAAGAGGACGTACTGATAAAAATCTGTTGCTGATTTGTGTAATCCACAACTACTCCCATGGGAAGTGTATCATCACTGTTGTCATTCACGGGGAGATCAGCCCGACTCGTGTCTTCCAGAAGCCACAATTCATAACCGACCTGTGATAGAGACAAAATAGTATCTTTTAGAGTACATTTCAAAAATAAATGAATTTTCACAAAAAAAAACAAAACAAAAAAAAAAACAATGGGGCATATTTTGCTGACAAAATGCACACATACGATATTATCACTACAGATGCAAGCATAGAAACCACAGTGACACTGGTCAGTAAGAAGAGGGCACCTATGTGGATATTCCACAGTGCTCAAGGTTCGGCCATTGAATGTTAGGGCACAGGCTAAGTTCACAAAAATCATGGGATTAAACCCCAACACATTAATCAGTTAAACAACCCAGAAGTAAAAAGGCAGCCAAGTATAAAGAGTCTATTTCCACCCCAATTGACATGTGTGTTTGAAGGAAATATATCATAATTAGCATTTAAAATAAAAGACTGTAAAATTGTTTATTGACCAAAAGGAAATGCGCATGCAGTGAAGAGCTAACGTGTGTTAATTAATGAATCCCAACATCATATAGAAGAGAATGGAACTCCTATTTTAATTCTGGAATGGTTTGAGACCTTTAAATTGCACGCATCCTCTTAGTGGACAAGTGGTGATTCTGACCAAAGAGTTCTAAAGATGGCTGTCATCATAGAGCATAAGTATGCAAGGAGATGCAATAAAATAGTAATATGTATTTTTATTACAAAATAATGCAAAGGAAGGCCATATTAATTGAAATCATCTATTTTCAATAATAGGAAAAATGAGTACAGTTACCCTTTAAGTGGTTGTGTCCTGGGATAGAGTGGGACAGCCATCTAGCAAGCGTCCCATCACTGGTATACTATCACACATAGGCAAGAATATGAAATAGGTAGGGGGGTATTAACGACTTATAGATAGCTTGTGCAGAGACATGCCATAGATATCTATTGCCCATAAAGGTGCCAGTTCCCATTGCCCTCAAGAACAACGGCTCATGGGAAGAAATGGTTGCAGAAGCTCTCCCTTTAGCCAAACTTAATTTGATTACAAGAAAGTAGTTTTAGCTTTGTCTGATATATTCTAATACCAATTCATTCTTTATAAGTTTCTCATATAGATTCAATATTTATGGAAACCTTAAAAGTGACAATGCTGTTTTAACAAATAAAAACTTTTCTACAGGGAAAAGTCCAAGATCACAGACTTACCAAGAAGATGCAGCTCTTAGTTAAGGTTTCATTTTAGGTAAAGACTATACTATTGCTACAAGTAAGAATAGTTTTATCCCCAATTAAAAACAAAACAAAAGAAAGGTTACCTGATCTGGTGGCCGGGCAATCACAGAGACTTCAATGGAGACAGCAGAAGCCCCCAGAAGAACCTCCCTTAAAAATAAAATAAAAATTATTACTTGGAGATCCTGTCATGCTCAGGGGCTCTATTTTCAAAGCAGACTTCAGTTCTTAATGCAATATACTTGGATTAAGGACATTATAACACAACATAAACACATGGCACTAACAAATTATTCTATTAATGGAGCATAAAGAGATTGTTAGCGGAGAATTGCATCTTAACCCCTTTACTGTCTATAAAGTGTATACACGTTCGGGATATGTCTTCCAATGCCACCATCATGTATACAGGATCGGGAGCACAAAGTTCCGAGCAATAATTCATTGAGAAGAGCCACGTGTGGGATTTCTAGCTGCTGCTCTCACACAACAGAAAGAGAGTTTGTAAGTAAATGTATCTCTATATGTGTAACAGTAAAGCAGCTCTTGGATATCCTGAATGTGGCTTTGCAGCTTTGTGTGTGTTTCACAACACATGTAACATAACAAAAAGTGGGATCAATAGAACATAAGGAGGCAACATATGGGCGGAAATATGTTGGGCAATGTATACAGAGGCAACATGACAAAAATGGGGCAACATACATGGAGCAGGTGTGGCGTAAGAGGCTTTAACCCTGAATGTGGGGCCTTTAGATACAATTATTTTTGCCTGCTCAGTGTCTAATCTTTTTAGCGAGTCTAGAAGTCAGCTGGGAGTGGAAGTGACATGTGACATATTCCCCGTGTATATCTATCACTGGCAGCTTCAACTCCCTGGTAAGGCTCACTGAAGAGACCTGACCTAGAGAACACAAAGTAGCCTGGCAGCAGAGGACATGTGGAGGGGAGGAGGGGGACCAAAAGGTCCAATAGCATACTCTCTGCTCTCATTCTGTATACTAAATGGGAGAGGTTTGCAGACGCCAGCCTTGAACCAGTTCACCAGCTGACCATCATGCAGAAAAATTTGGCAAAATAGGAGTATGGGTAAATATATAAGGATATGAGGAATCGTTCAGCATGGGACAATTAAACACTGGATAATTGCTTTGGGGGAATTATAGTTTAGGAATTATAGTATGAGGATTGTGTCACACTGAACTGACTGTAGCATGCATTAAAAGCACATGGAAATATCACATTTGTTATATAGCAATGCTATTTGATTTTCTATCTTCATTATTCTGTAACCTATTTTCCTGTTCTTAAATATATATATATAAACCTTTTTTTCCCCCCCCCTAAGAACCCACATTTTTTTTCCATCAAAATCCATTGGTAGTGAATGGATTAATGGAGAATTTAGCTATATTTCAATGCTACGTTACTCACCAATTATCAATATAATTCAAGAAGAAATGGTGGTGTCTCTCAGTAGGGCTGCCATAGCAGATCTCCCTGAAATTCAGAAATCGCTCACCCTTTTTGTCTTCCTTTTTCTGCACAACATAAAAACATACATCAGCCAGTATTCATGTAACTATAAAATTTTACACAAAACCTTGAACTGTAATAAACTGAAAAAGAAACTGCAATAGTCAGGCAATAGTTGGAGGGTTTTTTTTTTTTGGGGGGGGGGGGGGGGGGAATGCTATTTTAGTCTAAATATTTTAAATATGTTTTTTCAATTCTTGGCACCTAAAAGGGGTAGTTTAGGCACCATAACAACTTAATCTAAATGAAGTTGTTCGGGTGCCAGGAGGCCCCCGGGTGCACTCTTACCTTAGAGTAAAAGTGTATGTTTGTTTCAAGCCAGTTTTGTGAATGGGGAGTCACTGATTGGCTGAGAGCTACTCGGCGACGCCCCTACCCAGTGGCACTCCGCACTTCTTTAACCCCTTAAGGACCAAACTTCTGGAATAAAAGGGAATCATGACATGTCACACATGTCATGTGTCCTTAAGGGGTTAAACTAAGAATTCAGAAGCAAGATGCCACCTGGGCATATTGAGATAGGCGCTCTAGAAAACTTTGGGATCACACCGTTTGAGAACGGTTTAACCCTTTGAGGTAAGAGTGCGCACGGGGCTATTTAGATTAAGTTGTTATGGTACTTGGAGTGTTCCTTTAAGTCACGTCTGCACAACCTGCTGCCCCCAGATGTTTTGAACTACAACTCCCATAATTCCCTGGCTATCGGTTACATTCAAAGAGTCATGGACGTTGTTGTTAAAACATCTGGGGGGGCGCAGGCTGTGCAGGCCTGTTTTAAGTATTTAATGCATAGATGAATGCACTTTCTAAGTGAAACCAGTAATTACTAATGCCTAATTAACACTTTAAATTACACTGCTAGGATACAGATTTGAAACCCTAATATATCCCTTTCAAAATAAAACCACTAGCCCCATAACCATTTACCCATATTATAAAATTCTTAACAATACCCAAGGCCAGCTTTTAAAGGCATAGTCCCTAACCTTTACCTTAAAATAAAACTTCTATCCCCAACTACTAAATCTTAAGCCTAAAAAACTTCTCAGCAGCACACAAATCTTGCTAAAATTGACACACAAAAAATAAATACATTTTATTTTCTTGCTCCAATTAGGTAATGTCAAAGTAGATTTTCCATTTGTATCTTGAACAACTCAAGACTGCAACATCACATTCAGGTTACAGTACATGGCTTCATGAAAATTCCAAAAATAAAATAAAGTAAAGGCGTTAGTATCTTGACACATACCGGAAGTAATACCATAACAAGCTCAGGAGAGGTTTCGAGAGAAACATCAGCAGCAGCATACGCCACGGCAAAGACGTATGTACTAACCCAGAGGACATCAAGCACTAGGAGACAAAAACATGCAATCGCAGTTTAAATAAATAGTCCACCACATGACATTACATTTACTATTATATGGGTATTGGAAGATAAATTGCACCTTTTACAGGGTTCTCTGAATAAAAGGTGGGGCAGGGAATGACTTTCTTCTCCTGAAGATTCTGAAAAATAATATTATTAAGATTCAGTAGATATAATAGATTAAATATAACTCAAACCACTAAGTTATGTACAAAGGCTACTGAATTATCAGTACAAAAAAGTTGTGTTTTTTTCCAAAATAATAGAACCTAAATCAGGGGTGACCAAAGATGGATCCCCAGATGTTGTAAAACTACAGCTTCCATGATGCTTTGCATGCCTTTATAATGTTTTAGAATGACAAAGCATCATGGAAGCTGTAGTTCTACATTATATGGGGATCTACCTTTTGGGCACCCCTGACCTAAATGAAATTCCACTACAACCAAGAGATGTACAAAAGAATAGTGACTCTTTGTACAGATTCAATAATGGCACCGCATGTTAAAAAGCAGATCATTACGCTTTCTCTTACATATATTCAGAGGTGTCCAAAGAAGACTTTCCAGGGTTCTGAAAGCTATAATATGTATGGGTGCTGACCTTGAAGGCCCTATTTACTGCCACTTGCCTCAATCTGTGGAAACCCATGAATATTATATTTAAAAAAAAAAAAAAAAAGGCAGCTCTTTAAAAAGTCTCCATGTGTCTTGTCATTTTCCATGTTACATAGGCTGAAAAGAGACGTGTCCATCAAGTTCAGCCTTCCTCACATTTAGGATCAAAAGAAAATAAAGTTTAAAAATTAGATCTATCTTTACAGGAAATGTTTAGGAAGGCTGTGAAAGTCACATACAAGGAGGTGTGACTAGGCCTGTAAAACAAAGATTTAACTCATTTATTTTTTTTTAACACTTGTCACCCTTGGCATTATTCCCCATTTCACCTTATTAAATGCTACAACAGTGCTTACTGGGGTGAGGGAGCAAGAGACACTTTGGTACCTCACTCTGTCTTTCACCGATAATGTATAGGTCTGCTGGCTCTAGTTTACTAAACGCTATGTACAAGAGTTTAAACGGTGCTGTCGATTGTTATTTTCAATTAATTATGCTATGGAACTTTGGGTTATTTTCTATCAAGCTCTGATTTATCTGTACCTATTTACCGGCCTATCAAGCGGATATTTAACTTAGGAAAACGGAGATCTGCAGTTACTGTGTATGGCACCGGGAAGTGTTACACTTTCTGTGTATTTACAATACTACACTTCCATTACAGTGTTGCTGATTTAATCACGGAACTGCAGCCATCATTATTTGGTTACTTTAGCAGACTTTCTCTTTACAGCTGTGGTTTTCAAGTACCCACATAGTCCGCTAATCTTCGAGGACCCAATTGTTGTGCACGGCACATCGCAAGCACTTTATCGCACCATGTTGGATGTCAAGAGCATTCCCGACCGTCACAGATTTATTAAGCCACTTACTGGAAGGAACTGAACGATTGTGCCATTCTGCTTGCCCACAGCAAGTTGCTTCCCTTTTGGGCTCCAGCATACTAAATGGGAAGAAAAATATATATAAATAAATATGATCACCACTGTTGCCCTTGTATTTTTCAGCTCACCTATTCTCTCTAGAAACTCAATGTTTCAAGCTTCCTTTTATAACTTCTAGCATCTCCTTCCTATTCTTTTAAGAAAGAAATCCACTCTGTCTGCACAGAGTATATAACTTTACCATCTTCCTCAATTAAATACTTTTTCTCTTGCCTTTCCCTTGCATTTCATTGGTCCCTCTAGATTTTAAGCTTATGAATAGGGTCCTCTCTAACAAATGTAGCAATCTGTTTCATTCAATCAAGTTACATTTGAAAAGCCTTTAATCACTGTTCTATTTAATTTATAAATAGGTTGGTGCTTTACAATAACAAATGATAATCATGAAAATTTACATTGCAGAAATGTTAGTAAATTCCTTGCATTTGGTGTAATGGTATGTTGTAGTCTCTATCCAGTTCTTAACAGAAAGCCTGACCTTTCTACAGAGGTAGAATTCATAACAGATTACAGACTCTACACAGGATAATTCACAAGAGTGAACTAATTGGAAATTATTCGGTCAAAATAGCTAAACTGAAATCTTAATTAAGAATTTTTCTCCCATTTTAAAATCACTATAGCAATGCAGTTTTATGAAAACAGATATATTAAAATCCCTAATCCAATGGTTCTTGAACTTTTTTATATAGACCTAAATTATGTACAAGGCAATAACTAGGCAACCAATCTCTTAATTGCAAAATAGGTTCAGTGACTCATTCTACAACTATAACATAGCTTATAAGGCAGTGCTGCTACAGTGGACAGTTTCTTGGGTCCCGATAAATATAACATGCATGGTTCAACCATGACGTGAACCAATTTTGGCCTCTACCCAAGGATAAAGAAACATAGGAAAATCTATATGTAATAAAATGACTGGTATAAAAATCCCGGGTGACCCACCTGATGTCACACCCACAGTGGCAGGCAGAGTGGCGTAAGCACTGACGGCATCCGTGACCTGTAGGACTGTTATACTACCATCATTTAGGCACATGGCCACCAGGTTTGGTGTTGCTGGGTTCCATTTGAGATCAATTACACGATTATTACCATCTTTTGTTAGCTCATAATAAGCAAAAGGCATTTTCTGCGGTTTGGTCTAGAGAAGGAAAAAAGTATCCTTGAGATGAACACTTAATTCTTTTGAATGACAAACAATAAGAAACATTGTAAATAATAACTATAAAACAAATTATACATGGCACAGCATTCGAAACATTTCGATTTGTTTTGGTGCAGAAACGGCAAAGATTTAAACATACAAAAAATATAGCATAGCAATGAGGCCAAAACCTATCAAATGCATGACAGTTGTGTTGGTAAATGGACAAAGGATCACTGCACCCAGACCACTACATTGAGATTGAATGGTCTGGGTAATTATAGTGTTTTATTTTTACTTATATTTGAGCAGTCATAAGTTACGGTACAAGCAATACAAGTAAAATATGAAATCACAGGGGATTTCGGTATAGATAGGTGTGCAAATACAACAACAGATTGTGCATGTGACCGCGATCAGATTACCAAATGAGAAACAAACCACAACAGCAATATCCAGCCAGCCTGTACAATGGGGTTGCTTGATTGCCTTTTTGTAATAAAAGCCACCCGGGCTCAACCACCCTTACCCGACACGGGGAATAACCATGGGTCGGAAAAATAAAAAATCCAGGGCCGATCGGGACCCCGCCACCCACGACATCGGGGAACTTCTCCGGCGCTCGCAGAAGTCCGCATGGGACAAGATGGCGGCGGGAGAGGACGGCTATTCATACTCGGACGATTTCTCCATAGACCCCGAAGAAGGTATGGCACCTGCTCCACCACCCAAACTGAAGCCCTCACATACTTCTGCAGAGGAGCCAGTCACCGCCTCCCTACTTAAGAGCATGCTGGCGGAGCTCAGAACAAACATAGCGGCCGACATGGCCTGCATAAAAGAAGCAGTGGAGGGGGTTACCACCAGAGTCGCAAAGCTGGAGGCCTCAGCTTGCACCCATGATACAAGGATAACATCCCTCACCCATGATACAAGGATAACATCCCTAGAACAAGCGCTGGATGCAATGCAAAAACAGCAAAGAGTTTCAAACGACCGGATTAATATGCTGGAAGACCAACGACGGCGCTATAACTTAAAGCTTCGAGGCATCCCAGATTTTATAGGCCAGACAGACCTGCCGCACTTCATTAGGCGCCTGCTGGCCGACCTATTATCCCCCAAAGAGGCAAAAGCTGTGCGCCTTGACGGGATGTTCCGTCTTCCTAAGCTCGCAACAGCACCAACCACAGCACATACAGACCTGATACTCCGCTTTCAAACGCTGCAAGATAAGGCCCACCTGCTGGCAGCGACGAGAGGGAAAACCCCCCTGACATTCGAAGGGGCCACGATATCCCTCTTCCAGGATCTGACTAAAAGCACCTTGGAGTGGCGCAAGACCCTACAACCACTTCTACATCATCTCAGGAATCAAAACGTCCAGTACAAATGGGGGACACCGAACGTGCTCACCTTCACTCACCAGGGTAGAACATACCGAGCCCGGAGCTACTCAGAACTGGATGCACACCTGCACATAGCAGACCTGATGTTACCCCCTGGAAGAGAGAGCTCAGATCTCGCCCGATTGGACCCAACCGCTGTCGCTGACTTCATCCCAGGGGCGCCCACCCGACCATCGCACCACCGAAAGACAACCTGAGGACCAAAAAAGCAGGGAAGGGTTCCCGCTACAACCCCAGGGACTGCTGACACCGCACTCCTCAGTGATTGGTCTCCAACCTAAGATGCTCCCGCTCTGTTCCGATACGAACTTTTATAATGTTGACCTCCGAGTTCCTCCCAATTACTTTTGGCTAACCTAAGTTGTTTTTTATTAGACCCTAACAGCCCATACAGGTCCCCCCAGCTTAACCCCCACACACCCGAGACGGCCACGCAACGACAATCACTACATCCCACCAGGGTACGCTCATACCCACGACCAGAGGCACTCCCAACAGTGCCTGCTCCTCACTCGCCCCCTCAACCGATGACAGTAGACAACAAGTAATAAGACATGGAAGATTATTGCATTGTGTGTACTTTGCAGCACACGTGTCTTTTTTCCCCACCAAGAAAGAATCTCACCTCATTCAGCAGAGTCCGTACATCATAAAATGAGATGAAAGTGCCATGAGTACTGGAGGCTACACACACAGATAATGTCAAACTGTCAGAGCTCAGAGCCACATGGTGAGTGGAAAGTTTCAAGGGCACAGTTATACCAGGAGGGCCTGCAACTGTAAAGGATGAAAAATGGCACAGTTTGTATAAAGCCTGATATTATTTAATAACAGTTGGACACAATAATAATCTCTTGGGGGTGGCGGAGATGCTGCCAAGAGACATGACAATATATCAACTTTCCACTTAATAAGGTTAATATAACATTAAAATATTTTGAGAAGCTATGTACAACAGAGTAAGCCAAAAGGTAACAGTTTAATTTTTTTTTTATGTTTTCCCAAACATAAGGCTGGCTCAAGCAAGGAGTTGCCCAAAGACACTTACTAATAAGATGGTCTGACCAAGATTCGAACTGGGTTTTGTGGTTCTAAATCAGTGAAGTTACTTACCACTGTTCTATACAGCCGATAAACTAGTTGCTTTTTTAACTCATATACAATATGATTGCAATTTTATCTCTACTCTATGCAATCAATTTCATTGCAAATTAATATCTGAAAATATATAAAGTTTTTTTTTCTAATTAAGGGAACAAATGTGTATTCCTAAGACTATAGTGCCCTGGTGGCTGTTTAGTTAACAAGCACCCAATGGCAGGCAGAAAAAAAAAGCACTTTTAAAGTATCGAGAAGGTACAGCAGAGTTTTCCTGCTATTTCCTTTTAAACCAAACTTTAAAAAGGCGAAAAACTACATTACCCCCTCAAAAAAATTAGAACACAGACAATGGGCAGAGAGTTTAACCCGTTAAGGACACATGATGGAAATATTCTGTCATGATTCCCTTTTATTTCAGAAGTTGTGTCCTTAAGGGGTTAATAACTTGCATTTGGGTTAATTGTTGCTCTGCTCTCAAACAAGTTTTTCCCATGACCCAACATTACCACTTCCCCACCTTGACCATGAAATATGGGCTACTACTATCAATGTAACGAGCTACAGAAAATAGAGAGGAAAGAATGAACTGCTGACATAGAACTGGCTGACGCGTGTCATATTGAGGGAAATAAAGGGTGCAACGGGTACACATGTTGATTCACATTGACTCCTTGGCTGGTAGATTAAGAATTTAAATTCTAAGCACAGATACTAGTAGTATATTGTGCTGGACTAAACCTCTCATAATTCTCAGCCAACTGGTGGCATTTGTAGTCACACAGTCTGTGGAGTTTGTTAAAGGGACACTATAGTCACCTGAACAACTTCAGCTTAATGAAGCAGTTTTGGTGTATAGAACATGCCCCTGCAGCCTCACTGCTCAATCCTCTGCCATTTAGGAGTTAAATCCCTTTGTTTATGAACCCTAGTCACACCTCCCTGCATGTGACTTGCACAGCCTTCCATAAACACTTCCTGTAAAGAGAGCCCTATTTAGGCTTTCTTTATTGCAAGTTCTGTTTAATTAAGATTTTCTTATCCCCTGCTATGTTAATAGCTTGCTAGACTCTGCAAGAGCCTCCTGTATGTGATTAAAGTTCAATTTAGAGATTGAGATACAATTATTTAAGGTAAATTACATCTGTTTGAAAGTGAAACCAGATTTTTTTTCATGCAGACTCTGTTAATCATAGCCAGGGGAGGTGTGGCTAGGGCTGCATAAACAGAAACAAAGTGATTTAACTACTAAATGACAGTGAATTGAGCAGTGAAATTGCAAGGGAATGATCTATACACTAAAACTGCTTTATTTAGCTAAAGTAATTTAGGTGACTATAGTGTTCCTTTAATGGTTAGTGGTGAGCTATGCAATAAAAGATATTACCGATAGAATTGGGATCTTCTCCAGCCTTGATTGGTACAAGTAGATCTTTAATGTAATAGATTTTCAGCCCTGGTGAGCCTCCAGCAAAGATGAGGCCATATTTATTAGAGATTGCCAAGAGATTGGAGCGCTCTTTGAGGATTTCTTGAGGAGGATCAAAAAGCCGTGTCTTTTTCAGTTGCCGGAAATGGAAGTCCTAGAAATTGAAGAGAAGAGAAAGAGTTAAAATAAAATACAACAACTTAAAACTCTTACAGGTTTACTCACTAAACTGGAATCCGAATAGTAAATAGGAAAGCTGAAGCAAAAATAGTAAAGTTGGGACAATTAATGAGTTGGAAACAAAATTTCCAGATCAACTATTTTTTAACATTTAACATTTTTATACCCCAGGGGGGATTGGTTAATTTTTCTTTACCAATCCATATCTTATATTGAGTTAATATTTAATAAGCTCAAAACCTGTATTTCCCAGTATTTGTACACTTCTTCTGCTAAGACATTATGTTACCCTTGCATTGGCCCTCTTTCCATTTGTAATTGAAAGTTTATTTGCTCTTTTAAGGAGAGCCACGTAGGGACCTCTTGGGTTTTCCATCTCCGAGTGATTACGATTTTTGCTGCTATTAAAATATGCAGAGCCGAGGAGGCGGGGCCGGACCGCCGAGCTGGACGGTCGCAAGGCAGACCAGCTCCAACAAAACTGGAGCCTTTCAGCACATAAAGTGAAGCTTTTACCAAATATTCCGGCCGGCAACGGCGGCCCTCGATGGGCATAGTGCACTAGACCCAGGGAGAGGCTAACTCGCTGAGTTTTAGTCCCCTGGGAGGGAAATCCTTGACGCTGAAGTTGAGGCCTACTCCGGCGGTGAGTGGAGCGGACGGCCGCCGCCCGCTATCCCGCCGAACAGCGCCCAGACTGGGGCTTTGGCCCTCGAGGAACCGGCTCCGTTCCCCCCCCTCTGGACCGGGGGGGGGTGATCCCGGTCCTCACCCTGAAACCCTGACCGACACGACTGGGACCTCGCAGTACTGCCAGATGCAGAACTTAAAATGGCGGAGAACACCTAACTTCAAGATCCCAGCGGGGGATACCTACCCCACAAAAGCCGCATCCAAAATGGCTCAAAAGCTCTACGGGATAAGCCATCTACAAGCTCCAGACGTGTACCCGCAAATATGGTGCCCTACTGGGACACTTACCTCGAGGAATCCTCTTTAAGCCTTCGGTTCCGGTAAGGAGAGGGATCAGCAACCAGCGGTGGTAAAAAAGGCACAGCACACTAAGCCTGCAACTACCAGATAGGCAGAGCACATCAGCCAACACTATGCACCACGTCTCCTTTTGGACGCTCCGAGGCCTAGGCCCAGAGATTCGGATGTCGCACAGCACCCCATGCAGCACCAGCTAACCAGCCGCCGCAACACGAGCAGACCACCAGACAACAGCGAGAACACGCCGACTCTGAGGAAGGCAGGACTTTCCAGACACACAGGGACTTTATAAGTATGACCTAGCTAGGCTTTACTCTCCCCAGTGTAAATATGTCGAAATCCTACCTGTCTTAATGTGCTAAATGCATCCAATGTATAGCTATAAGTGGCTAAAGGTTGATGGTGTATCTCTCAGGACCTACCTACTGCATCTATGTGTAGCTAAGGGGCATAAGGGGTGATAGTATATCGTTCATACCTAAGCATGTACCGAAATAACCTAAACATATTACCTGCATGTAACCGTATAATAACTACTTGATATTAAGCAACGCCTAGAAACTAAGTGTTATAAGACTCATCTACTAAAACAAAAAATGTGCCAGTTACTCGTATGCCACTAATATGTTCACGACCTTACGAATACTTCGCTTGTCAGAGCTGCTGTGGCTATGCAAGCAATGTTGTAACCTCCTATGCACAACAAAAATAAAAAATTAAAAAAAAAAAAAATATGCAGAGCCAGATTTTTTTGTAAGTTATTTAGACTTGGCCAATTTAAATGCAAAAGATAAGTTTCTTGTTCCCTTCGGATTCCCCTAATGCCTAGGTTTTCCAAAGTTGAAGCAACAAATTCCCAGTATTTATCGAACAATGGACAGGTCCACCAGATAAGAGTATAAAAACCTATTTCTCTCTTACATCTCCAGCAAAAACTAGAGCACTTCTCATACATCTTATTTAATTTATCCATCTATAAATCATTGTATACTGTGTTTCTAAAAGATTCAAGCAATGTATAGTTTAAGATATGGTATAGTACTGTACCATTTATTTATATCTAGCTCATGTCCGAGCTCTCTCTCCCATCTAATCAGGGCCTTAGATTTTACCAAATAATCATCACCTATTTCCAGTAGATCATTTTTAATAATTTTCCTGATCGTTATTTCTCCTTCCAATAATTTGCCTTTTTTTTTTTTATTTCCATAGCATTTCTTTTTACTTTCATTAGAAAGCCTCTTACTCTCAAATAAGTAAATAGTTCATTATTCGGGAGGGAGAGCTCCAACACGAGTTGGGGGAAATCTTAAATTTTTCCATCTTTTCGCAACTGGCCATATCTACCTTATTGGCTCCATCTTTTAATGCCTAAATCGGAGATATTCTCATCCAAAAAATGTATCGGGGAGAGCAAAGCATTGAATACCCATTTTTTTTCCCCATTCTCTCCAAAACCCCAAAAGACTATACATTATTAAATTATTTTATAAGCATTTATTTCATTTTTATTCAAACCTGAGGATAATAAGAGACTCAGGTCTTTCCAACCCGAGACCAACTTTCACTTTTATACCATATTTTGTGTGTTATGTTCTTAAAGTATCTATCATAAACCCCCAGTCGACCCCGTTAAATTATTTTTCTAAAAACAGGGCCAACATGGGGGTTTTCGGTTTCTTTGCTGAATCTAATTTCTGAATGAGGCGTCTTATATTGCTGTCAGATGATCTGCCAGCTACAAAGCCGACTTGATCTTTATTGATCAAGTCAGGGATTATTTATTTTAGCCTTGTTGCCAATATGGAAGCATATAGCTTGGAGTCAGTATTTAAAAGTGAAATTGGTCGATAGGTAGCTATCTGTGTGGGATCCTTATCTACTTTTAGAATGGGGATTATATTTGCATGCATCATTTCGCTAGGGAAATGTAATCCTGAGCCTATTGAATTATATACATTTAATAATCTATATTCCAAATTATCTTTTAGTATCTTGAAAATTAGGTTTGTAAACCCATGCGGGCAAGGGGCAACGTTTTTTTTTTTTAAAAGTGATCTATGGCTTTCCTTATTTCTTCTACAGAAAATGGTTGATTTAGAGAATTCAGCTGGTCTTTAGAAAGGGTGGGTAATTTCATATTATTTAGATATTCTGCCGAAGTTAGAGAAGAAGTATGCTTTGGGATATTATAAAGCTTCCTACAGAAACGACCAAATGCAGCACCAATATCTTGTGGTTTAAAATGTAATGATTAATTTTCTCTTATTTTATAAATTCTTCTTGTTGTCTTTTTTTTTTTTTTACTTCTAACTTGTGAGAAGTTTATCTGTTTTGTTATTTTTATAATACCAAATTTGATTTAGCCTTTTTAAATTTGTTTTCATTTTTTTTTCATGATGTAAGTTTTTGTTTTTAATTTCTACTATCTTCTTAGTTATTGAAGCTGATGGAATTTGTTTATTTGCTCATGTTCTAAAAAGCAGCTTTGGGAGCGGAAGTTCATCTTCCCTTCCGTCTCTAGACCCCAACATTATTAGATGGTCACTCAAAATGCATTTATATGCACACCAAATATTTGCTGGCTGGATTTCCTTGGACTCATTTTCTTATAAAAATAAAATAAAAATTCAGTAATTTCTCTTATGTTACATTTAGTTTTCTCTCATAAACGGAGCTTCACCTAGGAACATGCAAATCTGGAATATGAGAGAAATCTGTGAGAAATCCCTTTCTAACCCACATGGCATCTTCCACTTACAATAAACAACATATAACATATAATATACATGAGAAAAAGGATGCCTTTTGCCTCGTGTACCCACAACACATAACGAATATTGTACCCGAGGTAAAAGGATAATCCCCATCTCTTGTACTTGTGCTTCCCTTTTGAGCATCAACGTCAAAGCACGTTAGACTCAACTGAGTCATCTTTCACTGTACATAGAAGAAAACAAGACATGTCACTTATAGAGTATCTCCTATGTATTTTATACTATTTTCTCAGACCATCTACTTAACCCCTTAAGTTTGGTCCTTAAGGGGTTAATATAGATCTAGAACAGAAAGGGGGGTAAAGGAAAAAGTATTTACTCTTTTGATAATCAGATAACTAGGGTCTTTGCTCTTCCGTTTAGAATGCTCATAACTACATAATATGTATCATAGTGCTCAATTCGGTTATATACCAAACATTCCTCCAATATTCCAATTTGCTTTAATCATCAGATAATTTGAGTATAAAAAAAAACAAAAAAAAAACGGTGTATTAAAAAAAAAAAAAAAAAATATTAAGTGAGAGGTAGGGGTAATTCTCACTCATATTCTCAGTGTTTTACTTATTAAGTTTACAGTGATCTTTCTTTTTGTGGCGACCTATTAAAACGAGTTTGTTTTTTCTGGCACTGTAGTGGTCCTTTAAGCTGTAGTTGTTCTGGTGACTATAGTGTCCCTTTAACTATTTAAATTATCCCACAAAGGTCAACTACTTGTAAAAGTAAACACTACATGGTATCTCTTATGGTGTATACTGTGCCTTAACACGCTGCATATATTTTCATAAGTTCATAAAGTTTGGAATACTTTTTTTTTTTTTTTTTTTTTTTTTTTTACACACAAGGATTTGATGAGCATATGTCTCATTTGGTGCATTGTAATGGACAGTTCCAATTACCCCATAAATGCATACCATTTGCTAAAGAAAACACCAGTATTTCAAATTGTATATTTTGAGCCTTACGGTACAGCCATTTTTGCACCAATTTCTTTCAAGGTTTATTTTATTGTATCCATTTAAATTGTAAACAATGACCCCTTTTGCAAGGTTTTGTGAAAATACAGTGGTGCATTAACCTGCGCGCTGCAGTGGGAAATAAAAATAAAAAACTGGCAAATTGAATACGGGTATAAGGTGCATTTTAGTTGCTTCTTTAAATTACTCCATCAAGGCATACCATTTACAAATGTGAACACCATGATATATTTTGAGCCTTGTTGATTTGCCATTCTGTTCCTTTCAAAGTTTGTGTTTTTAATTTTTATTTCATAAAGTTCTCACACACACAATTCTTTCGGCGTATTTTCTTTAAATCTGTGTGCCACTGTAATAAAATTCCAAAAACGCAGCAACATCTCAGGAGTACATGAATACCCCCTATGATTAGCACTCCAAAGAAGCAATCATAATCCTAAAACTTAATCCCACAGTGTTAGATGGGTTCCCGCTTCGTATGTCAGCAGAGGAATTCACTTGCTTGTTCTACTTTACCCAACTCTAAAATTATTTTTGCTTTAATTCGAATCCACGCATTAAAGGGAAACTCCAGTGCCAGGAAAACGATCCGTTTTCCTGCCACTGGAAGGTCCCTCTCCCTCCCACCCCCCAATCCCCAGTTGCTGAAGGGGTGAAAACCCCTTCAGTCACTTACCAGAGGTAGCGACATGTCCCACGTCGCTGCTTCCTCCTCCCCCGCCGCTCCTCCTTCTGCTTACGTCGGCCGGTGGGCGAGACTGATCTCGCCCGCCGGCCGAGGAGACCTAATGCGCATGCGCAATGCCGCGCATGAGCGCACCCCATAGTAAAGCATTGAAAATGAATTTCAATGCTTCCCTATGGGGGAATAGAGCGACGCTGGAGGTCCTCACACAGCGTGAGGACGTCCAGCGACGCTCTAGCACAGAAAACCTGTGCTATAGAGCAGGAAGTTCCCTCTAGTGGCTGTCTAATAGACAGCCACTAGGGGAAGACTTAACCCTGCAAGGTAATTATTGCAGTTTAAAAAAAAACTGCAATAATTACAGTTGCAGGGTTAAGGGTAGTGGGAGTTGGCACCCAGACCACTCCAATGAGCAAAAGTGGTCTGGGTGCCTGGAGTGTCCCTTTAATGTTAGAGTTAGGATTAGCAAAGGATTTGAGGTCAGCAAGGGAATCCCTTATAGTTCCCTTTACAATTGCAGCATGAGGAGAGTTATTTTAAACTCAGCTGCTAGGTCATGTCATAATAAAAGGTCACAATAATATTTAGTCCTCCCTGCAGCCGTGACCACTCATGGTGATCAGCATTGGGATGCCTGCAAAGCCCAGTGCTGATCATCCTCTGCAGCCGGTAACTGCGCTGCAGGCGGCTTGGCGGGAGACACTGCAACCCACATACTTAAACTGATTTAAAGGGCTGTATGTTGCGCTCACTTTGAGCATTGGTTTCAGCTCACTGATTGATCAGCATGTGATTACTTATTCTGGCCCAGCTGACAAAGGTGAGCACCAAGTATCAAATAATACCTGGGACTTCCCTGTTACTAGCAGGGAATCGGTCTCTTTTGGTGTAAAAAAAAAAAAAAAAAAAAAAAAAAAAAAAGACTAAATTATTCCATCATGGGTTCTTATTGGTAGGACATCCATGACAGAAATATTCCATCATTGATTATTAAGGGTCAGTCACTGGGAAAAATGGTGGCTGTGACGTCCTTTAGAAAACAAAATACACCACAATCCCACGTGAAATAAATATGCAATATACTTATCAGGTAAATCAAGTGGACAGCCTCCCAAGGATCACTTCCCAGGTAGTGATCTTTAGACCAGAATACAAGCAAAACACATATGGGATACGGCTGCGGAATCTAAAAAGGACAAAACATAGTGTAATACAATTTTAACAAATAATGTGCGCTCACAAGATCTAGACATATTATGCGCTCAAAGGGTGGCTATGAATCCCTCTCCGCTGTCTGCAGGAAATCAGGACTCCGGATGGTAGTATAAAAAAGCGGCTTTCATTATAAAATCAAATTAAATTGGTAAAACAGCAGTAGTTGTGGTCTTACGCATTTCGTCCCACACTTGGAACTTCCTCAGAGACCATAAAATCAAAGTAAATTACAGATGGTTATACAAAGCTAACAGCTGTTATCTACATCTTGTGAGTGCATTTTTGCACAGCGCACATTATTTGTTAAAATTGTATTACACTAGGTTTTGTCTGTGTTCTTTTTAGATTCCACAGCCGTATCCCATATGTGTTTTGCTTGTGTGTCAGTCCTTTACCTGAAGGATGGGCCTGAACAAGATCAGTGAATTTGCAATAAAGAGAGGTACTCATCTGACTTTTAGAACTGGAGAACTTTATTTCAATAACTCTTGGAGGATCAAAAGTCTCATCTCATTTACTCTAGCATTAAAGGACCACTATAGTGCCCTGAGGGTGCCCCCACCGTCCCACTCCCGCCGGGCTGAAGGGGAGGAAGGGGTTAAACACTCACCTTTCTCCAGCGCCAGGCTCCCTCGGCGCTGGGTACTCTCCTCCCTCTTCGGCTGAATGCGAATGCGCGGCAAGAAAATCACAGTGAGAAGCGCCTCTAGCGGCTGTCAATGAGACAGCCACTAGAGGCTGGATTAACCCATATGTAAACATAGCAGTTTCTTTGAAAGATTCTCTGAAACTGCTATGTTTACAGCAGGCAGGGTTAATCCTAGATGGACCTGGCACCCAGACCACTTAATTAAAGGGAATCTCCAATGCCAGGAAAACAATCTGTTTTCCTGGCATTGAAGGTTACCTCTCCCTCCCACCCCCCAATCCCCAGTTACTGAAGGGGTGAAAACCCCTTCAGTCACTTACCTGAGGCAGTGACGATGTCCCTCGTCGCTGTCTCCTCCTCCGCCAGCCGGTTGGGCGAGACTGATCCCACCCACCGGCCGAGGAGACCTAATGCGCATGCGCGGCAATGCCACACATGCGCATTAGGTCTCCCCATAGGAAAGCATTGAAAACGATTTTCAATGCTTCCCTATGGGGATTTGAGCGACACTGGAGGTCCTCACACAGTGTGAGGACGTCCAGCGACGCTCTAGCGCAGGTTTTCTGTGCTATAGAGCAGGAAGTTCCCTCTAGTGGCTGTCTAGTAGACAGTCACTAGAGGTGGAGTTAACCCTGCAAGGTAATTATTGCAGTTTATAAAAAACTGCAATAATTACACTTGCAGGGTTAAGAGTAGTGGAAGTTGGCACCCAGACCACTCCAATGGGCAGAAGTGGTCTGGGTGCCTATAGTGGTCCTTTAAAACTAAAAAGATCTGCAGGACATGCAAGGTATGGAATTAAATCCTGGAGCACCCAGAGGCACCAGACCCATCTGTTCCCCATACCTTTGTCTCTCTCTCGGGGGGTGAGTCTGTATCCTCCTCCATGACCAGGAGAATGTGGCTCCTGTCAGTGAGAGTGGGTCCCACACAGCACAGAGATCTCCTAATGTGACACTAAGACAGACAGCAGTGATGGCTGCCTGGATTCGATGAGAACCTGGAGCTCTCGGAGCAGCTCACCAAGCTTCGATTTCCTTATCCGTCACAAGAATCATGAGAGCCGCGAAAAAAACTAACACACATCCGGCGATAACCAATGACACAGTGCGCGAGCGACGCTGCGTTCCAGCGTGACACGCACAGCCATCAATGGTAAGGGCGGAAACCGTTCTAGTCCCTCTTGGCTCACTCTAAGCGCGGTGTAGCCTCACCCATGGGACGGGGGCGTGGTTATTACTGGGCTGTGGAGACGTGGTATTGTTTAGATTTTCCTTTGGTTATAGTGATGCTTTGTTAGCTGCCTATTAGTGTCTCTCTCTCCTGACTTTCAGAACCTGGAACAGACTAGTAGGGTTGTTCATTAACAGGGTTATTCACTAAAGTGAAAATTCCAAGTGAATTTGAAATGTAAGGGGAAAGTAGCCAAAAAAAAGTAGCTGTATTAGAAAGTTTTTCGATTAGTTTGACCTTAAGGTTGAAATTTACTTTAAATTATCGCTTTAGTGAATAAAACCTGTCAAGTAAGTATTTAAAGGGAATTTCAAATTAAATTTTTTTTTTTTCATTCTTTATTTTTTGCAATTACAGAAATTACGGAATAATCACTTTCCTGAGGCTTGTGCAAAAGCCATAACATATTGTATGCATTGTCACATTGGAGGTATAGAAAGGAAAAGTCCTTACGTTAAGACATGGATTAGGCGATAAGACGGTACTTGGCTTGGTCGCAATCTGTCAAGGTTTTTAATAACAACACTCATTCTGCTGGGCGTGAAAGCTATGATTTTATTAAGACACGGAGGCTCCTATTATGCTGCACTCTTTCTTTATTTCCCTCAGCAGCAAAGAAAACTTTAACCCCTTCAGGACGGAGTCAATAGTGCACGTTCTGATCAAAACAAAACGTAAACAAAAACGAGAATTTGCGCTATATGTCTGTTCACCCGTAGTTCCCCTCTTTCAAATTATATGCACCCACACTTATTATATATCATTTTGTTCAGGAGAAACAGGGCTTTAATTCATCATTAACTATTCATATATGGAACATAATTTATTATGAATAAAATTTAAAAAAAATGTGAGAAAATAAGATTTTTTTAAAAAATTAGCATTTCCGTCTGACATTTTAACTGTGAATGTCATAATACTGTTAGGTTTTACTGCAAAAAAAATGCACATATTTGTAATCAGCGATGTGTCACGAGTTCAACAGTACCCCCCATTAACCCCTTAAGGACGCATGACGGAAATTTTCCGTCATGCTGGTCCTACCCTTAAGGACGCATGACGGAACATTTCCGTCATGCAGTATTTTTCCAGCAGGGTCTATTACCTTGCTGGTAACTATGAGCCCCAGGTATCATTTGATTCCTGGGGCTCCCCTCTCTCACCTGGGGCCAGAATTAGTGTCCCCAGACTGACTGATGCTCTGTTTGCAGAGCTCAAAGTGAGTGCTGCAAACAAGCATTTAAATGGGGATTTAAATCCCCACTATTACAATTTGGTGTGATCAGGGTTAAATCCCTGCTAACACAAGGGAGTTCCAGGTATCAATGGAAACCTGGGGCTCCCCTCTATCAGCTGGGGACATTTTTAGTGACCCCAGCCTTTTTGATGAGTTACATGCAGTGCTGGAAGTCAGCGCGGCATGTATCTGCTTAAATAGGCATTTAAATGCCTATATCTAGATTGTGGTGTAAGCAGGGTTAAATCCCTGCTCACACCAGGAAACCCAGGTATCATTAGAAACCTGGGTCTCCCCTCTGTCAGTTGGGGCCATTTTTAGTGGCCCCAGGTTTTTTGATGAGCTGCATGCAGAGCTCAAAGTGAGATCGGCATGCAGCTGTTTAAATGGGGATTTAAATCCCCATAGAGCACAATGCAGTGTGAGCAGGGTTAAATCCCTGCTCACACTAGGAAACCCAGGTATCATTAGAAACCTGGGTGTCCCCTCTGTCAGCTGGGGCCATTTTTAGTGGCACCAGGTTTTTTGATGAGCTGCATGCAGAGCTCTAAGTGAGGTCGGCAAGCAGCTCTTTTAATGGGGATTTAAATCCCCATAGACAGCAATGTAGTGTGAGCAGGGTTAAATTCCTGCTCACACTAGGAAACCCAGGTATCATTAGAAACCTGGGGGTCCCCTCTGTCAGTTGGGGCCATTTTTAGTGGCCCCAGGTTTTTTGATGAGCTGCATGCAGAGCTCAAAGTGAGATCGGCATGCAGCTGTTTAAATGGGGATTTAAATCCCCATAGAGCACAATGCAGTGTGAGCAGGGTTAAATCCCTGCTCACACTAGGAAACCCAGGTATCATTAGAAACCTGGGTGTCCCCTCTGTCAGCTGGGGCCATTTTTAGTGGCCCCAGGTTTTTTGATGAGCTGCATGCAGAGCTCAAAGTGAGGTCGGCAAGCAGCTATTTTAATGGGGATTTAAATCCCCATAGACAGCAATGTAGTGTGAGCAGGGTTAAATCCCTGCTCACACTAGGAAACCCAGGTATCATTAGAAACCTGGGGCTCCCCTCTTTCAGTTGGGGCTATTTTTAGTGGCCCCAGACTTTTTGATGAGCTGCATGCAGTGCTGAAAGTTAGCACTGCATGTAGCCATTTAAATCCACAAAGAACACTGCAGCTGAGCGATCAAGCTCAGCTACAGTCATTCTCTCAAGTGATCTGGTGCTTGGGAGACCCCCAGGGTCTGAACAAACCCTGGAGGATCACCCTCTATGCCCAAATGCCATTCTGATCAGTGCTGGGCATTTTTAGTTGCCCAGCACAGATCGCATTGCATTGGGAATAATGTCTTCAATGTAAGAGATGGGAGACTGCAATACTGAAAATAGCCAGTAGATGGCAGCAACATACCACTGTGTTTTAGTTTAAAATCCCTTTACATATATCAGCACTGATATTAGTAGAGGGAAACCTTTGGGATTAAGATTAAATTAAGGATTACAATTAAGGATTATTATTCGGTTTAGCATAAGTACTAGATTTATTATCAGGTTTATTACTGGGTTTATTATTAAGTTTATGTTTGAGATTAGGTTTATAATTAATTGTAGTATTGGGATTATGTTTCAGATTAGGATTCAGATTATGGTTCAGATTAGGATTAGGGTCAGCACTGGCATCCCTTGCTGAATCCCTTGCGGAATTCCTGGGCTGACACCAGCAGGGGGAATCATTTTAACACTATTGCTAAAGGTAGGATTGAGATTTGGATTAAGGTTATAATTAGGGTTACACATGGGATTACGTTATGGGTTAGGATTGTGGTAATGGTTTATTTATTTATTTATTTATTATTAGATTGAGGGTTAGATTTGGGATTAGGATTTGGTTTAGAATTAGGGCTTGGTTTGGGATTAGAGATTTAGATTAATATTAAGATCGCTACTTTCCAAAGATATGCATATGGGGTATATTTGTACTGAGAAGATGTTGCTGAGTACAGCCAAGATAATTTTATGACAGTGGGAAACAGGATATTTAAAAAATAATCATCAGAAATACTATGTGTATGTAAAAATGTTAAAATAAAAATGAATACCACAAACTTTGAAACAAAAGGGTAACAAAATGTCACTTCAATAAAGCTTATAGTATGTTATATGAGGGTCCCCATGTTGTCCACTTTTGTAAATGGTATGCATTGGTGGCGTTATTTAAATATATGAGCGACTAAAATGACCCAAAATGAAACAATGACCATTCGTCAATTTGCCATTTAAAAAAACCTGTAATGGGCCGGGTATGATTTTAGCCCTGTATTTTTTCACAAAAACCTGGCTAAGGTGTACAAAGGGGGTAATTTTGTACTCAGGAAATATAGCTGAGAATAATTTTGTGATTTAATTTACAGTAACATATATCAAGTTTCCAAAACTAACTACTAAAATACAACGTGTGTATAAAAATGCAAAAATAAAACCATATGATAACATTTGAAAGTAATTGGTGCTAACATAACTGTATAATAAAGCTCAAAATATACCATATGACATAGCCCGTGGTGTCTACTTTCACAAATGGTATGCATTTATGGAGTAATTTTAACTGTCAAACTGCTACAATGCCCTAAAATGTGATATAGACACACCAAATCCATTTATCAAAATTCTAATTGTAAAAACTATAATGGTCAGGACTCGTTTAAGGCACTGTAGCTTCACATGATAGTGTCAAAGACATACATTGGGGGTATTGTTTTATTCAGAAGAGTTTGCTGAGCATAATTATGGGGTTTTGATCACAGTGGCACATACCAGACTTGAAAAATGACCCCCAAAAATGTAATGTGTATGTAAAAAATGCAAAAAAAAATATTTTACCACAAAGTTTGACATAAACTGGTGAAAAAATGGCATCACGCTAAGGCACAATATATACCATATGAGATACACTGTAGTGTCTACTTTCACCAATGGTAGGTCATTGAGGGATAAATTAAACAGTTAAACTGCTACAATGCCCCAAAATGAGACTTGCTCCCTCAAATTCATCTATCAAAATTATCACTGTGAAAACTGAAATGGTCAGGTCTCTTTTATGGCACTATAACTTCACAGGATAGTGGCAAGGACATAGATTGGGGGTATCATTTTACTCTGTTGATATGGCTGAAAACAATATGGGGTTTTCTACAGCAGTAGTATATATCAACTTTATGAAATACACATTAAAAATCCTTGTTTTATGTGTGTATGTTAGAAATCTGAAAAAAACACAATTTTACTACACGATTTAGCAGAGATTGGCAGCGAAATGGCTACGTAAAAAGTGTCAGAATACCCTTTGGTAAATAGCCTGTGATGTGTGCTTTATATAAATATATACTTTTGTGCAGCAATTTTGCTTTCTGTGATGGCTATTAAGCTTACAAGACAAGCATGCCAAATTCTAAAATTGCTCCACATTAAAAAAAGTTTTTACTCCTTGTATTTTGTGACCTGTAACTTTCAAAATAAGCTGAAATCCTAGACATATTATGTACTCTGAAAATCAGAACAACTAATTGAATATTTTTTAAATTACTTTCCTTAAGCTGCACTTATTATACACACGTTATTATTGCCTAAACTGTGAAAAAAAACCAATTTATTTTTTTAATAATAAATAAGAATTTATATATGTATATGTCACATCAGATTAAAGCCCTTTTTGTCCTTTAAAAAACGATATATAACATGTGTTGGTGTAATAAATAAGAAAAATGCAAACAGAGGTTGAACACAAACAGCAAAAAATGCAAAAAATGCTTGTGTCCTTAAGGGTAAGTCCAGTTTTTGAAGCTGCGTCCTTAAGGGGTTAACAGGTTTTATGTTGTTTTGGAAAGTTACAGGGTCAAATATAGAACATTCCATTTTCAAATTGAAATTTTCCAGATTAGTAATGTTACCTTTGAGACGGTGTGGTAGCCAGGAATGAGAATTACCCCCATAATGGCATAGCATTTGAAAAAGTAGACAAGCTGAGGTATTGAAAGTGGGGTATGTTTAGTCTTTTTTAGTAGCCAGTTAGTCACAAACACTGGCCAAAGTTAGCGTTCATATTTGTTTTTGTGTGAAAAAAGCAAAAAACGAATATTTGGCCAGTGTTTGTGACTAAGTGGCTACTACGAAAGACTGAACATACCCAACTTGCAATACCTCGGGTTGTCTACTTTTGCAAATGGTATGCCATCATGGGGGTAATTCTCATTCCTGGGCTACCATCAGGGCCGGCGCGTCCATAAGGCGGCACAGGCGGACGCCTTAGGGCGCACTGGCTCCGGGGGCGCAAGATTTCAGTGACCGGCAGGAGGGAAAACTCTCCCTCCTGCCGGCCACCATCTCTGCCCCCAGTGCGGCAGTGCTGCGATCAGGCGCGGCGAGGGAGCTCTAACCTCTCTGCTCTGCTCCCTCGCGCGCTGTCTAGTGATGCCGCGGGAGCCGGAATATGACGTCATATTCCGGCTCCTGCGGCATCAGCAGACAGCCCGCGAGGGAGCAGAGCAGAGAAGTTAGAGCTCCCTCGCCGCGCCTGATCGCAGCACTGCCGCGCGCCGCCCACCAGCCCCACTGGACCCCAGGGAATGATCCACACCAGCTCTCCAGGTAGGGAGGCTGGGTGGATATTATTTATTTATTAAAATAATTTGTGAATGTATGTGATGTGTCTGTGTGTGAGAGTGTCTGTCTGTGTGTGTGAGTGTCTGTGTGAGTGTCTGTGTGAGAGTGTGTGAGTGTCTGTGAGTGAGTGTGTGAGTGTGTGTGTGTGTCTGTGTGTGTGAGTGTCTGTGTGAGAGTGTGTGAGTGTCTGTGAGTGAGTGAGTGAGTGTCTGTGTGTCTGTGAGTGTGTATGTGTCTGTGAGTATGTGTCTGTGAGTGAGTATGTGTCTCTGTGTGAGTGAGTGTCTGTGTGTCTGTGAGCGTGTGTGTGTGTGTGTGTGTGAGTGAGTGTCTGTGAGTGTGTGTGTGTCTGTGAGTGACTGTGTGTAAGTGTGTCTGTGAGTGACTGTGTGTGAGTGAGTGTATGTGTGTCTGTGAGTGACTGAGTGTGTGCGTGAGTGAGTGTATGTGTGTCTGTGAGTGATTGTATGAGTGTTGCATGTGAGTGTATGAGTGTGTCAGTGTATGTGTGTGTCTGTCAGTGTGTGTTTGTGAGTGTCTGTCAAATCAGTGAGAGTATCTTTGTCATTGAGTCTGTGTGTGTGTCAGGGTACCTGAAGTCTCTACCTCTGAGAGAGGTAGAGACTTAGAAGTTTATCCGTCCAGAAGGGCTGTTTCCTCCGTCCCTCGCGGTCCTTCCGGTCATTTACACGCCGGCCGCGAGGGATCCACTTCCTTTTGTAACACGACGCTCAGCAGTCGACGTCATGACGCCAACCCGGACCGACCTGTCACTCAATTGTCTGGAAACTAATCAGGACTCGTCGGAGGCGTGTCGTCTCTCCTGAGCCAGGGTATTTAACAGTGCTTCTCCCATTTGCTCATTGCCCTGTCGTGGTTCTAGCCTGTCTAGTCACTCAGCGCTCTTGTATTTCCAGTTATCCCTTTGGTTCCGACCCGGCTTGTTTGTATTACCCTGCTTATCTCTGTTACCCTTTGACTCGGCTTGTTCCTCGCTTACCTGTCTTCTTGTTCCCTCGACCTCGGCTTGCCTTTGACCATTCTCTCTATCTCCGTACGTTAGTCCGGCCATTCTAAGGTCCGGTATACGTACCTTTCTACTGTCTGTACTCTGCGTGTTGGATCCCTGTCCCGATCCTGACATTACGACAGGGCCAATGGATCCTGCAAGTACAAACAGTCAGCTTGGTCCTTCCGATCCTAGGTTTGAAGCCATGGAGCACAGAATGGATCAGATGGCCCTAGCACTACAGGCGTTATTATCTCGTGCTAATAACCCACCAGAGGAGACGCGTACTACTTCTATTTTCCCTGTGAGTTCAGGCCTAGAGGTAGCCACTGTAGGTGCCTCTTCCCGTATTACCCCACCAGTACGTTATGGTGGTTCACCTGAGAAGTGTCGTGGTTTTTTAAACCAGATCAGTATCCACTTTGAATTACAACCTCGCTCTTATCCGACAGATAGGGCGAAGGTTGGATTTATTATCACCTTACTCATTGAGAGAGCTCTGAGATGGGCCAACCCATTATGGGAGAATGATAACCCGTTAGTATATAATTATAATGCCTTTGTAGCTGCCTTTAGAAGAACTTTTGACCCTCCTGGTAGAAAGGTCAATGCAGCTAGATTACTGTTGCGCCTGAGACAAGAGAACCGAACACTTGTGGATTATGCACTAGAGTTCAGGTCTTTGGCGGCAGAAGTTAAGTGGAATGAGCAGGCTTATATAGATATATTTTTGAACGGGCTATCAGATGTAATCCTTGACAAGGTTGCTACTAGAGAGCTCCCTGAAAATTTGGAGGATTTAATTTTGTTCATTTCTCGTATTGATGAGCGTTTAAGAGAGAGACAGAACACTCGAGAGAAGAACTTTAGACCTTCCTTTAAATTAGCTCCCGCATTTCAAAGTCCTGATTCCACTACCTCACTGTTTCCTGAACCTATGCAGATAGGCAATACTCGCCTCTCAGAAGAGGAGAGACAGTACAGGAGAAGGGAGGGATTATGTATGTATTGTGGAGTCAGAGGTCACTTACGCCTGAATTGTCCTAATCGCTCGGGAAACGCCCGCACCTAAGTTTCTCTAGAGGACAGGCCTTGGGTGTTTCTATTTTGTCCTCTACTCATAATTATAAAGATCACAGGCTTCTGCTACCAATCTCTTTAACTTGGGAGAAGGGAGTACTAAAGACCATGGCTTTGATAGATTCCGGAGCTGCTGAGAATTTTATCGACCAGGCCTTTGCTACTAAACACACTATCCCATCCCAGTTAAGGGATACACCCTTGGCTGTTGAGACCATAGATGGTAGACCTTTACTTGAGCCTGTTATCTTTCGTGAAACCATACCCGTTAACTTAACTGTTGGTATCTTACACGAGGAAAACTTATCGCTTATGCTTATTTCGTCCCCTTCTGTTCCCATAGTCCTGGGTTACCCGTGGTTAAAGAGACATAACCCTATTATTGATTGGGAGTTAGGGGAGATACTCTCATGGGGCCAGGGTTGCCAGGAGAGGTGTTTACGGAGGGTTTCTCCATTGGGTGTAATTAACACACCAGGTAGTTCTACCCAGTCTACAGATGTACAGATACCGCCTCTGTACCTGGATTTAAAAGCAGTATTCGACAAAAGGAATGCTGATACTCTACCTCCACACAGGACTTTTGATTGTAAAATTAATCTACTACCTGGTACCATGCCTCCGAGGGGCAATGTATATCCTCTATCCACCAAGGAGAATTCAGTTCTAGAGGAATATATTCGGGAGAATCTAGACAAAGGATTCATTAGGAGATCTTCTTCTCCTGCCGGGGCTGTTTTTTTTTTTGTTAAAAAGAAGGATGGTTCCCTAAGACCTTGCATTGATTACCGAGGTTTGAATAAAATAACCATCAGAAATGCCTATCCGATCCCCTTGATTACCGAGCTGTTTGATCGCCTAAAGGGCTCTAAAATTTTCACCAAGTTGGATCTCAGAGGGGCATATAACTTGGTGAGAATCCAGCAAGGACACGAGTGGATGACAGCGTTCAATACCCGTTATGGGCATTATGAATACACGGTCATGCCTTTTGGTCTTTGTAACGCACCGGCAGTATTTCAGGATTTGATTAATGAAGTTCTTAGGGAATTTCAAATTGATTGTGTTATTGTGTACCTGGACGACATACTTATACACTCTAGAGAGATTGAGACCCACCACAGACAAGTCAGAAAGGTATTACACAAACTTCTTCAACATGGGTTATACTGCAAATTGGAGAAATGTAGTTTTGACCAGTCTCAGATAGACTTTCTTGGTTACGTGATTTCTGGGGAAGGCTTTAAGATGGATCCCGACAAACTCCAGTCTATTTTAGATTGGCCATTGCCTAAGGGACTCAAGGCTATTCAGAGGTTTATTGGTTTCTCCAATTATTATAGGCGCTTCATTAAGGGATACTCCTCTATTATTGCGCCTATTACCAATATGACCAGACAGGGGGCTGACACTAAGACTTGGTCTACTGAAGCTCTCGTTGCTTTCAAGACTCTCAAGGAACTTTTTGCTTCTGCTCCAATTTTAGTCCATCCTGATACGACTCTGCCGTTCCTACTCGAGGTCGATGCCTCTGAGACAGGCGTAGGTGCTATTCTGTCACAAAGGTTAGGGGTGGACAAACCACTACACCCTTGTGGTTTTTTCTCCAAGAAACTGTCTGGGCCTGAGAGCAGATATGACATCGGTGACAGGGAATTATTAGCGGTCATTATGGCTTTAAAGGAGTGGAGACATTTATTGGAGGGGACCTTACATCCTGTTACCATTTTAACGGATCACAAGAACTTGTCCTATATTGGGGAGGCTAAGCGACTGTCCGCCAGACAAGCTCGTTGGTCCTTATTCCTGACCCACTTCAATTATGTGCTTACTTATAGACCTGGTTCTAAGAACTCTAAAGCCGATGCTTTGTCTCGCCAATATGAACCTTCTACTATATCTGAACCTGTTCTTTCCTCTATAGTTCCGAAATGCAATATTATCGCTAACACGAATCTCAGGATTCACTCTCCGTTACTTGCCGAGATCTTAAAGCTGCAACATCTAGCCCCTAAACAGACTCCCGGGGGTCGACATTTCGTTCCTCCTGCTCTTCAACTGGAACTGTTACAATGTTTCCACAACAGCAAGGTGGCTGGACATCCTGGCATTCGCAAGACGTGCGTTTTGATCTCTAAAGACTTCTGGTGGCCTGCTTTACGTAGGGATATTAAAGATTTCATCGGTGCGTGTGAGGTTTGTACTAAGACCAAGCAACCTCATACGCTTCCATGTGGATTTCTGCATCCCTTAGAGGTTCCAGAAAAGCCATGGTCCTGTTTGGCTATGGACTTTATTGTCGATTTACCTATATCTAAAAAACAGACTGTTATCCTCACCGTGGTTGACAGATTCACCAAGATGGCTCACTTCGTTCCTCTGCCTAAACTTCCGTCTTCTCCCGAGTTGGCAGAGATATTTGCAAGGGAGATTTTTCGTTTACATGGGATACCCTCCCAAATTGTATCTGACAGAGGTTCCCAATTTGTTTCTCGTTTTTGGAGATCCTTCTGCTCTCAACTGGGTATCAAATTGAATTTCTCTTCCGCCTATCATCCTCAGTCTAACGGAGCTGCTGAACGCACCAACCAAAAGATTGAACAATATTTACGTTGTTTTGTTTCCGAACACCAGGACGATTGGGTCGGTTTGATTCCTTGGGCGGAGTTTGCGCACAACAATCTCGTTTGTGATTCTACTCATTCAAGCCCCTTCTTCATGAATTATGGCTTTCATCCATCCATTCTTCCCTCGGTTTCTCCTTCCCAAGGGGTACCGTCGGTTGATGTTCATGTTGCCAATTTGAGGAAGTTGTGGGATCAGACTCGACAAATTCTTCTGCACAATTCTATGCTGGTTAAGAAACACGCTGATAAACGTAGAAGGTCGGCTCCGGTTTTTGTTCCAGGCGATAGAGTATGGTTGAGTACTAGAAACATTCGTTTAAAAGTACCTTCCATGAAGTTCGCTCCTCGTTATATTGGACCTTACAGGGTTCTGACTCGGATTAACCCAGTTGCGTATCGTCTAGCTCTTCCATCTGCCTTACGCATCCCTAACTCCTTTCATGTTTCATTGCTGAAACCGCTAGTCTGCAACAGATTTTCCTCCACGGTATCTTCTCCTCGCCCTGTTCAGGTGGAGGGTCAGGAGGAGTTTGAGGTCAACTCTATCATCGATTCTCGAATCTCCCGGGGGGGGGGGGGGGGTACAATATCTGGTCGACTGGAAAGGATATGGTCCTGAAGAGAGGAGTTGGGTACCCCAAGAGGATGTTCATGCTCCTCGCCTCCGCAGGGCGTTTCCCTCCCGCTTCCCATCTCGTCCCGGTTCCTTCCGCCCGGTGGGCGTATCTGAGAGGGGGGGTACTGTCAGGGTACCTGAAGTCTCTACCTCTGAGAGAGGTAGAGACTTAGAAGTTTATCCGTCCAGAAGGGCTGTTTCCTCCGTCCCTCGCGGTCCTCCCGGTCATTTACACGCCGGCCGCGAGGGATCCACTTCCTTTTGTAACACGACGCCCAGCAGTCGACGTCATGACGCCAACCCGGACCGACCTGTCACTCAATTGTCTGGAAACTAATCAGGACTCGTCGGAGGCGTGTCTACTCTCCTGAGCCAGGGTATTTAACAGTGCTTCTTCCATTGGCTCATTGCCCTGTCATGGTTCTAGCCTGTCTAGTCACTCAGCGCTCTTGTATTCCAGTTTTCCTTTTGGTTCCGACCCGGCTTGTTTGTATTACTCTGCTTATCTCTGTTACCCTTTGACTCGGCTTGTTCCTCGCTTACCTGTCTTCTCGTTCCCTCGACCTCGGCTTGTCTTTGACCATTCTCTCTATCTCCGTACGTTAGTCCGGCCATTCTAAGGTCCGGTATACGTACCTTTCTACTGTCTGTACTCTGCGTGTTGGATCCCTGCCCCGATCCTGACAGTGATTGGGCTGAATACTCTTGCTGACCAAGGAGTTACGGCTCTCGAACAACGGGGTGAGCCCCAATGTAATTACACGCCTTTGAGCGTCTGTTCAGAGGGTGAGCCCCTCTCAGGGACCAAACCCAACAGAGGCGCCTTATTAGGTGAACCCCAATTTTATGAGACTATTATGTCTCCCATATCACTCAAAGGAAACCCCCTTTTGTACCACTAGAGAGTGTGCCCTCTTTCACTGGCACCTACTACACTCATGACATATTGCCCGCTACCAGGGTTCTGGGCGAGCCCCAGTTGTACCAGGAGTCTGGAACCTCATGGAATTGTTCCTCTGCCACTTCTCCTACTGATTGCCTCAGATCTTCATTCCAGATTCACTCGATCCAGACTTTAGGAGACTTCAGGACTAGGATTACCACTACCCCATTCAAGTAATCTATATCAGATAAAGGTACTTACTTCATATTGCCGGATCATTTATACTGCCTGTCATTTCTTCAAAAGACTACCAAAACAGTATTGGACATAAGATGTATGTAGAATTTCTGGACTTAGTGTATTATATGCTGTCTGAGGGCAATCACTACTACCCTTTAACAGGGATATATTATATACTGTACCAAGTGTATTACTGATGTGGGTGTCCTCTGGGTTTTCAAGGCACACCACCTGGGGTGAGCCCCAGTTAATCATATAATTCCCATATTGTGCCAAGTATATTATCTACTGACGTGGGTGTCCTCTGGGTTATCAAGGCACACCACCGTGGGTGAGTCCCCAGCTAAACACATACGGGTCCTGCTGATGCAGATCCTACTGGGATAAGTCCCCATATGATACAGGACTATCAGTGCTTGTTACGTGCACTGCATACTGCTCGTCTCACAAGGTACAGCTCTGGTGTACACCTGTGGTGAACCCCATTTCCTACACCTGGAGGATCAGAGGATTTGCCTCAGACGTCTTCTAAGTATGTCAGAGAAACCGTATTGAAGGAAGAAGGTGAATGTCACCTCAAGGACACCCTGAGCCTCCTGGTGACCATGATGCCCGAAGACAAACTCTTCCTAGATGAGCAAGGAAGGGATCCCACTATTTGACCCTCGCACTATCCGACATCCCAGGTCATCGTAATGAAGCCTCCCAGATCATCTGGCTCGGTTCGTACATTACTGGCTCCATTAATCATATCATTCCCATATTGTGCCAAGTATATTATCAACTGACGTGGGTGTCCTCTGGGTTATCAAGGCACACCACCGTGGGTGAGCCCTCAGCTAAACACATACGGTTCCTGCTGATGCAGATCCTACTGGGATAAGTCCCCATATGATACAGGACTATCAGTGCTTGTTACGTGCACTGTATACTGCTCGTCTCACAAGGTACACCTGGTGTACACCTGTGGTGAACCTCATTTCCTACACCTGGAGGATCAGAGGATTTGCCTCAGACATCTTCTAAGTATGTCAGAGAAACAGTATTGAAGGAATAAGGTCACCTCAAGGACACCCTGAGCCTCCTGGTGGACTCTTCCTAGATGAGCAAGGAAGGGATCCCACTATTCGACCCTCACACTATCCGACATCCCAGGTCATCGGAATGGAGCCTCCCAGATCATCTGGCTCGGTTCGTACATTACTGGCTCCGTAAACGCATGGAGAAAGAAGTTCGGGCACCCCTCAGAGCCGAATGCCCAAGACCACCATTGCCTGACAAAGTGGCCAATACACCGGACTTTGACACCACTGTAGTGGTCTTTAGGTCTCGGTCAGGCCGGGACCCACGGAAAAGCATTTAAAAAGGGTCTTAAAGCCACGCAAGACAAATTGCTGGATCTCCTCAGGCTTATAGCAAAAATGCTTTACTTTGCTGACCTGGCTCTCACAGACG
Source organism: Pelobates fuscus (assembly GCF_036172605.1). Classification (NCBI taxonomy): domain Eukaryota; kingdom Metazoa; phylum Chordata; class Amphibia; order Anura; family Pelobatidae; genus Pelobates; species Pelobates fuscus. Next base: position 84,528,571 of record NC_086327.1, on the reverse strand, counting down.
GTACACAGCTTGACCCTAATGCTCTCCAAGAATGGGCCCAAAATTCAATCTGCCTGTTAGGCAATGTCAATGCCGCACTTTGTGCCGAACAGCTCAAATCAGCACTGCTGAGAATTGACACGAAATTGCTGGATTTAAGCTCAAAGGAGCTCAGGCCCCTGGCGAAAGGTCTTCTCTTCAGGGATCCTTTCATGCCAAATTGGGAAAGCACGTCAACCTGTTTACGACCTTAAGTAAGGTGCAATCATCGCTCAAACTGTTTTTCCTCGCCGCACCGAACAGGGGTGTTTTTTTGGGAGGGCTGGTCGGCAACGGAGCCGAGCCACCAGCCTGGTGTACAGGCTCCAGATCCTATCCTTCAACTTCTACCCGACCACTACACAGAGGTCCTTATACTACAGAGGCTCAGACAGAGCCAGAGGAACTAGAGGCAGAGGTCGTGGACGTCTCTCTACAGGTGAGTCCTATTTCTGGAACTACCTGTTTCCAACTGTATCGCTGGCAATCTGTCTTTTTCTTCAGAACTGGAGATCTATCTCGAGAGACGCATGGTTTTTACAAACGGTACACGGTTACATCATTGGGTTCTTTTCACAAGCGATCCAAACCTCTCATCCACCTCCGTTACACATGTCACGGGAGCACCACCTTCTCGTGGACAAAGAGATCCGTTCCCTGTTTGACAAAGGCGCGGTGCAATACGCACCGAATAGGGGCGGTTTCTTCAGCAACATATTTATAGGCAAAAAGAAAACAGGGGACTACCGACCGGTTATGATTCTCCGGACCCTCAACAAATACGTAGTTTACATACATTTCAAAATGGAAGGGATTCATCTCCTTCAGGACCTCCTCCTCAAAAACGACTGGTTCACCTGACTGGATCTGAAAGGCGCGTACCTCCGTTTCCTGTGGAGAGGACGAGCATGCCAGTTCACTTTTCTGCCCTTTGGACTCAGTTTGGCTCCATGGTGTTTCACGAAGCTACTGAAACCGTTGATGGCTCTCATTCGATCCGAAGGAGTGCGGTGTCTCGTGTACCTGGATGATTTGCTAATCTTCTGCAGATCTGCATCCAGGCTACAATTGCAAACAAAATTTGACGTTCACTTTCTGGAATTCTTGGGTTTTGTAGTGAACAGACAGAAGTCGTCACTCTCTCCCTCGCAGACGGCCCAGTTCCTTGGTTTCGAGATCGACACAGTGAACTGTGCCTTCCGCCTCAAAGAATACATGCATCCGGAAAGAGATCAGATGGGTTCTTCGTATGGACACAATTCCCCTCCGAATGCTCGCCCGTATAGTGGATCTTCTGTCCTCCTCAATTCAGGCAATATTTCCGGGACCACTACACTACAGTGCGAGGCAATGCCTGAAAGCAAATGGCCTATGTTCCAGACAGTCCTACGACCACTGGATACCACTTTCAGCAGACATGAGGACAGAGCTCCACTGGTGGTTCCTACACATGGAAGCCTAGAATGGCAAAGCAATCTTTGGCTCCTCTCCAGATTTCATAATGCAATCGGATGCCAGACTCTGGGACTGAGGGACTCACTGCACAGATTCCTCTATCCCTCTGCAGGGGGTCATTGGCGGGACGAGGAGGCCAACCTCCACATCAGCTTCCTAGAATTGGTTGCGGCCTGGGGTCCGCAATTCGGAGTCTGGCCAAAGCATGTCTAACTGCTGCATTCTACTCCGCATGAACAATGTCTCTGCAGTGCAATATATAAATCACCTAGACGGAGCCAGATCACATCAGGAACCCACTTCACCTGGACTTGTTTGCGTCCTGGACCAATCTCTAGCTATCAAAATACTACAGCTGGCTTCCAGATCTGAACTGTACGGCAGTGGAAACGTTTCTTCAACCACAGTCGACACACAGAGTGTATGCATTCCCTCCATTCTCCATGCTGGAACACACGGATCCACAAAGCTTCACTCCTCCTCAAGTATGATTCTTGGACCTATTGGAGATGTCCCGAGATCACCCGAGATCACCCACTTCTTCTCCCATCCTTCCCTTTACTTCTGACGGGACCGAGGGGCGAACTTCATCCCCTCATCCTGGAACAGAAGCTCATTCTAGTGGCTTGGACTATTTCTGTGGATCCTGGTCGGTCCTGGGCCTATTGCAAGCGGCTAAGGACCTTTTATGGGACTCTTGGACCCCTGGCACCAGGAAATGCTACATCTCGGCATGGTCCTCTTGGTGTCTACAGAGGGATTCCGATCCCTTTACTGCACCTATCCTATCATAATGAACTATTTATCTTAGCTTTTTCCCAAAGGTCGATCGTATCGTTCCCTGAATGTAGTGCGTTCAGCCATTTCTGCGGCACACGTTCCCATACAAGGCATTCCAGTAGGTCAAGCTCCTCTGGTATATCGTCTGTTTGGGGAGCTAAGGTATCTAGACCTCCAGCCCTTAAGTATTTTTGTCTCTGGGACGTAGAAGTGGTGTTGCGTTTCCTTAGAGATTGGCCAGATAATCCGGATCTATCTCTTAGACAATTGTAGATTATGCTAGCTTTAGTGTACCTATAATCTTAATTTTATTAATGACAGGAGGAGAGTATTTGCTTAAGTCTCTCTTTACTAAAACTCCACAGCAGCACAGAAAAACAACCAATCAGAAAAAAGTTAGGTACTATAAAACTTCCCTCACCATGCATCATTTCCTCTTTCAAGCTGCGACAAAACAGAATAAAAAGCAGAAAACATCATGGGGAAGAAACGAAATCCTAGATACAACGATGTCCACCTTCCGAGAAGAGCTGTCAAACCAGATAACGTTGATGGACTGTAAACTGAAACGAGAGAAAAACAGAATCGAACAGGTTGATTAGCCAATGAAATGTACTCTGAATAAACATGCAGGTACCCAATGTAGCAACCAAAATTAACCTTAATATGTAGATATCCCAACCCTACTATGAAAACAGACATAAGAAACAAGCGACGGGTAGCAGAGACAACAAACAGTTGCATACGTACCTGATAATCTAAACTATAACATTAAACAAGGGAGGGATAAGAAAGGGTGGGAAATACTCGCCTCCTGTCATTAATAAAATTAAGATTATAGGTACACTAAAGCTAGCATAATCTACAATTTTATAACATGACAGGAGGCTTCGTATTTGCTGTTTCAACGCTCAGTTCACCAATCCAACGCTGTTTGTGTCGCTGGTACCTATTCCAGGAAATAGAGTAATCCTAATTGGACATCCAAGTACGATAAATGACAGACGGATCAAAGAAGATGCCAGCCAACGGATGCCAGCATCTCAAATACGGAAAAAAACACCATCCATTGATAGATCCATTGTACGTGGTGTTGCGACCTGTTTCCTAGCAGTCGGTCCACAAGCTGGCAAACTGACCTATCAGCCATATCCCTGTAGTTGTATAATATCGAAGGTCAATTTCGGACTTAGGGTCGCGAGAAGAAACTGCCACCATGTCTCAACTCATGATCCGTAAGGTGGCTCCTCCGCTCGTGCCAGGGTCATTCGGCGATGTGGCCTTGCAGGTAGATCTCCAATCTCAAGGAATGCGCCTAAGTCCACCACCAAAATCGCAATAGAAACCGAGGAGGATCTTTCGTCCCTTCCTGTCCTACCCGGTGAGATGTCTCATCCGAGCATAAATTCATAATGCAGGCAAGAGTGTGGCCAAACCAGCCGTATTCTAAGTGATTCCAATATTCCAAATGGACTGTGTAATCCTCGGACGCAGTAGAGAAAAGGCTCCAAAGGAAATCCATTCAGGGTTCCGAACTGAACTTGTGTGGAGGAACGGTGGTCGACTATTCTGGGAATAGGGAATCCCAGAAATCTTCAAAGGAATGGGAAATGCAAACAGGAACGCAGATTTCCATCCAGAAATGCCCTCGTCCAAGAGTGAAAGATGTCTGTGTAGGAGTCGGGGCACACCAGGTACCTCCATAAAGTCTCGTAGGTCTCCTCGACGATAGTGGAAAAGTAGGTTAGCGCGAATCCAACAAAACGGCTCCCGTGAGGGATAAATAGAGTATAGACGGAGGGTCCTCCATCTCCGAACCATGATCACCAGGTATGCGCTCCGAGGAGAGGGGGCAGTCCTGCCATCTTATCCCAAGATCTGATGACCAGGGAGGTCAAGACAACCGGGGTTTCCGGTCTTACCATGTGATCCATACGTATAGTTTTACCTTCAGACCGGGTAATAGGCCTTCCTTAATCTTGTTACCCAAGCAAGGCAGTGCCCGTTTGCTCCATGAAGGTCTCCGTATAACCTGATATCTTGACATGGGAGAAAACAGAAAGCAATTCCCTGTATTATATGGTGCAGAATATACCAAAAACCTGCATTCTCGCAATACCGGAAGACCATCCGTTAGCCGAACCATCTCCAGGAGTGTGTGTAAATAAGTGGGGGTCTCCCCCCGTTATACCTCTATGAGTATTTCTCGCGTGTGTCACAGCGGTCCGGATCCAGTAGATCCATTACAGGAGATAGAATAGAGGGATCCAGTCTAAATAATGATATCTAGCATGACCAGGCAGTCCTCTAGAACGAAGTCAGTAGCATGGATGCAGGAGGGACGCCCCTCTATGTAGTCATCAATGTCTTGCACAGGAACAAGCCTGTGTGATGAACAAATGGCCGGCGCTGTAGAGCGTCAAGTGTATGAGAGAGCCGCACTCTCTACTAATGTGATCGCATACCGTGATAGCGTCTGGCTGCTAGCCTGAGCGGGCCGCACCCGTTAATAACCAATAGCAGAGTCTACATCCATGACCGGTTCTCTCTATGAGAATGTGTACTCCAAACCTGTCCTCTGTATCCAGCCCAGTATCTGGTTGAGGTCGAGGGAGGGGCTGCGCCCTCTAATAACAAACAGTATCCGGTTCTGTATCTAAGAGGGTTCGCCCTCTGTTCCTGAAAATAAACATACTCGGATCGAGTTGATGGAGGGCCGCACCCTCCTGTGATGCAAACTAGAGTCCCTAGCGACTCAGGGCGACCAAACTGCAGGGCACACCTCTTATAAATGTCAGCATAAGGCTGAGGGCAATCTTCGGAAACAACGATGGAAAACTATCAACCGACTATCCGGATCCCGTGCGCGCGCGCGGGGTCCAGGAAGACCGTTGGTAGTCTGAGGAAAGCTGGAGATGTTCTCCGCAATCCACGAGTGCCCGGGAGGTCGGAGGAGGTCAAGTCAGGCCTCTCGACGACCAGAGCGAAAAGGGAAAGGAAGTCATGAAAGAACAAAAAGGCAACAATAAACGTAGATAAGAGTAAATACACCAATTCTATCTCAGATAGAAGGCAAATAGCAGGCTGGAAGGTAATAAAAGCAAGTCCCACTGGACAGGGCCAGGAGCTAACCGAACGTGGGAAAAAAATACAGACATCTATAAGGATTCTGGGAGGCAGATACGGAGTAGCTGGTAAAGACAAGGAAGAAACACCGCTTTCTCCTGTAGGTGTCTGAGTACCGGTCCTTGCCTGTGCAAAGTTCTCCTTGGAGATGTGCCGTCGCCGGTTTGGAATAAACCGTGGATGTGTCCAGGTCTTCATAAGAAAACTTTGCCCTTCGGGCATGAGGTTTAGGGCCTTCACCCTTCCCACCATATTCAGATGGTCGTATACTGGTGTCCTCCTTGGACACTATGGCAATGGTGTTTGTCTGGACACCTGCCTATCTCCATGTCACTGGTGGGCACTGGGTTATCCACAGTGATATACCCCCAGGCCTGCAGCCAAAAGGGGTTCAGTACCAATAGTGCAGGCCCGTCAGTAGGGCACAGGCCAGGCAGGCCAAACGAATGGACACAGAATGGTTAGCCAAGCAAATAGGCACAGACATAGCAGGCCATTAAAGTAGGCACCGACATAGCAGGTCGTTCTTATGGGCACAGACATAGCAGGCCATTCTTATGGGCACAGACATAGCAGGCCGTTCTTATGGGCACAGACATAGCAGGCCGTTCCTATGGGCACAGACATAGCAGGCCGTTCTTATGGGCACAGACATAGCAGGCCGATCTTATGGGCACAGGCATAGCAGGCCGTTCTTATGGGCACAGACACAGCAGGCCGTTCTTATGGGCACAGACACAGCAGGCCGTTCTTATAGGCACAGACATAGCAGGCCGTTCTTATGGGCACAGACATAGCAGGCCAATCAATGGGGCACAGACATAGCAGGCCAATCAATGGGGCACAGACATAGCAGGCCAATCAATGGGGCACAGACATAGCAGGCCAATCAATGGGGCACAGACATAGCAGGCCAATCCTGGGTTGTATATGATATCATATGATTATATGTTATTTATATAGCGCCATCCAATTCCGCAACGCTTTACCATGGGCCTTGAATGAGTAATGGGGACCTCTAAGCTTGGGTAGAGTTCCCCCAAAAAATTGCAGATCTTCAGAGCACTCTGACATAGGGCCCCCAGACATCAACCCGTGTGAATAACTTGAACCGGGCCGGGCAGTCCCTAAATGCCCAGCAGGCAAATAGCGGTATCCCAGCTGCATTGGGTATAAGCGGAAGTTGTGTCAGTGATTACCATGTCCATGAAAGTAAGATGCATTGAGCGATACGCTCCTTACTGTGAAGTGGTATGCACATGCTCACACAGATCTGTTTGATGTTTCAATCCTTAATATAGATACCATCCTCATCTCTGAAAATATTGTAAAGTATCAGTGCAGACTGGTCTTCCCATACCAGTTTGAGCCAGATCCAGGTCTGGTAACCTTCTATCTATGCCATGGACGGTGAATTCGTACCAGAGTAATCTCCTCTGAGACCCCATGGCTGGACCCGAAAAAATATATACTGTGAAGTACATGAATCCTAGATCATAATACCTGTAACTCACAGAAATCCGTGATAGACACTGTCTGCAAAAAACTCACAGTATCCTGAGATATAGAGTCAGCCAAACTCACAGCGATCTGTGATATACACTTTCAGTAAAACTCACAGTATCCCACGATATACACTATCAGCAAAACTCACAGCAAACTGATATACACCGTCAGCAAACTCACAGCAAACTGTGACATACAACGACAGTAAAACACACAGAAATCTGTGATCTGTCAGTAAGACACACTGCAATCTGCGATATACACCGACAGTAAAACACACAGCAATCCGTGATATACAACGACAGTAAAACACACAGAAATCTGTGATACACACCGTCAGCAAACTGTGACGTACACTGTCAGCAAACTGCGATGTACACTGTCTGCAAACTGCGACGTACACTGTCTGCAAACTGCGACGTACACTGTCTGCAAACTGCGACGTACACTGTCTGCAAACTGCGACGTACACTGTCTGCAAACTGCGACGTACACTGTCTGCAAACTGCGACGTACACTGTCTGCAAACTGCGACGTACACCGTCCGCAAACTGCGACGTACGCTGTCCGCAAACTGCGACGTACGCTGTCAGCAAACCGTGACGTACACTCTCAGCAAACAGTGACATACACTGACCGTAAACAGTGACATACACTGACAGAAAACAGTGACATACACTGACAGAAAACAGTGACATACACTGACAGAAAACAGTGATATACACACACACACAGTAAAAACACATAGCAAGCTAAATAAACAACTGTCATAGAACACATAAGCCTGACATGAAAATAATCTGATATAAAAAGTCATAAAGCTCACAGCCAGCTGTGAGATATACACTGTTATGTAAACTATAGTCATATAGCAGAAAGCCGGTAGACCTGCTGAGATCCGCCGGGGGATCTCAGCAGGGCAACAAACGCCGAGATCCAAACGTGGAAGGAGGAGGGGCCGCGAGCAGGCGCCCCTTCTCTAGCCGGTCGGATCCACGTGGCTGAAAGAAACCCGGCCGCGGCGAGGCGGCCACGTGTATGAGCAGACCCGGTCACGGGGTACCGCGAGAAAACCCCGGGCGCCGGCAGGCTCACACCAGAGTTCGGGGAGTCAGAGGAGGCAGCCAAGAGGCTAGTCTCCTGACACCCCGAGCGGAGCGCCCGCAGCCCCAGAGGGGGGGGGAACTAATAGAATGGCGTGGGTGGGGGGAGGGGGTAAGCAAACTGAAGGGGGACCCCCCCAAAAAACACCACATCTCCGGAAAGAACATCCCCAAAGACACAGGGGAAACGAGTAAAAAACGGGCAGAAATCCCGAAGCAAAATTAATAAATAAAATAACGAAAAACACTATAAATAATCTGCAAATAAACATATAAAAGGAGAAAGGCTATGACTAAAAAACATAGCATAAAATATATACAAGCAATATATATAATCAATATAATATGATATCAAAATAATAATTATGACTAAATACAAAATACATAATATAGATATAACTAAATACTATAAACAAAAAATATATAATATATAGATATAATGATAACATCATGACTAAATTAAATAAATATGTATCCTAAAGAAATCATAATAAAACCCAAAGCCACCCACTATAAGCAGGAGGCAGTGGTACTCTGACCTGTACTGATGCGGAGCAGCAAAGAAAGAGGAAATGATGCATGGGGAGGGGAGTTTTATAGTACCTAACTTTTTTCTGATTGGTTGTTTTTCTGTGCTGCTGTGGAGTTTTAGTAAAGAGAGACTTAAGCAAATACGAAGCCTCCTGTCATGTTATAAAATTATCGGCAAAACTTACCCTTTTATTACGGACATCATGCATTGCGCGGATTGTACACGTGAGAATACTTTTAGAGTATTCTACTTTCGAGAAGTTTGTCATGCTTCTTTCGCTCTTCTTTACCATCAGCGTTAAAAATGCAAATATGAAGCCTCCTGTCATGTGGTAAAATTGTAGATTATGCTAACGTAGTGTACCTATAATCTTAATTTTAGTAATGACAGGAGGCAAATATTTCCCTCCCGTATTTTTCTCTTCCCTCCCTTTTTTCTGAGTGAGATGTATCAGGGTTTTCTGTCTTCTGTACTATGATAATTTTATAGGGGTGGTCAATACTTTATGGTAATTAGATAATATGTTATTACAATGTCAATAATGGTTTTTGCGCCATCATCAATTTCAATCTGAGCGTTATCTATCTGATCCATTTGGTCCCACCGCATACCTGGATTGGCCGACAGACGCTGGCGGAACTGTTCGTCAAATGTGCGATAAGATTCACAGATACCATCAAGATAACAGAAAAATTGGGAGCACTTATCCGGTGATTTTTCTCCCAACACACTTGGCAAGATACAGAAAGCCCTAAGCCAATTTCCAAAAGTTTTAGGAATCTTTCTATAACTACGTCTCTTTTCTTCCTCTTCTTTTTTAGAGCCCTTCTAGTCCTCCTCGTTCAAATCTAAATAGTCCTCTAGTGGGAGGATGGAGAAAATCTCCACAAGCTCCTCCCTTCCAAATCCTATCTTTGACTTCGGCAGCCCAAAGGACCCGCAAAAGAGACGTGCACGTTTTGGCGAGCAGCCTCAGGAATTTCCCCTACCAACAGGGTCCTTTCGGATGCTGTTTCAGTTAGAAGCGTTGCGGAGGATGACTTGATCGAATCGCCAATCGCACTAACTGTCGCCTACCGTACTCACTGCCCCCACCAAGGTACCTTGCTTATGCGTTCCACCCCCCTGCGACCCAGGAACTCACACCTGAGTAAAAGGGCCTTTGTCCCTTGTCTCTTTACTCCATCAATTAAGAAAAGATTGTAAACACTCTATTAAATCCCTCTAATGTGGTTCAAGATGTGACTCTCCAACCGAACCCTGTGTTAATTCCGATCCTGGGGCTGCTCCCGGACTGCCGCCGTGTGTATTTCCTGGTGAAGCCATATCCAAACGTGATCCTGTGTCCTAAAACCTCCGTAGGCCTGCAGCCTCATGCTCTTGCAACCTGAAAAAAGAAAATGATGTCCTGGGTAGGCCATCATCAATACTCCGCACCCTCCTGACCACTCACTGAGTCCCTGATCGCAAGCGACAACTTCTGGACCTGTCTCTAGCTGATTCCCGTACCCGTCTCTAGCTGATTCCCTCGGACACCTGCCCCTGGGAGCCCCCGCTGATGGACCTAGAAACGCTCCTCCTGGGACTCGCAGCCCTAACTGGTAAGCCGTAGCGTCATCTGTCCTGGCTATAGCTAGGGGAGCCCCTGCCGGTGCTGCCATGCATGCTGCTATGACAGCTCCTAGAGTGAGTCCGTGATGCCCGCCTCCCTGCCCCATACCAAGGAACATGGGGAGCTGGTGAAGCGCTCCTGAGTGCGGCTAGTTTCCTGTAGACCCAAGTTCACCCTCATTGTCTATTTCTTGCGGGGGCACCCTGTTTTAAAGATAAGTGACGTCGGTACCTGTCCTATGTGTACTTTTTTCAGCACTCCGGCTTGCCGCCTGAAGCAAGTGAGGTGGGTGATGGGACGCTGGGGGAACAATCAATGGAGAAATTGGTGCATCCTGAGACAAACCCGGCTGTGAAAGGGTCCAACCAGCCTCCCCACCGTGTCTTCAGTGTTCCTGCAGGCTCTGGGGGCCGACTCACCATTTATTGCCAGGCCTGGGTCCTGCTGCTCACTCCCAGCAGCACCTCCATGGAAATGGGAGCCCGCCATAGTCTCCCTTCATGCTGTTCTGCGCCCAGCAGCTCTGAAGGCCTTCCGCAGCTGGATTCTGGTTATTCTTTGCGACCGCCATATACCGTTCCCCAGTATATAGAGGTTCAACAGAAAATGGAAAGTGTGTTAGAAAGTATCTATCTCGGGGGGCGGAGCTAAGCAACCAAGCAGCCCAGACGTGTCCAGTGAGAGCTCCCACGTCTGGGGACAAAAAACGGGGACTTCTACCCAAAAATCGAGGCTGACAGACTGCAACCCACGACAATAGAAACCGGGAGAGGCTGCTGCATTGAAAGGTGCTTCTCCCGAGCTCCGGCACAGCCAACTAGACACGCTGAGGCTTGCGGCCTGCCAGGAACTGAGCCACGGAGAGACGGCCGCTCTCCGGGCACAAGTACAGCGACTGAAACTTTGAACACACACCCCCCCCCGGTCCGGTGGGGGTTATCCTGGACGCCATACAGAACTGCAGTTGAGCACAACTTGCACCAGCATCAAGCAAAGCACCAAAAACGCTTGCCTCGTGGCACATCCAAGATGGCGGCTGAACACTCACCAAATACTCGAAGCCTACCTCTAAGCTACAGGCCCCATCAAAGAACTGCCACAGATACCCTGCAACGCCTCGAGGAAATCTTCCTCCGGTTCTGGGAGAAACTGGACCAGCGCATACAGACAGCCCAGACCAATCCACAAACCAAGACACACGCCGGTGAGTTAGGGCACAAGCAGCAAAAAGCATCTTTCACAGCAGCAGAAGGCCCAGAGCCGCAACAGCAAACCACCAGACCCCCCAGGACTCCCACAAGAGGAGAAAACTCGGACTCTGGCAGTCACCGAGTTTGTGGCACTGTGATGCAGGCCTGCTCACCAGCCTGGGGTTGGAGGATCACCTGTTCCTGCACCCGCACAGCAGCGGCCCTATACAGCCCGCCAGCATGCACCAGCGGTTTCCCAGAGACGAACGCCAACAGCAAGAGGCACACTCCTGCACTGGGCATAGGCTGAAGCCGACTACTATGCCTCTCAGTGGACATGCCGTATTTGCACCCAGAGGGCACATTTACTGCTGTTGCTGCACGGACTATTGATTCAAGTAACTAAAAACTGTCACTGCATAGACTATGGGTCTCAAGGAACTAAGGCTGGCTATACATATAGCCTATATCACCCTTTGAACAGGCAAAACCTATGATAATGGCCACAAATGGCATTACAAGAAAAAACGGTTCCCTTGTTGTTATATCTCTCATAAGCTAACTAACAGGTGCAGCAAGTTATTACCACTTTTGCTTGAGTATCATAGATTAACATGGATACCCTACAACCTGTATTATATGCTACTGGTGGAACCCTGACATGTAATTTAGCTCCAAGGCCACAAAACTGTTTATACCAATCTTGTTATTGCTTGTGCGACCTGCCCTTAAACATGTTTTATATCTTACACTATGCATAGTGACATGATCACCTCCTTTATACTCGTATCCTAAAAATGTGCAAGTCTCATCTGTTACCTACCTGTTCACATAGAATGTTGAAGCTTGTGATACCGGAGAAACTGACGGAAGCCAAGCACAGAGAGATGGACACAGGTTTCTTCAGGAAGGAAGAGATTCTTTATTCGATTCACCGAACGGGACTCAGAGGGACTAATGTCACCAAAATACAACAAGATCTGAGCCCCGGACAATAGTGTAGGCTCCTTATATAGGCATGTATCTCCACCCATAATAAGCTCCACCCACACATACTCTTACCCAATCAATCGAACAAGAACTAACTTCCTGTTTGACCACATGGCTTGCCCAGCACAATGGAGGAGGGGAATACTACATCCTGTATTCTCGCACATGCTCCGTACACTACTGATTGTATCTTTGCCACGTGCAACCAACCGACCGATACACCAGTATATGCACGTACACATGCCACGTGGTAATCTCGGCCTACTAAATTTATTTTCACCGAGATTCCACCACATTCGCCCCTTTGATGCTTCTGATATTTTCACAATTCCAGAGGCATCACTTAACCATAGTTTGCATATACCTCAGGTTGCCATGAACTAGACCAGACTTTGCGACTCCCTAAAGACATGAATCCCTCAACATTCCTCTTCCTGTACTGGTTCTCCCTGATTTAGAGCCTCATATCTATATATAGCCATTATCTGTGCAGCAGCCTTTCTCTCTGCTATATTTTCTATAATGCCCTGCACAGACCTAACTACCAAAGGAACAAGACATGGTAGGAGAAGAGACAGCATTAAGATTAGCATGACTCCACCTACCAATGCCTTAAGTCCTCCAAACTGCTCATACCAGTTACCAAACCAACTACTTGGATTATACCCTTTCCATACCTGAGTAGGCACATGCGCTAGTTTAACCATATGGCTAGTAAGCTCAGCTATTGCTTGCCCTTCATCATCTATTTGAAGACAGCAATTGCTTAGGTTAAACTTCCCACAAACACCTCCCTCTACTGCCAATAGGTAATCCAAAGCTAATCTATTTTGGTAAACGGCTGTCTTCATCCTAGTATTATGCTTCGCTAGGAGATTGAGCGCTTGCGATGTCTCATTGGTAATTATCTCAACCACTGCCTGTAACCTTATAATACGGTTGAGCATATATATTGGGGTTCTATATCCAAAAGTACCATCCTCTGCCCACATAGCTGGCCCATAATAATCTATAATACGCTGGGGAGGCCATTCATTATCTTCCCAGGTACCTAGCTCTAGGGGCCCACTTTTCTTTCTATGATTCACATCATATACTTTAACTCCCAAAGTATCTCCTGTTTCAATAGGCAACAAGAAGAAGGATGGTTTGAGCATACCTAACACACATGCCCCTTCCCAGTCCTGTGGTATCTCCGAATAGGCTTTCTTACCACAGATCCAGTACAAATTTGCTGGGGCTTTCCAACTAGATGTAATAGATAGATCAAACCACACGTCCTTTAAATTGGTATAACTTGCAAACGGGTTAGGTGGTTCCGAGACATTTGAAGCCGACCACCAAGTTGTATTCTTTGTATTATCATCATAAGCTTTTTGCCCTAGACAAGTCAATTCTCCTACAGATGTATTAAACATTATTCCTTTCCTTGCTATGCAAACATAACCTATAATGGAGGTCTTTAATCGCCACTCAGATTTACCTCTAACACTCATTTGATAATCGGCTTGAGAAGATATTATTTGTTCAATTGTCTCAGAACCAGAATACATTACCTCCTTTGCTTCCCAGGGCCATTGGTCTCCCATATTAGTACCTCCACACACATAGCAGTTGGTCACATTAAGACTACCAGCAATACTCTCAGCTAGATCAATAAACAGGTTTTTAGCATTATGGGGGATCTTATTTTCTACACTCATCTCTTCATAAAAAGAATGGAAAACCTGATGAATTTGGGATGCTACGGTATCGGTCTCTATTCCTATAAATAATATTGTCCCAGGATCCAAACCCGTCCCATATATCTGAAACCCAAATGAGTTTCCGAACCTATCTATAAATTGTTCAGGATTATTAATAAGTACATGGACTGGGTTACATTCCACAGACTTACAATATGGTTTGGTAGGCAACTTAGTAACAATCATATCCCTATCTACTGTCTGTCCCCAAGTTGCCCACCCTACACAAGACCAATATGGACAATAATTATAATCCTTATCTGGGCATTTTGGATTTACATACTTGTTTCTACTACTGGGGCAAATATACTTATCATTGGACCCATACGCTCTTTCCCATTTAAGATCCCTGCATACATTCCACGGTTTTCTACCACTTGATATCGCCTTACATGCATCAAATAGCAGAACACCCGAAGAATGTACAGTTTCTAATACTGTCTTATTTATTAGGGTCCCCTGTGAGTCTCCATTCCGGAGGGTCAACCAAATTGTACGAGGTTGATACTCTGGATTGAAGCACTTAGGTTCTCCTACTCCTAAATGGCATACACTATAATCTATACCTAAGTATCTACACCTAGATACATATCCTTTACACTCATATTGTGAATGCCAAATAAGGGTCTGGGAAATATGATTACCTGTTTTAGTAGTCTTAATGCAAACATCCCAGCCAGGTGTGTCGGTACCTCTACCTTCCTGAATAATTAAAAACACAAATATATACATTATCAAGTGCATTTCTCTTGACGTCTTCATCCTCATTCTTCGTCCGTGCGATGGCACCTCAGCTTCCAGGATGTAAGGGCTGCAAGGAATGGAGTTCTTCAAGTCCTCTCTTCCCTTCACAGAGGTCCCTTCAAGACACTCTGGCTATGTCACGTGGGTAAGTGGTCAGGCTTTATTATGGCCGTCAAAACACTTACTTGCTGATCTCTCTAATTACACTTGGAATCCCGATATCTCCTCGTCACTCCGACTGAGTTGTGGGCTTTAACCGGATCTTGCAGGGATTCTCTGGATCTGGTGTAGCTTGCCAAGAATCTACTGCTGCTGGTTTAACCCTGGAGTCATGAATCCACGGAGTCACTTCAGCCACCTTTATAGCTGTAGGGGTAGACAAAATAACAACATAAGGACCCCTCCACTTAGGCCCCAACGGTACACTGTTCCACTCTTTTATCCATACTTGATCTCCTGGATGATAACTATGAACAGGGGGATAAATATTCACAGGTAATCTATCTTGTACCCATTTCTGTACCTCCTCCATAGTTTTACCCAACTCTACAACCTGCTGCCGGGTAATTCCTTCTCCCAACTGACTCAAATCCCCCCTTAAGTTACCAAGTACGGGAGGTGGACGCCCATACATGATTTCAAAAGGTGAGAGACCCATCCTTCTGGTAGGTGTACTACGAATACGCAACAGAGCTATGGGCAAAAGAACATTCCACTTAAGCTGAGTCTCTTGACACATCTTTGCCAATTGGTTCTTAATAGTTCTGTTCATCCTTTCTACTTTCCCAGAGCTCTGAGGTCTATATGCCGTATGAAGCTTCCACTTAATACCAAGCATATGAGTCAGTTGTTGTAGGCATTGGTGAACAAAGGCTGGACCATTATCCGATCCTATAGAACATGGTAGTCCATATCGGGGTATTATTTCTCGCAACAGGAATCGCACAACTTCTCCTGCTTTCTCTGTACGAGTAGGACATGCTTCTACCCAACCTGAGTAGGTACACACAACTAGTAGGTAGCGATGTCCACCGGATTTGGGCATTACCGTATAGTCTATTTGAAGATCGGACATAGGGAGTCCCCCCATATACTGGACTCCCGGTGGTTTCACTGGTCCTTGCCTTGCGTTATTCTTGGCACATATCACACATCTTCGTACAATGGCTTGAGTCAAGTTGGACAATCTTGGTATGTAGAAATGTTTCCTGAGAGATTCTTCCATACTATCTCTTTCAGAATGTGTCCCGTTATGATAGTTCTGGACAATTTCTACAGCTAGTGATGCTGGAATAACTATTCTTCCATCTTCTAACTGATACCAATTGTTCTCCAGGTACTTCCCAGCTTCAGTCCTTAACCACTCTTCTTCTTGAGCTGTATAAACTGGAGTCCATGGGGGCGGGGCCTGACTTGCAAACTGAACGGTCGCTTGGCAGAGGAGCTCCCAGCGCCAAAGCGACTTTTGGGAAAATGCCCGCTGATTTGATGCCAAAAAAGATGCCGGGGTACGCTACCCAAGCTTGGGGCACCCTGGTGAATCGCCTGATACCAGACACAAGCATTTCCCACAAGCACAAACCTGAAGTAACCCACGGCGACTTGCGGTGGACGGGGATGGGGGGAGGCGGCCGCTCCCCTCGCCTCCAAGCCGGGGGTGCTGAGCCACTGATCGCCCGCTACCCCCCCTCAGGACCGGTGGGGGTGATCCCGGTCCAACCTCGCCAGACAGCTTGGCAAAAGCAGACACAGAAAACCGAGCCCCACAAGCAACTCCTAGCCACACAGGCCCACAAAATGGCGGACCCAACGTGCGACCACAATGGCGGTAGAGAGGGGACCAACATCCTGACACGGCTGGACGCCATCTTCAACGCCTTTTGGGAGAAACTGGCACACAGAGAGCGGCAGGGCAACATGCCAGCGAACCTACCCAGAGAGAGACCCACATGTACCAGCTACAGCCGCGCTGTCTCCCACCCAAAGGTAACCACAAGATGGCGCTGCCGCCATCGACGGAGACTTCACCCGCCAGCTCGTAAGAGACTGAAACAAGCAGTGATGGCAGCCCGCAGGGACATACAGGCTCCAACCAAACCCCACATGAAACCAAGACACGTTAAGCAACCTCCGAGAGGTAGGCTCCTATCACGACACCAGAACCTGCCAACAACACGGGGAGATCCAGCCTACAAAACACCAACTACCCGCAACGCAACTACAAGTACCTATGGCAATAGGAGAATGGGCCCAACACCGGAACTAACACAGCACAACTTTGCCCTACCCCAGCAGGACTTACATGCCCTACTAAAGCACTTACACCTCTGCAGCCTCCCATCGCAGGGCATCGGCTAAGCAGCATACAGAGATGACCGCAACCACCAAAGGACACTCGCGGCAACCACATCACATGGTGCCCTATAGACATACAGGGACATATTAAAGAAATATTGCTTTACTCAACCCTGAAATAGACACGCTTACCTTACCTATATATCAAATCCATATTATCCTGGGGTTTCCTACTCTGCCAATACGTCCCATGCTTAAGAATAGCCTGTTAAGTGCATAGTAATGTGCCCTGCAATCACAGCTAGTATTATAGATCACACTATTGAACCTGTTTTCACCTTGTTTAGTTTTTACGTGCCAGACTTAGCCAGGAATGTTTAGCCTGTACCAAACTTAGTGAGCCATGTAGAGACGGCTCCATACTCTCGAATCATTTGTAAGACAAGCGACATTTTATTATTTTATTATTATTTTATTATTGTTGTTTTTTTGTTGTTGTGTTTTTAACCTTCATGCCTAGTTTGCTTCTCTGAGTTACCAAAACGTGATCCACAGCTCAGACATGAGGAACTAGCCTGTACTCCCTGGTTACCTATTTTAATCGCACTGCATTCTCACCTAGCGTAGCACATTTAAACTTACATTAACGGCATGACCGTGCGTAGCCAGACACTGTGATAGAAGTGTTAAGCTCAGTTATGTAATTTTATGTCCAAGCCTGCTTTACTGTTATTGTGCCCACTGGACGAAGCTTGTCTGCTAGCCAGGAAAGTAGCCTTTTGTTTTTATGAAGCCCGAGAGAAAACCTTGTTTACTTATCTGTTTAAAAAATGTGTGCAGTACCTCTATATTCCACAAACTTGTTTAAACAATGTTACCCACTCTACTTGTTATTGCTGTTGTGGCACAACAAGTGACTGTATTAACTGAATGCACCAAAAAATAAAGAATTTAAAAAAAAAAAATCACTTCCTTACTGGCATATAAGTCAGCAAGTTAAAAACATTGGTTATTTAGAATATTTATTTTGCCACACAGTCCATTTTGCTGTGTTCTATGTATGACTTGTTATAGAATTTGTTTAGTGTGAAAGTTCCCCATGTCTGGGTTTTTGCTTTGAGTCATAGTGTCTCTCCCAATACTGTATAGGTACTGTCACGACAGTTGACGTTCATAGTCACTCATCAGTATAATAAACAAATATTGTTTTTAATGCAAAAAAAAATAAAAATAAATAAATAAACTGGAGTCCATTGAGACAGTGGGGTCGGTATAAGAGCAGCTATATGTTCCACATACTCCTGTCTTTCTGATTCAGCGGCACGCTTAGCTGCATTATCTGCCATCCGATTTCCTTTGGTTACATCACCATCTCCTTTCAGATGCACCCGACAATGTATGATACCAACTTCTTTCGGTTCCCACACGGCTTCCAGTAGTTGTAATATCTCAGCTGCGTACTTGATTTCTTTACCCTCTGAGTTCAATAATCCTCTTTCTTTATACAAAGCTCCGTGGGCATTAGTGGTTAAAAACGCATACTTGGAATCCGTGTAGATGTTCACTCTTAAACCTTCAGCCAATTGTAACGCTCGTGTGAGTGCAATTAGTTCTGCCTTCTGTGACGATGTTCCTTTTGACAATGGCCGAGCTTCTATCACCTTGTCTATGGTTGTTACTGCATATCCTGCATAGCGAATCCCTTCTTTCACATAACTACTGCCGTCCGTATAGTACTGGACATCAGGGTTCTGAAGGGGAAAGTCACGAAGGTCTGGTCTACTTGAAAATACTTCATCCATCACCTCCAGGCAATCATGTTGACTCTCAGTAGGTTGTGGCAAAAGGGTAGCTGGATTTAAGGTGTTAACAGTCTCTAGGTGCACTCTCGGGTTCTCACACAACATAGCTTGATACTTAGTCATGCGGCTGTTACTAAACCAATGATTGCCTTTATAGTCTAGCAACGTTTGTACTGCGTGCGGGACTCGCACATAGAGTTCCTGACCCAGAGTGAGTTTATCAGCTTCGACAACCAGCAGGGCGGCAGCAGCTACGGCTCTTAGACAAGGTGGAAGACCACTGGCCACTGCATCCAGTTGTTTGGACATATATGCAACAGGTCGTTGCCATGATCCCAAGTACTGTGTCAATACTCCCACAGCCATTCTTCTTTGCTCGTGTACATATAAGTAGAATGGGCGTGTATGATCAGGTAGACCTAATGCTGGGGCACTCATCAAAGCCTTCTTCACATCTTCAAATGCCTTTTGCTGTTCAGGGGTCCACAGGAAGGGATCGTGTTCTGTACCTTTTATAGCTGCATAAAGAGGTTTCGCCAATATCGCATAACTGGGAATCCATATCCTACAGAAGCCTGCTGCCCCCAAGAATTCCCGCACTTGTCTTCTATTCTTGGGTATTGGTATTTGGCATACAGCTTCTTTTCTCTCTGGCCCCATTATCCTTTGACCTTCAGAGATATGGATTCCCAGATACTTGACAGTTGGGCTGACACAACTGAGCTTTCTTCCTGGACACCTTGTATCCTGCCTTCCAGAGAATGTGTAGTAAATCATGTGTTGCTTGCTGACATATTTCTCTTGTAACTGCCGCTATCAACAAATCATCTACGTATTGCAATAGTACACACTCTCCTGGGATGGACTTGAAATCCAGTAAGTCTTGACTTAAAGCTGATCCAAATAGGGTAGGTGAATTTTTAAACCCTTGGGGCAGCCTTGTCCAAGTCATCTGGCGTTTCGAGCCCATTACAGCACTTTCCCATTGGAATGCGAAGATACACTGGCTTTCCGCAGCAATTCGAAGGCAAAAGAAGGCATCTTTGAGATCTAGGACAGTAAAATAGGTAGCCCCGCCTGGAATTAAAGCAAGCAGGTTATATGGATTGGGCACAACTGGGTGTATACTTACGACCGCATCATTGACTGCACTCAAGTCCTGCACAGGACGATACTCATCTGTACCGGGCTTTTGAACAGGCAACAATGGGGTGTTCCAGGGGGAAGTACAGAATTCTGTACAGAATTCTGAAAAACATTGTTCCTCGTGGCATACTCGGATCCATTTTGGCGAGTCATTTACGGCCTGCCTCCAACAGTCAATATATGGAAACTGGCCGTAAAGTTCAGGCCTACCTGATACAGCCACGTGTACACGCTGTACCAGATTAGGATCCAAACTGCCACGTGGTGGCCATGCGGCAACCAAAGTAGGCCATTCCCTACTACATAAAGTAGTCAGGCGTGCTGGAGACATCTTTACCCCAAAATCACATACAGTATATCCCTTTTTAAAGTTTTTTAAAATACATCCTAAGGGATCCAAAACCATTGAATCTGACGCGCCCATACTTAACAATGAAGCGTCGTCTCCAACAGAAACTAAACAAATACTCTTCCAACGGTCACACCCGTTCCCTCGGCAACAGCACCACGTGGTACAGTTACTAAGCGAAACGCACACAACAAAACACTCAGGGAATTCCCATACACACACAGCTGTTACACCAGTCACTAAGTAACTAATACTGCGCCCTTTGGCGAAACTATACGGTCACCCACGCTATAATTCCCTATATCTGAATTACCCGTCTATAACATACCCCAGTAACATCGTCTTTACAAACAGTAGTTTTAGTACGGTTAGCATTGGTTAGAGCACAATTTAAAGTCACAGTTCAATTAGTAGTGGTTATGGTGTTAAACATACAACATAGACGACAGTTATTAGTACTTATTTTCAGTATCAGTAATTATACATGGTTATGGTACCGTGCGCTATAATACAGTTACACACTATTCACACTCTCGCTAGACGGCAGAGCTCACGCTATCTAGCAAGATATACACGCTACTACAACAATCTTTAACACTTTTACAATTCCCAACTAATCTATTGGCCAGTACCTTGATGGACTACCTAAAACTATCTACATACGTTTTGGTTAGCCACACTGCCCAAGCACCACATATAGCGAACTAGAGGGCGGAATTTACAACAGCACCCTTTTAGTCTATTTACTCTATCAAAAATCTAGTGGGTTCCAAATTTACACGCCTTCCCACTTAGCCAAGATTGGTTGAGATCTAGCGAACCGAATTTACACAGGCGGCGCTTAGTTTCCCGGTCCCTCCGACCTAGCGAACGAAATATACACCCTAGAACGCTAGTCTAGACAAGACACCGGTGTCCGGCTAGGGCTATTTACACCAGAACCCCGCCTGACTCCAAACCAAAATTAAACGGGCTGACTACAGGGCGTTTAATTGAGCGGTGCGCCTTCGCTCCTTCCCTCCACTGGAGGGGGCAGATTCCAAATAACCCCTTATGGGCCTACCGCACAATCGGTATCCAATACCCCTAGTGGGTCCACTGTCTAAAACAGCGGTCGTCTTACCTCCTCGTTCCTGAACCTGAGTTCACACTCATCGACGGGGACACCCCAGCACTTACTACGTAGAGGCCGATGATCTCCTGGACAACAGACCAGTGGCGCCGAGACGAAGGGAGGTCCACGCAGAAGTTCAGGGGTGCAGCCGTAGAGAACGTGGGCAAAGATAGACCGTCTCACGCCTCTGCTTCTCAGCTACCGTTGAACGATGAGCTTCCCGGCCAATGCACCAAATGATACCGGAGAAACTGACGGAAGCCAAGCACAGAGAGATGGACACAGGTTTCTTCAGGAAGGAAGAGATTCTTTATTCGATTCACCGAACGGGACTCAGAGGGACTAATGTCACCAAAATACAACAAGATCTGAGCCCCGGACAATAGTGTAGGCTCCTTATATAGGCATGTAACGCCACCCATAATAAGCTCCACCCACACATACTCTTACCCAATCAATCGAACAAGAACTAACTTCCTGTTTGACCACATGGCTTGCCCAGCACAATGGAGGAGGGGAATACTACATCCTGTATTCTCGCACATGCTCCGTACACTACTGATTGTATCTTTGCCACGTGCAACCAACCGACCGATACACCAGTATATGCACGTACACATGCCACGTGGTAATCTCGGCCTACTAAATTTATTTTCACCGAGATTCCACCACACTTGTTCGACCACATAATATAAAAATGTGCATGTTCTTTATATGTCATATAATGCATTGTTTGTGTTTATGGAAGCTTGCCTTTGCTAATGTGACATATTATAAGCTTGCCTGTATTCTATTATATATGCACAACCAAAATAAAGAATAATAAAAAAAAAAGTATCTATCTCCCTTAATTAAAAGCAAAGGTGCAATACTTTAAAAGAAAACACTTTATTTGAAACATATTGCATAAAAAATATCCTTGGTATACTTCCGTGTCTCTACGTAGGAGTGAAGGGAAAGAGAGGATCGGAGGTAGACAATAACTCATACCTCACAAACCTATACCTTCCAAGTACAAATGCAACCCATGAATAGATCATTAAATAAATTAAAACATAACCTTTAATCAATTAAATGTTAAAACAAATATATTAAAAGTATCACAGCTATTGGTGCTGAAAATAAGGAGAGGGGAGGAATATTGGCTAGGGAAATCAAGAATAAATAATAACTGGGAACAGGGAAGGGAGTATTCACTTATAATAGGAAAAACCTATATACACCCAATATCAACTGAAGTGCCTTCGTGGGCACCCCTATAGAGAAGTCTAGGCTCCCAAAGTCTCCAATCCCCAAAATCACCAGACCCCTTCCCCTCACTTGATTGATAACCAGTGCTAGCTAGTGATTAGGTATTGCATACTAAAATTACAGCATGGTGGCTTGTCTAAAGAATAGCGTATATTATAGCTGCAGCATCATCCCTTATCTAACTGCCACCCACTGCTCTAAACTATCCGGACATGCGTTTCACCGAATAATTGCTCTTCCTCTGGAAAGCCATTTATTAATATACTCTATTCTTCAGACAAGCCACCACACTGTAATTTTAGAATGCAATATCTAATCACTAGCTAGCAATGGTTAGCAGTCAAGGTGAGGGGAAGGGGTCTGGCTCTCTCCTCTATTTATGTTTTGGTGGATTGGAGACTTTGGGAATCTAGACTTCTCTATAGGGGGGCCCATGAAGGCACTTCAGTTGATATTGGATTTGTGACAAACTCCCCTTTTCAAGTGAGTTTGCCACGAGTTCTTGGAGGGGCCTGTTTGCCAGCCTCCTGCCCACAGACTATGGACCCTGTGGAAAATAATGTAAAGGGCTCTGTTCGTGCAATTGGGATTATATGGTTTGTTTACCGAACAACCGCACGAACAAAGACCACCCTGGAGCTTGTTAACACCTATTAACAACTTGGAACCAGGGCCGGATTTTCCTATAGGCTTACTAGGCTTCAGCCAAAGGCCTCAAGATCAAGAGGGGCCTACATTCAAATTTTTAGCAAAATTAAAATTACACTATTCTAAAAACAGTGAACACTAAAACACTGAACCGAAAATAAGGAGAAATTCTACGCATATGATATGACCAGTGGCGTACTAAGGAGGTGGCGGGGGGGCAGTCCGCCCCGGGTGCCACTTACTAGGGGGGTGCCCGGGGTAGACTGCAATGCCCCTCCTGCCGCGATCGCCGAGACCGGCGGTCTGCAGCTCCGCAATGTGCATAGCTGCAGACCATGGATCTCGCGTGCACTGCCCAATCAGAGCGTTGCCGCGGGTTACCACGGCAACGCTCTGATTGAGTCTCGCGAGATCCATGGTCTGCAGCTCTGCGGAGCTGCAGACCGGAAATGAGGGCCACCGGACCACCAGGGACCCCACCGGACCACCAGGGATTTAAGGTAATTTTTGTAGTCACCCTGCTCTCCTCATCACCCCCCCTCCCTCTCACAATCACCCCCCTCTCCTCATCACCCTCTCCCTCTCACAATCACCCCCCTCCTCATCACCCCCTCTCACAATCACCCCCCTCTCCTCATCACCCCCCTCTCCTCATCACCCCCCTCCCTCTCACAATCACCCCCCCTCTCACAATCACCCCCTCCTCATCACCCCCCTTCCTCTCACAATCACCCCCCTCTCCTCATCACCCCCTCCCTCTCACAATCACCCCCCTCTCACAATCACCCCCCTCTCCTCGTCACCCCCCTCCCTCTCACAATCACCCCCCCCTCATCTCTCTCAACTTTTTTTAAATGTATTATCCGTGCCACATTTTTTATAAAGGTTAGTACCAATCACAACATGTTTCATTTAACATATTGATATATATCACAGTAATGATGTATTTTATTGTCTCTCATGTCATTTACAAACTTGAAAATGGGAGGTGAAAGCGCCTCATAAGTAGAATAGCCTAGGGCCTCTTTTCATCTAAATCCGGCCCTGCTTGGAACGTTTCTCACCGCAGTGTTCTAATTGTTCGTCTGGGTGGCCGCAATTCCTATAGGCAACCACGAGCCATCTTGTTCGCATGAGCGCAGGTAGCGGTGTTTGGGCATGAATTTCCTGGAACTAAAATCGGCTACAGAAACTCCTGAACACCGCTGGACTTCCATCATCGCCTGCGTTCGTTTCTATACAAATTAGAAGAGCACTGTTTTGTGTGATCATTCGTCTGGATGAGGGGAAACAAGCTCCATGGTAAGACTATTGACTTTGTTCTGTAGTTTGTTTATTTGTTTGCAAACTACCAAGCTAGACCGTCCGCAAGCCCTGATTCTCTGGAACTGTTTTCGGCATGGGATCATGCCTGCGGCCGGTCAAAATAGGACTTCCATAGAATTTCTGAACCCCTGATCTGATCTGGGTGATTTTTGGATATGTTGTTTACCCAGTGCTATCAGGGGGTGTAAGTTTTGTGGGGATATTGTGTGTTTTAAGGCGTTTTGGGAGTTTTGTTAAAACGTGTGTTTCTGTGTTTGGAGATAATTGAGTTTAGTATAGTGCTTGACTCAATTATTTCCTAAGTAAGGGGAAGGCTTATTGTATTATGTGTGGGAGTATCTTAGATTGTAACTCTATTGTGATTGGTGTATAACTTTGTGTCCCTGTGCCCAACAAGGTCCACGTGGGTGTCACCCTTGTTGGAAATCTTGTATAAAAGGCGAAAACTGTGTGTCGTCCTGTTATTGGAGGGAAAGAAGAGTGAGAGAAACTGCTATGTTTTACTGAGGGTTAATCCAGCCTCTAGTGGCTGTCTCACTGACAGCCACTAGAGGCGCTTCTGCGATTCAAGACGCTGGATGGTTGTCTCGGGCCCGGCAGCCCTGGGGGGCCCGGCCGCCCGGGCCCCACGTGTAGCGGCGGATCTGCCGCCGGTGCAGTTGCACCGGTGCCCGCACACTGATGGGGCCTATCGGGTGGCTCACACACTTATCTTCAGGGGCCCGGTCAAGGCTGCGGCCGTGTAATAATGTGACCGGGCCCCTTTAAAAAATAAAATAAAAAATGCAGCCACAACGCAAGTGCTGCTGGGAGGAAGTGATCACTCCGCACGGGAGGAGAGCCAGCATGGACTTAAAGAGGGAGAGCCGCACCGACTCCCATCAGCCCCAGCCACCCTCCTGCAAAGACAAGGCCAATACAAACCATTGTGTGGAAATCTATTCACAAACCGGACTTTACATAGGACACGAGGTCATGCGTTTAGACTAGAAGAAAGAAGATTTCGTCTAAGGCAAAGGAAAGGTTTTTTTTTTAACTGTAAGAACAATCAGGATGTGGAATTCTCTGCCTGAAGAAGTGGTTTGATCAGAGTCCATACAGATGTTCAAACAGCTACTAGATGCATACTTGCAAAAACAGAATATTCAAGGATATAATCTTTCAATGTAGGGTAATAACTGCTTGATCCAAGGATAAATCTGACTGCCATTCTGGGGTCAAGAAGGAATTTTTTTCCTAGCTTGTTGCAAAATTGGAAGTGTTTCAAACTGTTTTTTTTTGCCTTCTTTTGGATCAACAGCAAAAAACATATGTGAGGAAGGCTGAACTTGATGGACGCAAGTCTCTTTTCAGCTATGTAACTATGTAACTGTGTAACAAGGTAAGAAACAGGAAGGTGGCTGAAAAATGAGCTGTGTGTGTGTCTGTATATATGTATGTCTGCATGTCATTATGAAAGGGACACTATAGTCACCTGAACAACTTCAGCTTAATGAGGTTGTTCAGGTGAGTGCTACAGCTACCCGGAGCCTTTTTCTTGTAAGCACTGTATTTTCTGAGAAAATGCAGTGTTTACATTGGAAGCTTGGAACACCTCTTGTTGCAGTCAATCAGACGGCCACCAGAGGGACTTAGGAGTTCAGAGGCCCTAAAAAGGCCTCACGTCTGACGTATTCACGCATGGGTGAATACTTCAGACGGGCTATCAGCACACAAAGCACTGTGAACGCGCTTTGTGTGCTGAGGCTGTCAGCTCTGCTGTGGGAGTGGCTAGAGCTGACAGCTGAAGCCCGAAGAGGAGGACCCAAAGGGGACTCTTTCTGGCCACAATAGTGGTTGAAGGGGCGGCGGGTGGGGGCCATGAAGATAATGAGGGGGGGTCCTACTGTCCTCCCCCTCTCCGGCCCCCACCCCTGTGACGCGGGTGGGGGCCCTAAAAATAACAAAATTGGGGGGGACCTACTGTCCCCCCCGGCCCCCACCCCTGAGCGACGGGTGGGGGCCCTAAAAATAACAATAGGGGGGACCTACTGTCCCCCCCCGGCCCCCACCCCTGGGCGGTGGGTGGGGGCCCTAAAAATAAGAATAGGGGGGGGACCTACTGTCCCCCCCGGCCCCCACCCCTGAGCGGCGGGTGGGGGCCCTAAAAATAAGAATAGGGGGGGACCCTACTGTCCCCCCCGGCCCCCACCCCTGTGCGTCGGGTGGGGGCCCTAAAAATAACAATACGGGGGGGACCTACTGTCCCCACCCGGCCCCCACCCCTGAGCGGCGGGTGGGGGCCCTAAAAATAAGAATAGGGGGGGACCTACTGTCCCCCCCGGCCCCCACCCCTGTGCGGCGGTTGGGGGCCCGAAAAATAACAATAGGGGGGGACCTACTGTCCCCCCCGGCCCCCACCCCTGAGCGGTGGGTGGGGGCCCTAAAATTAAAAATAAGGGGGGACCTACTGTCCCCCCCCTGGCCCCCACCCCAGAGCGGTGGGTGGGGGCCCTAAAAATAACAATAGGGGAGGACCTACTGTTCTCCCCGGCCCCCACCCCTGAGCGACGGGTGGGGGCCCTAAAAATAACAATAGGGGAGGACCTAATGTCCCCCACCGGCCCCCACCCCTGAGTGGCGGGTGGGGGCCCTAAAAATAAGAATAGGTGGGGGGACCTACTGTCCCCCCCGGCCCCCACCCCTGTGCGGCGGGTGGGGGCCCTAAAAATAACAATACGGGGGGGACCTACTGTCCCCACCCGGCCCCCACCCCTGAGCGGCGGGTGGGGGCCCTAAAAATAAGAATAGGGGGGGACCTACTGTCCCCCCCGGCCCCCACCCCTGTGCGGCGGTTGGGGGCCCGAAAAATAACAATAGGGGGGGGACCTACTGTTCCCCCCCGGCCCCCACCCCTGAGCGACGGGTGGGGGCCCTAAAATTAAAAATAAGGGGGGACCTACTGTCCCCCCCCTGGCCCCCACCCCAGAGCGGTGGGTGGGGGCCCTAAAAATAACAATAGGGGAGGACCTACTGTTCCCCCCCGGCCCCCACCCCTGAGCGACGGGTGGGGGCCCTAAAAATAACAATAGGGGGGGACCTAATGTCCCCCACCGGCCCCCACCCCTGAGTGGCGGGTGGGGGCCCTAAAAATAAGAATAGGTGGGGGGACCTACTGTCCCCCCCGGCCCCCACCCCTGAGCGGCGGGTGGGGGCCCTAAAAATAAGAATAGGGGGGGGACCTACTGTCCCCCCGGCCCCCACCCCTGTGCGGTGGGTGGGGGCCCTAAAAATAAGAATAGGGGGGGGGACCTACTGTCCCCCCGGCCCCCACCCCTGTGCGGCGGGTGGGGGCTCTAAAAATAACAATAGGGGGGAACCTACTGTCCCCCCAGGCCCCCACCCCTGAGCGGCGGGTGGGGGCCCTAAAAATAAGAATAGGGGGGGGGGCCTACTGTCCCCCCGGCCCCCACCCCTGAGCGGTGGGTGGGGGCCCTAAAATTAAAAATAAGGGGGGATCTACTGTCCCCCCCTGGCCCCCACCCCAGAGCGGTGGGTGGGGGCCCTAAAAATAACAATAGGGGAGGACCTACTGTTCCCCCCCGGCCCCCACCCCTGAGCGACGGGTGGGGGCCCTAAAAATAACAATAGGGGGGGACCTACTGTCCCCCCCCGGCCCCCACCCCTGAGTGGTGGGTGGGGGCCCTAAAAATAAGAATAGGTGGGGGGACCTACTGTCCCCCCCGGCCCCCACCCCTGTGCGGCGGGTGGGGGCCCTAAAAATAACAATAGGGGGGGGACCTACTGTCCCCCCCCGGCCCCCACCCCTGAGCGGCGGGTGGGGGCCCTAAAAATAAGAATAGGGTGGGGACCTACTGTCCCCCCCGGCCCCCACCCCTGTGCGGCGGGTGGGGGCCCTAAAAATAAGAATAGGAGGGGGGGACCTACTGTCCCCCCGGCCCCCACCCTGTGCGGCGGGTGGGGGCCCTAAAAATAACAATAGGGGGGAACCTACTGTCCCCCCCGGCCCCCACCCCTGAGCGGCGGGTGGGGGCCCTAAAAATAAGAATAGGGGGGGGGACCTACTGTCCCCCCCGGCCCCCACCCCTGAGCGACGGGTGGGGGCCCTAAAAATAACAATAGGGGGGGTCCTACTGTCCCCCCCGGCCCCCACCCCTGAGTGGCGGGTGGGGGCCCTAAAAATAACAATAGTGGGGGGACCTACTGTCCCCCCCCGGCCCCCACCCCTGAGCGGCGGGTGGGGGCCCTAAAAATAAGAATATGGGGGGGGACCTACTGTCCCCCCTGGCCCCCACCCCTGTGCGGCGGGTGGGGGCCCTAAAAATTAACAATAGGGGGGGACCTACTGTCCCCCCCGGCCCCCACCCCTGAGCGGCGGGCGGGGACCTACTGTCCCCCCCGGCCCCCACCCCTGTGCGGCGGTTGGGGGCCCGAAAAATAACAATAGGGGGGGGACCTACTGTCCCCCCCCCGGCCCGGTGGGTGGGGGCCCTAAAATTAAAAATAAGGGGGGGACCTACTGTTCCCCCCGGCCCCCACCCCTGAGCGGTGGGTGGGGGCCCTAAATACAAAGGGGGGGCCCTAAATACAAAGGGGGGGCCCTAGTCACCCCTCCCCCCCCCCAAAAGATAATATCTCCCTACCTAACCCCCTCACCCTAAAAATAATGAGGGGGGGACCTTTAACTAAAACCCTGTTAAAAAAAAGGAAAATTTAACTTTCCCACGCTGTGTAAAATGACACAGAGCACTGTGATTGGATGGCTTGAAATCCATCCAATCACAGTGCTCTGTGTCATTTTACAAGCGTTGGAAATTTCTTTGGAATTTTCCCACGCTTGTAAAATGACACAGAGCACTATGATTGGATGGATTTCAAGCCATCCAATCACAGTGCTCTGTGTCATTTTACAAGCGTGGGAAAGTTCAATTTTCCCACGCTGTGTAAAATGACACAGAGCACTGTGATTGGATGGATTTCAAGCCATCCAATCACAGTGCTCTGTGTCATTTTACAAGCGTGGGAAAATTCCAAAGAAATTTCCCACGCTTGTAAAATGACACAGAGCACTTTGATTGGCTTAAACCAGCCAATCAGAGTGTTCTTAGCCTAATTGCAGGGCGTGGCAAGGCTTTATAAGCCTTCCCCCGTCCTGCAGAGCTCAGTCTGCGCGGAGCCCTCCATGGGTGAAGATGGATTATATTTTTTTTTGCACTCTTATATTTTTAATTGCGTCAGTTATTATGGATTTTTATTTGGCCTTTTTGGGGGCTGAAGAAAGAAGATTTTAGAAGAAAGAAAACATCGAATGGTAAATTGTTTTTCTCTCTCCTTTTTTTTAACAGGGTTTTAGTTAAAGGTCCCCCCCTCATTATTTTTAGGGTGAGGGGGGTAGGTAGGGAGATATTATTTTTTGTGGGGGGGGGGGGGGGTGACTAGGGCCCCCACCCAGAGCTCAGGGGTGGGGGCCGGGGGGGGGGACAGTAGGTCCCCCGCCTATTGTTATTTTTAGGGCCCCCACCCACCGCTCAGGGGTGGGGGCCGGTGGGGACAGTAGGTTCCCCCCCCCTATTGTTATTTTTAGGGCCCCACCCGCCGCACAGGGGTGGGGGCCGAGGGGGACAGTAGGTCCCCCCCTTATTTTTAATTTTAGGGCCCCCACCCACCGCTCAGGGGTGGGGGCCGGGGGGTGGACAGTAGGTCCCCCCCCCTTATTGTTCATTTGTGTGTGTATGCAAACACTATATATATATATATATATATATATATATATATATATATATATAGTATCCAGTTATACCCAGCACACACACTCATAAATTGTCAAAAAATGCCGGGTGCATCTTAGCCATAGCCAAAAACATATAAAATAATCTCAAAAAATAAAGGCTTGCACTCACGGTCTGTTGTTAGGGTTAAAACACTTCTTCTTTATTCCATATTATTAAAATATAGTTGCTGTCATCTTTATCGACGTTTCAGCCACATCAGTGGCTTTCATCAGGACCAACTCAGCTCACAAAACAGTTTTGTGAGCTGAGTTGGTCCTGATGAAAGCCATTGATGTGGCTGAAACGTCGATAAAGATGACAGCAACTATATTTTAATAATATGGAATAAAGAAGAAGTGTTTTAACCCTAACAACAGACCGTGAGTGCAAGCCTTTATTTCTTGAGATTATTTTATATATATATATATATATATATAGTGTGTTTGGAGTAGGAGGGGGGCGGGTATAGAAAGCGAGCTGAGCTGTCATTCAGACAACTCACCTCGCGAACGCGCATTCCGCGCACATGCGCGTTAAAGCGCTGAATTTCTTCATAGGGCGGCTGTCAATGCCGCTCTATGAAGAACGCGATTGGTGCAGTGCGAAGCCGTGCATGCGCACCACATTGCGATGACGCTTCTCTCAGAGAAGCGTCCTATTGGGCCCCGCGATTTCGTCATTTTGACGAAAAAGGGGGGGCTCGGCATGGCTGGGAGCTCGGCGCTGGAACGGAGGTAAGTTTTTAATATAAAAAAAGCATCGAAAATGATTTTTTATATTTGAAAGTTCATATAAAAGCAAGAAGGAAGGCTGGGGGACCTGTCTTTCTTGCTTTTATATGTTGGCTATAGAGTCCCTTGAATGTATGTATGCATGTCTGTCTGTATGAATGTGTCAGTAGGTATGAATGTATGTATGTATGCCAGTATCAATGTATGTCTGTATGTCATTATGAATGTATGTATGTCTATATGCAGTGGTGTATCCTGGTTTTGTGCTGCCCTAGGCAGGACAAAACTCAGGCGCCCCCCTCTCCCCCCGTGCGCCAACCCCACCCAACCCAACCCTTCCCCCCCGCCCCGCCTTCTAAATACCCACACACACACACACATTCACTGACAGATACGCATAGACTAGTGTAGCGGTACTTACCCTTTCCAGGGGCCGGCCGGGGTCCTCTGTTCGAGCCGCAGGCAGTCCTGCTGCTGCACGAGCCACGCGCTGCTCATCCGACGTCTGGAACAGGATTGCGGGCAGTGACCGCGAGAAGCGGTCACGTGTCCCGCCTGACTCTAAGAGCGCGCCGCGGGTCTCGGGCGCGCTCTTAAAGGGACAGTGTAAGCCTAAATTGGAAAAGGCCTCCCATTGGTCCCTGTCATACCACACTCTCCATACACTTACCTTTTGGGGGCGTGGATATGACAGGGGTCAATCAAAATAGGTGGTTATTTATGCTCACCTTTTTCCCTTAGTTCCTTGCCCTATCGTGGTTTCTGTTTCAGTTCCCTTTAGCGCTTGTTGTGTTCAGTTGTGTTCCTTCGTACTTGACCTTGGCTTTGTTTTCTGACTACGTTATCTCTTTATCCTTATCTGTTCTGTTTGCCGGCTTGCTGTTTTCTGTGTACCAGACCCCGGCTAGTCCTAGTTTACGCTGTCTCTTTGTGCCCTTGACCTCGGATCGTTCCTGACTCTGTACTTCTCCTATATACGTCGAGTCCGGCCACTCTAAGGTCCGGTAGACCTCTACCTATCAGAGAACATATGCAGAAACAGCTAGTTCTGGTCGGGAACATTTTCAAGAGAGGGAGGAACGTTTTTTTAGAGAGGGAGCCAGACCAAAAAGAAAGGCGAATAACTCAGTTTTTCAAACCCTGCAACAACCAGTGGGAAAACAGATTCTCCCCACTGGAAAGTCCCATAGAAACTCCACCCAAAAGAAAGAGAGCAGAGGAAAACCTCCGGAGGGAGTAATATCCAAAAAGGAATTAGAAATAAAATTAGGCATTTATAATTTAACAAATATAGAGCTAACTACAGACGATCTAAAAGCTCTTAAAAAGGGTCTTAAATTTGCACCCAATCAAGGTATGAATTATTTTAATACCTATATAGACTTACAAAAATTTGTTCGAAAGATTACTCTTAAAAGGTTCTTTCTAAGACATCCAGCTAAAGAAAATCCTATTCAAATTTCACAGCCAGAGGAGAAAAAGTTTAAAAAGAGATCACATTTTTACCCCATTAGCCAGAAGGGCCATCATTTGGAAACTTTCAGTAATATGGTCTGCAGTGATCTAGAACAACTAGATCTACAGCAAAAGAAAGTAATAAAAATAAGAATAAATTCAATCTCACTAAAGCGGAAAATGCCAGTATTAAAAAACTCCAAAGTATGGAAAATATAATTAAAGAAGCGGACAAGGGAGGGGCAATAGTCTTAATGACTAAAGACTATTACCTAAAAGAGGCAGATAGAATTTTAGGGGACAATAAAACATATTTAAAACTAAAATGTGATCCTACAATTCAGTTTAATCAAGAACTAAAAACACTTCTAAATCTTGCTTGTGAAAAAGATGTGGTATCTAAAGAAAATATTGAATATCTTTATGTTGAATTTCCTGTGATCCCGATTTTCTATTTTTTACCCAAGTTGCACAAGAACCCTGTAGAGCCCCCAGGAAGACCTATTATAAGCGGGATAGATTCAGTTACATCACGCCTTTCCGAATTCATAGATTATCATTTACAAACATTTGCTCAACAAGCACCCTCCTATATATGAGATTCTTCTCATATTTTGGAGTTGATGGCAAATAAAGTTTGGGAGGAAGATTACATATGGGTAACGATTGATGTAACTTCGTTATACACAATAATCAAACATGAATTGGGTATTCAAGCAGTAGAGAAAATCATGAAGGAGGACATTAATACATCAAGTAATTTAAGAAATATTGTATTGGATGTTATTCATTTTATTTTACACCATAACTACTTTTCCTTTAACAATGTTTTTTACCTTCAACAAACTGGCACAGCCATGGGGACCAGGTTTGCCCCCAGCTATGCCAACATATACATGAGAGATTGGGAGACCAACTCCATGTGGAGGGGGCATGGCTGGGTTGCAAACCTGGTCCTTTGGAAGCGTTTCATAGACCACATTATCCTAATTTGGAAGGGAACCTATAGTGAACTAGAAAAATTCCTGAATTACATTAACATCAATAACTATAATTTAAAGTTCACACATACATATACTATAATTTAAAGTTCACACATACATATACTATAATTTAAAGTTCACACATACAGAAGGAAACAGTTTTATTCACAAAAAGAGCTGCCATCATGAACATTGGCTAAATTCTATACCTAAAAGCCAACTAATCCGAATCAAAAGAAACTGTACCAATAATTATGATTATCAGGAACAAGCTAAACATTTATGTAATTTGTAAAATACAGGAGAGCGCACCTTTTAAAAAGTAAATATAAACAAGATACAAATAGTAAATAATAAAAATTGTTGTAGTGTAAAAGTTAGCAGCTAGACATAAAGCAAAACTCCTTAATGATCATGCCCTAGTATATGAAAAATAAAAAATGTCAGCGCTATATATGGTAGCCTATACAGTGAGGCAACCTATAAAAATGTGCAAAAAAATCATCAAACAATAACTCTGTGAGTTTAGTAGTAAATGGATAGAAGCACTTAAATCCCACAGTAGTTTAGATTTATGCACAAAAAATATATAAAAACTTGCTTAAGAGTCCATATAGTCTTATAAGGGAGTCTTGAAGGGGTTAATCCTGTGTTGAGATGGGAGATACACTGTAGCTTTTACCTTTAAAAGATACAAAAGAAAACTTTCATAGTGTAAAACCGTTTTATTAAATCACAAGATACCCTTCCCCCCAAATAGGAACCCTTACTTGAGCAAGTTGTGATATTTGTTTCCAATATATCACGAAATACACATTTGTAAAATCAGAGGCTGTGTAGCCGTTTACCGTCCGCTGCTCTCAGTAGTTTCAAAATTCCCGCCCGATCTCAGCGCTGATACGGTGGGTTCTCTCCTGCAGCATGGGAGCATCAGTGTGTGGACGATTGTAAGCCGGCTATGAGCATCAGACCTCTGCATCCGATATCACATCAACGCGTTTCGCCCTCTACACCGGGCTTTTTCAAGATAGTGTATCGGATAAGAACAGCATCTTTAAATACATTTTCTTTTGATCAGCTAATAATCAACTGCTGATCAACTAATAGTCTAAAACATATTCAAGGTGGAGGATAAACAGGATCCTGTCATTACTTAACAATTTAGAAATGTATGTAACATACACGTACTTCATATTAATTAAAAATATTAAACCACATCTAAAATCACTGTGGAGGAAACATTATAGTGCAAAGAATTGTACTAATGTCAAAAACAAAAAAGTATATTATAAAACATGAGGTAGATGATATAAGTCTTTTAGACATTTATACACTTATAGTAATTATTGGGCTTCCTTCTTACATATCCATTAATGGAAAGCAAAGTGGCGCATACACAAATAAAATAAAGGGAAGAAAACAACAACCTAATAAAGTATCAATTCCGGAAATACTGTTAGTAAAGGTGTATTGAATCTAATAAAATAAAATAGTGACATCTAATGTCTATATTACTATTCTGGAGGTGTACATCTAATGAAACAGTATATCTGTACCCTAAAAAACAATAATGATCAGGAAAAAATATATCTATTATAATAATATTCCCTATATGCAAATGAAGGGAACACAACATTCCGTATAGTGATAAATCGCTACTAATTCTACCCAAAAAATGAAGGGGTCTTGAAAATGAGAAAAAGGAAACCAAAAATAATTTCTCAGAATACAGTGGATCCCCCTTATGGACAATTATTCAAATATGACTCGCCTTAAGTTAAAAGATTCCAAGTCTATGTGCCTTATATAGAAGTTGGTTACAAAATATTTACAAGTTCTAGGTCCACATTTAAGCCTAGAGGGGCCAGAGATTTTAGATTAAAAATCCACAGCATTTCTTGATATATCAATCTCTTGGCCAGTTCTCCCCCTCTCCATGGAACATTAACCTTTTGTATTCCACAGAAAGTAAGACCGCCTGGGTCACCCCCATGGTGTTCCATGAAGTGTCTAGATACAGAATGTTTATCGAATTTCCTTTTTATATTGTATATATGCTCATTGATTCTCGTCTTTAACATTCTTTTAGTTTGTCCTACGTATTGTAGTCCGCACGGGCAACTTAAAAGGTATATCACTTGTTTGGAATGACACGTAATACACTCTTTAATGCTATACGCTTTCTTGGTAACTGAAGACTCAAAAGCAGAAATTCCTCTATATGGGGGACCTGTGGTTTTGCATACATTGCAGATCCCACACTTAAAAAAACCTTTCTCCGTATTCAAAAAATGTGTTGTGGGTTTTGTCTGTCTATAACTATGCACCAGCTGATTTCTAATCGTGGGTGCCCCCCTAAAAATAATTGTTGGTTTCTGAGGTAGAAGTGGGGCTAGAATAGGGTCTTTATGTAAAAAGTGCCAGTGCTTGTTGATTGTTCTCCTTAGAAGGTGTGCGTGACTGCTGTAGTTAAAAATAATGGGACACTTAAAATTCTGTAGATTCTCCTTGTCTTTCTTAGATGGGTTTATAAGAGTGGTTCTCTCCAGATCCTTCACTCTATTAAGTGCTAGCTCTAGAAGTTCGGGTTCATAGGCTTTCTCTATAAATTGTTGTTTAACTTGTTCTAACTGTTGTTCACATGTTACAGGATCCGTGCAATTTTTCTTTATTCTTTGAAACTGTCCATATGGGACATTGGTCAGCCATGGTGGATGATGGCAGCTGGTTCTTAGGATAAAGCTGTTAACGTCAACCATCTTAAAGAAGGTTTTTGATTTTAAGATTCCTTCCTCCACATAGAGGACTAAGTCTAAGAAATCCACACTGGTAGCACTATATTTAGAAGTGAAAACTAAGTTGGATCCATTTTTGTTCATGTGGTCCAAAAACGCGGAGAGTTCAAGTTCCTCCCCTTCCCAAATAAAAAAGCAGTCGTCGATATACCTCCTATAGAGGACCAGGTTCGTCACCCATGAATGGCCGCCCCATACGTTCATGTCCTCCCAGTCTGCCATGAACATATTGGACAGTTTCAAAGAATAAAGAAAAATTGCACGGATCCTGTAACATGTGAACAACAGTTAGAACAAGTTAAACAACAATTTATAGAGAAAGCCTATGAACCCGAACTTCTAGAGCTAGCACTTAATAGAGTGAAGGATCTGGAGAGAACCACTCTTATAAACCCATCTAAGAAAGACAAGGAGAATCTACAGAATTTTAAGTGTCCCATTATTTTTAACTACAGCAGTCACGCACACCTTCTAAGGAGAACAATCAACAAGCACTGGCACTTTTTACATAAAGACCCTATTCTAGCCCCACTTCTACCTCAGAAACCAACAATTATTTTTAGGGGGGCACCCACGATTAGAAATCAGCTGGTGCATAGTTATAGACAGACAAAACCCACAACACATTTTTTGAATACGGAGAAAGGTTTTTTTAAGTGTGGGATCTGCAATGTATGCAAAACCACAGGTCCCCCATATAGAGGAATTTCTGCTTTTGAGTCTTCAGTTACCAAGAAAGCGTATAGCATTAAAGAGTGTATTACGTGTCATTCCAAACAAGTGATATACCTTTTAAGTTGCCCGTGCGGACTACAATACGTAGGACAAACTAAAAGAATGTTAAAGACGAGAATCAATGAGCATATATACAATATAAAAAGGAAATTCGATAAACATTCTGTATCTAGACACTTCATGGAACACCATGGGGGTGACCCAGGCGGTCTTACTTTCTGTGGAATACAAAAGGTTAATGTTCCATGGAGAGGGGGAGAACTGGCCAAGAGATTGATATATCAAGAAATGCTGTGGATTTTTAATCTAAAATCTCTGGCCCCTCTAGGCTTAAATGTGGACCTAGAACTTGTAAATATTTTGTAACCAACTTCTATATAAGGCACATAGACTTGGAATCTTTTAACTTAAGGCGAGTCATATTTGAATAATTGTCCATAAGGGGGATCCACTGTATTCTGAGAAATTATTTTTGGTTTCCTTTTTCTCATTTTCAAGACCCCTTCATTTTTTGGATAGAATTAGTAGCGATTTATCACTATACGGAATGTTGTGTTCCCTTCATTTGCATATAGGGAATATTATTATAATAGATATATTTTTTCCTGATCATTATTGTTTTTTAGGGTACAGATATACTGTTTCATTAGATGTACACCTCCAGAATAGTAATATAGACATTAGATGTCACTATTTTATTTTATTAGATTCAATACACCTTTACTAACAGTATTTCCGGAATTGATACTTTATTAGGTTGTTGTTTTCTTCCCTTTATTTTATTTGTGTATGCGCCCCTTTGCTTTCCATTAATGGATATGTAAGAAGGAAGCCCAATAATTACTATAAGTGTATAAATGTCTAAAAGACTTATATCATCTACCTCATGTTTTATAATATACTTTTTTGTTTTTGACATTAGTACAATTCTTTGCACTATAATGTTTCCTCCACAGTGATTTTAGATGTGGTTTAATATTTTTAATTAATATGAAGTACGTGTATGTTACATACATTTCTAAATTGTTAAGTAATGACAGGATCCTGTTTATCCTCCACCTTGAATATGTTTTAGACTATTAGTTGATCAGCAGTTGATTATTAGCTGATCAAAAGAAAATGTATTTAAAGATGCTGTTCTTATCCGATACACTATCTTGAAAAAGCCCGGTGTAGAGGGCGAAACGCGTTGATGTGATATCGGATGCAGAGGTCTGATGCTCATAGCCGGCTTACAATCGTCCACACACTGATGCTCCCATGCTGCAGGAGAGAACCCACCGTATCAGCGCTGAGATCGGGCGGGAATTTTGAAACTACTGAGAGCAGCGGACGGTAAACGGCTACACAGCCTCTGATTTTACAAATGTGTATTTCGTGATATATTGGAAACAAATATCACAACTTGCTCAAGTAAGGGTTCCTATTTGGGGGGAAGGGTATCTTGTGATTTAATAAAACGGTTTTACACTATGAAAGTTTTCTTTTGTATCTTTTAAAGGTAAAAGCTACAGTGTATCTCCCATCTCAACACAGGATTAACCCCTTCAAGACTCCCTTATAAGACTATATGGACTCTTAAGCAAGTTTTTACATATTTTTTGTGCATAAATCTAAACTACTGTGGGATTTAAGTGCTTCTATCCATTTACTACTAAACTCACAGAGTTATTGTTTGATGATTTTTTTGCACATTTTTATAGGTTGCCTCACTGTATAGGCTACCATATATAGCGCTGACATTTTTTATTTTTCATAAACATTTATGTAATAAACTCATATCCAAAAAATATAAAAGAAGTGTATTAGACAAGGAAATTAAGGAGACAGGAAGACTAGACAGAAAGGATCTAATTAAAAAGAAGAAAAGAGTAAAAAACAAGGGAGAAAATTTCAAATATGCATTTATCACCCAGTATAATACCCAACATCGAAAAATTAAAAATATTCTAAATAAGCACTGGGGAATCTTGCTTAAAGATCCAATTTTAGGAGAGACATTACCCAAACAGCCACCTATGATTTTTAGGAAAGCTAAAAATTTGAAAAGCTTATTGGCTCCTAGCTATGCGTTAAAAAATAAACATGAAAATAAGAAAGGTGAAATAAAGGGTTTTAGCTCATGCAATCATTGTAAAGCCTGTTTGACACAGAGGCTTCTGAAAGCAACAAATTTTAGAAGTTCGGTTACAGGTAGGGAATTTAACATCAAAACCAACAAACTGTGACAGTAAAAATGTAATATATTTGCTATACTGCCCCTGTGGAAAGCAATACGTGGGACACACGTGTAGAAAACTTAAAGAACGAATCCTGGAACAGAAAAATTAGAAAAAAAATATGATAAACACTCCGTTCCCATGCATTGTAACTCATGTCCTAATTTTAGTTGGAAACATTTCCACTATATAGGTTTAGAAAGAATTAATAATCATTGGAGGGGTGGCAATCTCATTAAAAGATTGGCACAGCGAGAAACGTATTTGATCAATATATTAAAAACCCTTCAACCAGGAGGACTAAATGCAGATATAGATCTGTGGTGCGTCTTAGAGTAATTCTTTTTTCCTCCGCTCTTTTTTTTTCTCTCTATAGGTGGTGTATATTGTCATATATCCCTTTATATGTTTTTTGGTATTGAACAAGCCAAGAATCTATTCTATTTTTCATACCATCGAATATAGAGGAAAGTTTCCTCTCAAAATTATAAATACTTGGTCTTCTAGTGGCATTAGATATGCCTTATTTTTAAAATTACAGATTTTCTGTTGAAGGTAGACAAACTACCATGTTTAATTATTATATTTTTTTAATATATTTATTTTTTGCAGAATTTTTTTTAATGCATTTATGGCATTTGGAATATCTTGGCTTGTGCATATTACATTATGCAGTGTGCATGCTGCCTTATGCAGTATGGAGTTAGGCATTCATGCACACTGACAAATATATCAATGTAAGAAACACAGGTTACTGGTGTGTTTGTTTTGTCTTTTATAAATAAAGATTATTCAAAAAAAATCTTTAAATTAGTAATATCTTTTTAACCTCTTTGCCATTCTTTTTTGTACACTCCCCCCATTTGTATTTCTATTCAGAAAGTCTTTTTTGGAATTTTTTTTTCAACATCTCAACCTGTCATGAGTGACAGCCGAAACGAAGGTGGAACGCATGACTTCATCACGCAACCGCACAGGACACACGAAACCCGTAAGTAACCCAAATTTGAATTGAAAACAGCTGAAGAGAAATGTAATCATCTGCAGAACCATTATTGGGACTGATTGGGGGTGGTATAGTTACATAGTTACATAGTTAGATAGCTGAAAAGAGACTTGCGTCCATCAAGTTCAGCCTTCCTCACACCTGTTTTTTGCTGTTGATCCAAAAGAGAAAAAAAAAAAACAAAAAAAAACCCCAGTTTGAAGCACAATTTTGCAACAAGCTAGGACAAAAAATTCCTTATTGACCCCAGAATGGCAGTCAGATTTATCCTTGAATCAAGCAGTTATTACCCTACATTGAAAGATTATATCCTTGAATATTCTGTCTTTGCAAGTATGCATCTAGTAGCTGTTTGAACATCTGTATGGACTCTGATAAAACCACTTCTTCAGGCAGAGAATTCCACATCCTGATTGTTCTTACAGTAAAAAAACCTTTCCTTTGCCTTAGACGAAATCTTCTTTCTTCCAGTCTAAACGCATGGCCTCGTGTCCTATGTAAAGTCCGGTTTGTGAATAGATTTCCACACAATGGTTTGTATTGGCCCCGAATATATTTGTATAATGTTATCATATCCCCTCTCAGGCGACGTTTTTCTAAACTAAATAGGTTTAAATTTGTTAACCTTTCTTCATAGCTGATATGTTCCATTCCTTTTATTAATTTTGTAGCCCG
The DNA here is from genome assembly GCF_036172605.1 of Pelobates fuscus. Taxonomy (NCBI): domain Eukaryota; kingdom Metazoa; phylum Chordata; class Amphibia; order Anura; family Pelobatidae; genus Pelobates; species Pelobates fuscus. The sequence goes on along the minus strand of NC_086327.1, from coordinate 84,487,469 downwards.
CCTCTGCACTTTTTCTAGTGCCATGATATCCTTCTTTAGAACAGGTGCCCAAAATTGCACAGCATATTCAATATGTGGTCTTACCAGTGATTTATAGAGAGGCAAAATGATATTCTCGTCCCGAGAATGAATGCCCTTTTTCATGCATGACAATACCTTACTGGCCTTGGCCACTGCTGATTGACATTGCACATTGTTGCATAGTTTGTTGTCTATAACAATTCCCAAGTCCTTTTCGTGTGTTGTTATCCCTAATTCGCTTCCATTAAGGGTATACGTTGCTTGTGTATTCTTTACGCCGAAGTGCATAACTTTGCATTTTTCAACATTAAATTTCATCTGCCATTTGAGTGCCCAGTCCTCCAGTCTATCTAAATCCTTCTGCAGCAAAGTAATATCTTGCTCACATTGTATTATTTTACAAAGTTTTGTGTCATCTGCAAACACTGAAACATGACTTTCAATGCTGTCTTCAAGATCATTTATAAAAATGTAAATAGAAGGGGTCCCAGAACAGACCCCTGAGGACACACTTGCCACCTCTGTCCAGCTTGAAAATTTACCATTAACGACAACTCTTTGTATTCTGTTTTTAAGCCAATGTTCTACCCAAGAACAAGCATTTTCATCGAGACCGATTTCCTTGAGTTTGAACACTAATCTTTTGTGTGGAACTGTATCAAATGCCTTGGCAAAATCCAAATAGATCACATCCACTGCAACACCCTGATCTATACTTCTACTTACTTCTTCGTAGAACGCAATCAAGTTAGTTTGTTTATATTAAGAGATGTTTGTAACTAGGTTTGTATGTATTTTTATTCATCATCTTTGTTAAAGATTGTCCCTGAGGAAGTCCCTAACAGGGAAACAACGCGTTGGACTGATTTACCTGCCTTTATTTACTTTGATGTAAGTAATAAATGCTTTTATTACTCTTTACTCATACAGTCATCCAATCTATTTTTTTGCACTTTGTCTTTTTATGTGAGATTCACATTTACGAAGTATTTGAAGCAAAGAAGACACACCAAGTATATTTCTGAAGGCACTGCTTGGGATGTTAAAGTGTGAGTGAGCATTTGTCACTTGCCTATATATCCAATTCTACTATATACAGTATTGCACTATGCCATATATTTCTTATTTCCCTAGCTTGGAATAGCCCTATACCATACACATTTATAGAGAAGTTGGCTTAGGCTATTTCACTATACTGATCGGTATAAACAGATCTTAATATATTGTGTAATTTGAGCCTCAAGTAAAACCTAGTGAGAAAGGATGATTTATTATGTGTAAATTGAATACATACAGACCCCTCAAAATCATTCTTTTTTTTTTCAACTCTTTATTTAAATGTCGACTGGCACATTGCATCATATTTCTTTTGGCCTACGCAGAGGCCCAATCAATAGGATCATCTTAAAAGTTGCAATACAGAAAGGAAGGGTGTGTTAGTGCATAGAAAATACTTCTCAATTGGCTTGCGCAGAAGCCTTTCAGCCATATCTTTGTGTTGTGCCGAGTCCACATGTATTTAAATTTAAATTTCGTCTCAATTCGTAGGTGTATACATTCATTGAAGACTATTGTGCAGTGAGACCAGGGCCGGTGCAAGGATTTTTGGCTACACAGGCGAAGAGGAATTTTGCCGCCCCCCCCCCCCCCCCCCCCCCACGAATAAGATGTATCTTTAGCAATGTCTCATATCCAGCCTTTTGAAATCCCCATGTAGTGTATTGTACCCCCCTTTAGTGTGTCTTACACCCCCTTGTATGTCTCTTACAACCCCCATGTGTATATCCTTTCCCCCCCAGCCCCTTTGTGTGTCTTTCTTTCCCACAGCCCTTTTCTGTGGGTCTCTCCCCTCAGCCTGTTTTTTGTGTGTCCCTCTTCCCCTCAGGCTCCTTTGTGTAACTTTTCCCTCCCAAGCCATATAGACATAGATATATAGCTACACACACATACAGGCACATAGTCACAGAAATATGCAGGCACACAATCAAACAAACACAGCCATACAGGCACACAGTCATACAATCAACACATACAGGTACACAGACATACAGTCATACAGACACACACACAGAGACATGCAGACACTGGCATATAGATAAATAAAGACACAGTTATACAAACACAGACATACAGAGACATGAAGATGCAGGCATACAGAGACATACAGAACAAGGCATACAGGCATGCAGAGACATACTTACACAGGCATGCAGGGACATATATACACAGACAGTCACACAAAGATATACAGAACAAGGCATACAGAGACATATGGATACAGTCATACAGAGACATACAGAGACAGGCATACAGTGACATTCAGAAACACACGGACACAGTCATATAGAGACATACAGACACAGACATACATACACTTTCATACACACAGTCATACAGAGCAGGGGCAGATCCAGAACCTAATCTTGGGTGGGGGATGGGGGTGGTAGTGAGTTTTAGTGGGGTAATAGGGGCTCTAATTAAGGAGTTAAGGGCTGTAGTAGGGGGACAGGGGCTGTAGTTGAGAGTTAGGGGCTGTAATTGGGGGCTTAGGAAATGTAGTGGGGAATTGGGGCTGTAGTAGGGGGTTAGGGACTGAAGTAGGTTGATGGCTGCAAGTGGGAACAGGGGCTGTAGTTTGGGGGATATGGGCAGCAATTGGGGGAGAGGGGCTGTCGTGGGGGTAAGGGCTGTAGTAAGGGAATAGGGGCTGTACTGGAGTTATGGGGTAAAAGGGAGTGGAAGGGATGTGAAGTAAGGGAGTTAGAGGCTGTAGAAGGGAGTATAGGGGCTGTGGTGGGAGCAAAGGGGCAATATGGTTGGAAACGGGCAGTATGGTGGGAAACAGGGGCAGTAGAGGGGGACACAGGGGCAGTATGGTGTGGGCACAGGCTGTAAGAGGGACACTGAGGCAATAAAGTGGTGTCACAGGGACAGTATGGTAGGGGATAAATGGGAAGTAGAGGGGGGACAGGGGCTGTTGAGGCGGGTAGAGGAAGTAGAGGGGGGAGACAGGGGCAGTAGAGGCGTGTGAAAGGGGGGCAGAGGCAGGGGGCAGGGGCTGTAGAGGGAAATAGAGGAGGCACAGGGGATAAAGAGGGGGGCACAAAAGCAATAGGGGGGGCATGGGCAGTATAGTGGGGACAGGGGCTGTAGAGGGGGGCATGGGCTGTATAGGGGGCACATAGGCAGTATGGTGGGGCAGAGGCTTTAGAGGGAAAGAGGGGCTGTAGACAGGGCAGGGGCTGTAGAGGGAAATAGAGGAGCTGTAGAGGGGCAGTATGGTGGGGCAGGGGTTATGGAGGGAAATAGAGGTGCTGTAGAGTGGCACAGGGGGCAGTAGAGTAGACAGTATGGTAGGGGATAAATGGGAAGTAGAGGGGGGACAGGGGCTGTTGAGGCGGGTAGAGGAAGTAGAGGGGGGAGACAGGGGCAGTAGAGGCGTGTGAAAGGGGGGCAGAGGCAGGGGGCAGGGGCTGTAGAGGGAAATAGAGGAGGCACAGGGGATAAAGAGGGGGGCACAAAAGCAATAGGGGGGGCATGGGCAGTATAGTGGGGACAGGGCTGTAGAGGGGGGCATGGGCTGTATAGGGGCACATAGGCAGTATGGTGGGGGCAGAGGCTTTAGAGGGAAAGAGGGGCTGTAGACAGGGCAGGGGCTGTAGAGGGAAATAGAGGAGCTGTAGAGGGTCAGTATGGTGGGGGCAGGGGCTATAGAGGTGCTGTAGAGGGGCACATGGGGCAGTATGGTGGGGCAGGGGCTATAGAGGGACGTAGAGGGGACATGGGCAGTATGGTGGGGGCAGGGTCTACAGAGGGAAATAGAAGTGCTGGAGAGGGGCACATGGGGCACTAGAGTGGTGACAGGGGCTATATAGGGGCTGTTAAGGGGCAGGGGCTATGGAGGGGTTGTTAAGGGGCAGGGGTAGTATGGTGGGGCAGTTTGGTGGGGAAGGGGCTGTAGAGGGGGCAGGAGCATAGAGGTGCTGTAGAGGGGGTAGGGGCAGTATGGTGGGGCAGGGGCTATAGAGGGACATAGAGGGGCGGGGGCTATAGAGGGGGCAGTATGGTGGGGGCAGGGGCTATAGAGGGAAATAGAAGTGCTGTAGAGGGGCACATGGGGCAGTAGAGGGGGCATGGGCACTATGGTGGGGCAGGGGCTATTGAGGGGCTGTAAAGGGGGCAGGGGTAGTATGGTGGGGCAGTTTGGAGGGGCAGGGGCTATAGAGGTGGCAGGGGCTATAGAGGTGGCAGGGGGAGTATGGTGGGGGCAGGGGCCGTATGGTGGGGGCAGGGGCCGTATGGTGGGGGCAGGGGGAGTATGGTGGGGGCAGGGGGAGTATGGTGGGGGCAGGGGGAGTATGGTGGGGGCAGGAGGAGTATGGTGGGGGCAGGGGGAGTATGGTGGGGGCAGGGGGAGTATGGTGGGGGCAGGGGGAGTATGGTGGGGGCAGGAGGAGTATGGTGGGGCAGGGGGAGTATGGTGGGGGCAGGGGGAGTATGGTGGGGGCAGTGGCTGTAGAAAGGGGCTGAAAAAAAAAAACCGTTTTGATTTAAAAAGAAAAAAAAAAGCTAAAAGTTATTCCCCCACCCCCTTCCCCTCCCAGAGACTTACCTTGGGCCGGGGAGGGAGAGCCTTACCCCTGCTGGTCGGCTGGGACAGCTACACTGGAGGCTGGAGCTGCAGTCAGGACCGCTGGGGAGTCTGGGAGCAGTAGAAGTCCCGCCCCCTTCTGACATCATCAGGGGAGGACGGCTGACTTCACTGCCCTGCTCCTGCTGTGTGCTGGCTGCAAGGAGAGAGGTGAGATTAAAAATCCGAGTCTCCAGCCAGAGGCAGGGGATTCGGATTTTTGCGCCCCCCTCCTCTGGCGCCCTAAGGCGGCCGCCTGTGCCGCCTTATGGACGCGCCGGCCCTGAGTGAGACACATACAAGTAAAAAATATCTATCAAAATAACATATAATAAAATAGGGTAATTTATGTACAGTATATGACAGGAATTGTAAAACCAGTAACGTTGGGTATGTCATGCTATAAGTTGTATCTTCACGACTGTCGGTTATGGGGTTATGCTGGTTTGTTATATGTCATATTGTTCCCAGAGCGCCCAAGTTTTTTGGAAGGAGACATTGGAATCGCGAACCTGTGCAGTTAGCTTGTCCATCAGGTAATTATCCCTGATTTTGGAGAGGACTAGGGAGATCGGGGGTACTTCTTGTTTTATCCAATATTGTGCTAATGCTCTACGAGCTGCCAGGTTAAGCATATTTAACAGCTTTTGGTCGTGTTTATTTAGCCCCTCCGTTGGCCGTGATAGTAGGCAAGCCCACGGGTCAAGTGTTATCCTGCGTTGCATAATGCTCGAGGTTAGGTCTGTAACTTTTCCCCAGTACTCTTTAACCTTGACACAGTGCCACCACATGTGGATGTATGTGCCCTTCTCTCCACAGAGCCTCCAGCAGGTGTCTGTGGGACTTAGTTGCATATGGCATTGTTTAACAGGGGTCGTATACCACCGGAGTAGTATTTTGTAAGATTGCTCCTGGAGGGCCGTGCATACGGAAACTTTTGCATTGGCCTCCCAGATATCCTTCCAGTCCGTCCCGTCTAATGTCTCCCCTAAGTCTGTCTCCCATTTGTCTGTGTATGTCTGGTTGCCCCAGGTCCCTGATTCTAGGCATATATGATTGTATAATAGCGAGATTAGTTTGGTTGGCATACGCTCTTGTAAGCAAAATTTCTCATAGAAGGTGAGCGGCTTGGCTATTGCCGTTCTGACTTCTCTGGTCTGTGCGAAGTCCCGTACCTGGAGATATCTGAAGAAGTCACTTGTTTTTAGTGGGGCCAGGGATTGCAGATGTTGGTAAGTAACTAATTGGTTGTTTGAATACAGGTGTGTGTAGCGTTGTAGACCTGTGGCCTCTATGCCCTGAAACTCTCGTGCCCTCAGTCCGGGTGGGAACGCTCTGTTGCGCAAGACCGGAGTCATTGGTGACGGTAAGTCTGTGAGTTTAAGTTTCTTTGCGACTCTGTCCCATAAGCTTAGGGAGTTAAGTCCGTAGGATTACTCTATGTTCTCTGGGCACCCATATTAGGAATTGCGGTAGGTCAGCTCCTGTCATGAGGGATTCTATGTCCACCCACCTACGTTGATTAGTCGGGCAGTGCCAGTGAGCTATTTGAGCCAATTGTGCGGCCTTGTAGTAATGGTGCAGGTGTGGCATACCTAAACCTCCCCTCCATTTAGGGTTATACAGAGTTGCCTTGGCTATCCTGGGTCTTTTTCTTTGCCATATGAAGGCGTCTATTGCCTTTTGTGTGTCTGCTAGGTCATTTTTGGTGACCCGGATTGGGAGTGCTTGGAAGAGGAATAGTAGTCTTGGCAGTATATTCATTTTTACTGAGTGTAACCGGCCAAGCCATGTAATCGGTTTGTCTGTCCAGTTGTCTAGGTCTGTCTTAAGTCTGTTGAGCAGCGGTGTATAGTTGTGTTGGTAAAGTGCTTTGTGGTCTGCGGTTAGCCTGACGCCTAGGTATGTGAGTGTGGTCGTAGACGTTTTGATGTGGTGCGTACGTCTAATGTATTGTAACTCTTGTTCGGGAATGTGAAATGGTAGTGCTATTGATTTGGTGAGATTGACTTTGTACCCGGATAACTCCCCGTAAATTTGAAGTAGTTTTTCCAGATTCGCCATTGAGGGAATCGGATCTGTCAGTGTGAGGAGGATATCGTCCGCATATGCTGCTGTTTTAAATTGCTCCCCCCCAATTTGCACCCCTTTAATATTTGGATCTGTTCTGATGAGATGCAGGAGTGGCTCAAGTACTATCGCGAATAACAGTGGCGACAAGGGACAACCCTGTCTCGTACCATTGCTCACTCGAAATGGTGTCCTCGGGGCGCCCGTTATTATGGTTTGTGCCTGTAGGTCTGTGTATAGGGCTTGTATGGCAGTGATGTATGTGTCCGGGAAGCCTTGTAATTGCAATAATTGGAACAGGAAAGACCATTGGACCCTGTCAAAGGCCTTCTCTGCGTCAAGGGACAATGCCAGGGCTGGTGACTTAGAGTTAGACATGAGCCACATCAGATCAGCTCCTCTGCGTGTGTTCTCGTATAATTGGCGCCCTGGCATGAAGCCTACTTGGTCTGGGTGTATTAATTTTGGGAGCAGTGGGGTTAGTCTCCTCGCCAGTATCTTTGCGAATATTTTTAAGTCCGCGTTTATAAGTGATATAGGTCTGTAATTAGTGGCTAGTGTTCCGTCTTTGTCCGGTTTGGGGATTAAAATTATGTTGGCCGTGGCCATGTCGCGGTCTGGGGTGCCGCCTTGGAGGAAGTGGTTGTATAATTTGGTGAGGTAGGGGGCTAGTTCCGGTTTATACCTTTTGTAATAGCTCATGTCGTACCCGTCCGGGCCCGGTGCCTTGCGACCTTGAAGGGTTGCTATCACCGATTCTACCTCCTCCTGTGTGATGGGGCTCTCTAGGATGTTGGCCTCCACTGTGGACACCTGGGGGAGGTTTAATTGGGTCAGGAATTCTGTTATGCGTGTGGTATATTGTGTCTGCGCTTCCCCTTCTCTTGGTGTGTGGTTGTATAGGTTCTGGAAATATTCGGTGAACGTGCTATTGATATCTTTCGGGGTGTGTACCAGGTCATTGGCAGCTGTTCGCAGCGTGGTTATGGGTTTACGCCCTGGTCTGGGTCGGAGGGTCCTTGCAAGTAGTGTGTCCATTTTGTTGGCTTTTTCATAGAAAAAGCGCTTGGACCAGACTAAGGAGCGTGCTATGTCTGCTATGGTGAGTTCTTTTATAGCGTGACGTGTGGTTTGTAGTTTTGTGTATATGGTGGTTGTGGGCGCCTGTTTATGTCGTTGCTCTAGTTTCCTCATTGTGGTTTGTAGTTCTAGGAGGCGTTTCGTTTTGGTTCGCTTTTTATGTGTGGCTGCCTGTATGAGGTGTCCCCGTAACACCGCTTTGTGGGCTGCCCACAATGCGGTCGGGTTGTTGTCTTCCGTGTCGTTAGTGGTGAAGTAGTCTAATATTTTCAGTCGGGTAGTGGCAGATATGTCGTTGTCAGAGAGTAGGTCCGTGTTGAGTCTCCATGTCCATGTGTTGCGATGTTGACCTATGCCTAAGGTTATAGTCACATCTGCATGGTCCGACCATGTGATATTGTTAATTTCTGAGTGTATTAGTTTTGCCATGCCCGCTCCGTTGAGGAGAAGGTTGTCTATTCTGGAGTATGTAGTGTGGGGTGCGGAGTAGTATGTATAGTCTAAGGTGTCTGGGTGTTGAAGTCTCCACGCATCCATTAGTCCAGTGCGTTGTAGAAAGGTATGGAGGAGTTTGTCTTGACCCCCTCTCCCCTGTGAACGCTGAGTCCCTGTTTTAGAGCTACGGTCGGTCGCCGGGCTGGGTACGGCATTTAGGTCTCCTCCCACCACCATTATGCCTCCCTGTAGGGAGGTGAGTAGGGATAGGGATGTTATTGCATTCCAGTATTCACTGTCTGGCTTGTTGGGTGCGTACAGATTCACTATGTGCAGTTTGGTATTGTAGTAGTTGCCGGTGATAGCCAGGTATCTGCCTTCAGAGTCATTCTGTGTGTGTGTGACCGTATAAGGGCATCTCTTGTGTATGAGTACGGCCACGCCTGCGTGTTTACGTAGCGCCCTGGCTTCGTGGACAGTGTTGTATGTTATCCCCTATTTTGGTTGGCGAGGCCTTCGGTATGTGGGTCTCCTGTACCAACGCTATGTCTGCTTTTTTTGCCTTGAGGTCTCGTAGGAGTAATCTGCGTTTGGTAGGTATGTTTAGGCCTTTGGCGTTAATGGATAAAATTTTTAGCGTCATGTGCCCGTTACTCTCATGTGGCGTGTGATTGCTGAGTGTGCGTCTTCCCTACCTGTCCGTTGGTCTCCCTCTCTTTGACATACTGTATGTCTTGGCTCTGTAACCATGTCTGTTTCCTACTTCCAGTCGTGTTAGTCATACCCAAAACCATAAATAAAAACATGAACAAAAACATAAAATAACAGTAAACATTTGGTACATAGTAATGTAACAATTTGCGCACACTGGTCTTACAACTCGCCAGTGTCGGGTGGGGGAGCCCCTCTCCTTCGCAGGTCCGAATTTTCTCCTGCGAGGGGGGGGGAGTCTCCATTCCACTGTGCCTCTGTATGAGGCCCCTCAAACTGTAACAGGGTCGTGGAGCCTAGCTCCATATCTTGAAGCCCTCTGAGCTTAATGGGGTAAAGGCGGGGGGGGGGGGGGGGGGAGCATACAGGGGCATGTGGCTTATCAGGTCTACCCATTAAATATGAACCTGTTACCCCTTGCTACTAACGGCGCTCTGGGTCTCTAATTGATCCAGGGACCTGTTTGATCTGCCGTATTTATGTCGGGGATGTTATAAGGGTGGTACAACACACGTTATTGTAATAACCCCATTCGTAACATTTATACACGTAACAAGACCTTATTTTTTTTTTTTCCCTCAAAATAACAGTTTTTTCAACATTTTGGTGTTGCCCTTTACCTAACACATGTCACTATGTTTATCAGGTTGCTGATATGGATAGGGTGTCGCTATCTTGGGGGGAGGGGGAGGGAGGGGGTGCCCCAATGAGCTGGCAGTGTGCCGCATGTTGGGGTACTCCGTGTGGGGGTCATCATATCCCAACATACAGCACACAAGCACATCCCACCTCCACGGATCACTCCTTCAGAGCTGGGTGCAAAAAATTAAGTCCCATATAGAAGACATTAACTAGGCAAAGGCAGCATACGATACCAATCAGCTGAGAGCGGTGAGGTGTACGGCAGTTCAGGTGAGTCTTTCTCTCCTTAGGGACCGGGTCCCATCAGGTTGGGAGAGTGAACCTTAGGTGGTTGTAATGTGACCGCTGAGAGTCTCATGTGTGGCAGTCCGTCGAGGCTTTAGCTGCTTTGATGATTGTCCAGTTTGCGGGTGGGTCTTGGGGGGAGGGGTGCCCCAATGAACTGGTAGTGCCCTCAAAATCATTCTAAACACCTTCATAGGGTCCGTATTTGAGACCTCTGCTTTAACCCCTTAAGGACCAAACTTCTGGAATAAAAGGGAATCATGACATGTCACATACGTCGTGTCCTTAAGGGGTTAAAAGATAAGATGCTGTAGTAATATGGTCTTTAAAATTTTCAGATTTTCATTTATATATGCATTGTTTATGGTTCTGTTAAACGAAGCTGCTATATGACCCATGGCAGCATATTCAGGGTTGCAAATTAGCTGTAAAGTCAGGATGCAGTTTAGTGGTAGGTGTGCAGATTTCTAGGTAGCTAGAGAGATTTTAGGTTTTTCTGGAAGCAGAGTTGCAAATGGTGAGAAAGTCAGATTGGTTGGGGAACAAGTAAAATATAATTAAAGCAAAGATGCCAATTTATATACCCCTATGGGGATGGGGGTAACAACCACTGCCCTTTTCCCACAGGAAGAATGCCTTGTCTGTGTGGTTTTATTTATTGCACAGTTTTAAAGGTTTGCCTGCCATGCATGTGAGCTAGAATTGTATCCAGTTGCAATTGTACTAGTACTTATGCAAAACATTTAATTTTACAGTTGGCAAATTTAAACATTTATTTTGAATATCAGGAACAAATAAAACAAAACACAAGATTGATTTCCAGTGGGCTTTTATTCAGTTAAAACAAAAAGTAAAAAAAAAAAAAAACTCATTCCAGATTGTACCATTTATCTTTAATGTTTTACTCATCTGACAACCTTAAACTGGGAGGAAAAGTAAAATAAACCTGCCCACTGGGCCATTTTCTATCAATACAGTGCCAATTTGTATTTCTTAGCAGCTTAGCTGCACACTTTGTTTAGACCTCTTCACTTTAAGCATTTATGGTTTAACTTTTAATTCTTAGAATTGTGTCTAATGCAGCTAAACTGCCAAGTCAGTTATAGAAAATGGCAGGGTATAAACCCTTTCACTGGGTGGTACCATCTAGAAGCAGAGCACCACAATATTCCAGGAAAATTGCTCATTTTTTGTTTTAACTTTATTATTCCTATTGCTGACTAAGATCATTGGTCTTCAATGTAGTCATTTTCTGGTAGCAAGAAAGTTTATAGCCAAGACCCACCCATCCCAACCCCTGAATAGGGTACATCTCTGTAACCCTTGACCAAAAGATCTGAAACTAAAAACATTTTAGGAAAAATGTGTCAGCACTCCTTTTAATAAAAAAAAAAAAGGGAAATTTTAATGTACTTCTTGAATATAAGGATAATATGAAAGTTTGCCCAAATTAAATCCTGAGCCCAAACTTCAGTGGCACTAAACATATTCCAGCCGATTGCAGAATATGGACAATGTATGGGCAGAAGAAAAAAAATATATCTATGTTCAGCTAGGAGAAGGATAAATTTGTCCTAACATGTTTGAGGTTTACAGATCCTAACCAAACCCATAAAACAAAAACAGAATGAGATGATTATCCTGTGCCATGTCAGAAGGTGTGAAAAGGTCTTGCACCAATGACACTGAACAGGAATACCAAAATAGGTTTGCTTTGTAGAGCAGAGAGATTTAACATATCTGCTCTACATAGCACAAATTTGATAAATCTGAAGTTATTGCAAAGGAAAGATGCTCCCATCTCACTCTGAAAAGAAACACATTGATACCTTCCCTCCCATACCCAAATGTGGATTCCCATTCCAAATTCAAAATTAACCATTACAGCCGAATTGCTAGGTGGAATATTTTGGTGAGGTTACTCTGATGCCAGAGAAACTGCAGTGTTGACTGCATTAATTTCGACTATAAGTCTTCAAAATGGTGAAGGGGGAAAACTGCAGACACAGCAATGGCAGGGAGTGCTGCAAAAACTTGGAAGACTGCAAAAGACTTTTTAAACCTTTTTCTTCTAATTAGGGGTTAAAAAAAAAATTATAGTCCAGTATTTTAGAGCATCTTTCCATTTGCCTTTAGTAACTATTCCCCCCACCCCTTCCCCCCTGCATTGAAACTCACAGCACCAAACGCAATACAGCAATACAGCTTCGTTAGACAGATGCCATTATATTCCTATAGTGCTCAGCCTGTGTTAAACCCATTTGTCTGCTTTGAAGCTTATAAGGTACAGCATGTACTCCTGCAGAAATGGTTATTTTAAAGGGGGAGGGGGAAAAAAAAAAATCTCACTTTTACAAGGATCATGGCTTTAGCACCAGCATATCACTACCCTTCAAGAGTTGCAAATTCTGTAAAGGAGCAGAGGTGCAATACAGCACGATTGCATGTGCTTATGTAAATCGGAAAACAAAGGGAAATGTTTATTGCACCATGATCCCAAAAAAAAACCTTCAGTAGTAGAGCAAAATGTATATCTCCATATATAGAAATCTTAAATACAACCCATAAAAAAAACAAAAAAAACAAGCCAATTGTGCTCTAGCAACTCTGAAGCTTCAGTATTTTAAGATTTTGTGAACATTGCACCGCAGCTGCCACTGGCCAGCTACGCTTATGGTGCACCTGGATGTGTAATCATAAAATTTACCATGTCAGATGGGCCAGGCTCCTTTATAGTAAAATTTATTTTTTGAAAGGGGGAGGAGACTGAGGCACTGTGCATAGTATGTAAACTGTTTAATTCTTCACAATCCAGGTGCAGCCAATATGTTGGGAGGGGAAAAATAAAAATAGATGGCTCCTCACTCATTGCCTGTATATAAGGCCAAGCATCAAGCATAGTGGGAGAGGCACAATTCAAAGTATCACTTTGCAGAAATATGAAGTGGCATTTCTGTAATACTGGACAAAAAAAAAAAAATCCTGACCAAAAACTTGGGTTAATAATTTAGTGATTAAAAATAAGTTTGTTCTTAAATTGAGAACTGCACTGCAGCACACAAGTTACATGTTAACTCTTACAAGAAAATCTCCATGTTGATTTGAAGATAAAAGCCAAAACAAGTAATCCACTTCATGTGGTGAAAGATTTGAGATAGAAAGGTGGCATATCTTCAAGTTACCATTTCCCAAATACATTTTCCAAAGTGATGCTAGAAAATGAGCCTCTCTCATTTTTAGTTGCTGTCCTAACCCACTCACATTCCCTCAAACCATCAGTTAAGAAAACCAAGAAAAAAAATAAACCCCTGAACGATTTATAACCTTCCCACCCACCCCAGAAAAATAAAACTATTTACATTATTGTACAATTATTCACATCAAATTCTCTAGTATCATCTCCTCCCCCCTACACCCCTCATGCAAGGGACCCTTTGCAAGGGAGGGGGACATGGCTTTGGAATAAGTTTTGAAAGGAAGTTGCTGCAAGGTGGCACAAAAATTAAAAACCAGCCTTTCGTGTTCACATGGGAACAAAAGGATTCACATCAGCAACCATAAAATATAAAGGAAAAGGAGGGAAAGGTTTCTGGAACACACTTAAAAGCCTCCCAAAATGTTTTGACATTGGTGCAGATTTTTTTTTGCATGTTTAAGTACATATATACATATATTATGGGGACCTGAAGTTATGTTTTTTTCCTAGTGAAAAAATTATTAAAAAAAAAAATCAGGGGAACAAAAAAAAAAGTTCATGAAGATTTACAACTTTTTAGCTAGCCCAATAGCACCAGCTTACAAAATTGTACGTTTTATATGGGTGATAAAATGTAGATTGGGTTACTTATGTTTTCTGTATGAGTTTGCATTGGAAAGATGATTTTGAATGGTCTCGTAGCGTAAGGCACTTTGCACAAGTAAAGATAGTTTGGTTACAGTAAAAGAAAAAGATGCCACAAGAGGATGCAAAGGGAGAATGAACTAAGTTGGAATCTAAACAACTTTACATCCAAGGACTGCAATAAATTAGAGTAAATTGCTTTGTTGGCCTCCTGGAGAGTAGAGAAGCCTGTAACAAGTTACAGCCTTTTCTAGCTTACAACAGCATAGAGGGTTTCCAGTATCCATCATGCCACAAGGGGTGGGGGGGCAGGGAGGAACAAAATAAAGCCATTAAGTGCAACTTATGAGAGCACGCAGTGCCAACATCAGGGACATTCATAAAATCAGGGAGGGGAGTGCACAAAAGGAAAAAAAAAAAATTCTAAACTATGCTGGTCAGTGTTCCAGATGAAGACAAACGTCTAGAGAGGCAGTTGAGAGTAGGGGAGAAACCCTTAAGAAAGTGATGTATGAATGTCAGGATATTCTCTTCTTCAGGAGGACTGTCACCTGCAGAAACAAAAAGTAGACATAAGATACCCACCCAACTCCTGTAATTCTTTTTTGCCATTTGATTTACTGTAACAAAAAGTATTTTGTCCAAATTTAGTTTTTCCTTAAATCAATGCATCTCTATGGGTAATGTTCAGTGTCTCCACACAAAGTCACATTGGAGACTGAACGCTAGTGCGGCACCACTGACCCAGAAAGCATCTCTAGTGGCCGACTGAGTGACTACACGAATTCCTAGCAATACCTCCAGTGACAAACACTATGCCTACAGGGACATACTATAGTAACCAGAATATCTACAATAAGTTGTAGTCCCTATAATGTCCTTTTTAGGACCATATTAAGTTCTAGGCAGCGCTGGGCTTTATTGCTCAGTGACTGCAGATCATAATGCAGTAAAAAAAATATAAAATAAGTCAGCAGGGGTTAAATTATTGCCGGTACCAAGGAACCGCCAATATCTTTATACCCAAGGATCCCCTCTATCAGCTGGGACCAAAATTAGTGGCATTAGCAAGCAGTGTGCACAATGATTCTGTTCACTGCCTATTCCAACAGAAACATATTAAGCGATTAAATTTAAATAGAAATTTTGTTGTACATACAGGGAAAATCTCTAATCTATGCATTTTACAAAAACATTATTAAGTTTATGGTGAACTTGATAACTTTCACATACTGAAGATTCACCTATAAGGTACAAAAACCCTCCAAGGACCATAACCACTAAAATGCAGTGTATTGGTTAGTGGCAGGAGTGACCTCAGGCAGCTCCTTCCCTAAGCAAACTGTTTTAGAATGGTTTGGCTTACCTGGAGTAAGCTGGGCACAGATCCAAACCTCCACTCTCAGGAGACCTGGAAGCTCATGCTCCAGTGGATTATCACATTTACATTTTATTTCTCACCTCAAATATTTGATAAAATAAGGGATAAGTAAATACCCTTGGAGTGACAGTGCCCCTTTAAGACATTAACATAAAAGTCAAAACACAATTTAACCTACATCAGGCATCATAACTTTGATAAAAGAGCAGTTTTGAAAAAAAAATGTGAAAATTTGTATTCCATCTCTTACCTGAAGGCTAATGCTTCTCTCCAGATTCGCTGTGATATTCAGCCACATACAGACTCTTATCGATACTGCTGGGTATGGGCTTAATTTCTGTTCCCAGCTGCTCTTCAATACTTTTAAGGTTGAATCTGTCATCGTAGGTAATCAAATTTATGGCAAGACCAAGGTGTCCAAAGCGACCTAGTGTATAATACAGACAAGGCAGTTTCGTGAATATACTCCCATATGTTTGCATATTTACTTTTTAAATAAAAAGTGTATACTTTATTAATTTTACTTTACAGAAAGAGGGTTAAATGAAGAAATGGCTAGTGTGTTAAGATTTCTATGATATGCTCCATTTTCTAAAAAAAAAAAAAAACCCACTTAAATATTTGGCACACAATCCATTTCAGACAATGGAATGGAGGAGAAAATGTTTAGTGTCTTCTATTTTCTGTAGGCTCTCTTTATGCTGACTGACCAACCATGAGACATACAGTTTGCCAGATATAAAAAAAAAGTGTGGATTTCTGAGAAATACATAGTTAATATAAAGAGAAGTAAACATTAAAAAGCAAGCTACTCAAAGTTATAGTAGAGTGGTAAAAAAAAATATTCCAAGTCTTCAGGAATAGCCTCATTTATAGGCATAACTTGTGTCTCTCCCATTTCATATCAGCACTTTATTGAACACATTTAGAAACACCCTCCTGGTCAAATTGCCGATTGGAAAGAGTTCCTGCTTCTGCCCACGTGATCATTTAAGGGGAGCGAGAAATATTCACCTAATGCTTCCCAATGAGAAGTATTACATTGGTGAACTAGTGCACATGCACCATGTTTTGCACTGAGAGATGCCACTAGAGAGGTGTCCTATCTCAGTGCAGCACCTACGCTCAGCGTCTCCACACGGTCCCCCATAAAGACACAGAGATTAAATGAATCCCTGTGGAAAGGTCAGATGTCGCAGCGTGGCATTTTGCCGCACATCCGCAATAGCTTACCAATACTTTCCTTTAGGAAATTATTGGATAGCCTGAGATCAAGATTGATAATCTCGGGGGCGGGGCTTGGAGGCCATGCTGAACGGTCGCAGGCTGCAGGAGCTCCTGCTTCAAACCGACTGAAAGGCAATATGTACCACTCGAAAGACGACTTACAGCTACAAAAATGCCACCACAAGCAAGGGGACAACGGGGGGCACAAATCGGTACCCGTCCAGCGACGTTTCCACCGGTATGCACCCGACACCCCAGCAAGGCCCACTAGCATGGCGGGCACAGGGGAGACGGCCGCTCTCCTGCCGCCAATGACGGCGAGACCGTGGACCCAGAGCCCTCGTTCCCCCCCATGGTCCAGCGGGGGTTATCGCGGACCACCTTTTTACAGTCTCCCTAACGAACGGTACCCAAGCGACAAGATCTCCGAAACGAGAAAACGATACTGAGGCCTACAAAATGGCGTCTAGCCAGCACGCCGCAGCCATGTACAGTGCCAAGGAAGAAACCGAGCTCCGGCTCAATGGCTTATTCAGCGCTTTATGGGAGAAGCTTGAGGCACTCTTCTGGCCAGCAGCGCAAGGTATGCCACCAGACAGCACTACACAGGGCTTAACAGGGGCAGCCGGAGGGACAGCAGTAACTCCCCACCCGGACCTCACTCCCAAGTCGAGCAGGCATCCTCACCGGGCAGCTCCAAAGGCGGCAAAAGAGAAACCTACAGAGAGCAGGCAAGGCCTGGAAAAGACCATCATGGGGCAACCAGCAAGCAGACACCATCGGCTACACCGCATACTTACCAACTCCATGCGCAAGAACCGTAGAGGCACAGCCTTTCGAGACAGATCCAAAATGGCGGACACAGCGAACCGACGACGCAGGAAACCAAGCAGCCCGCGACCGAACCAAGCAAGGAGATCTGCAACCGGGACTAACCAATACTCAGACAGTCAGTCAAGTAAAGCATGGCGCAGGTTTACAGTGATACACCCCAGCGAACTCCTTGCCTACACCTGGCACGCTGCCATGTCGGGACTGCAGGCTCTCTGGACACTGACTGCACCATGGGGTGATGACATACCCCGAACAGGCAAGGGTTGACCAGACACCATCATCGGGACTGCTGTTATTATCTTTTTATTGTTACTTTTTTTTTTTTTATTAATGCCAGAAGTCTCATTTATTTTAAATAAGAGCATAAAGTTCAACATACATTACATAATTGTTTAGCTTTAACTTTTAATTGCGTGCCATTTTGCACTGCTGTTTAGGCGCTAGCATAAATAACAACTAAAATACTGTTACCCTCATATGATGTTTTAATGCTCCGGCACCGCTGGCCTCCCTGCTCGGCCTGTACTTAAATGTTTAGTTAATACCCATGCCTAGAACGGCTATTTTGACTAACAAGCTGGACATAGTAAAGTTTTTCAGGGCAGGCACCTAGGGAGAATAGCGATGTTTAGGCATGCTTTATATTGTAGGCGAGCTATAGATTGTATTTATATTTTGATTCTACTGAGAACTTCTGCCAGGCTATGCGCTACCTTGCTTTAAGCATTTCACGTCATGGCCTACATATGTATAATGTGACCGTACTTTGTTACTAGCTAGCCCTATCTAAACCTAAGCCCAGCTAGCAATGTTCTATACGCGTAAGGCCTGGCATGATAGATGATATACTCTAAAAATCGATGTCAAGCATACCCTAACGCACACAATAAGCTCTGTTCAGCTTGTTAATATTGACAGTGTTGATGTCAAAATTGTGCATATATCCTTTTTAACATACCTGTTCCTGCACCTCAAGCAATGCACACCCAGCAGGTTTAATTAGCACCATTAACCCACACTTGTAACTCGCTTAAAAAGTCAAGCTATCAGTATATTTTTCTGCCTCATAGGTGAGACAGCGTACGTTCACATGTTTGGAAGGGGCATATGTGTCTACCGAAGCAAGCCTGTAACCCTATCGTGTCTTACTGCCTTAGACATAATAATTCAGAGTGTTGCATAATTTAAATCGCATGTTTACCACGTTTTGTATTTTTATTCAACTGCCTACATCTTGTTATTTTCATGTTCTAAAATATAAAAATCGTGCTGTATAACAAGCCACATGTTGAAATGATGACAAACCGCTTGCAGCAGCTGTTGTGGCGCTGTACGCTTCACTGTTACTCCATGCACGAATAAAAATAAAGAATTAAAAAAAAAAAAGATTGATAATCTCAGCCATAAACGCTGGGCCAGTCACATCAAGACAGGTGTGGGAGAAAAGATAAGCTCCGTTGGAACCTACAGACTGAGTCCTAGGGCAAAGGGATCGGCCGCCTCCCTCTCACCCACGTGAAGTAGGATGCAACAGAGGCCAAGAGATGCTGTGGCTCACAGAAGTGGTTCAGGTGATATGGAATCTGTATTAGTCAGTATAAACATTTTTAAGAGTGCTCCTGATCCCATCCAAGGTATACTTAGAAACCTTTTGTTCCCCAATCCAAGGTACGTCTGTAGTGTTCCTTTAAGACACTTCAAACAAACATTAAAATTAACACTGCTACAAACCATATTTTCAGGGCTGCCATCAGAAATTTTGAGGCCCCTGACAAAGCACACGCCCTACCTAGTCCGCTGACAATGATGCAGGACTGAATGTGTATAGTGGAAGTGAATTAGAATGTGTGTAATGGATGTAGTGTTTGTGTGTATTAGATACTGTTTGTGCAGTGAATGCAGTGTGTTTGTGTAGCGGATGCAGTGTGTATAGTGAACGCAGAGTGTTTGAGTAGTGGATGTAGTGTGTTTAGTGGATGCAGTGTCTGTAGTGGATGTAGTGTGTGTATTAGACGTAGTGTCTGTGTATAGTGAATGCAGAGTGTTTCAATTTGTTGTCGGATGTTGTGTGTGTACTGTGAATACAGGATGTTTGAGTAGTGGATTTTCACTTAATTACATTTAAAAAAAAATAAAAAAAAATTAAGTGTTTCTCCCCCCTCCCTGCTTACCTGTGTCCAGGGAGGGGGAGATTCCATTCTGGTGGTCCGGTGGGGGGGCCCCTGTCTCCCTGTTGCCGCAGAGGGGGCCCAGGCAGCACAGCGCTTCTCTTCTCTCCTCCAATAATTCTCGCGAGACCCGCAGAGCGTTGCCATGGCAACCGGGTCTCGCAAGAGTTATTAGAAGAGAGACGAAGCTGTGTGCTGCCTGGGCCCCCTCTGCGGTAACAGGGAGCCGGGGGGCCCGTGGCTGCACACAGAGCGCGATATTCGCTATGTGTGCAGAGAAAGAAAGTGGGGCCCAGGACTGCCAGAGCAGTCCGGGCCCCCCAGGGCTGCTGGGCCCGTGACAACCGTCATGGTTGTCACCCCCTGATGGCAGCCCTGCATATTTTAGCTTTAAGACCGTGGCAAAACATCACCAGTCCTTTAGAAAATATGTACTACATCCCCACTGATGCTTTGCCAGAGTTATGGCTAGAAGATAATTTAGTCCACAACATCTGGAGTACTGAAGGTTGTCCACCACTACGAGGCACAAGCAGTTGCAAATGACGTCCTCCAACACTCAAGCAGTAGAATGAACCTGGAATACTGAAGCAGACTATGAACCAAAGTGCTGTCATTTTAACTAAAGAAACCCATAACAAATACCAACTGCAATGCTCTAGCTGTTTATCTTAAAACATTTTGAGGTCTGTCACTAGCAGAACATTTTTGGAGCTAATTGCAATCTACTAAAGGGATATAGCTTTACAAAGACTGAATAGAAATGTGTAGATGGAAACATTTAAGTAGATGTAACAGCCAACATGTGGAAATCACAAAACACATTTCTAATAATTATTCATTACAAAAAGATTGTTCCAGTTAAGACTTTAAAAAAGAGAAGGGATATAGTTAGTATATCCTAACCATATATGGAACAAACAAACATTTATTCCTCACCTGATCTTCCTATACGATGCAAATACGTCTCTGCCAGTTTTGGGAAGTCAAAGTTTATCACCACATTCACAGCTTGAATATCAATACCACGGGTAAACAGATCTGAGGAAGAGAAACTGGTTTTAGTAAGAAATATCCAGGAACATACTGGCTGCACGACACGTTAACCAGCAGCAATTAAAAAGTAAAAAAAAAATTTCACACAGGTGATGTCCACAAAAATAAATAAAATAAACTCATGGGTGCACAAGTGCACAGAAGACCGTTTCTGAATGTAGAATAGGTCATCCATCACAAATTGAAACTACAATTGCTCTTTAGCATAAGGTGTACTGACACTGGAAAGTTGATCCGGTACTCAAAAAGTTAGCAATATGCAGAGCAAAGCTATTAAGATTATAAACCAAATGAAACTACAAAATATGAAGGCCATCTACAGTTAAAATGCATTAAGAAGGTGAAATATCTTACCAGTGCAAACAAGATTACGGCATAAGCCATTTCTGAAGTCGTGGAAAACTCTATTCCTATGCTCCTGCGAACGAGACCGAAGGAATTTGAAATTATACTACATTACTAAAGTAAAATAATTAAAACCACCACCAACTGATTCAGCTCATTTAAGTGACTAATTATCTGGTGTTTTAATGCCATTCTGCATTAAACTGTTAATATCAACAACCCATTCCCTCTGCTGCTTGGGCTAATGGGGAAGCATTTGCCTGAGGAGCAATGGGCAGCTGTGAATGATTGAGTGTCAGCCGACCACATTCAGCCTATCACAGTGCCATGTCAGGTATGAAACTTAACTAACATCTCCATTTTAACCACAGGTTTTGTGAAAGAGGGGCAATTTGAAGCCAAGGACAAAAAGTTTAACAGATGGACAGTGCCAATGCATACCAGACACCATAACCAATTCAATGAGATATGGTAGAGTGTGCCTTCAACAATTAAAGGCTGCAGTAAGCCACATCTCGGCCCCACCTGTTTATCACTGGAAACACAAAACAAAAAATAATTAAGTGTTAAATCTACTTTAAATCATGTGACGTGTAAGCCCCCATTGGAAGATATTGTTTCAAACCTTTCCTATGGGAAAGCTTTCAAGCAAGCATAGCACTGGTCTAGGGATCGACAGATTTTTTTTTTAGAGCAGATACCGATAATCTGAACTTTTAGGCCGATAGCCGATAACCTGTACATTTACCATTTTGAAAAAAACAATTTTACGGTAAAATTTACGGTAAATGCACAAAATATACATGCCACATGTAGGGGATGCAGTGTGTTTAGACAGGGGAGCTGTATGTTTGTATAGTGAATGCAGTGTGTGTTTGTGTAGTGTGTGTATATGATGAATGCAGAGTGTGTTTCTGAAGGGATGTAATTTGTGTAAAATGTAATTTAATTTTTAATATTTAGAGGCTTTATTTTTTGTCCCCCCTCCCTGCTTGATACTTTGCCAGGGAGGGGGGGGATATAGCATTCCCTGGTGGTCCAGTGGCATGTACTGAGCAGTGGGGGGAGGGGGGGGGGATCCAGCAGCAAGCTGTTACTTGCCTCCCAGCAGCTCCCTGTGTAAATTTCACGGTCTGTGTGCCGCGTGGAATGTTGCCATGGTAACCCGTGGCAACGCTCTGCGGCTGCAGGAGTCGTGAGATTTACACAGGGAGCTGAAGGGAAGGTAACAGCTTGCTGACGCCCCCCCCCACCCCAGGACTGCCGGACTTTTAATGAGCCCAGCAGTCCTAGGAGGTATTATCGGCAATATCGGTATCTATATTGGCAGATACCGACAGGTGGTGGAGGGCCCGTTTAGCAATACAAATTGGATGATTTACTTTTTTCCAGCACAGAGGCTCCCTTGGTGCTTCTTGCTTTGCCTCCCCCACCACCATAGAGTAGGCATTGCCTTGTGACTGTTGGTCACAAAGTTCTACAGAAGTTTGGAACAAAATATCACTGTTAATGCAATACCAGTAGAAGTCAATGAGGATCACAAAAGATTACTGAAAGCAAGCACCAAAACCACTTCATCTTACGGACACGGTTTGGGTGCAAATTGCCCTTTTAACAAATGTCAATGTTAACATTTTTCCTAAACTGCACCTCTAGTGGTGTTCTGATAGCACTTCATAGTTGAAGTCCTTAATTTTTTTGAAGTGGCTGGGGGTTTAATTACTTCAACCTCTCCCCCTCCCCCCTCCCAAAAAAAACAAACAAACAAAAAAAAAACACACAAACCTGTCTCATCTTTGCATGGATATAGAAGCAGGAGTAGCCCAACTGAGAAATTTTCTTGGCCAGTAGCTCTACCCTTTGAGAGGAGTTGCAGAAGATTATAGACTGGTTTATCTGGAGCTAAAAAGCAAACACTTCACAATGGGTCACTAAATACAGAAGACCTACATCAGAAACGTTCAATAAACCTTAAATTTGCAGTAGCAATACAAAGACTTGGTGCTACAATAAACTATTTTTTATTTTTTAAGATTACTTTGGTAACAGCATGAATAATCTCTACCAAATGTAAGTAAAAATCCACACTTTATTCAGCAACCGTCATCTCCATTTTAGCTCCCTGTCAATCATTGTTTTAACACCTGGCTGTCAGCAGAGAGAAAACACGAGAAATGAAACTGTTTAAATTTCTCCTCTTGATTTCATAATGTCTGATCTGGATTATATTAGTTGCTAAATCTTTACTATAAAATATTAAACAAAATGGAGAATGTTTTACGAAAGCAAACAAGTTTTAACAATGCTTTAATAACTGGTATACATTTCAGAGAGTAAAAGGGAGGATGAGAGGGAAGGAGAAAGAAAATAAAAAAAATTAAAAAAACAAACAAACACCTTTAAAACTGAAAACATAGTTTTCATTTAAAACTGAAAAAAGACCAAACAAACTTGAGAAATTTGCATATTTACTAAAATACCAATGCTGCTTGATGACATGGCTGGTAGCCAGTAAATAGCACAGCATACAGCCATCTCAAGTTACAGATTTGTAGAAGCTGTATGGCCTAATTTGCATAAACAACTTTCACTTACAGGTTGAATATCCAAAATATGTAACTACAATTCAGATATCAGTAAACAGCAAGTAAATATGAAACTGACAGTTTGTCAGATAGATGCATAACGCATGTGATGTTATCAGCAGATCCATACTTACCCTTGAGAAGAGAGTGTTGAGGCAGTGAACTTTTTGCCGCTCTGTAACATAGGCATAGTATTGTGTTACTCCTTTCAAAGTCAATTCCTCCATCAAGTTAATCTCATATGGTTTCTGTAAATGAGAAGACTAAAAAAAAAAAAAAATAAATAAAAACCCAAACATCAGCAATATAAAAAAGCAATACTATAAATGACCGCTAGAAATAAAGAGGGCAAACTGATTGCAAATATGTGCCATCAAAACACGGACTACATAGCACCTGTAACGTTCGGTGATGGAAACATGGATGAATAAGACATCTTGGTGCTATACTACAGTTTAATACATTTTGGAGAGTGGTTTAACTTTACCATTGCAGCAAAAACTGGACGAAGGCCTATCCATAATGGAAAGATGGTGTGAACAGCAAGAAATTGACTGGATCGCAAATAGAAATACATTGCTGCCCAAGGCATCCACTAGTGGCTGTCATTGATAGTCAGGGCTTCCACAGATTGGTACTGCAAAGACTGCAGGACAGAGGTAGAGTCTCCACACTGCATCGAGTTGAACGCTTCCCATTAAGATTAATTTACTCAATGGATCTTAAAGGACCACTCTAGGCACCCAGACCACTTCAGCTTAATGAAGTGGTCTGGGTGCCAGGTCCAGCTAGGGTTAACTAATTGTTTTATAAACATAGCAGTTTCAGAGAAACTGCTATGTTTATCAATTAGTTAAGCCTTCCCCCTAATTCTCTAGTGGCTGTCTCACTGACAGCCGCTAGAGGCGCTTGCGTGATTCTCACTGAAAATCACAGTGAGAGCACGCAAGCCTCCATAGGAAAGCATTATGAATGCTTTCCTATGTGACCGGCTGAATGCGCGCGCAGCTCTTGCCGCGCGTGCGCATTCAGCCGACGGGGAGGAACGGAGGCGGAGAGGAGGAGGAGAGCTCCCCGCCCAGCGCTGGAAAAAGGTAAGTTTTTACCCCTTTCCCCTTTCCAGAGCCGGGCGGGAGGGGGTCCCTGAGGGCACTCTAGTGCCAGGAAAACGAGTATGCTTTCCTGGCACTAGAGTGGTCCTTTAAAGAAGAGATGCCAATTGACAATGCGGCAGTTTGCTGCTCATGCACACTAGCATCTCGATGCTTCCCAATGCGAAAGTTATGGATTGGCCAAGGTCATTAAAACATATCAGATAGAAAGGCACAGGGCTCACAGCGGGGAAAGAAAGAAGAGTGAACTTCTTTAGTTAATTGGCTGGTGTGAGATTCCTGGTGCTCTTTTCCCTTTAAAGCACAATTCATCTATTGAGTTAGCTGACATTTTACCTACAGTAGAAGAATAGTCAAGCCCGCAACCTTTTTTTATGCGCAGATGGGTTTTGTTATAATGCAGCACTAGGAAGCACTTTTAAACGAAATTTAAATAACGTGTATTTACTACTTTAAGTAGCATAAATTTATACTTGCCATAAACTTCTGGACGCTTAAAGGAAATGTGGCAGAGTAGAGGAGAATTTGTCTGTTTTTAGGTAGCGTCATAATTATATCTTCCATTATCTGCACAAAATCTTGAGAGAGCAGTTTGTCCGCCTACATAATGTAAAAAAATAAAAAGGCAAATTGATGAAAAGACAGTATAAACCCAGCTGGATTTATGAGATTTTTACTTGCAAGGTGGCAGTTTCACTTTGAACATTTGTTCTTAAATTTGTATAGTACAGATATGACTTGTGCAATTAGATATTTATGCTACAGTGGCATGAATTATTCATACTCAAGATGATACAAAAGGTAGTAGCAATTGTAATTCGGAAAATTTTGTATTTGCAACAAATCAGAAGATCACATTCCTAGGAGTTACCTTTAAGAGCATCAAGACTAGGCAGATATAAAGACTATTTACACACAAAACAAATTAACGAAAAAGGATCTGCTTTACAACATGCCTCAAGCACTGGAACCAGATTTCACTAAACAAGTTCCTTATGTGTCTTCAAAATATTTATATGGAACAAAAAATAAAATTTACTGTGATAATGAACTTTAAAGCATTACCTCATCTAACACGATCATCTGAATGTGATCTACTTTAGCTACTCCTTTTTTGATAAGGTCCAGAATCCTGCCGGGAGTTGCAATCACTACATGCACTGGAAAAGGGAGGAGAAAAATAAAGCTGCATTTCGTAAATGTAGAAAATTTTAATACACAAGTGCTGCTTTCCATTCGAAAACCATGGTCCCTTCTAACTATATAGCATGCACCTCCAGCTGTTTGGAACCATAGTCAATAATTCCCTTCACATGTTATCAGCTGCTGCAGTTAATACTTTTAATTATCCCTGCCATCACATACACATTCCTCTACCACCTCTGGTCTCATCTCCCCATTTTACCCTTTCGATTGTAAACTCATAGGCAGGGTCCTCTACCTATTGTATCAGTCTTTTTCCCAATTGAACAGCGCTGCAGAATATGTTGGCGCTTTATAAATGCCAGTAATAAATAAAATGAGCCATAAATGCCTATGCATGCTGGGAGCCTGCAACACTTCTATAAACTGAATAGCAGCTCTTAAACCACCTTTAGAAAATCAGTTGTGCTCAATATTTAATATAATCTAATATGCTGAAGATGTGACATTCCCTTTTCTGCTGAAGAGTATCCACATCATTATCCCTGCCAAACGTGCATGCTGTACTGCGTTTGGTACATATTAAAGTGGGCTTAAAAAATTAAACAAAAACAAAGCCAAATATGGTATTTCTCACTGATTCAAAGGCAGCTTTGTGCCAATCCTTCAAAAATTTTAAACCAGCTTTAGAAGAAAAAAATCTTAACTTTCTTTGAACACACCACAGAACTGCAGGCCTTTTAATTTCCTAGACTGAAATGCAAACAGTGGAAGCTAAATAGAGATGTGGATTCTACATTTGATTTTATTTCAGATCTTAACACTTTCTATTAAAATCCATTTTATGTTTAAGTGTTCTATGCTATTTTGATTCAAAACACATCTGAGACCAGGAATGTTGCTGTACACTGCAACCGTTCCCAGAGGTGCCTCAGGGACACAAAGCATGCATGACAACTGCTACTCTAAAAAAAAAACACATTGGTCTCAAACGGAATCATGCCATGCTGAATGTAAAGTCCGTTGGAAGACAGACAACATAAAAGCCTTTCCTCTGAAAGATATGTAAAACTAAGTGTGTTCTCAGTGAATTTTAAATGTTTAAGTTCTTTTTTATTAAAGGTTTTAATCTAAAGAGTTTGGCCTATGCACCATAACCACTACATTACCATGTATTGATTTCAGTGATTAGCATGTCTATTTAATTTTGCACTGATACGGTTACAAATTACCATGAAAGTATTACCTGTGTCATCTAGTCTCATAATGTCATCTCGTAAATTTGTGCCTCCCGTTGTTGCCATGACTTTCACCCCTCCCATATGCTTGCTGACTTGAATGCAGATCTGACTGACTTGTAAAGCCAATTCACGTGTAGGTACAATCACCATCGCTGTTGAATATAAAAAACAAAAAACTCATTAGGCAAGAAGGTATGCAGTCTTGAAAAACACCCATGTACACCAGCTTGCAATAGCTGTATCCTGGGTTACATAAGTACCCTGGGCATTGTTTTCTTATAGAATTTAAGATTAGATTGTATTCCCTACAGGGCTGCCATCAGAAATTTGGGGCCCCTGACACAGCTCAAGGTCTTGGCCCCCGATGCATGCACCCGAGTCCGCCCAAAGTGTTGCCCCTCCCTGAGTCCGCCCACAAGGATGCAGTGTGTACTGATTCTGGTGTGTGTCTACTGGATGTAGCATGTGTGTAGTGGATGCAGAGTTTGTGTGTGCAGTGTGTATAGTGGATGCAGATTGTACATTTGTGTAATGTATGACGTGTATATTAGATGCAGTGTGCATAGTGAATACAGTGTGCGGATGTAGTGTGTGTATAGTGACTGCAGAGTGTCTTTGTGTAAGGATGTAGTGTGTGTAGTGACTGCAGAGTGTATAGTGTGTAAATATATGGGGCTGCAAAATGTGGGGGAAAGCCTATAGTAATTTCTTACATTAATAGTAATGTTTTATTCCCCCCTCCCTGCATCTCACCTGTGGCCAGGGAGGGGGGGAGAACACATTGACTGGAGGTCCTGTGGCATGGTGCAGCCCTCCCTCTACCTGTATTCTGCAGGGGGCCCAGCACACTTGAAATGTAATTCCCAGCTACTCTGTCGAAGTCTCGCGAGCCATGCGGAACGTTGCCATGGTAATCCGTGGCAACGCTCTGCCAATCGCGGCGCTCGCGAGACTTAGATAGAGCAGAGTAGCTGGGATTTACATTTCAAGTGTGCTGGGCCCCCTGCAGAATACAGGTAGCGGGGGGCCCGCAGTGCACCCATATATAGTGTTAATCGCTATATATGTGCACATAGCCAATGTGGGGCCCGGAACGCCCTGAGCACTCCAGGCCCCCCAGGCCCATGACAACACTCATGGTTGTCATGCCCCAAGTACATATATTGCTTGCAAGTGTATATAAAAGGGTATTATTTTTAAACAAATGTAAAAAAAAAAAAAGAAATACACATTTTATGAAGACTATATTAGTGATTCTAGCTCTCCTTTAAAAAGGGAAGTCTAAGTGCCGTAGGCACAACATGCCTATGTAGAGCTAGTGGTAATTTCGGCCGCAGGCACGGTCCCTGGTCGAATAGAGTGATTTGAGAAAAACTGGGGGTTCTGTGGCCTTTCCAGTTAGCCTATTGTTACTATGGAACCGATATGCTACCCTAATGGTTCAGCATTTCAAAAATATACATAAAATTGAAAAAAAAAAAAGTTGGTGTGCACAATGTCTCAATGTTTTAACTTTCAAACAAAAGGCATTTAAAGGAAGTTAGATAACCACAGGAATATTTTGTAACACACCCTTTGAACATATCAGCTCAAATATTCTTCCTAAAAAAAACAAAACACAATCTGACCTTGTATGCAGTCCCTCTTTAAGTCTATTCGTTCAAGTAAGGGAATGAGGTAGGCTCCACTCTTGCCAGTTCCATTCTTAGCCCTTGCCAAGATATCTCTACCGGACAATGCAATGGGAATGCTCTCCTCCTAGAAAGGGATAAACAGTTAGCCATTCAAAAAAAAATAAAAAATCTTAAATGGCCATGACCACAAGTGAAACAGCTACTACATATTTGCATTAACACGATTTGATTTTAACCAACCTGAATTGGTGATGGCTTTTCCCACCCCATTTCAAAAATTCCCATGAGCAGCTCTCGTTTTAAACAGTAATCTTCAAATTCATTGCCTTTTGTTGAGGTGACATCCTGTAAGAGGTAACAAGAGAATCTTGTAAACTGTTCACACACAAAAAAAAAAATTCTCAAACAGTTTAAACCCAAAGCTGCCTCCCGCACTAATCTCAACAACCCCCAGGCAGTATCCATCTTCAGAAATCTTAATTGCACACACAAAGCGCAGCTGCTGACGCTCTCAGCCAATGTCTCACCACTCACAAAACTGGCCTGAAAAAAAAAAAAAAGTACAAATGGGGAGCAAGTGATCGAGATCCTTTAAGGCCAGAGCAGCTGGACAGCTTAGCATAAGGAATACAAATTCAGTGACTGTACCAGCTCTACCAGTGTTTAAAATAAATCAAAAAATGTAAAGGGACACTGTAGGCATCCAGATCACTTCAGCTTATTGAAGTGGTCTGGGTGACATGTTCCATCACCCTTAGCCCGGAGCATGTAATTATTGCCGTTTTTACAAACTGCAATAATTACCTGCTAGGGTTAACTCCTTTAGTGGCTGTCTGGACAGAGGGGGAATCTATAGTGCCAGGAAATAAAAAAAAGTTTATTTTTAACTTTTCTTCCTCACAGTGTCAGTCTCCTTGGAGAAGCTCTGCCTCTTTGGCTGAGATAAAGATCAATGATCTCAGCTAATCAAATGCTCTCATCAGAAAGCACTGAAAGGCCAAATCAGATTATCTCAGACTGATTAAAATGGTTTTACACTGCCATTTCAAGGAAGCACCTATAGTGGTGCTCATATTGACCGCAACAAGAGGCAGGTTAACCCGGCAAAGAAAACATTGCCATTAAAGCCCAACGGCAATGTTTTCAGCTGCATGGTTAGAGACACTGAACACACATGGCACCCAGGACACTTCTGTGAGATTAAATTATCTTGATGCCTATGGTGTTCCCTTAAAGTGAGAATTCAAAGTGAATTTCAAGTTTAACCCCTTAAGGACCAAACTTCTGGAATAAAAGAGAATCATGACATGTCACACGTCATTTGTCCTTAAGGTGATGCAAAGTTGGACCAGGTGAGTAACAAGGGCTTAAAGGGACACTCCAGGCACCCAGACCACTTCTGCTCATTGGAGTGGTCTGGGTGCCAACTCCCACTACCCTTAACCCTGCAACTGTAATTATTGCAGTTTTTCATAAACTGCAATAATTACATTGCAGGGTTAACTCCACCTCTAGTGGCTGTCTACTAGACAGCCACTAGAGGTCACTTCCTAGTTTCTAGCACAGGTTTCCTGTGCTAGAGCGTCGCTGGACGTCCTCACGCTGTGTGAGCACCTCCAGCGTCGCTCAAAACCCCATAGGAAAGCATTGAAATGATTTTTCAATGCTTTCCTATGGGGAGACGTAATGCGCATGCGTGGCATTTCCGCGCATGCGCATTAGGTCTCCTCGGCCGGGGGGCGAGATTAGTCTCGCCCACCGGCCGACGTAATCACAAGGAGGAGCGTCGGAGGCGGAGACAGCGGCGAGGGACATCGCCGCTGTCCCAGGTAAGTCACTGAAGGGGTTTTCACCCCTTCAGTAACCGGGGATTGGTGGGTGGGAGGGAGAGGGACCCTCCAGTGTCAGAAAAACGGATCGTTTCCCTTTAACCCAAGCAAATTAAAACAAAGGAGAAGTTTAAGAGAATCCGAGAGAGAGAGAGAGAGAGAGAGAGAGAGAGAGAGAGAGAGAGAGAGAGAGAGAGAGAGAGAGAGAGAGAGAGAGAGAGAGAGAGAGAGAGAGAGAGAGAGAGAGAGAGAGAGAGAGAGAGAGAGAACAAAAGGAGGGGTTAATCTCAAACTTACCACCAATAATTTCATTCTTACTGGAAGTACTAGAATAATAGTATAGTCCATTAGTATAAACAAAACTACATAAACACAAAGTGAATACAAAAATTTGACGCGAGGTGATAAAACAGGGAAATCAAATAGACCGAAAAAAAAAAGATAATAAAATCAGCTTAGATATCCTTTAAAGAGGGTCCCTGTCCCCTTAACCCTGCAATGTAAAACACTGCTGTTTTAGAGAACATGCTATTTTTACATTACAGGGTTAAAGGGACACTATATTCACTAGAACTACAGCTTATTGCATTTGTTCTGGTGAGTAGAATCATTACCTTCAGGCTTTTTGCTGTAAACACGGTCTTTTCAGAGAAAATGCAGTGTTTACATTAGCCTAGTGATTGCTCCACTGGCCACTCCTCAAATGGCTGCTAGAGCCGCTTCCTATCTCAGTCTTTCCTACTGTGCATCACACCATATCAGTATCTCCTCAATCTGCATGCAGACACTGAACTTTCCTTAGAGATTGATTTATTCAATTAATCTGAGGAGATGCTGATTGGCCAGGGCTGTGTGACTTGTGCTGGCTCTGCCCCTGATCTGCCTCCTTTACAGTCTCAGCCAATCCTATGGGGAAGCATTGTGATTGGATCAGAACACGTCTGATGTCAGCAGACCACTTGCTATTCTGAGACAGACAGGGGCAGAGCCAGCAGCTTCAGACTTTAATACAAGTAAGATTTTACTATATTAAGGGAGGCAAGAGAGGGCTAGATGACCTATAGGGTCAGAAATATAGGTTTGTGTTCCTGACCCTATAGTGCTCCTTTAAGCCTGCCTCTAGTAGCTGTGTAATAAATAATTTTAGTCACTTTTGTATTCCCAACGCTATAGTGTTCCTTTATAAGCCCCTTGCAACGAAGTCACTACATAACAATAAGTTGAAGTGGTTGCGATGCTTAGAGTATTTAAAGCAGGCTTACCCAAACTTTGGCCTTCTAGATGTTGCCGAACTACAACTCCCATGATCCTTTGAATTAAATAGAATCATGGGAGTTGTAGTTCAGAAACATCTGGAGGGCCAGCGTTTGGGGAAGCCTGATTTAAAGTCTCAAACATTCTATGAACAAAGTAAAGCAAGGAAAATCCCCCAAATGTTGTATCTTACCGAAGTCTTGATTCGGAGATCTTTTGGAGGAAGCTTCAAAGTCTTCTTCCAGTCATCACCAGGTCTGCAAGCAATTCATTTTAGAAGTATTATAAAGTTGCTTTACAAGACATGCAACAAAGCATGTCACTTTACAATGTTCAATGATTAAAACAAAAACCTCTTGTTGACAATGAAAATTGTTATTAAACACTGAGCACCAAGACAACTTTAGTAAGGCTTGTGTATAAGTCATGTCCCTGCTTTAAACCACTTGTTTATGCAGCCCTTGCCATGATTTCCTTCTTAAGACTGACATCTAAAAATAAAATAAAATATAAAAATAGAGAAAGGGGAGACAAAAAAAAAGGTTCCAGTTTCAATCAGATCTTACAGCGCATCCTGCTTACTTTAGAAGTTGGCACCCCCGGTACTATTAAATTTTAATGCCACATGGGAGGCTATTGCAGGTTCTAGCATTAGGCAAATTCAAAATGTAATAACAGAGCTGTAAGGAAAGCTACTGCACGCTGTTCAGTAGGGACATTTAGTGTCTCCACCCTCTGCGTAGAGACACTGAACTTTCCTCAGAGATGCATTGATGCAGATTGGCCAGGGCAGTTTTTGGCTTGTGCTAGCTCTGCCCTGATCTGCCTCCCTGACAGGCTCAGCCAATCCTATGGGGAAGCATTGTGATTGGCTTTGATCAACACTTCAGATGAGGTCAGCCAAGATGGCAGATCAGGGGCAGAGCCAGCAGCAGACTGAAAAAGAAAAAAGTTTTTTTTTAAAAAAAGTAAGATTTTACTATATTTATGATATTTGGGGCAGATTGAGTTTTTAACACTAGGGTCAGGAACAACAGGTTAGTGTTCCTTAAATGGCGGAGTTGAGCAGTGAGCATCATCTATATAGCAAAGCCACTTCATTATGCCCTATTTGTTTTTGGCTCATAGAGTGTCCCACTGATGATCGAAGACATACAATAAAAGGTTGGAATTCTATTTTAAAAGGGACCCCAAGTAATTTCACCATTACAATGGTCTATTTTATTATTAACATTACCTAGGGAGGCATTTTCCAGGCAGCCATATTATGCCACCTCAATCCCATGGATAAATACAGAACCAACAGTTCCACATGTTAGTCTAACATGGACGGCATTACCCGAGCATGCTGGGGGACAATACAAAGACACTATGCACCACAACCATTACACAGACCCACAAAAAGATTATTTTGCTTAGAGAGACTCTTAAGCCACAAACACCAGGTGAGAGAAAGCACTACCAACTGTTTGCAAACTTTCCATTCAAACATTACAACATCATGTGCAAACAATTGCTCTTAAAACATTCAAATATCTGGTATAGTGTAAATACACATATGTAATGGTTGCAAATCCTTACTTTATACCGCTGCTCATACTCTGTGCTTGCTGTTGACTTCCGTTATTGATTGTGCTGGCATTTTTCAGCTGGTTTATTTGTTGCGTCTGTGTTCCCCCACCTCCAGTCCCTGCGCTGGGTTTTAATGGACCCCTCAGCTGCCCGTTCTGGCTGGACAGACCCATTAAAACAGGGTTCTCTGTTCTGGCGGTGCTCATTTTTTTATTTAAAGTGTCCTTTTGAAAGTTTCAACTTCAGAAGGTTTGAAAGTCAGTACAGAGACTGTAATAACAGTTTATTGAACTCTTCTAAATGAAGAGATAAAGTCTTGCTCAATATCTGAGTCCTTGTTATTGCAACACAAACAAGTGCTTGTTCTTGTTTAAGTCTTTCAGTTATGAAGTCACTTGCTTTGATGCACCAAATCAAACTTTCTTTATAAAAAAAGCCCTCGAACGAAGACTACACTTGTCTTCTCAATGATATCTAGAAGGGAAAGAAAATAATTACACACATTGCAAGTTATGCACAAGAAAAAATGTTGCACTTTTTGATTTTGGATATACAAGACAGCGGAGGCTGTTTTGGACCCCCAACAAATTTCATGAGGACAGTTCACAGAAAATGTCCATGTACAAAATATAACATATTACACACCTATCAACACTCTAAAATAGGTGGGATATTTGGATTATATAAGAAATTCACTGAAACTCAGTCAGAACCAGTAATTTATGGAGAATATCTTTATGAAATACTGAAGAGTGACAGACACTGCCAGACTGCAGACATTAACAGGTATATCTTTACCATGTATCAGCCTGGGTGTTTAGATTTCTAATGCAGGCTAACTGGCTTTCAGTGCATTGCCGTCAGTGGCTGCACTGCATACACATTGTTCTGGAACGAAAAGGGAGCATTCTGTAAATCTTGTTTTTTGCAAATAAAAGCGCAAGACTTTCACAAGAGAGAACTTTAAAAAAAAAAAGCACAAGGCCAAATCCCAAAAAGGAAAGCCACAGGGTTATAAATAGATTTACATTGCAGTGTCCTAAGCTTTGACTTGGCTATAGAGCCAACACACAAGTCTAGAATAGTTTATTTCATTAACCTAAAGTGTTCCTGTAGGATGCATCAGAACTTTAAAAGTAAAAACCTTTTAAGTGGACTTCGCATTGGCAAGCCACAATGCATATTTGCAGGTAAAAATACCCCACCATATTGCTTACAAAGTAGTAATTCCTTTAACCAGTGTTCCCAGACTAGAAAACACCCAAAACTGCCTCAGAAACGACAAGATCCCAAATTATATAGCAAGATACAAAACTGAAGTGAACCAATACAGACGCTAATCCTATAGCAAAACAGGTTTGCAGTAAATTTTTGTTTTTATCCCATATGGATAGTGGCAGTGAGGATATATTTATAAAGCCCCAACAAATTCTACAGAACTGTAGAATAGGGCAAACAGACTAGTATTTGCAAAGACATATTGGATGCACAGGAACAGTGGGCATTGAGGGCCGTGCTTGAAATGAGCTTACATTTTAGAGGTAGTAGGGTAAAGTGACAAGGTAAGGATAGGCTGTGTTTCATGTAAGTGAAGAACAGGTTGCTAGAATACCTTACAATGGATGCTTAGATTTTTAAGTGACAGTTGCAGGAGCAGTGTGGTGTAGGGAGGGAAAGCCAACAGTTTAATTCAGGCTTCGTCAAACGCCAGCCCTCCAGATGTTGCTGAACTACAACTCCCATGATTCTCAGCCTATTTATTTCATAGAATCATGGGAGTTGTAGTTCAGCAATATCTGGAGGGCCGTAGTTTGGGGAAGCCTGGTTTAATTGATATGCCATTCTAAATAAAAATTAAATTATTTTTGAAGAAATGAAGACTGATGGCAAGATACTACTGAATGGTGGGTATTAGACAACTATTTGAAAAACTTTGTGCCCAAATGCTGCTTCCTTGGAGGCTTAGATGTCTAATATTCAGTATTAAAGGATCTTTATAGTGTCAGGAAAACAAACTCCTTTTCCTGACACTATAGCATCCTTAGGAACCCCCACCCTCAGGGTCTCCCTTCAGCTACTTACCTTAATCCAGCGCCGGTGACCTCTCCCCCCCACGTCGACGTCAGCTCCCGAGTGGAGCGGAATGCGCAAGAGCTGCGCACATTCAGTCCGTAGGAAAGCATTTCTCAATGCTTTCCTATGGATGTTCTGCACGCTGGATGCGAATTTCACATTCAGTGTCGGGGGAAGCGCCTCTAGCAGCTGTCAAGACAGCCACTAGAGGTTGGATTAACCCTGCATACATCTGAAGGGTTAAAATCTGGGGGACCTGGCACCCAGACCACTTCATTGAGCTGAAGTGGTCTGGGTGACTATAGTGTCCAGTAACAAAAGATGTTGAGAGATGCCCATGCTGCTGCTTTGCACAGTTGATGCATTGAAGTGCTAGAAGCCCAAGATGTTGAGATGTCTAGTAGAGGTACCTTTCCAAAGCCTATGGTATAACCTGTGCATGTGTCTCTTGTTCCAGAATATCATCTGACAGAAAGAATCCCTTAGGAAAGTTCAAGGAAATCTGCAAAAATTCTTGGCCAGAATGGGAGGACTGCCAGTACAGATACAGGATCCATGCTTCTCCTCCGTAATGTTAGGACTTAACAAAACTGGCGGAAACAAATGTCAGATATTAATCCAAACAGGAGAAGTGCATCAAATGCTTCAGAATGTTATATCCTGGAGAGATTACAATCTGCTCAGCTTTGCAGTCTTTGAACGAAATTAGGCATAGTTCCAGAGGGCTGAATCGGTCAATTATCTGGTGGAAAATTTGATTAGAGACCAATGGATCTGCTTAGCTGGTCTGAACCTTTTATATGAACTGAATGTATCCCTATAAACTGAAACTGACAAATTCATTATCTTCACTGACCACATAGTCAGACAAATCGATCTTTTTGCCTTCGCGATTTAGGTAAGAAACTGTAGAGTTGAAGCCACAATTTTTCTAGTAGCTTCTGAAAGTGTTCTGGATTTTATAGTTCCCTGAAGTTTGATTGGAGATGGACACACATAAAAGGAACAAACATGTATTCCTCACCCTATATAGAGATAAAAGCCATCTAGTCCCCAAATATAGTAACATTTTACTTTTATTCAAGTCTGCTGCTGTTTGTTCTGGCCCTGATCTGCCTGCTTGGCTGACACTATCTGAATTGATGAACTGAGCCAATCACAATGCTTTCCTATAGGAAAGCATTGGATTGGCCAAAACTGTCAAAGAGGCAGCACCAGCACAAGTCATTCAGTATTTCCTCATAGAAATGCATTGATTCAATGCATCACTATGAGGAGACGTCAGTATTTCCATGTAGAGGGTGGAGACACTGAATGTCAGTGCTGCACGGTGTGGTGCACTGACCCTGGAAGTACCATCTGAGCGGCAGCCATTAGAGGTATCCCTAGGATGTAATGTAAACACTGCCTTTTCTCTGAAAAGAGTGTTTACTTCATTAAGTCTGAAGGAAATTATACTCACCAGAACAAATACAATAAGCTGTAGCTCTGGTGACTAGTGTCCCTTTAATAACATAAAAAAGTGATGTGAACCCGAGATGTGGTTAAGTGGGTTCCCCATCCTGATGGGTCCATATTAAATATTTCAGTGCAATAGACTGAAGGATATTACTTATGGAAGAAAAGAATTGTGATCAAGCACTGGAGTTTTGTAGTAGGATATTTTTCTTAAGTGGACGCATACAAGCCCTTGCCCAGTACATTGCAGTTATGCCATGTCAGGACTTATGGTTTCATGGCTCTTGAAATTCTGTATGCTCATTTTTGCAATGAAAGACTTCTATAATTTTGTACACTTTGTCTTCTAGTAGAAAGACCTTCAATACTACTGAAAATAAATTCAGACATAGGAATGAAGATAAAGAGTTTGAACAGGTTACATTGCCAGTTCGGAACAAAGGTCTAATGTCACATGTGCTGGGGCAAAACTAGCTGCCAACTCATAATTAAAACCTCTGTAAGTGCAGTGTTTCAAGCTGAAAGACTGCACATACCAATTCCTACCACAATGACCACTTCAAATCACTGAAGTGGTCATGGTGGTTGGAGTAACCATTTAGTGGACACATTTTACAAGGCAGAAGAGAACTTTGAGCATAGATTAAACTGTAGGTAGAGCTTTTAATATTTTTTAAAAATATATTTAGGACTGCCTGTGCCAGAAGGGCTACCATCCTTCTGCCACATTATTTGTTTCAGTACTACACCTAGCTCATCTAATAATTTGTGAACAACACATCCAGGAGGAGAAGCTTTTTATC
The DNA here is from genome assembly GCF_036172605.1 of Pelobates fuscus. Classification (NCBI taxonomy): domain Eukaryota; kingdom Metazoa; phylum Chordata; class Amphibia; order Anura; family Pelobatidae; genus Pelobates; species Pelobates fuscus. The sequence continues at coordinate 84,450,039 of NC_086327.1, read as the reverse complement.
TTATGTTATTTTAACCATACAGAAAAACAAAAAAACTGGGTGATTGTGTAAAAGCTTTATACGAAGGCTGAGCTACCATAAAGTCAAACTGAAGGCTAGGAATACAAAATTATATTACTTATCCTATAGTGCCCACATTGCTTCCCCCCCATGGAAGCGTTAAAAATAAAAAACTTAAGCGAATCCAGTGGCGCTGGGTCAGACCACCTTTGCTCCTCCCCCAACATCAGGTACCTAATGCACATATTCAGCAATTGCATCAGGACAAACCCATAAAGCATTGAATCAATGCTTTCATATCAGGTTTTAGCTGTTGCTAGAAGTACTCATGCAAAGCGTAAGGATGTCCAGCTTAGTTAGGTAACCAAAAGTCACCCGACCTGGTAGATAGGTGGAGTTAACCCTGCATGGTAATTACTGCAGTTTTCAATAACTGCAATAATTATTATTAAAGGACCACTATAGTGCCAGGAAAAAACTTGTTTTCCAGGCACTATTGTGCCCTGAGGGTGCCTCCACTCCCACAGGGCTCCATGGAGAGGAAGGGGTTAAACATTTACCTTTCTCCGGCTCCCTCGGTGCTGGAGACTCCTTTCCCCGCCATCACCTGAATGCGCGGCAAGAGCCGCGAACGCAGTCAGCCTCATAGGAAAGCATTCTCAATGCTTTCCTATGGACGCTGGCATCTTCTCACTGATTTTCACAGTGAGAAGCGCGGAAGAGTCTCTAGCGGCTGTTAATGAAATGGCCACTAGAGGCTGGATTAACCCTAAAGTAAACATAGCAAATTCTCTGGAACTGCTATGTTTACAGCAGAAAGTGTTAATTTTAGGTCGACCTGGCACCCAGACCACTTCATTAAGTGGAAGTGGTCTGGGTGCCTATAGTAGTCCTTTAAACTTTTCTTCTTGCCCCAACTGGTAAACACAGAGCACTCCATGTTATTAGGGGTCTAGAATAATATTATTGCCATTTATATAGCGCCAACAGATTCCGTAGCGCTTTACAATATTATGAGAGGGGGGGATGTAACTAAAAATATGTCAATTACAAGAGAACTTACAGGAATAATAGGTTGAAGAGGACCCTGCTCAAACAAGCTTACAATCTATGCCAATATGCTTTAGTACATTACCTTAGAGGGAATGACTATGATGGTGATAGCTCCCCTTGTCTTAAAGGGACACTCCAGGCACCCAGACCACGTCTGCCCATAGGAGTGGTCTGGGTGCCAACTTCCACTACCCTTAACCCTGCAACTAATTATTACAGTTTTCATAAACTGCAATATTACCTTGCAGGGTTAAAGGACCACTCTAGTGCCAGGAAAACATACTCGCCGGGCTCTGGGGGGAGGAAGGGGTTAAACTTACCTCTTTCTCCAGCGCCGGGCGGGGAGCTCTACTCCTCCTCCTCTTCCTCGAGACGTCATCGGCTGAAAGCGCATGCGCGGCAGGAGCCGCGCTCGCATTCAGCCGGTCGCATAGGAAAGCATTCATAATGCTTTCCTATGGACGCTTGCGTGCTCTCACTGTGATTTTCACAGTGAGAAGCACGCAAGCGCCTCTAGCGGCTGTCAGTGAGACAGCCACTAGAGGCTCTGGAGGCTGGCTTAACCCTCAGAATAAACATAGCAGTTTCTCTGAAACTGCTATGTTTATAAAAAAAAAGGGTAAAAGCTAGCTGGACCTGGCACCCAGACCACTTCATTAAGCTGAAGTGGTCTGGGTGCCTAGAGTGGTCCTTTAAGTCCTCCCCTAGTGGCTGTCTACTAGATTTATTTTCCTTCCCTCATAGATCAGTTCTTGGATTTTCACCTTTGTGACTAGCATATTCCATATTTGAACAATGAATCCACTTTCATTAAAGTGACACTCTTTGAGGGTAATTAATCACAGGTTAGGCAACTTCTGACACTCCAGTGGACTGCATCTTCCATCAGGGGAGACATGGTGCACATATTCTGGTGTGCAGAAGGTTGACTACCTCTGCACTAGATTGGTGTTTTGGTTAAAGAAAATTCTGAATTGGACAAAGTAAAAATATATGAGCTCTCATAGTAAATGCTCTTTGACAGTATGTAAATATCAGGCATGAGAAAATGGAAATTCTTCTTCAGCTTATTTAACTTTGTTTCCTTCACTGCTTCACAATATCAGTTTTGATTAAAGGGACTCCAGTGCCAGGAAAACCCCTGAGATACAAAAAGTGAGCGGTAGGTACTAAAAGGTTGACTACCCATGGTTTACACAATAGATTCAGCAGGAAATGCCATGAAATCATAAAGAAGTGATTAAACATGCAAGATAAAAACAAAAAACCCACCACACATTTCTAGAAGTACATAATACAGTTTGTCCTCAAGAAGCCACCATACATTTGAAGAAAAAAAATTACAACTAAAATACATTACTCTACCTCAGTCAACAGAAACTGCCATTTTAGGGGGAAAAAAAACAACACGATTCACTCCAAGGATATGCAAAGGCTCCCTATAACATCACCCAAAATTAAAAAGCCTCTGGCCACCAAATCTTGGCACAGTAAGGCATTACAAATGACAACACTAGCAGGATGCCATGACTACCCATATTTCAATGTAAAGCGCCCAGAGACAGCCTGCTCCCAGCCCTCCATAACATTAGCAGGATGTGGCTCCTGGTCGCCACAAGATACAGGCCTCATATCCTGGCATCTGTTTATTCAGGAGACGGCTAAGACAGGGTCCCCCAGTACACCTCCCATCAATGCTTTACGTTTCGGGATACCCGGAGACCTACGTTTCGACCACTACGACTAGTGTCGCCGGAAGTAGAGCATTGCTAAAATAATAGAGAAATTACCCGTCAGAATCAGTTAACCACAGGCGGAGTATTAGCCAGGAATGTGAGCATTAACAAGGCCTCCCAGTAACCAGCCTCCCCTGAGCGCCCCCCACAGAGCGCCCGCTAATCCAGAACTGCGTAACGGCAAAACAAGGCCCGAGGCCTGCAGCCAGCGCAGAGCCTGAGCTCGAGTAATCCTCCCCTCACGGCCTCAGACAGCGCTATCTACCGTGACTCTGAGCCCAGCCCGGGGTAACGAGCCGGGTCACGGCGGCCCCCCCAGCCTCCACCCCCCGGAGCCCCCAAACAGCACCCACCGCGCGGCCTTGCTCAATCCTCTTCGCCGCGATGTCCGTGCGTTTTCGGTCCTTTTTTTCCCCCAACTGTTGTATATATATTTTTTTGTCACTACAAATGTGTCGTTGTTTATGTTATAATTTTGTTTTGTTGTTGTTGTGTTTTTTTTTCCTTCGTCTTCTGCTTCGTCTATATCTTCTCCGTGCGTTTTTCAGACTCGAAGCTCCAAGATGGCTTCCTTTCCTCCTTTAAACCCTCCCCGCGCCGCGCGTCCGTATATCCTTCCGCCGCCACAACGGCTCTCATACGGGGCGCGCATCGATATCACATGTCACTGCGCGCACTACTTTGTTTTTTTTTTTTTTTTTTTAAACCTCCAAATCCTTTCTTATCACTGCAGCTAAGGGAGCCTGGAGGGTACAGTCTGTGTGGAACTGTGCGTGTTTGTAAAGTTTCTGATTTCTGAATAGCTTCTCACTATATATATGTATAGGAGGCGACATACGTAGTAGCAGAGTCCCCCCCCCCCCTTCTGTAATGGCGGCTGCCTCACCATGGCGCATTGGTCAATGAGTGTAGTTCAGGTGAAGTAGGAGCAGAGCTTGCTGGTGATTTATCACAGAGCTCCAAGAGGTGTATAACACAATATTTCACCAGGATTAACCTGCAGACCTCAGGGCTTTATCCACTAAACATTGATTAATGCATTGGTAAACCAAATGGCAAAATGTGGGCTAAAACACACAAATATCAGGGATTTTCACTAATGTGGGGAATAGCAGAATTGTGGAGACATACTGAAAAGGAATGGCAGTATGGAATGCCCATAGACTTTAACAGGGCAGTGGAACGCCTATAGAGAATAATGAAAACAAACCAATTTGGAGACAGAACTATTAGACAGAGCAAATAAATCTTTCAGTGGCATACTACTCTCCAGGTTCAGTGGCAGTTTTTAAAATTGCGATTAGGTGGGATTATCATTGTTTTCTATGGAATGACAAGGGTGAATGACTAACGAGAATGCCCATAGAGTATAATGGGAAGCAACGCATAAACTCATTGGCAGGCAAATCTGTGTTATGTAGCAAATTAACCTTAACCACTGGTGTTCCCCAAGTACAGCAGCAGATTGCAAAATAGAAATTACCTGGGATTATTGCTCTTTTCTATGGAATGACAGGTGAATTATACATTGAAATCTATAGACTGTAAGCTCGTTTGAGCAGGGTCCTCTTCAACCTATTGTTCCTGTAAGTTTTCTTGTAATTGTCTTATTTATAGTTAAATCCCCCCCTCTCATAATATTGTAAAGCGCTACGGAACCTGTTGGCGCTATATAAATGGCAATAATAATAATAATGGAATGCCCATAGAGTATAATGGGCAGCAATATGTGACTTGGAATCTGAACCGTTAAACATGTTAAGTAAATCTTTTGCTGGCATACTCTCCGAGTTCAGTGGCAATTTTTAAAATCGAGATTAAGTGGGATTATCATTGTTTTCTATGGAATGACAAGGGTGAATAACACAATTGAATGCCCATAGAGTATAGTGTATATCAACTGTTTTGTAGAAAAAAACTGAAAGACATAGCAAGTTAAACAGAACATACATCCCTCCTTAGACAACTGTCACATTCAAAGGCTTTCCCTTTAAATTAGACACTTGCCTCATGCTAGATTAAGAAAAAAATAAGTAAATATGATTTTTTTTCATATTTACCAGTCTTGTCTCGCTGCATTTGCAGGGCCGATCCTGAACAGGTGCACAGCTATCTGTGGATAGAGGCGCATCGCAGTGCTAGGCCCTGCCCCTCCTAATAGGCCCAGCTTCTTCACGCTCGGTTCCGCCTCTTAAATTAGACGCCCTTATCACACAAGGCACCTGTGACCACCAGGGATCTGGATTCCCCCGTCCCAAGGTAAGTCTCAGGGATGGGGAACAAACTAGTGTTTATTTTGTTCTTTCTTCATCTCCTAACCCCCTACATGAGTCACTAACCCACCACTACAGCCCCTAATCACCAATTGCAACCCCATACTACAGCCCCTAACCACCAATTGCAGCTCCTACACCCTACTACAGCCTCTAACCCCCCAATTGCAGTTCCTATACCCTATTACAGACCATACTACAGTCCTTAAGTCCTCACTACAGCCCCCATACCCTACTACAACCACACATACTCTACTACAACCCCTAACTCCCTACTACAATGCCTTACTGTGAAATTGCAGCCTCCATACCCTACTACAGCCCAAAGCCCTTTTAATCCAACAGCAGCCCCTATCCCCTAACCATAGCCCCTTATTCCCACTGCAACCTCTATCCCCAAATGTAGCTCCTATCCCCCACTACAGTCTCTACACTCCAAACACAGCTCCTACTCCCCCACTACAGCCCTAACCACCCTACTGCCGTCCCATAACCCCAACCCCACTGCAGCACCAATCCCCCACTACAGTGACTACCCCCAAATGGAGCCCAGATCCCCCTCTACAGTCCCTATCCCCCACTACAGCCCCTAACTTCCATACTACAGTCTGTAACCCTCCCACTACAGCCCCTATTCTTTTACCACAGTCCCTACCCCCCACTACAGTCCCTCTTACCCAATTGCAGCTCATATCCCCCACACTACAGCCATTTTCTCTAATTGCAGCCATTCCTCAATTCAGCCCCTAACCCTGTACCACAGCCCATACCCCCCACTTGATATCCTAACCCCCCCCCCCCCCCATAACAGCCCATACCCTCCACAACAGCCCAAACCCTTCTACTATAGTCCCTACTTTCCCAATATAGCCCCTGTCCCCTACTACAGCCCCTATCACCCTACTACAGCCCACTGAGTGCTTCTTCTAAGATTAGGTTCTGGAACTGGCACTTATACGTTATTGGGCACACAGGTGGCATTAATACGCTGTTTGGACATATATATGGCACTGATTAGCTATTTTGGGATTTACTTGATATGTTTCATGGTTCAGATTCCAAGTCACATATTGCTTCCCATTATACTCCATGGGCATTCCATTTTATCATTCACCTGTCATTCCATAGAAAAGAGCTATAATCCCAGTTACTTTTAATTTTACAATCTGCTGCTGTACTGGGGGAACACCTGTGGTAAAGATGAATTTTCTACATAATAATGATAATTATACCAAAGTATTTAACCAGGAAAGGTACATTCAGATTGCTCTGGTTTCCAAGTACGCCCTGATAAAAGTTAATTTTCTACATAACACAGTTTTACCTGCCAAGGCAGAATGTCATACAATACACATCAGTACTTCAACAGAACAAAACATGATGATTAAACTCACACCGGCAACCAACGCCAAATGACAGAAATTGTTTATTAATCCAACATGTCACTAAACATTACAAAAAATACAACAATACCCCCAATTTAACACAAAACCAAACCCAGGGATGGAAACGTCAAATAACATGGCGGGCAGGGGGGATATTCACCTTCTGTCTTTAATAGAATTTTGATTATTTCCTCACCAAGGCTAGAATAATCCCTAATTTTATGGCAAGACAGGAGGCTTCATATTTGCTATTTTAATGCCCAGACATAAAAGCAGAAGAAACATGGGAACGTGGAAATAAAAAGTACGGAAAGTCGACTTCCTAAAACAATCAGTGGCGTTGAGAATATCTGTAAGGGCTTCTAGAGCCCCTGAAGCTGCAGATGGAAAAGAGCCATCGAACCCAACGAGCGATCGTAGGTGCAAAAATAGCACTAAACAGTCGTATGTAGGAAATCGCTGCCCACCGCGGTCAGAGGGGCAAAAGGACGAAGTCACGGAGATATACGTCCGTAGATAATGAGCCACACAGAGACGTTGTCTATCTGGAATATAGGGATACGACACAGAAGACGAATTAGATTTAGTTCTGCGTGAAATAGAAAAAGACACACCGTCATGTGAAAAAGAGAGATTTTACATCAAAAGCACGAACCTCTGAAACGTGACGAAATGAGACAAGACATAAGAGTAGAGCAAGCTTAGCGGAAAGCTGATGCAGAGACAAGTCCCAATTGTCAGGCCATTCCTCAAGGAAATGCAGGAGGATCGAGACATCCCAGAATGAGGAATAGCAAGAAGCAGGGGGTCTTGAAAGGTGCACACCATGGAGCAGTTTGCAGACCATGGAGCAGATTTTGGTAAGGGGTCCTTACCAAAATCTTGAGGAGGTACATGGGCCGCCAAGATAGCCGTTCGGAAGACGTTAATAGTTCGATAAGAGTTACCCTGAGAATACAATTCAGCCAAGAAGTTCAGGACGGCCATGATAGGGTCCATAAAGGGATCCAAATGTCTCTCCAGACACCAGCCATGCCAGGACCGCCAGTCGTACAGATAAGACAGTCTGGTGCTAGGTGCCCAAGAGTCCCAGAGTAATTAGCCGTTGTCGATAACTCCAACACATCCCAGGAACCCCAGAAACAGTCCAGGCCACCAGAGAGGGATGACAGCATCTGAAACACCGGAGGGTGGAGTTGCCAATCGCTGGCATCTCTCCAGTGTTGAGAGTACCAGTCCGCCACTAGATTGTCCCGGCCTGGAAGGTATTCCGCCACAAGTTCTTGTCCAGACAATACTGGTAGAGATCCTTTGTTAGATCCGACAGAAGTTTGGAACGGGAACCTCCCAATCGGTTTATGTAGCGGACAGCAGAGACGGTGTCCATGTGGAGAAGTAGCGAGCGATGACTGATCCCTTTAGTTAAGCTTCGAATGGCGAATGACCCTGCAATCAGTTCCAAACAGTTTATGTGAAGGGCATTCTCCTCCAGAGTCTTCCTGTCGCCATTCCATCGCAAGCAACGTCCCAGCCCAGACAACTGGCGTTCGATTCCAGTCGAAGCCACCAATGGAGTTTCAGATGGGCCTTGATCGAAAGACACACTATTTAGTCGTATGAGACCCATTATCTGAGAGAGTGCACCTTCAGATGTTGGAGAGCCCGATAGTGCAGGGGTCCTGGGAAGATGGCTTGAATGGAGGATGACAGCAGCCCTATCGTCCGGGACAGATACCTCAACGTGGCCTGTGGGTTGTGGAGCAAGCGTCTGATAGTCTTCCTGATAGTGGATACCTTGGACATCGGAAGGCAAAGCACCGCCTGAACGGAATTGACAAACCCCAGGTCCTGGAGCAGACTGTTTGTGATTGACGACTGCCGATGCAGGATGGCGGGATCCCATGCCATTAACAGAATATCGTCCAGATAGACAATACACCTTATATCTCTGGCCCAGAGTCGCCAAGACCAGTTTCAACAACTTGGTGAAACACCAAGGGGCCGAGCTGAGGCTGAACGGAAGGCACATGAACTGCTAGATGCAGGAGACCTGAAGGAAGCACCTGTCCTCGTGGTGGATCAGTACCGTGAGATACCTGTCCTTCAAATATTATTGGGAAAACCAGTTGCCCTTGCAGAGCTGGTCTCTGAGGAAATGGATGCCCTCCGTTTTAAAATGTCATTAGATGACATACGCGCTGAGGGCACACAGATTGATCACAGGATTGAAGTCTCCTGTTTTCTTCCATACTAGGAAGATATTGCTCAGGAAACACGGGGCTCCTGTCGCCCTCTCCACTGCGCCCTTGTCCAGAAGGGATAGAATTTCCAAGTGACAGCCGGAAGCCTCCTTGTCCATACGTGATCAGAAGCCTCCTTGTCCATAGGTATCGCCTGTGGGGCGGAGGCCTGTATCGGAGGTTCGACAAAATTGATTCCGGAATCTGGACACTGTCTGCAAAACCCACAAATCTACACTGATGGCCTTCCACTGAGAAAACAAGTGAGACAGTCTGGCCGCAATGGGTAAGTTTGGCAAATAAGGAGTGACTCTTACCTAAGGCGTATCTTGCCCGTGTGGACAAAGCACCTCGGCCTCTGGAGGACCCTCGGGGAAACAGCGGGCGGTACTGGTATCGAGATGAGGATGAGGAGAAACCTCAGAGATGCAGGGCCTGTTGCCTGTGAAGGCACCTCTGCTGGTGGCGTGGTCCATCTGCCGACCAACCCTGGAGGAAAAACGGTCCCCTGTACGAAAGACCTTTTTGAGAGACAGTTGAGCTTTGTTTAGGGATGTATAAATGGAAACGTGATGGTTCAATTCCTTCATAAAGGCGTCCCCGAAGAGTGGGCCTTTGGCGCCAGGACCCAATTCCTTAGAGGCCAAGTCAGCCAGCTTGCCATCCAGCTTGTAAAGGCTGCCTTGCAGTGTTCAGAGTTGAGGACCACATTGGCATTGCCCAGTAGACAAATAGCCCTTTGGGCCCACTCCCAGAGGAAATGAGCATCAACTGGAGCTCCCACGTGTAGGGCACCATCCACCATAACGAAGATCTGTGTCAACGGACCACTGATAGGACCACTGATAAGGATTTCCCCAAGTGAGTAGCTCATTTAGTAGACAGTTGGCAGTGAGAGTAGGACCTGCCAAAGATGGGGTACATTGACGTTTGTGGCAGGCTTATGCAATGTATGATGATATATTGTAACTAAACCCCCATTATTTTTTGCCTAGATTAGGTGTTTTTAATAAAACTAGTCTAATCTGTCAGCATCAAAGTAGCTGTTTAGTTGATAAGTGAGTGCGCTGGATTTCTATTTTTACTGTCCTTCCCAGATCTTGTCATGAAGGTGGCGAACACTGAGTCAAAATCAGGGGTAAGGGCCACACATTTCGCCCGGAATTTTGCCCAGACCTCCTTGTCCAAAGGTTGGCAGAGCCAATAACATACAAATTTCACAATGTGATCTGAGGGAGCCCATTCTGCAGAACGAGGATGTTTGAGGAGATGAGGGTCGAAGAGTAGGCAACCAGAAGGGTCCAAGATCTCTCCTGGGCGAGTCAGTCGGAGGGGAGCCCAAAACTATCTCCCTCACGTAGTGTGAGGATAGGTCATGGAAACACTTACCGGATGATGCATTACCCGACCTGCCAGCTCAGTACTCGTCCAGGATGTCATAGCCATGTACCCCTCAGTATGTGTCTTCATCCGGACGACAGCCGTAACCGGAGCCTAGCTTGGCTGGTATCTTTCCCTTGCCGATGTCCGCAGAGCGGAGGGAGCCGCCTGAGTCAGAGTCCCGAGCCCCAGAGATGCCGAGCACGGATCCCGTAGGGGTATGTGGAGCGTCCCCGTGGAGGGCAGCAACAGCTTTGGGTAGGGAGTCCGTCAGTCAGCTTGGAGGCCTTCGGGAGCCTGGAAGTCAGATCCGTCAGCCATGACTGATGGTACTGAAACAGAGGTAAGGTATGGTACCTGGGCAAGGCCAGCTGGGGGTCACCCAGCGTGCAAGAGGGGGTCATCCAGCAAGCACAAGCATATCATGCAAAATAGGCCAGTAAAGGAGGGGGTCATCCTCAGAGTAAGTATAATAGGACCCAGAGCCCAACTGTACAGCCAGAGAGAGGGAGTCACCCAACCCAGAAAGGTGCCACAGGTACTGTAGTGTGCAGTATAGCAGACCCAGTGTACCAGTAGCATATTATATAGGGGGGTCACCACATGCATGAATAGGCCAGAGGCCTAGCTCCACTGTGGAGTATATAGCTCCTTACTTAACACTTACCTAGTGGAGAAAAAAGACAAAACGCCAAGTTGTAGGAGAGGCTGGCAACATAGCCAGCAGCAGTAGGGGCAGTGGGGTGGGGAGGACCAGACCGCCCAAAGCGCACAGAGCCCACACAGACCCAAAAAGATGGCCCCAAAAATCAAGCGCGGCCTACCGAGCAGAAGTCGCGGAGGTCCGCGGCTGTGCCACAAGTGGTACAGATGCCGCTTGCGAACCGCAGGATATAGCTGATGGGTGTGGGAGCGGAAAGGGAAATGGCGGTAGCTTGCCATTAAATTCCTGTAGACAGTGGAACATATTATTCTCAAATTCGTGTCCTTGATAGTGATGTGGGATTATTTAAAAATCCTTATTGTACTCATATTGAATTATTGCACTAACTCCATTTTAACCTTATACTGTGAATCCTCCATTTTGTCCTCCTAACCTGACTTCTTCATCCCTCCATTTTGTCCTCATAACCTAACTTGTTCATTTTAAAACTACCTTACATGACAGAATTTCCCAGCACATCTAATACAATAGACAAAGACTGTATTTTCTATAAAGACATGATTAACTCAGGAACTGCTGACTTTCCCTTAACTTGCAACATAGTATAATTTGAAGGCCATGAGAACACAGTAGTAATGAAATGTTCTATTCATAAGAGACCTTGCACCTGGCCACGAGGCCTGAGATCACCGACCGTGTAAAATGACGCTCAAGACCCCCTTGTCCCCACCCGTGTCCAGAACAATCCCACCTCTCGGTGGGTGGGCACGGGACTAACCACTTAGTTTTTGAGCCAATTAATAATATTGATAGGTGGACACTAATCCCGACACTTAACAATTAATCCAATTAATGATGTTTATTTGCTGATATTCTAATAATCAATGATGACGCAAAATGCCTCTTAAAAGGGCCTGCGCACCCGCTTTTTAATCACTTGCCAATACATTTTCTCGAAGTTATTTTGACCTGAACCTTGTGTGTCAGACTTAATTACTTCAGCGTATATACGCAATTCAATTTTATTAATTTGGACAGGAACAGATAGACATTTAAACATTTTGGTTTACTGCTCAAAAGTACCATAACAACTTGGCGCCCAACGTGGGGCATCGGGCTATGTCCGGCCGGTGAGCCGTCCTAAGGAAGACAAGGGTGGACGGAGGAATCCAGGGGGAAGGAAAGGAGATTGATCACCTCCAGGTACACGGTAGAGACTTCTGCAGAGCCACCGGTATGTTCCGGCCCCTTTGATTGACCCGTCCACGTGTCTGTGACTGCTTCCCGGGAGGACATCAAAGACAGGTAATATCTTGCCCGGTGTCTCGTTACTCACTTGTTTACCTGCATTTTAGTCTATCTGTTGCCTGGGTGTGTTTGAATTGTTTGCCTGTTTCCCCATTTTGAGATAAAGGGGGGTGGACCTGCAGGGGATTTGCCTGGGGTTCTCTGTTTTGCTTGTTTTCCCCTTTTTGGGATAAAGGGGGGTGGACCTGAGGGGACTTGCCTGGGTCTTCAGTTTGTCTGTCTATCTCTTTGTATTTTACCCCTTTTGGGATAAAGGGGGGTGGACCTGAGGGGATTTGCCTGGGTCTTCTGTTGCCTGTTTCACCCCTTTTAGGAACCACGGTGCTGTGGTTGTAAGGAAAAAGGGGGGTTGACCTGTGGATGTGTTCCTGGGGGTCATCTTTTCCTGTTTAACTCTTTTAGGAGCCTCGTGGCTGGGGCTGTAGGGAAAAAGAGGTGTGTTGGATCTGTGGAGATTGTGTAGACTCATAGTTTCCTGGGGATCCTTCTTGTGTCACTTTGATAGCCTAGCTAGCTTCTCTGTGCACGTTACTCTGCTTGCAGAGTGGTGGTACCCTCCAGCTTTGAGCGCTGAGCTGGAGCCATTCCAATTTTTATTTTGTGGTGTGTGAATTCGGGCAGGCATTGCTGTCTTCATCACCACGGAGTAGTGAGACTTATAAAGTGGGTTTTTATAGGGGCACTACAAGAGTGAGGGTAGCGCAGACACTATTAGTGGGCTGCTGTGACGAGGGAGGCATATGGATTTCGGACCGGTGTTAGCTGTTATCCTTGGCCGCTGGTAGTAAGATACTACGGGATTGAGGGAGGTGACTTTGGAGTAAGCACACGAGTAAAGGAAAGGGATCACTGTTGATTTCATTTGAACTGTGATGCATGCACTGTATTTCAACTGTATTGTTGTCTTGTTTGTTTAATAGGAGTCTCATGAACTCCGGTGTCTGTCTCTAAGGATTTTTTTCCTTACCTTTCATCTTTTCTACACTTTCTATTATTATACTATCCACTCCCATTTCTCTTAAAAGGGAAGTGATTGGTCACACACTTCTCACCTCGCTCCAATCTGTGTCTACCACCCCGGGTAGGCGGATTCAGTGACTAGTCTACGTTTTGGGAAGACGCACCTGAGAAAGTCCCACGGTTCTCAGGTGGCAGTCGAGCATTGTAGACGTTCCTGTTCAGTTTTCCTTCTCTCTCCCTATATCTAGGACGCTGGTATAGGGGAAAAGGGATTATGGGGCAGGATTTAAGCAGGCCCAGTAAGGGCTGGTTAGCATGTGATTTAGTTGAAGACAGAGAGGGTGAGGAAATGGTTAAAGGTGTTGAAAAGATTGCAAAAGTATGTAAAATTGCTGTACCGACATGTGGAAGATTGCAACCAGAAAGTTGGCGTAGGTTACTGACAGAAAAGAAAGGCAAGCTTACAGATAATGGTTTATTAAAGACTGCTGAAGCATGGTACAGAGTAGCGAAGGCTATTCAGCTAGAAGGTTGGGTTGAGGAAGAAATAAATCAAAAAGGTGTGAAATTGTTTGTGTATCATAATAATTGTGTTGCTGGGGTTTACCCTCAGCCAGCGCCCCAAAATGGCGCCCAGGGAATGTCTATCCCCAAGGTTCAGTCAGCAATAGGTGACAGCCAGCTGACTATGTTCCCCACTCCCAATCCTCCCGAAACCCATCCCATCACCTCCCCTGTCTGCCCGGTCCTGAATTCTGATGGATCTTTCTTTTCCCCTTCCCCGTCTCTAACATTCCCATCATCCTCATCCATCCCTACGCTACCTGCTGTACCTACTCCTAACATTTCATCTGCCATTCCTTCCCTGCATTCTCTCTCCGTTAATGATCCCCTCCTTTCTTCATCCGCCCAGCTAACCACCTCCTCCACCCTTGCTCCGGCTCCTCCCTCTGCACCCACCTCTACCAATCCCTCTCCGTCCCCTCCCGTCTCCACCCCAGTCCAATACCCCACCTCCTTAAATGTAAATACCCACCCTACTCTCCTCCCCTCCCCAGCCTGGCCCTACCCCTTCCCATATCCCATGGCCCTGCCCTATCCCGGCTACCCACAACCCCTTCCCCAAGCCACTCCCCAGGTTCCGGTCATGCCCAGTCCGGCACAGTCTGCCCCGGATGTGCCCACATCCAACATGGCCGCCACTTCTTCCCTTAATCCTAATGCAGTTCCCTTTCCGGCCACCAATATGGCGGCCCCCAGTACAACCCTGATCCCGGTGACTACCTATCTGTTATGACCCGCTAACCACCCCTGCATCTGGGACCCCCTCTCATCCCCCGATCCTGTCACCTCACCCGGGCCCTGCACGTAAGAGAGCCCAGATCATAGAAATAGATGAGGAAGAGGAGGATAGGGTATCCCAGGACTCATCGGAGGCTGGAGGAGCCGCTGCAGGAGCCCCAGCTCATCGTTCTATCGATGATCCCTTTGGACACAAGGGTCGGGGAGAACGGGCCCCTCCTAAGTATGTTGCTTTTAACCCTACTCAAGCTAGTGCATTAATGAAATCGCTCCCTGACCCAGAAAAGCAACCGATGCCTTTTTACCGAGGGATAGTTCAAATTCAAAAGACTTATTCCGCCGCATGGCGTGATCTACTGAGCATTTGTGCTATTAAAGCAGGGGATGCATATTGGCCAAGCATGGCCCGTCACCTCAGTACAGATCTGCTTTCCAGTGATGTTGATTATCCCTCCGGGGTAAACTTTTGCAACCAATTAAGAGAATGGGCTAAGGACAAACTTGCAGATCAGGCTGCTGGCCTTACTGATGTTATTCAAGATAAAGGAGAATCAGTGGAAAGGTTTCATGCAAGACTGTATCAAATGTTTACAGATTTGGGGTTTGATCTTACTGACAAGATTCATTCACAAATGCTGTCCGGTGCGTTTGTCCAAGGTGTTAAAGACTCTATACGCAAGGGAATTATTGCTGCCCGCCCTGAATATAAGGTTGTCCCCCTGGATACTTTACTCCTGGTTGCTAGGGGCCTAGAATCTGCCCAGACCCCCAGAAGGCCAAGCTCTGCTCCTCTTATGGTGTCACGCACTACCCCTGTTCCCAAGGGCACCAGACCAGAGGATGGTTTCTGCTTTAATTGCAAGGCTAAAGGGCATTTTAAAAGTGATTGCCCGGAACCCAGGAGAGAGCCAAGAAAGCCATCCAGGCCTGCCCCGGCCTCTAAGGCCGAGAAAGAGGTTCCAATAGTTGAGGAACCCGATGAATAGGAAATTGGCAAGCCTGTGTCTGTAACCCCTGTCATGGCAGTGTCTACAGGGGATAAGGGGGGGCCACTTGCCACAGTGACTTTGCCCATTGAAGGCCACCCTACCACATTTCTTGTTGACACAGGTGCAGCCCGTAGTGTTCTGCGAGAACAAGACCTGCCAGACCCATCTTTCCTGTCAAATATTGATGTCTCTTGTGTTGGAGTGGATGGCCAGCCAAGACATAGCCCTTTAACAACTCCACTACGAGTTGGTTCTAGCCTGCTTGCTCGCTTTGTGGTATCCTCCACATGCCCAATTAACCTGTTAGGTGCTGATGTTCTCTCACGCCTGCAAGCATCCATCACCTTCACCCCAGACGGGCAGGTAGAAATGTCTACACCTCTATCTGAATCAGACACCTCAGCCTTGTGCTCCTTGCCTCTGATGCTGCACCTAGAAAAGCCCTGTGAGGATGCAGCAGAATTAAGGTCCAATTTCCCAGAAATATTAAAAACACAGGTGCCCGCCAAATTATGGTCCTCAGGCCCAGAGGACATAGGTCACCTAAATGTTCCCCCTGTGGTGGTAAAGCTTATTCCAGGAGCTAAGTTACCAAGAAAGCCACAATATCCATTAAAACCAGCACAGGCTGCAGCCATTTCTACCCAAATCAAGGCACTCTTGGAGAAGGGTGCCCTGGTAAAATGTAAATCTGAGTGCAACACCCCATTATTTCCTGTGAAAAAGAAAACTCCAAAAGGTGAGCCAGAGAAGTACAGGATGGTTCAGGATCTCCGTGCTGTCAATGAAGCTACTGTCCTGGACACCCCTCTTGTACCAAATCCCCATACTCTGCTCTCTGGAGTCCCGCCATCTGCAAAATTTTTCACGGTCATTGACCTGGCCAATGCCTTTTTCAGTGTCCCACTGGACCCATCCTGTCAATACCTGTTTGCTTTCACCCATGAGATGCAACAGTATACCTGGACTGTCATGCCCCAAGGGGCACAAAATTCTCCGAGTCAATTTGCAAAGGCCATGGGTACCATCCTTGACCCATGGCAAGCTGAGCACCCAGAAGTTGTTTTGCTCCAGTATGTGGATGATTTACTGCTCTGTGGAGATGATATACCCACTACTGAAAAGTGTTCAATTAGTCTTCTCTCCTATTTGGCAGAACAGGGATGCAAAGCTTCACTCATCAAGCTGCAATTCTGCCAATCTTCAGTAATTTTCCTTGGACATTGCCTATCTCAAGGTACCAGACATCTTACTCGGGACCGGGTAAGAGCTGTGCTGGATATTCCACCTCCAAGGACTTCAAAATCTCTTCATGCCTTCCTAGGCCTAATTTCCTACTGCAGAGCATGGATCCCAGAAGCCTCTCTGCTTATGCAACCTCTCTATGATGCACTTAAGTCTGACCCATTCTGTCTGACCAATGAAGCTCTGGACAATTTCAATGCTCTCAAACGAGCCATTGCTTCTGCTCCTGCCTTGGGCCTACCTGACTACACCAAACCTTTCAAATTATTTGTCTCTGAAAGACAAGGCCATGCAACAGGAGTTCTCACCCAAACTAATGACTTAAGAGGCCGCCAGAGGCCTATTGGATATTTCTCATGTCAACTGGACATTGTGGCCAGAGGGACCCCTTCCTGTCTCAGGGCTGTTTTTGCTGCAAGAGAACTCATAGAAAGAACTTCAGACCTGGTCCTTGGCCACCCCCTGGTTGTTTTGGCCCCTCATGACATTTCTGCCATTATCAACCAAGTCCAGCTCAAGCACGTGTCTCCAGCCAGACACCTGCGCCTACAGTGTCATCTTCTTTTGCCTGACAACATTTCCATTCAGAGATGTCAAGTGCTTAATCCATCCACTCTTCTTCCACTCCCTGAGGGGGGTATCTACTATGGATTCATCACGGATGAGACCTACATTTACCTGCTCTGTGGGTGTATCAAGAAGATCATGCACCCACATTTGACATTTCAAGAAAATGAGAATCCTCTCTGTGAAGGCCCAGATTACGCCTTCTGTACCATGTGGTACAAACCAAACATTACTCCCGAACCTTGCTATGAAGATGAGCTTTACCACTGGACTGATGTGAAGCTCACTGCTCAAGATTTCTATTGTGACTCTGAAGGCAATAGCATGGTCTTGGTCCAACTACCTCAACAACTTAACTACCTCTACCGCCATTGGGATACTGCTATCCCACATATTCCTGTTACCAAGTTGAAGACAAGGTCATGGAATGATCTTGGGCCCATGGCAAAGCTATGGGCCACCATGGATGAAGAACAGCTACAGGAAAATGGTATTGCCAAATACCCAACAACTGACCTCCTGGAAGCATGGCCACGCCATTTCCTGGAAAAGGAATTTCAAGATCTGGTCATAAAGAATGATTATGACCCAGAAACACCTCATGACTGTTTCGAACAGATGAAAATGGAAACAGTGCACTTACCAACTGTACATGAGAATCCATTACCAGATCCAGATTTTACCCTGTTTGTGGACGGTTCAAGATATGCTGATGAAGAAGGAAGATACCATACAGGATATGCTGTAACCACAACAGATGAAGTTATCAAATCATCATCTTTACCACCAGCAATGTCTGCGCAAGAAGCTGAATTACAGGCTCTGACTTCAGCATGCAAAATTTCCGAAGGAAAACGTGCCAACATCTATACAGATTCAAGATATGCTCTGGGTGTGGCACATGACTTCGGCCTAATTTGGAAGACAAGAGGGTTTCTTACCACCGCCGGTACACCAGTCAAACACAGCACTGCAATCAAGGAGCTAATGGATGCCCTCCTACTCCCTAAAGAAGTGGCCGTTTTGAAAGTCAAGGCCCATGGGAAATTGGATACAGATGAAGCAAAGGGCAACCATTTAGCTGATCAGGCTGCTAAGCTAGCGGCCAGGGATCTGCAGGAAGTGGATGAAGAAGTGTCCGGACAAGAAGAAGAAGAAGTCCCTATTTTTGCTCTGCAAACTCTTCCTACTGATTTGCGAATTTTGCGAGAACAGCAAGCTGCAGTCACTCCTGAAGAAATCCAGAAATGGAAAAGGAAAGGAGCTGTCCAAAAGGACGGAATATATTACAACAACTTCAAGTTTTGTCTTCCCAGAAATTTATATCCAGCAGTTGTCCAATGGGCACATGGGCCTGCACACCTGTCAAAAGAATTGATGGCCGCCCTCATACAGAAGTATTATGAAGCACCTGGAATTACAACCTTGATCAACCTTGTTTCTGCAAGGCCTGTGTCATTTGTGCAAAATGCAATCCAGGAAAACCAATCAAGGTGCCTGCAAAACACCTGGCAAAGCCCATGTACCCCTTCCAAAGAATTCAAATTGACCACATCCAAATGCCCAAGAGTGGGCCCCATGAATATGCACTAGTCATAGTGGACATGTTCTCAGGATGGCCAGAGGCCTACCCAGTGACCAATATCACTGCAAAAACAACCGCAAGACGCCTACTTACAGAGATAGTATGTAGTTTCGGACTCCCAGAAGTCATTGAAAGTGATCAAGGCCCAGCTTTTACAGCAACAGTGACTAAAGAAATTTGGACTGCTCTAGGGGTGACTCTAGCCTTCCACACCCCTTACCACCCACAAAGTAGTGGTAAAGTAGAGCGCATGAATGGTACTCTAAAAGCCAGAATGTTAAAAATGTCACAAGAAACAAAAATGCCCTGGCCAGAAAGCCTGTCAATAGCTTTATTTAGTGTTAGGCACACACCTAGAGGGAAGCATTCACTGTCCCCATCTGAGATTCTATTTGGGACAGCACCCAGACTAGGCTGTTATTATCCGCAGCAGTTACAGCTCCAATCAGATGTTTTAGTAGACTATGTAACTGAACTTGCAAGTGCCTTAAACAAAATACATGCCCAAGTTTTCTCTTCAATTCCAGATCCCGATTTGGATACAGGTACCCATAACCTGCTTCCCGGAGATTGGGTTCTGGTCAAGAAGTTTGTGCGGAAAAATACCCTGGAACCAAGATTTGACGGTCCATTCCAAGTTCTCCTGATTACCGCAACCTCCGTCAAACTGGCCGGTCGGCCAAATTGGATCCACGCTTCCCACTGCAAGAAGTCCCCTGCCCCAGAGGAAGCAGATACCGCACAAGCATGTACCTCTGGTACACCTTCTCCGTAATTAGCCTCATAAAGGCCCAGCAAGTAGCCATCACCAAATATGTTAGTGGGTACACCTTCTGGTACAATTCATCGTGCACCCATGTGGCTACTTATACCTTTGATTACTGTGATATTGTAGAATGCCCATTTCCCACATCACAAATCCAGAGTATCTATAGAGATATCCCTCACTCAAAAGACCCATATGTTTGTGTAGTTGACAAGCAATGGGGGCACAATTGTGACCATTGGGGGGCGGCGGGATGGAATGCCGGG
The DNA here is from genome assembly GCF_036172605.1 of Pelobates fuscus. Lineage (NCBI taxonomy): Eukaryota > Metazoa > Chordata > Amphibia > Anura > Pelobatidae > Pelobates > Pelobates fuscus. The sequence goes on along the minus strand of NC_086327.1, from coordinate 84,430,320 downwards.
CCTGCCTGGGGTTACAAACCAAAAAGTGCCTTATCTAAAGTAGATGATCATGGTAGATCCCTTCTCCAGAGAATGACTTTGAGAAAGCCTGGGGGGGGTACACCAATGAAATTAATCCTTAACATTGAGCATCCAAGCCCCACGGATGCAGACCAGTATGTGATGGGAATGTATTGGAAAAAGGGTTCCTACCGTAAATTAGGGCATTTCCACCTCAAAGATATGTGCAACTCTTCTGAGTGGCAAGGGGCCACCCATATGGTCCCTAACCCATTAAAACCTCATATCCAGACCTTTCAAGACATGATGGCCATTGCTAACCCCACCTTTGAAGATACCATGGCCGCTGAAACAGGTTTTAATGATGTTAACCTATGGTTAGAATGGATGAAATACAATGCTAATAAGCATAACAAGACCGCATGCTATGTGTGTGGCGGTGCCCGGCCTCACCTGGGTACTGTGCCTTTAATCCTGCCAGTAGATATAGAAGAATGTGTTTTAAGCCTTTTTGCCTATCACTATGATTTTAACAGGTCCATATGTATAGCATGGACAAAGGAGTATCCTCTCCTAACCAAGGATGTCAAACCCCCAGATGGTATTACCGTGTATAAAGGTAATTACACTTGTTATGCTAATTATGATGGAATTGGTAGATTCTTGGGTAACTTCTCTAAGGGGTATTGTGCTACCTACAGAAATGTCTCTATGAACTTGTTGCAATTTCACACCAGGTCATTAGGGGATATTTACTGGTTGTGTGGGGATTTACAGCTAAGATCCAGAATGGACAAAGAGTGGTGGGGGGAGTGTACTCTGGCTAAAGCCATTATGCCTATACATATCATCTCTGACACACACCTCGTCACCCATGAGTCCAGGCACACTAAGGTTAAGCGTGACGCCCCAGTGAAAGGAAGTTTTGATCCTCATGTTTATATTGATGCCATTGGAGTGCCTAGGGGGGTGCCCAATGAGTTTAAAGCAAGAGATGAAGTTGCTGCAGGATTTGAATCACTTTTTGCCATAGTTACCACAAACAAGAATTTAAATTGGATAAATTACATTTATTATAATCAACAACGTTTTGTTAATTATACCAGAGACGCCCTCCAGGGGTTGGCCGAACAGTTGCAGGCCACATCCCAAATGGCTTTCCAGAATAGAATGGCCTTAGATATGATCTTAGCCGAAAAAGGAGGGGTTTGTAAAATTTTGCCCGACACCATGACATGTTGTACCTATATCCCAGAAAACACAGGCCCTAATGGTAAAGTTACATTAGCCATAGAAAAATTAAATGACCTGTCTGAAGAGTTAAAAAGTAATTCTGGGATAAAAGATCCCTGGGAAAGATGGTTTGGTTGGATGACAGGATGGCAAAAGGCTTTAATGCATATTGGTATGGCAATACTAATTTTTCTTTTTCTCTTTGCTCTTCTCTTTTGTTGTATCCTCCCATGTCTGAGAAAATCCCTCATGAAGACTGTTGACCAAGCGGCACCCACTTTCACTCATCTCGAAGTTGATGACCAAGATTTACAAGACATCAACTCACCCTGTATACCGCTGCAAACAATCCCTTTTGTTGATAAAGTGCAGGAATTCTAGGAAGGGACCAGCTTAGGGACAGCATCTGTCAGTGAATGGTAAAGGCCCCGTGTGGAGAAGTGGTGGGTTAGCTGCCATGGGACACCCATGGGTGTGAAGTGTTCGAGAGCCATGCTGACGGATGAGTTAGCCTATCAGGGTCAGATCTAGGGACAGTCTTGCACTTTGCATTAACACCTAGCTAGCGGCCACGGGGTTTCTGTGCCTTTGGGTTAACACGTCTTCCTGGTACTAACTTAATAAAGTTTTATCTCTTAGAATCTAACATTTCATAGGGGGGACTGATGTGGGATTATTTAAAAATCCTTATTGTACTCATATTGAATTATTGCACTAACTCCATTTTAACCTTATACTGTGAATCCTCCATTTTGTCCTCCTAACCTGACTTCTTCATCCCTCCATTTTGTCCTCATAACCTAACTTGTTCATTTTAAAACTACCTTACATGACAGAATTTCCCAGCACATCTAATACAATAGACAAAGACTGTATTTTCTATAAAGACATGATTAACTCAGGAACTGCTGACTTTCCCTTAACTTGCAACATAGTATAATTTGAAGGCCATGAGAACACAGTAGTAATGAAATGTTCTATTCATAAGAGACCTTGCACCTGGCCACGAGGCCTGAGATCACCGACCGTGTAAAATGACGCTCAAGACCCCCTTGTCCCCACCCGTGTCCAGAACAATCCCACCTCTCGGTGGGTGGGCACGGGACTAACCACTTAGTTTTTGAGCCAATTAATAATATTGATAGGTGGACACTAATCCCGACACTTAACAATGAATCCAATTAATGATGTTTATTTGCTGATATTCTAATAATCAATGATGACGCAAAATGCCTCTTAAAAGGGCCTGCGCGCCCGCTTTTTAATCACTTGCCAATACATTTTCTCGAAGTTATTTTGACCTGAACCTTGTGTGTCAGACTTAATTACTTCAGCGTATATACGCAATTCAATTTTATTAATTTGGACAGGAACAGATAGACATTTAAACATTTTGGTTTACTGCTCAAAAGTACCATAACAATAGTGACAAGGTGTTTTTAGAGTATCCAAAATGTGGAATACAATCTTGGAATATCTTTTCAGCCACTATCTGACTAGACTTATTCCCTATTAGGAATTAAAAGATAAGGTCCAGGGGGGCGTGGCCTAAACACCGAAGCGAACGGACGCAGGGCCTCAGAGCTCCGGCTAAAAACGGGAGAAAAAACCCTAAAACAGAGGTGATCCACAAATAACAAAGCGCCCTAAAGGCTCCCAACACTAACCTGATGGGCAAGAAAACTAAAAAGCTGAAGCCCGACCGACCCCAGCAGGGGAGAAGCATTGGGGACCTGTGGCGGCAGGCACATGGCACCCAGGAGTCTGCGATGGCGGCCCTCCATGGCGGCTGCTCCGATTTCTCTGATGGGATGTCGGAGGAAGACGGCGAAGGCCACGCGTTAGCAATGGTGCGGCAATCAGCAGCACGAGCAGCGCCTCCACAGGGCGACTCAGACGCCGCTCCAGTCACCCTAACGGCCATAAAGGAGATCATGGCAGATTTCCACAATAAAATCGCGGCGGACGTGGCCTTGATCAGGGAGGACCTGCGGGGCCTGACAGGCCGCCTGGGAGAGATAGAACACACAACTCAAACCCACACACAGCAAATTAAAGAGCTATCACATCAGGTGGCAGAGCTCCAGAAACAGAACACGAAGCATGAGAGCAGATCTGACACCCTGGAAGATAAGTGGAGACAGCAGAACATAAAACTCAGAGGGGTCGGGGAGACGGTGCCGCCAGAAGAACTCCCACACTTCGTGAGGCGCCTCCTGACAGCCATACTCCCGCAGAAGCAGGCAAAAACAATTTCACTGGAGAGCATATTCCGTCTCCCAAAGCCAATCAAGGCACCTACAGCAGCCTCCAGGGACATAATAATGCGGTTCCAGACCCTCAGAGACAAGACAGCAGTAATGGCAGCCATCAGGGGACAAACTCCCTATGATTTTGAAGGCATGTCTTTAACCTTCTTCGCTGACCTGTCCGGAGGAACCCTTGCATGGCGGAGGACACTCCAACCGCTCACCTCCCTCCTACGCAAGAAAACCATCAGCTATCGATGGAGCCAGTCTCGCTCACTGCTGATACCACGAGGCGACACCATCGTCACCATACGGGACCTGCCGGAAGCATCACGCCAATTACAGGCACTGGGCCTACCAACGGACTCGTTGGGCCCGACATATCCTCATGGCTGGGACCCCAGGGCTACCCGTGACTTCGTACCCAGGGACCAAGCGCTGACCGCTGGAGCTGGACCCACGACCTGACTACCCAAACGGTACAAACCCGAGGGTAAGGCAACTGGACTTCCATGCTTTCCCACCACCCTACCTCTTGTGGACTACCGCCTGCAAGAGAACCCGTAAGCAAAAAATCACAGAGGCCCACACCTAATATCCATGACACGAAGAACAGTACTTAAAACCACACTGCGGAACCCCGATCCGAGCACCCAGTTTCAGTGGATCGATGACATAAGCCCCTTCATAGCCATCGGATGGAGGACACTGCTAACATGCCCCATAGACCTGATAGCCTCACGGGTCGTTCCACATGCCGGACATGACTCTATCATCGTAACCACCGTATTGCTTGAACATTATTTTATTATTATTTTGCCTTTTAGCTTAACTTTGACGTATTTCTGCCTGGCCCTATGGCTTAATATGACATCTGTGTAACCCAACAATCTGTCAGGAGGGGGACTAGGTAGAAAGCAATATGTCCATGTAGCTGGTAGCAATTCCACACAAATAGCCAGGGTACTTTCCTTTTATCGCCTAGAGTATTACACCCGCGCCTCAAGGCGAACCTCTAACCTTTACCCCTCAATCTCTAGGCGACAGGCCTTTACCACGCAACTGTGTTACTAATGCAGAGGCAAGGCAACCAGTACCTGGGCACCTGACCCGGAAGAGTGAGTCCACCCAACACCGCATAGCATACACATTTTGACCGGTACGCCCAGATAACTAACCAGGCTCATGCACTCACTGTAAAGAAACCCCCTTATTGCCACCGACGTTTAAAATGTTGTTATAAGTTAAGTTAATTTTAAATTACGTTATTATAATGATGGAAATGCATTACCACCACGTGACAGCGTGCTCCGTAACATAGACGTAGGGTAACGTGTATAACCCTGTCACAATAGCTATACCAATCTAAATGTCTCATAACTTACCTGCCTATCATCTGTGTTTTTTACCGACATATCTGTCACACCAGTCTCATATGGGCCTCACCGCCCATACTCACACGTGAATGAATAGCGGGCTCTACCCACATCTGTTGCCTCGCTCTATACCTTAGATATATGTGAAAACCGCGTCTATTTCAGCTACCCTCATTTAACTTTCCACGGACTAATTAACTGTTTAATTATCTACTTAATATAAAAATGTGCAGTATACCATGCCACTGTCTAATCTGTGTAATACTTGGAATACGCTGTTGTGGCGTCTGTTGCCATGTTATGACCATCTGCACAACAAAAATAAAGAATATAAAAAAAAAAAAAAAAAAAAAAAAAAAAATTAAAAAAAAAAAGATAAGGTCCAAAATGGACAGCTAAAGGTTAACTCTCAACTGAAAAAGGGACTCCACTAAAGTATCCCTATAAGTGCAATAGAAAAGAAAATATTAGATAATATGAATAATCCAATATAATTTCAGGAGTAGTATATACCTTTAAATTTTAAACTTATTTGATGAAATGCTAAAAAGACATGATATTACTTGTATTAAATTGTTAAGACATAAGTATGCATTTGGTTGAATGAGTCCAATAATAAAAATGTCTCTGTATGGATACAATTGTATCACTCAAATAGAAATTCACAACAGTCCGTGAATTTTGTTAGCTATTTCAGCTATTTCCAGTTATAATCAAACTGGGATTTGTATGCTGGATTAGCTGAATTGATATTGTACAGTATTATATCTATCTGCATGTGCAGCAATTCATATCTTAATAACAATGTACTATTAAAGAATAATTATAATAACTAACAGATCATGGTGAATGACCTGTAGTATGATGGAAGTAAAAAGGATTCGCACTCACAATTATGTAAAAAACTTTTCGTGCTGTACTGGAGTCAGAAAAGTGCGGTGCTAGCAGCTGCTAAGTTCTCGTCCGGCCGGCAGATGAAGCTGAGAGCCGCGTGCGTGTCACCGATCTTCCTGCGTTCCAAATGGAGCCCGGTCGTCTTTACGGTAAGTGCCAGAAAGTGAAGAATAATGTCCTTACGCGTTTCGTGAGTCTATTGCTCACTTCATCAGAGGATGTTGAGCAGGAAAAACCCACGGGTTTAAATAGCCGATAATTGCTTTGGCTTATATTAACCCTTTGAGGCTTGAGTCCATACTTGCTCTAATTTTTAATACTTTTTCACAGTTTTAATTCATATAAGCACTAATAATAATATACACATATAATTTTAATACTAAGATAGTAAAAAAAATGTATACTTGAAACTCTTTGATTGCATAAAAAACTATTGTTGTATAAAAAGAACTTTTGGTGCATAAAAAACTTCTGTTGTATAAAAGACTCTATTAAAATACTTATAAATAATTAAATAACAACATACTTGCAGAATAATATAGTTCCAATATAATACATAGTATAGTAATATAGCTATTAGAGAAATTATAGAAAATGGATGCCAATTAGTATCAAATATACCATTAGAGAGAGAAATTCTTGAATGATTATATAACTTATCAATATGATAAAAAATATGCATATACATAAAAATATGAATATACATAAGAGAACAATTAAATTACATAGAAAGGCTCATGACTCAAAAAAGAAGAATATATTAGGGACTGAAAAAATAGCTCATCAATTTGATAGAAATATAAATAAACATAAGAGAACAATTGATTCTATAAAAATGCTCGCAACTCAAAATCCACATTGAGTCCCTTTGGTTCCAATGTTTCTAATTTAAATATCCAACTTGCCTCTGCTTTATCTAATTCTTTTTCTAAATCGCCTCCTCTCCATGGGATATTAACTTTTTGTATTGCCATGAAGTTAAGGCCTCCAGGGTTTCTTGCATGTTTGACATCAAAGTTATTCCCTATTAGGTATGCATGTGTAAAATTTATGCAATGGTCTACTAAGACCAGAACGCATTCATATTCACCTCTGCTTGGTTCCAGATGAAGATTGTCCAAAATGACATGTAAAAAGGAAAGGGTCTAGGGCGGCGCTCTCTATAATATATGGTGAATGGCAGCAGTAATCATCAATGATTCCCAAAAACCTTGTGTAAAAGAGCAATACCAAAATAAATAAATAAACACTATTTTGAAAATATATATGTGTGTGTAAATATAAAACCAACAAGATCAATATAAAACAAATAAGGGGCAGCAGTATATACGTGTTTCTACCAGCAGGGCTACCTCTTGCTAATGTATTGAATTTCTCTTTTGGCTTTTTTGGGGGGTCAATTCGGACTTCCTATTCCTTTCTTATCTCACTGCTCTTTTGAAGAGCTTATACTTTTTTCTTTTTACAATATTTATTTTGAGATGTTTGTTACACATGGAAAGACATATAAACAATTTCAATCAAAGTTTAGAAGTGACAGACTGAAAATTATATTGTTGGTCTTGATGTTACACAGTATATTTAAGTAAACTTATTCTCTTACCTTCATAAATGCCACAAGCATATTTTAGTTCTCTGCTAAAATTGAGTAAAACAGCAGTGGGGACTGGCAGGAAGTAAGAAATAGAAGGGACAAGGGGAGGGTAGTTATGCTAATACTAATGTACAAGTTAGGTTGATCACAAGTCTACTCTAATATGTGAGTCTATGGAGAGGTCTCACATATTATGCCGCTGAGTTTTCCATTAGATTTCCCGCTAAAGCCTTGTCTCTATTCAGTCTGTTTTGTTCATCTCCGTATGCAATGTCTCAAGATTCCAAGAAATAGGGCTACAGGATAACCTTACAACATTGGGCAAATGCTTAGTAACTAGGAATAAAATGATGAAATAAAATCAAGCGCAATGTCCAAATCTGAGTAACTCTGTCCATGGTACCCCTAAGCATCACAGTCCAGGACTCCACAATTTAAATCTCCTCTACCTTTGCTAGCCATTGCTGGAGGACACCCAGTCTCCACCATATTGCAGGTATCAGGGACTTAGCCGTGTTTAAGATGTGTATGGTAAGTGACTTCTTGTATTGTGACAGTGGGGACCTCGTGTGATGTGGTTAAATAGATCCAGAGTGGAGTAAATCAGTCTCCAAAAATGGGTCCACAGAGCAGGACCACTAGATGTGGAGGCCCATACTGACCTCCTCCACACATCTCCAACACGTATCTGGGACCTCCGCACTCATGCGGTGGAGTACCTTAGTGGTTCTGTACCATGTTTGCTGACTCTGAAACCTCTGAGCTCGAAGACAGCGAGGTCGGGTTGTGTGTGCAAGGGAATGTTGTTCACTGAGATGTGATCCAAGTGGTACCACACTTTTAAAAAAAAGCTCCCATCAACGGATCTCCAGCTCTAAGGTGTCACACCACGGATCTATTTAACCCCAGTAAGTGAGGCATTTTACCTTCGGCTTGTGATAGCTCCAGGCTCACCCACATTTTAGGGGACTTACGTACATTCCAATCTGTAATTCTGAATAAGTGGGTCCCTTGGTAATATGTTAACATGGAGGGAAGCCCCATTTCTAGAGGAGTTTGTGAAAAAAAAAGCTTAATCCTAGCAGCTACATTCTTCCAGACAAATTTAAGGATGGTGGTGTTAAGTTGTTTAAAATAGGCTCTAGGGATTGTCTAGATCAGGTATAATAACTGAGTTAAGAGGTTCATTTTAATGTTAATCCTACCAAACCACAAAACACATTGTCCCGACCATCGAGATATGTTAGAGATTAGTGTTCGTAAGATTGGGAGAAAATTGTTCTGTTATAAGTGTCCCAGATTTGTGGTCAACCAAATCCCCAAGTAGTTAAGGCAATTGTGATTATAAATGTTTGGCTGACGCATCTGATGATACATTAAGTGCCCCTGATTTTTCCATGTTACATTTCAAGTTAGAGATATTCCCATACTCTTTAAAAACAGCCAGAAGGTTTGGGAGGGTCAGTAGGGGTCTTTCCACGAAGAAAAGCATATTGTCTGTGTACCCAGCTATTTTGTGTTTTATGTGACCTTGTGAGAACCGGCAATACCCTTGTTCTGTCTGTTCTGTCTCATGCTGTTTCTTATCTTGAATGGATGTGAGAGTGCTCCATTAATCCGTATGCGTGCGCTGAGAATTGTATAGAGGGAAGCAACCAAAATTTTTATGTGAAGCCCAAAGCTCATATGCTGGAGAGTCGAGGCAAGGAACTGCAAGTTCACCCAGTCAAGGGCTTTCCCTGCATCTTTAGAGAGGAGAATTTCTCTGCCTGTTTTCTAAGCTGAGAAAAACAAGTAGCAACAGAGCTGGGAACGGACAACAGCTCAATTAGTCTGCCCTTCAATGGGTCCCTGCTCAGATCTCAAGCTGGTTTTTGCTCATCTTTTGCCATTACAGAGAGAACATATGTGAAGCATTTTAGACTGGTCCCACCCGTACGGAAAGTCCAGACCTGAAATGCCAGCAAGTTCCCTCTGCACGAGAGATACAGCAACCCCAGATGATCGTTTCAGCCTTGTAAGGTATCATCAGTAAGATATAGACAATACCCCTATAGGCACCTTGAGTAAGGGGTCCACGTCTGGATTGCCCTTTAAACTTAAGGAGAGAAAAACAAGTGGCAAGAGAGGTGAGAACGGACAACAGCTCAATTAGCCTGCCCTTCGGTGGGTCCCCGCTCAGATAATGTTTTATAAGCTGCATGCATGATATTGAGAAACTGAAAAGCTTTCGTCATTTAAGGGAAGATCCAATAAGCGCTGACACTAGTATTGTAGTCATAAGTTGATTCTGATTTACTTATCTAGACTATATAGAAAAGGTATTGCACATGATCTTTGACTTCTTTGAACTAAGTTCTGCAATTTTTGATTTTAGGTTTAAATCTACAAGAAATAGTTGGCCAGATAGTGGTATGTCCAAGAGGACAGACAAGGGGGTAACCCTAATAAAGTAAGTGGAAAAAGGAGAGAAGTCTGTCACTCAAAATAGTAAATATATCTATAAGTAGCGGAGTAGGAAGAGCAGTTAAAAATAGTACTTTATTAATGAGGAAATAAATAAAGAATGAGCACAAACCTATAAACAATCAGATTTGCCAGTATGGAAGTTCTGAATATGTCTCGCCACTGGGGTTGGTGTAATGGTATTGTTAATGGACGCTATGTGTTGTAAGATTCTGCGTCAAAACTGCTGGAAAGTTTTTCCAATGTATTGGATTCCACAGTTGCATGTGATTAAATAAATAATTCTAGTAGTACTACAATTCACCAGAGCATTTGTTGTTATGGTGATATGAGTTTGTGTGGATGTGGTTGACTTTGAAGGTAGTATAAATTGACAGGCCTTACAATGACCGCATTTATAGGTTCCCCTGGTTTCTGTTAGCCAGTTAGTGGCGGGTAAGGGAGATGGTAGATGACTGCGAACCAGTTGATCCTGTAAATTGCGAGGTCTGCGTGCTGTCACAGAGGGGTAATCGGGTAGCACTTTGGATAGTACAGGATGATGTAATAGTATTGGCCAATTCCTCTTAAGGATCTTGGACAAAAGTCCCCATCCCTGATCAAAAGTAGCGATACAGCGTGGGGCCATTTGTTCCAATTTGGGCTTGGTAGAGTGAAGACTTGAGTTTCTATCCACATTACATACCCTATGGAATGCCCTTTTTAAAACTCGGTTTGGATAGCCAAGTTCCTTGAAACGCGATCTTAATATTTTGCATTCATCGCAGAAGGTTTGATCAACCGAGCAGTTCCGCCTTGCTCGTAAGTACTGTCCATAGGGGATGGATGCTTTTAATTTGTATGGGTGGTGACTATCCCAGTGTAACAGACTGTTAGTGGAGGTGGCCTTCCTGAACAGTTCTGTTTGGATAGTTCCATCTTGTTGTAGCAGAATCTTGAGATCTAAAAAGACTAATTCATGCTCATCAATGACATGCATCAGTTTTAGGTTGATATCATTGTCATTTCCTCAAAGACGGGAACGGAACCGGACCACATGAGTAACATATCATCTATATATCTGTGCCAGCTTAAGATATATTGATGGAAGTGGTTAAATCGAGATGTCATGACGACACACTGTTCCCACCACCCCAAAAAGAAATTGGCGTAAGTGGGAGCGCAAGCCGTTCCCAAAGCAGTCCCGGAGATCTGTAAATAATACTGGCCATTGAAAACAAAATAGTTGTGTGTTAAGGTAAACTCCAAAATAGCTAGAATGAATTTAATTTGGGGCTCACCATATGCAGTGTAATCCAAAAAGAATCTGCATGCTCGTAAGCCTACCTCGTGAGGAATGTTAGTGTAAAGTGCAACCACATCCAAACTCGCCAGCTGGGTATAAGGTGGAACTGTCATGTCCTGTAGTTTTAAGAGTGTTGATTTTGTGTCCTGTAGATAACCCTCTAGAATGTGCTAAATAATTAAAAGAAAAATATTTATTAGTAAAGCTAAAAACTTTTACTAATAAATATTTTTCTTTTAATTATTTAGCACATTCTAGAGGGTTGTACAACTTTTTCCCGGCACAATACCCATCTGGGCATGTGTGTCGGTGAATTAGTATATTCTTTTTTCTTTTGTCTACTATATTAATTGGGGTTACCCCCTGTGTACCAGTACAACCCGGTGACTTCCCCTTTTTTGATTTCAGGTTACCAATTGGAACCTAAATCGACCTATAGATAGAACTTTGTATAGCCTAGTCTTATTTTACTTACTCCCTTTCCCCTCCCCCTTATTTTTTTCTCCCTCCCATTTACTACGGTCTCTTATACTGCACTAGACTGTTAGCCATGGTTAGGGAGATATGATCATTTATATGTTTGTGCTCATTCTTTATTTATTTCCTCATTAATAAAGTACTATTTTAACTGCTCTTCCTACTCCTCTACTTATAGATATATTTACTATTTCAAGTGACAGACTTCTCTCCTTTTTCCACTAGGTTTAAATCTAAACTCCAAAGTGGGATTGCAACTTTTTCTATGAGCAAATGCATCTAAATCCTCAAAGCTTTTCTACTACTACCTTTTGCTCATTCTCACTATGAGATATGTGAGATCAACTTGTGAATGGCATTTTTCTGGAACTACACCTCCTGAGCTGTTATTTCCGTTGATAATAAATTTTTGGCAGTGCAGTGATGGGAGGAGCATAGAATAGTTTTGTATTCTGGTTCACTGGTCTCTGAATACTCGGTTGAGGGCTTCCCAGTCTGCTTTCAGTGATAGGCACTTTACTTCTCCAAATCACTTTATGTGAAATATAGACATCATATGATGTTGAATTCTGTATAGGGATTCTCACCAACTTTGAGGTAGTCAGGGATACATCTACAAAGTTTCAAAACAACTTTAGACATCTGGGCAGGGGTTCTCCAAGACTGGCTTTGTACCTTCTTCTAGATAGGATCACACAACTTCTCACTTCCTGTAGTTAACTACAAGAGGTGGTAACTTCTCTTTGCTCAGTCTTCATAGAGCATAAAATACCCTTTCTGAAGTGAGATTGTATTCAAAGCAATCACCAGGAATTTAGAAGTACCTTTGTAAATCCATAGATTCTGAAAGTAGATTGATTTTAAAAAAATGTTGTTGCCCTAAGTCTTGTTCTGCTTGAAGAACTCTTCAGTGACACTAAAACTAAGTAGGGAGTGTGACGGTAGTCACCATCACTGGTGATGGAAGACAGACACTATGTGTGGGTCCCCAGATGTGTTTTGGTCACTCTGTGCCCAGTATTGGTGTAGGGTATGTTGAATGTATTGATTGTCCGTACCTTTCCCCCTCCCCCTTTTTCCTGTCCTATTGTTTCCCCAGCAGGGCTTTGACCCATTGTCCCAGGGACACTGCCAGATCAGTTCAATCACCCATACAGTTCTCAGCAGGGCCGGACTGGGGATACAAAGCAGCCCTGGAAAAAAAATAATATGCCAGCCCCATAAGTCAATGCTATGTCTTGCCACCCCAGATGATTGAGTAAATATATATATACATATATATAGCTTTTTCTAATATAAAATATTGGTCCTTTCATAGTAAAATGTTTAATTATACAGTAAGCATACTCACATGCAGACACAGACAATCTCACTGACACACACAAGTTCATTGATACACAGCCTCATATACAAACAATCTCACTGATATACATAAGCTCATTGACATAAAAACACAAGCTCACTCAGTAGCAGACACACACACACATGCAAGCAAGCAAGCTCACTAGCAGGCACGCACACACACACACACACACACACACACAGCTTAATGTAGTGGTTCTGGTGTCTATAGCCTGTTCCTGCAGGCTTTTCAATGTAAACACTGACTTTTCAGATAAAAGGCAGTGTTTACATTGCTTCCAAGTGACACCTCTAGTGACAGCCACTCAGCCACTCAGACGGTCACTAGAGGTGCTTCCTGTGTCCATGCTGCACAGTGTGCAGCACCTACATTCAGGTCCTCCACGCTCTGGAGACGCTGAAGGTTCCCCATAGAGATACATTGATTCAGTGCATCTCTATGAGGAGATGCTGATTGGTGTACTGTTTTGCAGCCAATCTTATGGCAAGCTTGATGATCCCAGCCATAGAGGCAGGGCCAGTCGAGGGGAGACCAGCATGGCGTAAAAAAAAAAAAAAAAAAAAAAGGGAGTAAAAACACTATTTTTAAAACACACACAGACACACACATACACCATGACAGACACACACAGACACACACATACAGCACGACAGACACACACACACCATGACAGACACACACACACCACGACAGACACACACATACCACGACAGACAGACCATGACACAGACACACACACTCCATGATACAGACACAAACACAACGTGACACAGACACAAACACACACATCATGACAGACACACACCATGACACACAGACACACGCCATGACACACAGACACACGCCATGACACACAGACACACGCCATGGCACAGACACCCACACCATGGCACAGACACCCACACCATGGCACAGACACCCAAACCATGACACAGACAGACCATGACACACAGACAGACACACACACCCACCCACCATGACACAGACAGACACACACACATACACACCATGACACAGACAGACACATGCCATGACACACACAGACCATGCCACATACACACACACACCATGACACACAGACACACACACACACACACACACACACACACACCATGACACAGACAGACACACACACATACACACCATGACACAGACAGACACATACCATGACACAAACAGACCATGCCACATACACACACACACACACACACAATTACACACAGACACACCCACCATGACACAGACAGACACACACACATACACACCATGACACAGACAGACACATACCATGACACACACCCTGACAGACAGACACACACACACCATGCCACAGACACACACACACCATGACACAGAAAGACACATACCATGACACACACACACACTGACAGCATAACACATATTACCTGTGGGTGACCGGCCAGGGGGGTCATGCAGGGCAGAGAGCTGGGTGTGATGGTGGCCACTGGAGAAACAGGGATGGCGGCCGCTGGAGGAGCAGGGATGGCGGCCGCTGGAGGAACTGTTCTGGTGGCCGCAGGGGAAGCTGTGCTCTGTCTGCTCCCCCGCCCTCGCGCTCTACTGAATGAGACCGGGGCCGGAATATGACGTCATATTCCGGTCCCGGTCTCATTCAGTAGCGCGCTGGGGAGCAGACAGAGCACAGCTTCCCCTGCGGCCACCAGAACAGTTCCTCCAGCGGCCGCCAGCACACCCACGTGTCTGCCCGGCCCCAGGTGCCGACGGCCCACCGGGAAATTTCCCGGTATCCCGGTGGGCCAGTCCGGCCCTGGTTCTCAGCCCTTGATACTGTCTGGCCCCACCCTTCCTTGTACTATAGTGCTCTATGCACCCTGTTGTATGTAAATTATTCTGTTGGGGGCATAAAAATGTGTGCTATGTATATTATAGTTAGTTGCCGTTTTAACCTTCACCAAGTGTTGTCTGGTGTTTGGGGAAAGGGACATAATCTGCAGACGAAAAGGGTGTCCAGGGCTATAAACATGGTAGCCTGGTCCAGGGTGGAAAAGGCCCTCAGTGATCCCAGTCAAGCCCCGGCGACTGGGTCTGAAGTACTACAGGGTCCTTGATAACTACTATGAAGCAGACTTGCCGGAGGTACTTGGTCGGAGTACTGGAACTCTGTCACAGGGAGCAATCCACACAACTTTGACTTACCAACACAAATACATATATCACTAGTTTTACACATTTTTATGATATAATTTTCAATTTCTGAGTTTCAATTCACCCATTGAATAGGAAAACTTCACCGCTTGGGACTTGTGGTCAGCCAATAAGCTTTCAAGTGGCTGGATTCTGATGTTTGTAAAGGTTTGCTCAATTCATAATTTACACATTGTACTGACCATAATTTACCCATTGGCCTGTATTGTCTCAAAGTACTTGGAATTTGACTCCACTTAAAAACCAAGTCATTTTAAACCTACAGCCAATTAGATGTTTTACACATTTTCTGGCTTGTAGTCTTTCCTGTGTGGTCTTTCTGCTGCTGTTGTTTCTTCATTGATATGCAGTGGTTTGGGACTTGTGGTGCTTAGATGTCACCGGTGGGGACTTCCCAGCAACCTCCTCTATCTTTGATAATTCAGTGTTCCTGAAGATACACCCAACCACTCTGTGACCTGCTTGAACACAACACAGAGAGTACAATTTAATTTGCTGTGTAAAATACATTGCACCTGGTGTTCCAGGAAGAACCTTGTGATCTAGCTTTGGTTGATTGCTTAGTAATACTTGGTAAAGAAGCCTGGGAGAGTTCCACAGATATACTTCCACTTGCTACAATGACTGTGTCCAGACTTTTTATCAAGGAAGAGTTCAAGATTAGTAACACAATTTGCTCATACTACTATGTCTGTGAAATAAGCATGCCTAAACACACTTAAAGGGACACTCCAAGCACTAAAACCACCACATCTTAATGTATTGTTTTTGGTGTATAGATGTCTCCCCTTTTTTTGGACATTGTAAAAGAAATGGCATTGTTTACATCTAGCCAGAAACACATCTCTAATGGCTTCCAGACAGCCACTAAGACCACTTCCTCCTAAAGCCCTTTGATTTTTGAGGGTTTTTATGTTCTGTGACATCATGTACAGGACGATGATGGTGAATGCGGCCAATGCTTCCCACAGAGAAGCGCAGAATGGTAGAAGGCAGCAATTGCTGCGCATACACTGTATTCCAACAGTTCTTCTCTCCCATAAATATTTGATTGGGGTAGCCATCATCAAGATTGATGATCTAATCATGGGCAGATTGTCTTTTACAAAAGGAGGCCTGTTTTTTGCACAAAAAAAGGTTCACTCTGAACTCCAGGAAATTGTTCCCAATAAGCACAGTGCAGGCACATCAGTCAATGTGATCATGCTGCACACATCCATGGTTACCAGCCCATGTTCAGTCCACTTTACAAGTCTTCTGAACATCTGTGACCCTACCTGGATTTGACCAGGGTAGCTGTCAATCAGACTGGTTAACACTACTCTTTTTTTGTATGAACCTGCACCTTTATTGGGCAGGCTCACCCTTTGTGGTCTTGACTGCTATACACACCGCGTCACTGTCAGGATAGGATAATCCAACACACAGAGCTAAGGTTTAGTCTACCATCCTTAGAATAAGATTGGTAAAATGGCATAGTGGCATAATACCAGTCTTTAGGATAGTTGGACTTAATGTAGAGTCTATGGAGAAGAAAAACTCACCAGTGAGGTGGTGGAGACAATTCAGAGAACAATCTAAATACAAGGACTCTAAAAGGGTGACAAAACAAGAAAACCATCCATGGTCATAGATAAATATAGTCAGAAAAGAGCCTAGTCAAAACCAAGTTAACTGAATAACTGTAAGAACACACTTTGAAAACCACAATAGGTCAGGAAACTGCGGGAGGTGTTATGTAGGTCACAACAGCCACCTTAACAAAGGGCTTAACCTGTTGGGTAATTGTTTTTTAATGTGAAGACTCAGCTGTTGCATGAGTCTGCCTTCTTTCCTTTTTTTTTGGTTAATCACATTTTTTTCATTCAGGTGTACATCTGATGTCCTAGGAATCAGGGACCAAGGCAGCCAGCCAACAGGTTCGAATTCTCAGTTACTGGGATCCCTAAACACACAGTTCAAAATGAAACTAAGACACCCTACCTTGTTATTATTATTATTTATAAAGCAGCAACAAATTATGCAGCTCTGTACAATGGGTGGACTAACAGACAAGTAATCATAACCACATGAGTTGGATGCACAGGAACAGATGGGCTGAGGGCCCTTCTTAATAAACTTACATACTAGACAGAGTTGGGTATAGTGACACCTTTTTGGGGTAAAAACTAGCCTTTGCTGACTTGTCCTTAAATGAATTCTCTAGTACAAGGAAAAGGAAGTCATTTTCCTGGCACTATAAATCCTACAGTGCCTCCCACCCACATCCCCTGTTGCTGAAGGGGATAAAACATGCATTGCGTGAGGACATCCAGCATCGTTTAGATGACCAAAAGTCGTCTAAGTACCCGGAAGTCCCTCTAGTGGCTGTCTTATAGACACGCACTAGAGGAGGACTTAACCCTGCAAGGTAATTATTGCAGTTTCTCAGAAACTGCAATAATTACCACTTTAGGTTTAAGTGACATGGGACTTTGCACCCAGACCACTTAAATGAGCTGAAGTGGTCTGGGTGCCTACAGTGCCCCTTTAAACTTTGGGTAAATCCATATAAATATAAACAAACATACATAACTTGAAGAACAAGTAACATAAAATGCCTCAAATATATAATACGTTCACAACTTTTCAAACTATGGAAAAACACAGTTATACAGATACAACTGGTCAATTTTGTTTGCAATTTCCTAATTTGCTAATTGTGATTATACAAATCAATACATTTTCAGGTTTCACCAACAGAGGGCGATGGAGAGTCATCACAAGTCTGAAAAAATCCTCTTAGAACAAGAGTACTCGAATCTTGCAACAGTGAGAAACCCAAACCAGGGGGAGAAACAGTCGGAATGACCCCGGTGTACATGCCTCCCCAAAAGTGAATCCTTTTCTAGGCCAGGGTCCATAGTCGGTGGGAAGGAGGCTGACCTGCAGTCCTCTCAAAGTGCCAAGTTAAAGGAGGCTCCCGTAACACCATGCATAAGAGAGCTTTTGAGAATCACTAAGGGTTCAATCTACACTTGACTTATAAATATGTTGCCCGCCTTACTGAAAGTTTAAATAAAAATGAAAACAAAAGAAAAATATCAAACTGAGCTCAATTAGAACATAGACTTAAGAATATCAAGGTCTGATGAGTCAAGAAGAGAAACGCTTACCGGTATATAACTTTGTGTGGGGGTAACCGTCATTATAAAAAGTTAAAATACATTCAGAAATAAGAAATATGACTAATTTAAGGTCCAGTATTGCAACATCTGGTCCTAATCCAACACATTGTCCTTACAAAAAAACAACATAGCTCCTGTAACAATGTCACTTAAAGGGACATGCATCCTTTGGAGACAACTGTCTCATTCATAGACTTTGTCTCTATTTAGATAGTTCTCCTCTCCACCACCTTATGTTGGGTAATGCAGATGCAAGAGTCCGGCTGTGAGAATTAGGGCCAAATCATCCTCTAAAGAGAGCGTCTTTAGTTGCCACCATTGCTGTGTGATAATCAAAATATTCCTCCATAGGGAAGCAGACAAATAACAAAAGAAACCAAAAGCCTGTGAATTTGGATGAGATATGTGATTGACTTTGGCTAAACCCAGACAATTGGCAAAAGATGAGAAATTTAGAGCATTTAATGCACAGGGGCGAGACAAAATAATTTAAAAGAAGTTTAACTTTGAAGTAAATAGATCAAAATAAAACAAACTGCCAACTTACACCATATTGCATTAATTGGCAATTAACAGAATGTGTGATATGACTGGTAATACGTACTTTGATATGTAAGTTTCAAAACAGCATGTGGCAATTAATAACTCCAAAGAGGCAAACAGTTCATGATCAAATTACAGGTGAATAATTCAGAAAAACTGCATAATTATTTGTCAAGTGAAACAATATCAATTCAACAGTATATTCCTGTATATGCAGAAAGATAAGTCCTGCGCTCACTCCCATCACTGGGTGGCAGCAATGACTACAGTACACATCAGCCCCAATATATAGTAAAAACCAAAGAAAAACAAGTTACCTGTGCTCTCTCCTTAATCCCTATGTATTTTTAAACAAATTTAGGTTTTTTAGTTACCTCCAATGGCCATGAGAGGATGAGCCCACCTGCCAACGTCAAGGCAGACCCCCCTGGGTGGGTCCTAACTCCAACCATTCACCTTGCTTCCTTGAGCCTGTGGCAAAAATCTCTACTGAGGCAGAAAGGGGTATTTTTTATATACACCCCTATATATTATTAACCCTTAATAGGGAACACATGGGAAGGAGAGAGCGCAGGTAACTTGTTTTTCTTTGTTTTTTACTATATATTGGGGCTGATGTGTACTGTAGTCATTGCTGCTGCCCAGTGATGGGAGTGAGCGCAGGACTTATCTTTCTGCATTTGTATCCATTTTTTGTATCACTCAGCCTTGTTACAATGCAGCCGCCCATCCCAATGCAGCCCATCCCATCTGAAGCCCATGTCCAGGATCCGTCTGTGTGAAAGTCCCCAACACTTTTGAATGGCCTTTTCCTGACAATCCTCTCCAGGCTGCGGTCATCCCTGCTGCTTGTGCACCTTTTTCTTCCACAATTTTCCCTTACACATAACTTTCTATTAATGTGCTTCGATACAGCACTTTGGGAACATCCAACTTCCTTCGCAATTACCTTTAGAGGCTTTCCCTCCTCATGGAGGGTGTCAATCAGTGGTGTATTTTGGATTTGTGCTGCCCTAGGCATGACTAAATTCGGGGACCCCCAAAGTCTAAATTTGCCCCCCCAATTCGTGTTAAGGCCATTTTTTTGACTGACAGACACATGCCCTCATTGATACATTCTCTGATATACACTTACGTCACTGACAGATACACAGTCATTGGCACACACATACAGTCATTGGCACACACTGTTTAACCAACACACACTTTTACTGACAGACACACACTGACACACCCACTCACTGACAGGCACACACTCTCAGATACACATAAAATGACATACACACACTGACACACACTCACAGGCACATCCATTCTCACTCACAGACACACACACTGACAGCTATACTCACTCACTCTCAGTAAGGTGGACAGCCCCAGAACACGAGGCAAACAAGGCATTTGTCTGGGAGCTTGGGGTGGCATTTTTGGCAACCCCCCTGAAAGTGCCGCCCTAGGCAAATGCCTTGTTTGCCTTGTAGTAAATACATCCCTGGTGTCAATGATGGTTTTCTGCACAACTGTCAGGTCAGTAGTCTTCACCATGAATGTGATTCCTACCAGACTGAGAGACCATTTAAAGGCTCAGAAACCCTTTGCATGTGTTATGGCTTACTTAGCTGATTAGAGTGGGATACTGTGAGCCTAGAATATTGCACCTTTTCATAATATTCTAATTTACTGAGATTGTGGATTTGGGGTTTTCATGAGCTGTAAACCATTATCATCACACTTATGACCAGGGCCGCCATCAGGGGGTGACAACCATGACGGTTGTCACGGGCCCGGCGGTCCTGGGGGGCCCGGACTGCACAGGTAATCCTCTGCATGCCCGGGCCCCCAGCCCTTCAATCTGCATATATATATAGCGAGTATACTTACCTTCCCCTCCAGCACTCTCGCGAGTCACAGCAGTAAAGCGTTGCCACGGGTTGCCATGACAACGCTCCGCGGCACGCAATGCATGCTGGGCTCGCATAGAGCAGTGGCTGGCAGGAGGGAGAAGGTGGAGGGAGTCTGCTGGGCTCCTCCTTGCTGCCCCAACAAGCGGAGCCACCAGACCACCAGGGAATCCAGTGTCCCCCCCCCTCCCTGGCTACAGGTAAGAGGCAGGGAGGGGGGAATACATCTTTTTTTTTTTTTTTTTTAATTATACAAATTCTACATAAAAAAATACCTCCCAGCAGCATTTGTCACACATCCACCACACACACACACACACACACCAAACAGACAAACTGCATCCACTACACAACCACACACATCATCCACTACACAACCATACTCATCATTCACTACACAACCACACACATCATCCACTACACAACCACACACATCATCCACTACACAACCATACACATCATCCATTACATAAACACACAAACTGCATCCACTACACAACCATACACATCATCCACTACATAAACACACAAACTGCATCCATTACACAACCACACACATCATCCACTACACAACCACACACATCATCCACTACATAAACACACAAACTGCATCCACTACACAACCACACACATCATCCACTACACAACCATACACATCATCCACTACACAACCATACACACCATCCACTACATAAACACACAAACTGCATCCACTACACAACCATACACATCATCCACTACACAACCATACACATCATCCACCACATAAACACATAACTGCATCCACTACACAACCATACACATCATCCACTACACAACAATACACATAATCCACTACACAAATACACACACTGCATCCACTACACAACCACACACATCATCCACCACATAAACACACAAACTGCATCCACTACACAACCATACACATCATCCACTACACAACCATACATATCATCCACCACATAAACACACACACTGCATCCACTACACAACCACACACATCATCCACTACACAACCACACTAACTGCATCCACTACACAACCACACACCCATCATCCACTACACAACCATACACATCATCCACTACACAAAAACACTGCATTCACTACACACATAATCCACTACCCCCCCCACACACACAGCATCCACTACACAAACACACACTGCATTCACTACACACAATCCACTACACACACAGCATCCACTACACAAACACACACTGCAGTAACTATACACACACACCACATCCACTATACACACACTACTTCCACTACACAAACACACACTCTGCATTAACTATACGCACACACACTACATCCACTACACAAACACACACTCTGCATTCACTATTCACATACTACATCCAGTACACAAACACACACTCTGCATTCACTATACACACAATACATCCACTATACACACACTCTGTCCACTACACAAACATACAATCGGAATCCACTATAAACAGTGTATCCACTTTACTCACGCACTTTGTATCCACTACACACATTCTATAGCCACTATACACACACAAGCAAATTCAGTACACACACACTTCATCCTTGTGGGTGGACTTAAGATGGGCCCTGTGGGTGGATTTGGGGGCGGGTCATGTGGGCGGACTTGGGGCAGGTCATGTGGGCTGACTTGGCGGCGGGCCCCGGGGGGCCCAGACCGTGGGCTGTGTCAGGGGCCCCAAAATTTCTGGTGGCAGCCCTGCTTATGACAAATCACGGCTTGAACTATCTTGCGTTGCATGTAATGCGTCTATCTCATATATTAGTTCCCCTTTTACGTTGCATTACTGAAATAAATTAACTTTTGCACGATATTCTAATTTTTCGAGTATCACCTGTACTCTATGTATGAGTTACTGAGACAACCTCAGTACATGTATCCACTATATGCTCTATGTATGAGTTACTAAGACATCCTCAGTACATGTATCCACTATATGCTCTATGTATGCGTTACTAAGACATCCTCAGTACATGTATCCACTATATGCTCTATGTATGCGTTACTGTGACAACCTCAGTACGTGTATCCACTATATGCTCTATGTATGAGTTACTCAGACAACCTCAGTACTGATGTGGGATTATTAAAAATCTTTATTGTACTTGCATTGAATTATTGCACTAACTCCATTTTAACTTCATACTGTGACAATCCTCCATTTTGTCCTCCTAACCTGACTTCTTCAATCCTCCATTTTGTCCTCATAACCTAACTTGTTCATTTTAAAACCACCTTACATGACAGAATTTCCCAGCACATCTAATACAATAGACAAAGACTGTATTTTCTATAAAGACATGATTAACACAGGAATTGCTGACTTTTCCTTAACTTGCAACATAGTATAATTTGAAGGCCATGAGAACACAGTAGTAATGAAATGTTCTATTCATAAGAGACCTTGCACCTGGCCACGAGGCCTGAGATCACTGACCGTGTAAAATGACGCTCAAGACCCCCTTGTCCCCACCCGTGTCCAGAACAATCCCACCTCTTGGTGGGTGGGCACGGGACTAACCACTTAATTTTTGAGCCAATTAGTAATATTGATAGGAGGACACTAATCCCGACACTTAACAATTAATCCAATTAATGATGTTTATTTGCTGATATTCTAATAATCAATGATGACGCAAAATGCCTCTTAAAAGGGCCTGCGCGCCCGCTTTTTAATCACTTGCCAATAAATTTTCTCGAAGTTATTTTAACCTGAACTCCGTGTGTCAGACTTAATTACTTCAGCGTATATACGCAATTCAATTTTACTAATTTGGACAGGAACAGATAGACATTTAAACATTTTGGTTTACTGCTAAAAAGTACCATAACAACTTGGCGCCCAACGTGGGGCATCGGGCTATGTCCGGCCGGTGAGCCGTCCTAAGGAAGACAAGGGTGGACGGAGGAATACAGGGGGAAGGAAAGGAGATTGATCACCTCCAGGTACACGGTAGAGACTTCTGCAGAGCCACCGGTATGTTCCGGCCCCTTTGATTGACCCGTCCACGTGTCTGTGACTGCTTCCCGGGAGGACATCAAAGACAGGTAATATCTTGCCCGGTGCCTCGTTACTCACTTGTTTACCTGCATTTTAGTCTATCTGTTGCCTGGGTGTGTTTGAATTGTTTGCCTGTTTCCCCATTTTGAGATAAAGGGGGGTGGACCTGCGGGGGATTTGCCTGGGGTTCTCTGTCTTGCTTGTTTTCCCCTTTTTGGGATAAAGGGGGGTGGACCTGAGGGGATTTGCCTGGGTCTTCAGTTTGTTAGTCTATCTGTTTGTATTTTACCCCTTTTGGGATAAAGGGGGGTGGACCTGAGGGGATTTGCCTGGGTCTTCTGTTGCCTGTTTTACAGCCTAGCTAGCTTTTTGGTAACCCACAGCTTCGGCTGAGGGGAGTCCGGTTTTGGTAACCCACAGCTTCGGCTGGGGGGAGTCCGGTTTTGGTAACCCACAGCTTCGGCTGAGGGGAGTCCGGTTTTGGTAACCCACAGCTTCGGCTGGGGGGAGTCCGGTTTGGTAACCCACAGCTTCGGCTGGGGGGAGTCCGGTTTTGGTAACCCACAGCTCCGGCTGGGGGGAGTCCGGTTTTCTTTGGTAACCACAACCCTGAGCGCTGGGGCTGGTGGGATTCCAGTTTTCTGTTTATTTGTGAGGGGGGCTTAGTCTTGTGGCAGGGGACTCTGTTTCCTGGGGGAATTCAAGTGGGCATTGCTTGTTTTCCGCATCACGTGGTAGTGAGACTTATAAGTGGGTTTTATAGGGGCACTACGGGAGTGAGGATAGAGGTGGCCACATTCTTGTGGGCTACTGTGCAGAGGGAGGCTGACGGAACTCGGACCGGTGTCAGTTGTTTTCCGTGGCCGCTGGTAGTGAGACTTATGAAAGTTGTTCTCCGAGCGGAGACACTACGGGGTTGAGGGAGGTGACTTTGGAGTAAGCACACGAGTAAAGGAAAGGAATTACTGTTGATTTCATTTGAACTGTGATGCATGCACTGTATTTCAACTGTATTGTTGTCTTGTTTGTTTAATGAGGAGTCTCATGAACTCCTGTGTCTGTCTCTAAGGATTTTCCTTGCCTTTCATCTTTTCTACACTTCCTATATTGTTATACTATCCACTCCCATTTCTCTTAAAAGAGAAGTGATTGGTCACACACTTCTCACCTCGCTCCAATCCGTGTCTACCACCCCGGGTAGGCGGATTCAGTGACTGGTCTACGTTTTGGGAAGACGCACCTGAGAAAGTCCCACGGTCCTCGGGTGGCAGTCGAGCATTGTAGACGTTCCTGTTCAATTTTCCTTCTCTCTCTCTATATCTAGGACGCTGGTATAGGGGTAAAGGGACTATGGGACAGGATTTAGATAAGCCCAGTAAGGGCTGGTTAGCATGTGATTTAGTAGAGAACAGAGAGGGTGAGGAGATGGTTAAAGGTGTTGAAAGGATTGCAAAAGTATGTAAAATTGCTGTACCGACATGTGGAAGATTACAACCAGAAAGTTGGCGCAAGTTATTGACAGAAATGAAAGGCAAGCTTACAGATAATGATTTATTAAAGACTGCTGAAGCATGGTACAGAGTAGCGAAGGCTATTCACTTAGAAGGTTGGGTTGAGGAAGAGATAAATCACAAAGGTGTGAAATTGTTTGTGTATCATAAGAATTGTGTTGCTGGGGTTTACCCTCAGCCAGCGCCCCAAAATGGCGCCCAGGGGATGTCTATCCCCAAGGTTCAGTCAGCAGTAGGTGATAGCCAGCTGACTATGTTCCCCACTCCCAATCCTCCCGAATCCCATCCCATCACCTCCCCTGTCTGCCCGGTCCTGAATTCTGATGGATCTTTCTTTACCCCTTCCCCGTCTCTAACAGTCCCATCATCCTCATCCATCCCTACGCTACCTTCCATGCCTAATCCTAACATTTCATCTGCCATTTCCTCCCTGCAATCCCTCTCCGTAGCTAATCCCCTCCCATCAGCATCCGCCCAACTAACTACCCCTCCCTCCCTTGCTCCGACTCCTCCTTCTGCACCCATCCCCACCAATCCCGTCCTGTCTCCTCCCATAACCGGCTCCACCCCAGTCCAATACCCTACCTCCTTAAATGTAACTACCCACCCTACTCTTCTGCCCTCCCCTGCCTGGCCCTACCCCTTCCCATATCCCATGGCCCTGCCCTACCCCGGTTACCCTCCCTTTCCCCAAGCCACTCCCCAGGTTCCGGTCATGCCCAGTCCGGCTCAGTCTGCCCCGGATGTACCCATATCAAACATGGCCGCCACTTCCTCCCTTAATCCTAATGCAACTCCTTTTCCCGCCTCCAATATGGCGGCCCCCAGTTCAGCCCTGATGCCGGTAATCCCCGGTGACTACCTGTCCCCAGGTTATGACTCGCTAGCCACCCCTGCATCTGGGGCTCCTTCCCATCCTCCGATCCTTTCACCTCACGCGGGCCCTGCACCACGTAAGAGAGCCAACATCATAGAATTCGATGACGAAGAGGAGGACAGGGTATCCCATGTCTCATCGGAGGTCGCTGCGGGAGCCCCAACTCATCGTTCTATCGATGATCCCTTCGGCCACAAGGGTCGGGGAGAACGGGCCCCTCCTAAGTATGTTGCTTTTAACCCCACTCAAGCTAGTGCTTTAATGAAATCACTCCCTGACCCAGAAAAGCAACCTATGCCCTTTTACCGAGGGGTAGTTCAAATTCAAAAGACTTATTCCGCCGCGTGGCGTGATTTACTGAGTATTTGTGCCATTAAAGCAGGGGATGCATACTGGCCAAGCATGGCCCGACACCTCAGTACAGATCTACTCAGCAGTGACGTTGATTACCCCTCCGGAGTAACTTTTTGCAACCAATTAAGAGAATGGGCTAAGGATAAACTTGCAGATCAAGCTGCTGGCCTTACTGATGTTATACAAGATAAAGGAGAATCAGTGGAAAGGTTTCATGCAAGACTGTACCAAATGTTCACAGATTTGGGGTTTGATCTTACTGACAAGATTCATTCACAAATGCTGTCCGGTGCTTTTGTCCAAGGTGTTAAAGACTCAATACGCAAGGGAATTATTGCTGCCCGCCCTGAATATAAGGTTGTTCCCCTGGATACTTTACTCCTAGTTGCTAGGGGCCTAGAGTCTGCCCAGACCCCCAGAAGGCCAAGCTCTGCTCCTCTTATGGTGGCACGCACTACCCCCATTCCCAAGGGTACCAGACCAGAGGATGGTGTTTGTTTTAATTGCAAGGCCAAAGGGCATTTTAAAAGTGATTGCCCGGAACCTAGGAGAGAGCCAAGAAAGCCATCCAGGCCTGCCCCGGCCCCTAAGGCCGAGAAGGAGGTTCCAATAATTGAGGAACCAGATGATTAGGAAATTGGCAAGCCTGTGTCATTAACCCCTGTTATGGCAGTGTCTACAGGGGATAAGGGGGGGCCACTTGCTACAGTGACTTTACCCATTGAGGGCCAACCAACCACATTTCTTGTTGACACAGGTGCAGCCCGTAGTGTTCTGAGAGAACAAGACCTGCCAGACCCATCTTTCCTGTCCAATATTGATGTCTCTTGTGTTGGAGTGGATGGCCAGCCAAGACACAGCCCTTTAACAACTCCACTACGAGTTGGCTCTAGCCTGCTTGCTCGTTTTGTGGTATCCTCCACTTGCCCAATTAACCTGTTAGGTGCTGATGTTCTCTCACGCCTGCAAGCATCCATCACCTTCACCCCAGATGGGCAGATAGAAATGTCTACACCTCTATCTGAATCAGACACCTCAGCCTTGTGCTCCTTGCCTCTGATGCTGCATTTGGAAAAGCCCCGTGAGGAAGCAACAGAGTTAAGGTCCAATTTCCCAGAGGTATTAAAAACACAGGTGCCCGCCAAGTTATGGTCCTCAGGCCCAGAGGACATAGGTCACCTAAATGTTCCCCCTGTGGTGGTAAAGCTTATTCCAGGAGCTAAGTTACCAAGAAAGCCACAATATCCATTAAAACCAGCACAGGCTGCTGCCATTTCTATCCACATCAAGGCACTCCTGGAGAAGGGTGCCCTGGTAAAGTGTAAATCTGAATGCAACACCCCATTATTTCCTGTGAAAAAGAAAACTCCAAAAGGTGAGCCTGAGAAGTACAGGATGGTTCAGGATCTCCGTGCTGTCAATGAAGCTACCGTCCTGGACACCCCTCTTGTACCAAATCCCCATACTCTGCTCTCTGGAGTCCCACCATCTGCAAAATTTTTCACAGTCATTGACCTGGCCAATGCCTTTTTCAGTGTCCCACTGGACCCTTCCTGTCAATAACTGTTTGCTTTCACTCATGAGATGCAACAGTATACCTGGACTGTCATGCCCCAAGGGGCACAAAATTCTCCAAGTCAATTTGCAAAGGCCATGGGTACCATCCTTGACCCATGGCAAGTTGAGCACCCAGAAGTTGTTTTGCTCCAGTATGTGGATGATTTACTGCTCTGTGGAGATGATATACCCACTACTGAAAAGTGTTCAATTAGCCTTCTTTCCTATTTGGCAGAACAAGGATGCAAAGCTTCACTCATCAAGCTGCAATTCTGCCAACCTTCAGTGATTTTCCTTGGACATTGTCTATCTCAAGGCACCAGACATCTTACTCGGGACCGGGTAAGAGCCGTACTGGACATTCCACCTCCAAGGACTTCAAAGTCTCTTCATGCCTTCCTAGGCCTCATTTCCTACTGCAGAGCATGGATCCCAGAAGCCTCTCTGCTTATGCAACCTCTCTATGATGCTCTTAAGTCTGACCCATTCTGTTTGACCAATGAAGCTCTGGACAATTTCAATGCTCTCAAACGTGCCATTGCTTCTGCTCCTGCCCTGGGCCTACCTGATTACACCAAACCTTTCAAATTATTTGTCTCCGAAAGACAAGGCCATGCAACAGGAGTTCTCACCCAAACTAATGACTTAAGAGGCCGCCAGAGGCCTATTGGATATTTCTCATGTCAACTGGACATTGTGGCCAGAGGGACTCCTTCCTGTCTCAGGGCCGTTTTTGCTGCAAGAGAGCTCATAGAAAGAACCTCAGACCTGGTCCTTGGCCACCCTCTGGTTGTTTTGGCCCCTCATGACATTTCTGCCATCATCAACCAAGTCCAGCTCAAGCACGTGTCTCCAGCCAGACACCTACGCCTACAGTGCCATCTTCTTCTGCCTGACAACATTTCCATCCAAAGATGTCAAGTTCTTAACCCGTCCACTCTTCTTCCACTCCCTGAGGGGGGTATCTATTATGGATTTATCACGGATGAAACCTACATTTACCTGCTCTGTGGATGTATCAAGAAAGTCATGCATCCACATTTGACATTTTATGAAGATGAGACACCTCTTTGTGAAGGCCCGGATTACGCCTTCTGTACCATGTGGTACAAGCCGAACATTACCCCTGAACCTTGCTATGAAGATGAGCTTTACCACTGGACTGATGTAAAGCTCACTGCTCAAGATTTCTATTGTGACTCTGAAGGCAATAGCATGGTCTTGGTCCAACTACCTCAACAACTCAACTACCTCTACCGCCATTGGGATACTGCTATCCCACATATTCCTGTTACCAAATTGAAGACAAGGTCATGGAATGATCTTGGGCCCATGGCGAAGCTATGGGCCACCATGGATGAAGAACAGCTACAGGAAAATGGTATTGTCAAATACCCAACAACTGACCTTCTGGAAGCATGGCCACGCCACTTCCTAGAAAAAGAATTTCAAGATCTGGTCATAGTGAATGATTATGACCCTGAAACACCTCATGACTGTTTTGAACAGATGAAAATGGAGACAGTGCACCTACCAACTGTGCATGAGAATCCATTACCAGATCCAGATTTCACCCTGTTTGTGGACGGTTCAAGATATGCTGATGAAGAAGGAAGATATCATACAGGATATGCCGTAACCACAACAGATGAAGTTATCAAATCATCATCCTTACCGCCAGCAATGTCTGCGCAAGAAGCTGAATTACAGGCTCTGACTTCAGCATGCAAAATTTCCGAAGGAAAACGTGCCAACATCTATACAGATTCAAGATATGCTCTGGGCGTGGCACATGACTTCGGCCTAATTTGGAAGACAAGAGGATTTCTTACCACCGCCTCAGTACATGTATTCACTATATGCTCTATGTATGCGTTACTGAGACAACCTCAGTACGTGTATCCACTATATGCTCTATGTATGAGTTGCTCAGACAACCTCAGTACATGTATCCACTATGACAACCTCAGTACATGTATCCATTATATGCTCTATGTATGCGTTACTGTGACAACCTCAGTACATGTATCCACTATATGCTCTATGTATGCGTTACTGTGACAACCTCAGTACATGTATCCACTATATGCTCTATGTATGAGTTACTGTGACAACCTCAGTACACGTATCCACTATATGCTCTATGTATGAGTTACTGAGACAACCTCAGTACATGTATCCACTATATGCTCTATGTATGAGTTACTGTGACAACCTCAGTACGTGTATCCACTATATGCTCTATGTATGCGTTACTGAGACAACCTCAGTACATGTATCCACTATGACAACCTCAGTACATGTATCCATTATATGCTCTATGTATGAGTTACTGTGACAACCTCAGTACATGTATTCATTATATGCTCTATGTATGCGTTACTGTGACAACCTCAGTACATGTATTCATTATATGCTCTATGTATGCGTTACTGAGACAACCTCAGTACATGTATCCACTATATGCTCTATGTATGCGTTACTGAGACAACCTCAGTACACGTATCCACTATATGCTCTATGTATGAGTTACTGAGACAACCTCAGTACATGTATCCACTATGACAACCTCAGTACATGTATCCATTATATGCTCTATGTATGCGTTACTGTGACAACCTCAGTACATGTATCCACTATA
Source organism: Pelobates fuscus (assembly GCF_036172605.1). NCBI lineage: Eukaryota > Metazoa > Chordata > Amphibia > Anura > Pelobatidae > Pelobates > Pelobates fuscus. The sequence continues at coordinate 84,399,625 of NC_086327.1, read as the reverse complement.
TGCTGTATGTATGAGTTACTGTGACAACCTCAGTACACGTATCCACTATATGCTCTATGTATGAGTTACTGAGACAACCTCAGTACATGTATCCACTATGACAACCTCAGTACATGTATCCATTATATGCTCTATGTATGCGTTACTGTGACAACCTCAGTACATGTATCCACTATATGCTCTATGTATGAGTTACTGTGACAACCTCAGTACACGTATCCACTATATGCTCTATGTATGAGTTACTGAGACAACCTCAGTAAATGTATCCACTATATGCTCTATGTATGAGTTACTCAGACAACCTCAGTACATGTATCCACTATATGCTCTATGTATGCGTTACTGAGACAACCTCAGTACATGTATCCACTATGACAACCTCAGTACATGTATCCATTATATGCTCTATGTATGAGTTACTGTGACAACCTCAGTACATGTATTCATTATATGCTCTATGTATGCGTTACTGTGACAACCTCAGTACATGTATTCATTATATGCTCTATGTATGCGTTACTGAGACAACCTCAGTACATGTATCCACTATATGCTCTATGTATGAGTTGGTATAAAGACACAGCTTCAGTATATGTGAATGATATAAAAAAAAAAAAAAACACAGTCTCAATATGTGAGTCCAATATAATCTTTGTGTATGAGCTCTGGTGAAGACAACTTAAGTATATATGTCAAACACAAGCTCTGTGTTTGGGTTGCTGTTAGTCACAGCTGCAGTATATGTGAGTGATATCATCTCTGTGTATTAAGTGCTGTGAAAACACAGCCTCAGTTTATCTGACTCATATAAGCTTAGTATATGCACTGGTGTGGAGACATAATGTCATGTAAATGTACTGTAAATACACAGACTCAGTATTAATGAGAAGTATAAACTGTGTGCAAGATGGTGTTATTATACAACCCTAATATACACACAACCTTAGTATATTCCGTATATGCAGCTGATATAAGATCTGTGAATGAGTTTAATAGGAATATATAGCCCAGTTCTAATAGGAATATATAGCCCAGTTCTAATAGGAATATATAGCCCAGTTCTACCAAAACGAATGCACTGTTGCACTGGCTAAGTTCCTATTACATACTGTGAATTCTCTACTTCAGTTTTCTAAATGAAGAAGATAAAAGAAACGTTCTGCAATTTGCCTTTGCATTAGAGTTCTACTCCCACACTTGTGTTTTAGAATAAGAAATTAACCACTTTAAATGGACTGCAGGTGTAACTGGGTACCCCTCCTACTGAAGGGAAGAAGACCTGATTTTCAAAATGGAGACTATTTTTATTGGTATGCTTTATTTTGTCAAAGGAAATTTGACTTTGATGTAAAGATTGTGAATACTATCGGTTTGTATCAAGAGGCCACAAGTTCAGTAATCATTTTAAATTCCTGCAAGATTCTACTCTGCAAATTCACTAATTCCTGGTCTGGTTTATAATTTTAATTCAGATTTCAGGCTCAATCACTGGAGTTGGTTAAAATTCACTCTGTTCTAAAGTGATTTCTAAACTAAGTATAATCTATATAATTGGGAGAATATGCTATTTGTTATAGTCAGTATTCTGCTATTTCATCCCTTGGAGACCTTATGTTTGGCATTGGCAATCCCTTAATGTATGCCAGGGAATTTCCAGCCAAGATGTTGATTTAAATTGTGGCGTCGTCCTGCATAATATAAAACTGTAGCTTGTTTGTAACACACATTTGACTGACATTTTTCACATGGTCTCTGTACATAGATCTGTATAAGTAATGTTCAGTCCTGACATTCCATTGATGTAATATTGTGAATGATAAGCTTCGACTGGTGTTAATAAAACAAGCTGCACTAGGATCTTAATATCACCATGGGCTCTCCTGTAGATCCTTCATCACTATCTGAGGATAAGGTCAGCTTACGTATGTGGTTGTTTTGTTCTCGTAAGGCCAATCAAATATATTCAGCAATTCTGCTTATTTATGGGTCTGTTGCTACAATTTATCTTGTGCCATTGGTTACCACCTTTTGAATTGTGTCCTGCCTATTCCAAATTTTATCACATGACAGGAGGCTTCATATTTTGCATAACTTTCTTTACTTTATGCCTCCAGCAGCACAAGTCAATCAGAAAACTTTAAACCAATCAGTAACAGGCATCACATCCATATATAAAGCCCTGACAGTCACATGATTTCCTCTTTCTTTGCTGCTTACCAGCCAAGGCACAGGTCAGAGTATTTTGCTCCAAACAGTTTTCATTTATATTACATTTATCATTATATTTGAATGTTTATGGTGTGGTATTTGTCCCCTGCTACCCTCTCCCTTCTCTACCCTGATTATCTGCTAAATTGCTTTTACATTTTGGTATTAGACTTGCTTTTCTTCCCTGATAATTTGCTAGTTGCCTTTTCAGTTGGTATTAGCTTTGTCTCTTTAATATGATAATTTGCTAATTCCCTTTTGCTTTGTGGGGATTACATTGGTCCTTCTATCCTGATTTTTTTGCTGTTTTAACTTGCCTTGGGGGTACCGGGTGGACTCAGTACTGCACCGGCGGGCAGCAATCGCTTTGGCGATCGCGGACCGCACGGCGCATTTGCGCGCAAACAGCGGCCATCTTGAATCTCGCGGCTCTCGCGAGATTCACGTCGGCCATTCGGTTTTAGCCAGTTCGTGATTCCCACGAACTGGCAGTCTGCTCTACATTGTCAAAAATAAAGTTCCTGTGAAATGAAGTTCTCCAAGTCTTTTTATGGGAGATTATGTATTAAATGTTCACTGCTGAAATCAATACTGTTACATAGCACTGGCAGGTGTATTAAAGTTGACAGGATTATGCACGTGTGTCCACTTATGTAGGACTGATCCCTGCTGTGTGCATATACTGGATGCAGTACTCAGGTCTGCTGGCAGTTTGCTCTATAATGTTACATACAAATGTCATGTGGAATAAAAGTTTTCTTGTAAATCTGGAGGATTAAGACTGGACTTTTCCCTGCTGTGGGCACATAGTGGATGCTTTACTCTATCTGCTGGCAGGGAAATTAAATAGAGCTGATAACTTACTCAGCTCCTTAATCCCACTGGACCTCACAACCACTGGATATACTCCATCCCCGCAGGGATACAGGACACAGTAGTGGAGGCACATAACGAAGTGATTAACAGGGGTGACCCCCCTTATGCTGGGTGAACCCCAAGCATGGCAGACACCTCTCCAAAGTGACATTGTGGTTCAGGGGTGACCCCCCTTACACTGGATGAACCCCAAGCTAATCTGGTCCCTGTCCTAGTGACATACCTATACTGGTGTGAACCCCCTACGCTGGGTGACCCCTGGTCCCTGTCCTTGTGACATACCTATACTGGGGTAACCCCCTACGCTGGGTGACCCCAAAGCGAATCTGGTCCCTGTCCTAGTGACATACCTATACTGGGGTGAAACCCCTACGCTGGGTGACCCCCAAGCGAATCTGGTTCCTGTCCTACTGACATACTTATACTGGGGTGAACCCCCTACGCTGGGTGACCCCCAAGCGAATCTGGTCCCTGTCCTACTGACATACATAGACTGGGGTGAACCACCTACGCTGGGCGAATCCCAAGCGAATCCTATTCCAGTACTAGGGACATATATATACTGGGGTTTAACCACGGAGTACGATCTGTTACCGTATGCACAGACCGGAACACAATGGATACATGTATGTCGACAGAACCAGGAAGGAGAGCTCACGGTGCTGCCAAATCTCCACAGTACTATATCCAATAAGGGTGACCCCTTGGATAATTTGGAGGCTACCATACCTCCCCGTACACGGGCTTACGTCCCGACATTACTGACCGCTCATCCCGGTCTTATTGAGGGTGACCCCCTCCTCAGACCACTCCCAGGAAATCTCTAAGTGGTACTGATTGAAACAATTCTGGGTGACCCCCAGTTGTACGTGGAGGCCCACTAGTGCCAATAAGTGTACTGCAGTACCTGACACCTGTTCGGTACCCCACAAACCGAAAGAGTGTCCCAACATGCCATAAGAGACATACATACAGGGGTGACCCCCCTACGCTGGATGACCCCCAGGCTAGTCTATGCTAGTGGCATAGGTACGAAGGGGTGACCCCCCACGCCCTTTTCTAGGGCTTCTACCTTCAGAGTACGCTCTGTCATTGTATGCACAGACCAGGGCACACTAGATGCATGTGTTCCGACACCTCTATGCTTCAACTGGAGGATCCGCACACCCTTCCCTTAACCGAGAAGGAGAACTCACAATACTGCCAAACTCCACAATTCTAGGACATATAAGGATGAACCCTTGGATTAAACATAGGGAGGCTTTCACGTCTCCCATACTCGGGCTACGCCCCGACATCGCAGACCGCTCATCCTGATCCTACTGAGGGTGTCCTCATTCTCAGACCACTACCCAGATCCTGAGAAAGTGGTACCTATTGATCGAAATTCTGGGTGACCACAGTTGTACACAGAGGCACACTGAGTGGCAATAAGGTGTGAACCAACAGGTCGGACTTCCCTCAATTCCCCTGACCGATTTTCAGGGGAGGATTAAAGCCGCCAGGGCAGCTCCGGAGGAAGAAGTCCTCTCCAAGATACTGACTAACAAGTCGGACACCTTACCACCTTAACACCATTGGAAGGGCCCAACACGGCTTCCCCAAAGGGGAAAGAGAACAACCCGACTTAGCGGAACCGTCCCTCAGAACGTCCTGTCCATTAAACATCTCAGGCTCCATCATCAGGGGACGAGGACTTCATCCCTCCCCCTTCTCTGGAGATCATGAGAGAATGGAGAGTCTCCATCGGAAGAGATAAAGTGACTGAATCCGCCCAGCAAGAAAGGTTTCCTTAGGCACACTGGACAATCTGGTTTGACTCACGTACCACCCGATACCCAGGGTCATCCGAGAGGGGTTTACCGGAGCACCGGGCACACTCTGCCAACTTCCGGCTTTGGGGAAAAGAAGTCCGAAACAAGCTCAGGGTGGAATGCCCATACCCTCTATGAACGAACAAGATAGTCCTCACCAGGGAGCTCGGTGTCACTGCGGGGATATCTATGTCCCGATCAGGCCGGGGTCCACGTAAAGGTGTAAGAGAAGGACTCAAAACCAGTTAGGATGAATTACTGGACATGATCAGCCCCGAGTAAAAATTCTATACTTTGCTGAACTGACCCCACCCAAGACTCACCTCTAGAAACTCACGAGGTGAAGGAATGGGTGCAAAGGGCAATATGTAGGTTGGGGGAACGCAAGGCAGACAGTGGCACAGAACAGCCCAATTAAAGATGGATTTTACACCTTTGAAGTTAGGGACGAAAGAACAAGGACCTTAAGCGGACGGACAAGCCAACCCAATGGTTTTGGGGCGTACCGACAACTCAAGAAGGAAGGTATACATCTATTAGGAGACCTACTCCTCGAAAGGGGATTGCAAGATTGGATTTGAAGGACACTTACCTACTGGTTCACATGGTGCCTCAAGAAGTTTCGGAAGCTGGTCATGGCGCACTGAAGAGCAAAGGGTATCCACTGTAGCATACCTAGACGACTTGCTGACCTTTTGCAAGTCCAATTCCTGACTACGTCTACAAACAAGATTTATGTTACTGTTTCAGGAATTGTTGGGATTCATAGTGAACAGAGAGGAGTCGGTTCGATCCCAGTTCCGAGTAACTACGTACCTCTACTTTGGAATAGATTCCACCTTGGGCGGATTACACCTTCCCACATCAGCGATAGCGATTTTTCGTAAGGAAATCCGACGGGTACGGCGGAAAGGCTCCATAATCCCTTGACTATTTCCCAGGACCACTTCACTACCGGGCCAGACATCGACTGAAAGCTCACTGCCTGAGATCCGGGCACACCTATGAAATTGGGATCAGAATGGCAAGGGCTTCGATAGTACTCATTACCGAGGTAAAGGAGTCAAGCGTGGCACCTAGAATGATTGTTGTTAATTGGGATCATCCTCTGCTTCTTCAGTTTTAACTTGCCTTCGGGCAGATCCAAAAGGAGAACAACATCTATTGATAATGCAGGAGCGGCTAGAGTTGGTGGATTGGTGTCTTCCAAGGGAGACTGGTATGTCAAGGGACTATAGCAACCAACTAGAGATCTATTAGGGACTCATGGATAACAGGTATTCCCCGAAATAACTTATCCGCATGGAACACTTGGAGTTCGCTGGGGTATGGAAAGGGACTGTGATCCTTTTATTACCCCTATCTACCTCGATGTTGAATCTTTATCATAATTTTCACTACGGACCGTTTGGAAGGATCCGACCATTCCATTAACGGGATACGTTCCGCTATTTCGACGGCGCATAGTACGATTCACGACACTCCGGTCGATCAAGAGCCTTTGATAGGCCGCTTTCTGCGGGGTAGCAAACGGTCCAGAACCATGAATCAAAGTATCACTGTTGTGGGACTTTGGGGATTTTGGAACTAGTCAGATAACACAAACCTATCCCTCCGTCAGCCATAGTCACGTTAGTTTAGATTTTTCGTCGGGTATCAGATATACTGGAGTTCGACGTAGATGGTCTTTTCGGTATCACCAGAAGGAAGGATCTCTACGGTGTCTCGTAGAACTAAATCCTATTTGCGTCCGTATTTTACCCGGTTCCCGGCGGTTTCCCAGTCTTTGTGCAGTTATAGCGGTGTTTTGTTATATGGAGATCCCGACAACACTTAGATTGTCACATTAAGGACATCTGCTGGGCTTATACCAACCATACAAGCCAGTTACCATGAACACTCCGTCTAGATGGGTTCATTGGTTGTTATCGCTAACGGGGGTGGAGACGTGCTTTGGGTACTCATTTGGTGCGAGACGCGGCTGCTTCTCAGGCCTTCACGGGGGGGCCTCTATATTTTACAGGCGGCGAATTGGACACGGCGAGACAATTTCCGGATATTTATTTTCGTCAAACCACACACGCATCCTTCTCGCTCATACCACAGCTTTAAAAATGCAAAATATGAAGCCTCCTGTCATGTGATAAAATTGTAGATTATGCTAACGTAGTGTACCTATAATCTTAATTTTAATAATGACAGGAGGCGAGTATTTTCCCGCCCTGTTTCCCTCCCAATACTCTGGGAAATTCTAATTTTCTGGTTGTCATTTTCACAGTATAATTGTAAGGTTTTGGGTATTTCAGTATATTTATGGGATGCTTATCTGGTTGACAGGTGTTACAGCTGTGGCGATTATTAAGTATACTAAGGTTGTTTAATGTTTCAATATATTAACGTAATATAAATATAGATACATATAGTACTGGATTTAATGTGGACATCAGTTGGGTTCCATCACCTTTCACGTATTTCTGTTCTTTTCAGAGTAACCATCATAAAGATAAAGAACAAGATAAAGCTGGAAGGTTTCAAGTCGTGTTCCAAGTTATGTTCTACACGTTACTCAGGACTGTTATTTGAATTCCCTGACATTATAATGGACTGTTTTTCGCATCAAAGAAAGAGGAAATCATGTGACTGTCAGGGCTTTATATATGGATGTGATGCCTGTTACTGATTGGTTTAAAGTTTTCTGATTGACTTGTGCTGCTGGAGGCATAAAGTAAAGAAAGTTATGCAAAATACTCGCCTCCTGTCATTATTAAAATTAAGATTATAGGTACACTACGTTAGCACAATCTACAATTACCTACTCATATTGAAAGTGTTATTTTTTGTTTAACTGAATCACAAGATAACCAACCTTGTCTATTACAACAACGTCATGTACGTAGTCTCTTCTTTGCACATGACCACCTTCCCCCATTCTAAGAAGACACCAAAAATCTATGTCAGCCCCATAAGTCATTGCGCCATGCATTGTCACATGTAATACGTACAGCTATGTCTTGCCACCCTAGATGATCGAATAGTATATATATTAATATAAATATATATTAATATATATATATATATATAAAACTTCATCTTTTGGGGTGGCAAGACATAGTCCCTTACATATTATTTGTTAATATATATATTTTTTCGTATATAAAATATTGGTCCTTTCCGAGTAAAAAATTTAATTATACAGTAAGCATACTGACACACACAAGCTCATTGATACACAGCCTCATAGACAAAAAATGTCACTGAAATACATAAGCTCATTGACATAAATACACAAGCTTAATGATGCACACAAGTAGGCTCACTGACAGACAATCTCACTGACACGCACAGACAAGCTTATTGGTATACACACACAAACGTATTACACAGTGGCATACACATAATCCACGGGGCACCGGTGCGAAACTGATCCGTGGGCCCCACCCCTCCTCTCTCTCCCCTGATCCGTGCTCCCCTCTCTCCCTCGATCCATGCTCCGCCATCCCCCCGATACATACATACATACATACATACATACATACACACAGACAAACACACACACACGCATACATCCCTCGACAGACAAATACATACAGACACACACACAAATATACACACACATACATACAGAGACACAGGCAAACACACAGACACACATACATACAGAGACACACACACACACATACATACAGAGACACAGACACACATACATACAGAGACACACACACATACAGAGACACACACACACACATACATACATACAGAGAAACACACACACATACACAAAATGTTTCCTACCTTATTACTTTCCCTGGGGTCCAGAGGTGGCTCAGCCTGATGGGAGTCAGAGTTCCCACTCTGACTCCCTCCTCCTCCTCCTCCTTCCTCCTGCGCGGGCTCTCAGTATGCTGGGAGAAGTGACCGGGGAATCACTTCTTCCCAGCTCTGATGTAATCACAGGGGACCTGGTCGCGCTCTTAAAGCACCCAGCGCAGACCAGGCCCCCTCACAATCCATATCCATTGGGTGGTCCTGACAGCATGGGCCACCCAATGGACCCCTCCATATGCGGCCCCGGCGGTCTGCCGTGTGGGCCGGGGCCACAAAATGGCCTGGTACCCGGTTGCAGGGGTATGTACGCCGCTGGTAGTACAGACAAACTCTGACACACACTCGGACACACACAAGCTTACTACAGACAAGCTCACACACACACAAGCTCACTCACTAGCAGACTCACTCACTAGCAGGCGCACACACACAAGCTAATTCATTAGAAGGCGCACACACACAAGCTCACTCACTAGCAGACATACACACACACACACAGGCTCACTCACTAGTGGGGGGGTGGGGCCGGACCGCCATGCTGAACGTTTGCATAGACGATTGGTTTCTGCAAATCTTTGGCAAATACACTGAAATTTTGCGATTTAACCTGCTTAAATACAGCTACACTCTCCCCGTGACTTTTGATCCCTTAGAGGGTGCTCTGATATAGTGATAGCTGAGGCCTACTGAGGTAGTGAGTGGGGTGGATGGCTGCCGCCCTGCTATCCAGCTCGCGGTTACAAGCCAAACCTTTGGTGCCACATGGTTCTGGCCTCATTCCCCCCCCACCCTTTGGACTGGTGGGGGTGATCCTGGTCAACGCCTTGGGAGCCCTTCTGCAACTCATAGTTGTTGTTGTCCTGCTAAGCTGGGCGGAAAATTTCCCTCTAAAATGGAGGATGCCTCATGTCAAACTGATGGCAGCAAGGAACAGGTTGGGCTTACCTACAAAATAGATCAGATCTTTGCGGACTTCTTGGACAAACTGACCCGACTTTTGCAACAGCCAGGCAGGAGAATAGGGATCACCCTCACCAGGTCTCACCATCCAGGTTCAAACAGAAAGCTCAGACTCCCGCTACAAAAGAGGCCTTAGAAGGCAGCAGAGGGCGCAGTCTGAAATGGAGGCTGCAGTGAGCCACACATTAAAGTGACATGGCCCATGCCGTCTCAATCTGGTAGTTGCCTAGAAGTATAGCACACAGAGAGAGAGATTGCTGGCATTGCCACATTGCCCCCTACCTGCCGGCGCTGGAGTCCGGGAACAAGCCGACAAACAGACCACTCTGGGTCTATCCCGTGCCTCTAGAAGGAGTTGGCTGAATCATGACTCTTGCTGCAGCTGTACACTACCTTCATATTTACTTTGCTGTTTGATTTCTCTACAAATTTTTTGTTTTGTGCTTTTGTTTTACTGTAGCCTAACGTTGTTGATACAGTTGACATTTTGTTACCTCTTGCATAAATGCTGGGCTCCCCTGGGCAAAATACTACTTTATAGCTCACAGTTAAGCCATCCAGCTCCTTACTACAGAGTAGACATGTGCAATTTGTTTCGGTCCGAATGTGAATTCGGACGATTTTCGGGCAATTTGGACACTCGGATGCTCAGACCAGCTCTAGTATGATGCGCATATAGGGGTTTTGGGCCCCCTAGGAAGGTACACTCCACTCCTGAGTCAGGTATCGCCAGCATCTATCACTCGTGTTGGGGTATATTATCTTAAGTCGTGAAGGTACCATGTGCCACCTGTACATTAGTTTCAGTGAGGCTTCTATGTAGGAAGCAAACATGACCTTTATGGGTTGCAAATATGCAGTTCAATTCGTCCTGTGTTAGGGATTTGCCGAAATCCTTATGCCATTCGGTCACAAAGCGCCACGTTGGTTCTGTTTTCTGTTGGTGAGAAGCGGAACATGTATAGTATTTTTTTGAAAAATTGTCATTTACATGTCTGCTATTTGGCCTAGCCACAAGAGAAATATGTTCTGCCAAGACAGTGTGCATTCTAGGAGTTTGGTGTAATTGGTGGCAAAAATATAGTTTTTATCTTTTTTTGCCAATTTTATACCTAAGAATGTCAGAAAGTCGCCCTCCAGATGTAGTTAATAGGGATGTGCATGGGCAAAAAAATCGGTTTGATTCCGCACTTCCGAAATTCAGGACTTCGGTTCGGCACTTCCGAAATTCGGGACTTTGGGAATTCAGGATTTCGGCAATTCCCTAACCCTACCCCCAGCCCTAACCCTACCCCTAACCCCACTAGGGTTAGGGGTAGAGAGAGGGTTAGATTCCTGTCATCGTTCCCTTCATTTTCCCTCCCTCTCCTGTTTTGCTACTTTTCAGAAATTCAAAGCACCTCGGCAATTCGGCACTTTGGCAATTCGGTTCGGTTCAGCACTTTGGAAATTCAGCACTTCGGTAATTCAGACATTCGGAAGCAAATGTAAATTCAGACCAAAACGAATTGCACATGTCTAGTAGTTAAATTCAAGTCTGTATTGTTCTTCCTCTGTCCTGGGTATATTTATGCACATAACTTGTGTTTTGGTCATATTTAACTGGTAATATAATTGTTTACTATAATCTTGTAATTCTCTGTGGAGGTCGGAAGTGATATCGATGGGTTGGATAGTGTGAAAAGAATGTCGTTGGCAAATAGATTTAATTTGTATTCTGTATCACCGATGGCAATACCTTTGATGTCCTGGTTGTTGTGAATTGCTATTGCTAGTGGTTCCAGCGCTAACACATAAAGCTATGGGGAAAGGAGACAGCCCTGATGTGTGCCGTTCGTGATTGCGAATGCTGTGGAACTAAAGCCCGCTCGCACCCTTACTGCAAATTCACGCCTGTAAGAATTCTCACAGGCTGCTCCTTTCCTTTGGAACAGCTTGCCTAGCCCTGTCAGACTCTCCCCTAGTCTTCAATCCTTTAAGAAGTCCCTCAAAACCCATCTTTTCAGGATTGCTTTTGGCCTCCAAGAGTAACTTCTATCTCTAAAACCTTCCTCTTCCTCTATCCTAAAGGGGCACACTCAACTCTCACCTCCAGTTCTGCTACTTTCCCACCACTTTCTATTTGCTGTCTCCCTCAATACCCTTCCTATTGTGTTTTTATACCCCACCTCCTCTAGATTGTAAGCTCTTTTGAGCAGGGTCCTCAACTGCCTATTGTTCATGTTACATTTTGTTATTGTCTCATTTGGTAAATCCCCCTCATATTGTAAAGTGCTGCGGAATTAGCTGGCACTATATAAGTAATGACTAATAATAATAATAATAATACTGTTTGTGACGGACCGCCTTGCACCCCGACTGGGTGCCTCCGCCAATCGATGCTCCTAGTGTTCACCGAGGACTCCAAGGCCGCCACCAGACACCATAAGCACCGTAGACCCCACAAACCACCGCAGCTTGGTTTGGATCTTGCCGTCCTCCACCCACCCTGAACCCAAGGCCAGGATCCAGCTTTCAGTGGGTGAACCTCTCCTACTCCAGAGAATATAGCAGGAACAGCTCTTATAAGAGCTAGTGATTATAATTCCAGGGAGTATAAGGAGTATAGCAATCCCCAAAGTGAATATAGCTGTCCCCTCCACACATGAGACGAGGCTCTATGTTGAGGGTGAAGAGGAACTGATTTTAACGGTGCCACACTTGGCCTTTTTTGATAATCCCCATGCAAGGGGCACTCCCACATGGACCTTGTGGGTAACACGGTTACAAAGTCACACACCAATAATAACAGTGTTACAATGCATGACACTCCCATATACAATACAATAAGCCTTCCCCTTTACTAAGGAGATAATTGAGTCAAGCACTATACTAAACTCAATTATCTCCAAACACAAAAAACACCAATTTGTACAAAACCCCCAAAATACCTTAAAACACATCAAATCCCCTGATAGCCCTGATCTGGGTGATCAACATATCCAAAAATCACCCAGATCAGTTCCCATGCCCAAAACGGTTCCATAGAATCGCGACTAAGTGCCGCTGGTGACCGACCGGGAACTGCAAAGTCTTCATGCTGAAAATAGTTCCAAAGAATAGTGGCTACGTGCCGCTGGGGGACTGAACGGGTACCGCAAAGTCTTCATGACGAAAATAGTTCCAGGGCATTTGTGGCTAAGTCCCCCTTAATGGTCCATGTGAACGGCCGCCAGGGGGACTAGCGTTCGGTTCTATGGAAAGTGCCAAACCAGGGGAACCAGGGGGAATAAAACATGGGTCTTTACAGTTGTTAACTTGGCCGGTAGTCTTATGGCAAGAGGCTGGCCAGCAGGACCCTGCAAGCACCCGTGACGAGGTTCCATTCGTCACACCGTTGTTGAAGGGGTGCTATATGGGGCCTTAATCATGTTTAAGAAAATAGATGGAAAGCCGTATTGAGTCAGTACTTCTTGTAGAAAGCGCCAATTTAGTCTTTCAAACGCTTTTTCAGCATCAAGTGAGCTGTTTGGATCTCTTGAGATAGTGAAGTATATCTAGCACTTTGTATGAATTATCTGGGCCTTGTCTGCCAGATACAAACCCCACCTGGTCTGTAGAGATCAGGTCAGGCAATATTGATTTGAGCCTTTCTACATATATTTTGGCATATAATTTGGCATCTGCGTTCAACAGGGAGATAGGTCTGAAATTTGGGCATATTGTCGGTGGTTTCCCTGGTTTGGGAAGGGTGATGATGTGGGCTCGGAATTCGTGTGGCAATGTTCCTGTTCCAGTAGCCAAGTTGAGGCTCTTGTTATGTGCGGACTCAGCATGGACTTAAAGGTGGCATAGTATGTATTTGTAAGGCCGTCTGGGCCTGGGGCCTTCCCTTTAGGCATGGCTTCTATAAGGTGAAGGTGTGTGATTTGTGTTGTGAAGGTATGTGATTTGGTTTCCTTGGAGCTTAGGTAAATGAGGTTTATTTAAGTATTCATTGATAGATTTGTTGGAAGGCTGGTTGACTTGTTTATTCTCTTTTAGGTTATACAGGGAGCAGTAATAAGTTGCAAATTCATTGCAGATTTGCATGGGCTGGAGGATTTTTGGCCGGTTGGGGTTTGTAGGTAGTGTATTTTAGATTGAGTTTGCTTATCTCTAAGTCTGTGGGCCAGTCTCTTGCTAGCTCTGTTGCCAAGCACAAATGTTGTAGCTTTCAATTTTATAATTGCGTAGCTCGCCTTCTGGAAGTTAGTGGCCTTGATCTGCTGTTGGATATTCATAATTAATTGTTGTGTTGTTTTTGAGGGGTGTAGCTGGTTGATTCTGTGTAGGTCGTGCAGTTTTTTTAGGTTTTGGATGTGCATAGTGTGGTTGTTTTTTTTTAAGGTGTGAGGCTTGATGAACCAAGAGGCCCCTGATAACCGGTTTATGGGCCATCCATAGTGTCATTGAGAATATGTTGTCAGTGTCCTTTAAAGTATGCGAGTATTTCGTGTTGCAGGACTTTGGCGAAGTGGGGATCATTTAACCCCTTAAGGACAGATGACGGATATATTCCGTCATGATTCCCTTTTATTCCAGAAGTTGTGTCCTTAAGGGGTTAAAAGTTGCTCATTTAGACACTTACATTTTTGTAATCATAATGGTCCGCTACCGTCAGTGTAACTGGGTTGTGGTCTGACCTTGTGGATGTCTCTATTTCACATGCTATGGCTCTGTTGAGATGTGCACTTTGCATCAGGAACCCATCTATCCGCGAGTAAGTGTTATGGTGTATATGCGAATAGTGTGTGTATTCTTTATCGTTCGGGTGTAGTGTACGTCATGCGTTGTAGAGTCCAAATGTTTGTGGGAGCTTCGTCAAGGATCTGCACTGCTTGTATAGTGATTTGGACCTGCGGGCCGTGGGGTTTGCTTTTGAGCCCATACATGGATCTTGGAACTGATTGAAATCTCCACATATAATTGTGGTACCAGTTTGCATCTGTGTGGTTAGCTGCAATAAATTATGCAGGTACCTCCCCTTGTTTATATTAGGTACGTATGCGTTCACTATGGTGTATGTGGAGCTGTTTATAGTACAGATCAGTATGATATATCTGCTCTGCGGGTCTTGTTTTACTGTGATTTCATCAAATGCCCGTGTTGGCTCAGCAATATAGAGAGCCCTCTGCTTTTTGTGGGTGCTTTTGCGTGAAACTGGTGAGGGTATTCTGCCTTTCCTAGGATGGGGTTGGAGTTGGTTTGGAAGTGGGTTTTTTGTAGGCATATTATGTCAGCTTGTGTGCCCCTTAGGTCCTTGAAGAGTGTGCCTTTTTGTGGGGTGTTCAACCCTCTAACATTATGCATATATATTTTCATACTATGCGGGTACTAAGAGTGACTGCTGTGCTCATTTAGGCTTTCCGCTGATAGGTCTATGAAAATAAGGATGTCTTTGAACTTCTCTGTGATGTCCATTTTGTTTCAGTGAGATTTCAAATCTGCTCTTTTATATGAAAATAATGCTTCGCATCAGGTCATCTCTAGGTGTAGAGGGAGAGATGTCTGAGGGCCTTGTTACCCTGTGGATCCTATCCAGGATCAGCATGTCCACGGGAATATCAGGCAGTATGGGGCGGAAGTATTCTGTTGTGTAGGAGGCAGGGCTGCCATCAGAAATTTTGGGGCCCCTGACAAAGCACAAGGTCTCCCCCCCCCCCCCTCCCTCTCGGGCCCTCCCACGCCCTACCTAGTCCGCTGACAATGATGCGGGACTGAATGTGGTGTGTATAGTGGAAGTGAATTAGAATGTGCGTAATGGATGTAGTGTTTGTGTGCATTAGATACTGTTTGTGCAGTGAATGCAGAGTGTGTGTTTGTGTAGCGGATGCAGTGTGTATAGTGAACGCAGAGTGTGTTTGAGTAGTGGATGTAGTGTGTGTACAGTGATGTAGTGTGTGTTTGTGTAGTGGATATAGTGTTTGTATGTACTAGATGAAATGTGTCTAGTGGATGCAGTGTCTGTAGTGGATGCAGTGTGTGTATTAGACGCAGTGTCTGTGTATAGTGAATGCAGAGTGTTTCAATTTGTGGTGGATGTAGTGTGTGTACTGTGAATACAGGATGTTTGTGTAGTGGATGCTGTGTGTACAGTTAATGCAGAGTGTGTGTCAGTATAGTGAATCCAGAGTGTGTGCATAGTTTAGTGAATGCAGAGTGTGTGTTAGTGTGTAATGAATGCAGAGTGTGTGTTAGTGTGTAGTGAGTGCAGAGTGTGTCAGTGTAATGAATGTAGTGTGTGTGTGTTAGTGCAGTGAATGCAGAGTGTGTGTTAGTGTGTAGCGGATGCAGTATGTTAATGTGTAGTGAATGCAGAGGGTGTGTTAGTGTGTAGCGGATGCAGAGTGTGTGTTAGTGTAGTGAATGCAGAGTGTTAATGTGTAGTGAATGCAGAGATTGTTTAAGTAGTGGATGTAGTGTGTGTACAGTGATGTAGTGTGTGTTTGTGTAGTGGATGTAGTGTTTGTATGTACTAGATGAAATTTGTTTAGTGGATGCAGTGTCTGTAGTGGATGTAGTGTGTGTATTAGACGCAGTGTCTGTGTATAGTGAATGCAGAGTGTTTCAATTTGTGGTGGATGTAGTGTGTGTACTGTGAATACAGGATGTTTGTGTAGTGGATGCAGAGTGTATGTTAGTGTAGTGAATGCAGAGTTTGTGTACAGTTAATGCAGAGTGTATGTTAGTGTAGTGAATGCAGAGGATGTGCATAGTTTAGTGAATGCAGAGTGTGTGTTAGTGTGTAATAAATGCAGAGTGCGTGTTAGGGTGTAGTGAATGCAGAGTGTGTCAGTGTAATGAATGTAGTGTGTGTGTAAATTTGTAGTGAATGCAGAGAGTGTGTTAGTGTAGTGAATGCAGAAAGTGTGTTAGTGTAGTGAATGCAGAGAGTGTGTTAATGTGTAGTGAATGCAGCGTGTGTGTTAGTGTGTAGCGGATGCAGAGTGTGTGTTAGTGTAGTGAATGCAGAGTGTTAATGTGTAGTGAATGCAGAGAGTGTGTTAGTGTGTAGCGGATGCAGAGTGTGTGTTAGTGTAGTGAATGCAGAGTGTGTTAATGTGTAGCGAATGCAGAGTGTGTGTCAGTATAGTGGATGCAGTGAGTGGGTTAGTGTGTAGTGTATGCAGAGTGCATGTTGTATTAGTGAATGCACTGTGTGTATTGTATTAGTGTATTAGTGTATGCACTGTGTGTGTTAGTGTATGCAGTGTGTGTGTGTTGTATTAGTGTATGCAGTGTGTGTGTGTTGTGTTAGTGTTTGCAGTATGTATGTTGTGTTAGTGTATGCAGTGTGTGTGTTAGTGTATGCAGTGTGTGTTGTATTAGTGTATGCAGTGTTTGTTGTGTAAGTGTATGCAGAGTGTGTGTTGTGTTAGTGTATGCAGTGTGTGTTGTGTCAGTGTATGCAGAGTGTGTGTCTTGTGTCAGTGTATGCAGAGTGTGTGTGGTGTTAGTGTATGCAGTGTGTGTTGTGTTGGTGTATGCAGAGTGTGTGTTGTGTCAGTGTATACAGAGTGTGTGTTGTGTTAATGTATGCCGTGTGTGTGTTGTGTTGGTGTATGCAGAGTGTGTGTTGTGTCAGTGTATGCAGAGTGTGTGTTGTCAGTGTATGCAGAGTGTGTGTTGTGTTAGTGTATGCAGTGTGTGTGTTGTGTCAGTGTATGTAGTGTGTGTGTTGTGTCAGTGTATGTAGTGTGTGTGTGTTGTGTCAGTGTATGCAGTGTGTGTGTGTTGTGTCAGTGTATGTAGTGTGTGTGTTGTGTCAGTGTATGTAGTGTGTGTGTTGTGTTAGTGTATGTAGTGTGTGTGTGTGTTGTGTCAGTGTATGTAGTGTGTGTGTGTGTGTTGTGCCAGTGTATGCAGTGTGTGTGTGTGTTGTGTTAGTGTATGTAGTGTGTGTGTTGTGTTAGTGTATATAGTGTGTGTGTGTGTGTGTTGTGTCAGTATATGCAGTGTGTGTGTTGTGTCAGTGTATGTAGTGTGTGTGTGTTGTGTCAGTGTATGTAGTGTGTGTGTTGTGTCAGTGTATGTAGTGTGTGTGTGTTGTGTTAGTGTATGTAGTGTGGGTGTGTTGTGTTAGTGTATGTAGTGTGTGTGTTGTGTTAGTGTATGTAGTGTGTGTGTTGTGTTAATGTATATAGTGTGTGTGTTGTGTCAGTGTATGCAGTATGTGTGTTGTGTCAGTGTATATAGTGTGTGTGTGTTGTGTCAGTGTATGCAGTATGTGTGTTGTGTCAGTGTATGCAGTATGTGTGTTGTGTCAGTGTATGTAGTGTGTGTGTGTTGTGTCAGTGTATGCAGTGTGTGTGTGTTGTGTCAGTGTATGTAGTGTGTGTGTAGTGTGTGTGTGTTGTGTCATGTCAGTGTATGCAGTGTGTGTGTGTGTGTTGTGTTAGTGTATAGAAACATAGAAACATAGAATGTGACGGCAGATAAGAACCATTCGGCCCATCTAGTCTGCCCAGTTTTCTAAATACTTTCATTAGTCCCTGGCATTATCTTATAGTTAGGATAGCCTTATGCCTATCCCACGCATGCTTAAACTCCTTTACTGTGTTAACCTCTACCACTTCAGCTGGAAGGCTATTCCATGCATCCACTACCCTCTCAGTAAAGTAATACTTCCTGATATTATTTTTAAACCTTTGTCCTTCTAATTTTAGACTATGTCCTCTGGTTATGTAGTGTGTGTGTTGTGTTAGTGTATATAGTGTGTGTGTGTGTGTGTGTGTGTTGTGTCAGTATATGCAGTGTGTGTGTTGTGTCAGTGCATGTAGTGTGTGTGTTGTGTCAGTGTATGCAGTGTGTGTGTTGTGTCAGTGTATGTAGTGTGTGTGTGTGTTGTGTCAGTGTATGTAGTGTGTGTGTGTTGTGTTAGTGTATGTAGTGTGTGTGTGTTGCGTCAGTGTATGCAGTATGTGTGTTGTGTCAGTGTATGTAGTGTGTGTGTGTTGTGTCAGTGTATGCAGTGTGTGTGTGTAAATGTGCAATCTGGGGTGAGGGGTGAGGGGTGAGGGGGAGGGGGGGCATTTTAACATAATTAAAAAAAAATATTTAAATAGTTTCTCCCCCCCTCCCTGCTTGCCTGTGTCTAGGGAGGGGGGAGATTCCATCCCTGGTGGTCCGGTGGCATGGTGGGGCCCCCTGGCTTCCCTGTTACCGCAGAGGGGGCCCAGGCAGCACACAGCCTCTTCTCTTCTCTCCTCCAATAACTCTCGCGAGACCTGCTGAGCGTTGCCATGGCAACCGGGTCTCGCGAGAATTATTAGCAGAAACGAGAAGAGAAGACGCTGTGTGCTGCCTGGGCCCCCTCTGCGGTAACAGGGAGCCGGGGGCCCGGGCTGCACACATAGATAGCGATATTCACTATCTATGTGTGCAGGTAGGGAAAGTGGGGCCCAGGACTGCCAGAGCAGTTCGGGCCCCCCAGGGCCGCCGGGCCCGTGACAACCGTCATGGTTGTCACCCCCTGATGGCGGCCCTGGTAGGAGGTTAGCTCCGTTTGATGTATCTCCTCGAGGATCCCCCTTAGCCGGAAATTGTTCCTGTCACGTATTCATCCGCTTATAAAAATGTGTTTAATGGCATTTACTGTCCACACAGGAAAAGTTGTGCCGAGCAGCAACCAAATCCACAGAAGGGTTAATGCTGAGCAGCAATTATGCAAATGGCAAAACCTGGTAACTGTTCTGGGACCCCTTCTATTTAACATGTTTATAAATGATCTTGAAGATAGCATTGAAAGTCATGTTTCAGTGTTTGCAGATGACACAAAACTTTGTAAAATAATACAATGTGAGCAAGATATTACTTTGCTGCAGAGTGATTTAGATAGACTGGGGGACTGGGCACTCAAATGGCAGATGAAATTTAATGTTGAAAAATACAAAGTTATGCACTTCGGCGTAAAGAATACACAAGCAACGTATACCCTTAATGGAAGCGAATTAGGGATAACAACACACAAAAAGGACTTGGGAATTGTTATAGACAACAAACTATGCAACAATGTGCAATGTCAATCAGCAGTGGCCAAGGCCAGTAAGGTATTGTAATGCATGAAAAAGGGCATTCATTCTCGGGACGAGAATATCATTTTGCCTCTTTATAAATCACTGGTAAGACCACATATTGAATATGCTGTGCAATTTTGGGCACCTGTTTTAAAGAAGGATATTATGGCACTAGAAAAAGTGCAGAGGCGGGCTACAAAATTAATAAAAGGAATGGAAAATATCAGCTATGAAGAAAGGTTAACAAATTTAAACCTATTTAGTTTAGAAAAACGTCGCCTGAGAGGGGATATGATAACATTATACAAATATATTCGGGGCCAATACAAACCAATGTGTGGAAATCTGTTCACAAACCGGACTTTACATAGGACACGAGGCCATGCGTTTAGACTGGAAGAAAAAAGATTCCGTCTAAGGCAAAGGAAAGGTTGTTTTTTTTTACTGTAAGAACAATCAGGATGTGGAATTCTCTGCCTGAAGAAGTGGTTTTATCAGAGTCCATACAGATGTTCAAACCGCTACTAGAGGCATACTTGCAAAAACAGAATATTCAAGGATATAATCTTTCAATGTAGGGTAATAACTGCTTGATCCAAGGATAAATCTGACTGCCATTCTGGGGTCAAGAAGGAATTTTTTTCCTAGCTTTTTGCAAAATTGTGCTTCAAACTGTTTTTTTTTGCCTTCTTTTGGATCAACAGCAAAAAACAAATGTGAGGAAGGCTGAACTTGATGGACGCAAGTCTCTTTTCAGCTATGTAACTATTTAACTATGTAATAAGCTTGTAGTCATATCGCTCAAATTTGCATTCCAATTGCTACATTTTGTCTGCCATGGAGTTGTGGGCCATGGACATTTCCTCTACCTTGCCCTCCAGATGAGATGTTCATTTGCCCAGTTTCACAATATCTTTTTTCATTGCTGCTATTTCTGTTTTCACCATGGCTTGCATTTTACAGACCACTTCGTCTAGCATATTTTGCAGTATTGGCTTAGTCATGGTTATATCATCTGCGAGGTCACTGTCTGTGTCCGACTCGGCGCCATCTTGGGCCTTCTGGCTCGCTGGCTTGTTTTGCGGAGAGCGGGCTGCAAAAATGGTCGTATTGTCTTTGGCGTTTGCCGCTTTTTTGGAGTGATGCTGCGACATCTCTGAGGTTAGTTTTACTATTTTTTTGTGCTGTTTTCATGTGGTTAAAATTATTTTTTAGAACCGTTGCGACGGAACTCGCTCAGTCCGTGACCATCTGGCTCGAGTTCTAGCCACGCCCCCGCATTTCTAGTGTTTTTAATTATACATTTGGTGTTTATTCACTTATTGGCGCACCTTATATTTTTACCTTTTTAACTCAGTAAAGGAGTTTAAGCATGCGTGGGATAGGCATAAGGCTATCCTAACTATAAGATAAGGCCAGGGACTAATGAAAGTATTTAGAAGATTGGGCAGATTAGATGGGCCGAATGGTTCTTATCTGCCGTCACATTCTATGTTTCTAGTTAAAAATTCCTAGCCTGGTATGTTCATTAAAGAGGAAATTCATTTTTTTTTGCTTAAAATTTTTTGTGAGTTTCCATTTTCTAATAAAGTCTTTAGCTCTTCCTGAAATTCATTGGTGGGATATTTATTTAATGTACAATAGGTTACATAGTACATTGCTGAAAAGGGACTTGCGTCCATCAAGTTCAGCCTCACATATGTTTTTGCTGTTCATCCAAAAGAAGGCAAAAAACCTAGTCTGAAGCGCTTCCAATTTTGCAACAAACTCGGGAAAAAATCCTTCTTGACCTCAAAATGGCAGTCAGATATCTTGGATATCTCGGATCAAGCAGCTATCAACCCACTAATTAGAAAGTATATCCCTGTATGTTATGTTTTTGCAAGTATTTATCCAATTGAAGTTTAAACATCTGTATGGACTCTGATAAAACCACCCCTTCAGGCAGACAATTCCATATCCTTATTACTCTTACTGTAAAAAAAACTTTTCTTTGCCTTAATGAAATCTCCTTTCTTCCAGCCTAAATACGTGACCTTGTGTCCTATGTATAGCCCTGTTTATGAATAGATTTCCAGATAATGGTTTGTACTGGCCCCGAATATACTTGTATAATGTTATTATATCCCCTCTGAGATCCAGTATTTGTTTGCTGCTGTCAGGCCCGGACTGGCCATCGGGCTGAGGCCCGGTGGGCCGCAATGGCCATGGGCTGAGGCCCTGCTGTGTGCCCTAATGGGCCGGTGGGGAGATCAAAGATCTCCCTCGACGGCCCACTAGCACTAACAAGTGACCACTGGCTGGAGAAGAATGGAGAGAGGATCCTGTGGAGCTCAAACCTGCAGCTCCGCTGGGTTCCCACTTGTGAGATCAGAGGCCAGAGTTCACTCTCACCACTAGGACCACCAGGGATGGCAGCACAGTCGTCCACCTCTCAGGCTAAAGGTAAAAAGGGAGGGGGGGATATAATTTTTTTTTAATTTAATATATAAATATATATATATATATATATTTTTAATCTGTACCACCCCCCCCCCACACACACACAAGCCCTCAAACATATACACACAGCACACTTACACTAACA
The DNA here is from genome assembly GCF_036172605.1 of Pelobates fuscus. Taxonomy (NCBI): domain Eukaryota; kingdom Metazoa; phylum Chordata; class Amphibia; order Anura; family Pelobatidae; genus Pelobates; species Pelobates fuscus. The sequence continues at coordinate 84,377,315 of NC_086327.1, read as the reverse complement.
GCACCCTCACACACACACATCACCCTCAGACACACACAGCACACTCACACTAACAACACCTTCACACAGCACCCTCAGACACACACTGCACCCTCACACACAGCACACTCACACACACACATACAATATATAAAATAACTCTCAGTGAGACACACACTGCATCCCTGACACACACACATGCTGCACCCAACACACTGCGCCCTTCACACATACAATACATCCAAACATATATATAATACAGCACCCCTCACACTGCACCACTACACACATTACGCTCCAGATACACGCTAGATCCCTTACCCAACTCTGGATCATCTAATCTACACACACATGATCTTCTATACACACTAGATCCCCTACACACACACACACACCTACACACACTACATTCCTGACATACAAACTCTGGATCCCCTATGCAGGGCCGCCATCAGGGCATGACAACCATAACGGTTGTCATGGGCCTGGCGGTCCTGGGGGGCCCGGACTGCTCTGGGAGTCCCGGGCCCCACATTTCATATGTGCACATATAGATAGCGATTATCGCTATCTATATGTTCACCTCGGGCCCCGGCTACCTTCACAATGTAGACGGGGGCCAGCCAGAACCATCTTAACTCTCCAGCAGCTCTCCTGTGCCTGTAACTCTCGCGAGCTCCGCGGCCGGCAGGGCGTTGTCAAAGGTTACCATGGCAATGCTCCGCGCGGCAAACAGGCACAGCTCGCGAGAGTTATATGCACAGGAGCTGCTGTACAGTTAAGATGGTGCTGGCTGCCCCCCCCGTCTACATTGTACAGCGGCTGGCTCCCTCCACCAGACCACCAGGGATGCAATCCCCCCTCCCTAATCAGGTAAGAAGCAGGGAGGGGGGAATACAATGGTGTGTTAAATAAATGTGGGTCATATACAAAAAGGCTTTCCTCCCCCCAATGCAGCCCCCTATTTTACACATTTACACACACTAAAACCACAACGCACACACTGCATTCACCATACACACACTAAAACCACAACACAAACACACACTGCATACACCATACACACACAAAACCACAACAAAAACACACACTGCATACACTATACACACACTAAAACTACAACACACACTGCATTCACCATATACACACTAAAACCACAACACACACACTGCATTTACCATACACACACTAAAACTACAACACAAACACACTGCATACCCTATACACACACTAAAACAGCAACACAAACTAAAACCACAACACAAACACATACAGCATTCACCATGCACACACTAAAACTACAACACAAACATACTCTGCATTCACTACATCAACACACACTTTATCTAAAACACACAAAACTACATCCATTATACAAATGTGCATACTCTCCATTTTTCACACTACACAGGGCATCCTTGTGGGCGGATTCAGACTCCTGGGCGGGTCCGGAGGGCCCAGACTTTGAACTGTATCAGGGGCCCCAAAATTTCTGATGGCAGCCCTGCCCCTATGCACACACTACATTCCTTGTAAGCAAACACATACTACATTATCTAAACACACACTCTCTACAGCCTGTACACACACTTTGTCACCTATATACACACACACACTACACCCCACACTTGCTACATCCCCTATATACACTATGCCCCCTATACACACACTCTCTACAGCCCCTAGCCACTGTGATTAAAAAATGCCCACACCAAATTTGTTTCCCAGTCTGGCTCTGGCTGTTGTGTGTGCATAGCAGTCAGCTGAAAAACTTTAACTTTAAATGTTTGAACTTTTAAAGCTGCCTGCAACTGTGATACCAATGCTGGTTTTGGTCCTCCTTGGATTCCCAATTGGGACAACAAAATCATTCAAATTAACATCAGAATTGATGCCAATATGTAAGAAAAATAATTTACCAGCAACATTTCCATGTACTTTAATGATAATTCCTGTAGATAAATAATTTGAAAGATTTATTTCCTAATAAATTGTAATACATTCTGATGCTGATTCAAACATTTTAAATTGAGGCCCAAGTTAGAATCTCAGTGGAGTCTGCTATCTGTTAGGTAATATCTATTAAGAAACTATTATTCTGTGCCCTGGTGCCAAATCTCCACGGGTAGGCCTCTGATCATGATCATAACTGACCATTCACCTTCATTGTCTGTGTCAGTGGAATGCTGTAAAGATGTCACCTCTGCTTGAGAAATAGAATTTAATTTAAGGTCAACTCTGCAGCAGTGTTAATTTTGTCAGCTAACAATTTTTGTCAGATTTTAGTCAACTAAAACAATTCAGATGACTAAAATACAACTAAAACTAAAATGACTTTTTAGTCAAAAGACTGTGACTAAAACTAAATTGAAATTTGCCGCACAGAGGGGTTGTAAAAAGGGGGGAAAGAGACAGAACAGGGCTTGGGAGAGTGACACCTAAAGGGCCTGGGGAGGGGGGGGGGGGGGGGGGGGGGCACAAAGAGAAGAGACACAGGGGGCTGTGGAAGTGGCAAAAACTAAACCCATTAGATTTTAGTCATGTTGACTAAAATCTACTGGACATTTGGTTCACTAAAATCTACTGGACATTTAGTCGACTAAAACTAGACTTATACTAAAACAATTCAGATGACTAAAATATGACTAAAACTTAAATGGCTTTTTAGTCAAAAGACTATGACTAAAACTAAATTGAAATTGTGTCCAAAGTTAACAGTGCTTTGCAGGCCCTCTTTTTTAGAATGGGGTGGTAAATAGTTTAGATACTACAGATTTGAGACCAAATTTTCTTCATTTGCTTTTCAAATTCCTTTGGTACAGGCTAGGGACCTAGCAACCAAAAGTCACCTGACAGGAACACTCTGGACACCAACACAACTTGCATACATTTGCTTTTAACCTCCTATTAATGCTCTAATTTATCCATGTTCAAGACCACATCATCTCAATGAAGTGGTCTAGGTGCAGTGATGCTGTCGTTTTAGTTCAGCAACGTAAAACATTGCAATTTTGTAGATAGTGATAATCTTTCTTTTTTTTGTAATTTAAATTGGTGGTGGTGGTGGCTAAATCTAAGTAGGACGCAGAACACAATTACATTAGGAATTGATTCTTTTATTCCTAAAGCTTTAATGTTCCTTTAACTCTTTATGTGCAGTGTTTCAAACTAAAACACATACAGACTCCACGCAGCACAACCACTTCAGAGCACAGAACTGGTCATGTTGCATGGAGTAACTCTGGGTGTAGGTCCCCAGAGTATAGGATATATGCAGCATTCACTGCAAAACCTATCCAGAGGGTGTCAACCATACCTGGATTACTCATTAGGCAACCAAAGTGGCCGCCTTGCGCCTTGGCTCAGACAGGGGCAAGGTGGGCCCTGTCTGGCTGGGCCTGGAGCTCTGGCTCTGAGCGAGCCCTCCTTGATCCAGTAGGGAGACTACGTTGAGGGAGCATTGTGCTCTGTACTAATATAAGGGACAGACACTTTAAGAGCATTTTTACAGTCCCCCTGACACTTCTCAATGACTCAGAGTGCCCCAGCTGGCACTCTGAGTCACTGACTGAACGCCGGAGCCATATGGACAATTTTAAAGTGGTCTGTGCCTGATATTGGTACAGACAATGGAGATCCCCCATCGGACCACCGGTAATCCAACTCTCTTTCTATTCGACCACCAGGGATCCTGCTAACCCTCCACTGAACCACCAGCAAAGGTAAGCAAGGGGGAGTGGCAAAACACATACACAATACACAGCTACACTCAGACTGCTCTACACTCACACACAATTCTGTTACCACAACCAGCAGACATAGACACTCTCAGCCCACCTTATTTTGCTCTCAGCCTTAAAACACAGCCACTACACACATTCTCACATACAACACTCAACACACAAGCACACTCACAAAAACATAGCCCTGGGCTAACACGGGCCCTGGGCAACCTTAATCCGGCTCTGGCGTGAATTGGCCTCCTGTCCTATTCAACAATTACCAGAATTTTGTAACAGAAAAATGAAACAGTTCAGCACTCCTCATAAGTTATAAATTCCATTTTGGAAGCACTCATACCCCAGTGTATGACTGGAGCATCTTTTTAATAATACGCCAACCTTCCCTTACCCTAAACAAATACCTTAATACTTAGCAGTGGTTTTAAAACCTTAACCCTGCCCTGAAAGGACTAGAACACATTTTAATTTGGGTTTAAATCTGCTTCATATGTAGGTTTCACTTCCCCCTGTTAACCCCACAGTTTGGAACATCTGCCCAGCCTTAACTCTTTGTGAACACTATGATTCATATACCGCAGGTGCCATGGTAGAAATATTTTATTTCTTTTAATTCATCTTTTTCCTTTGTTACACTGTTACTCTTATATAATCTAGATTACCTTTTGTTTCTAATAAGGCAGTATTTAAGTGTATAAATAAATTGGCAAATATGATCACAATATGCCTACTGGCTTAAACCTGCATGACTTCTAAGGTCCTCTAAGGTATCAAACAACATTAGATCTTCAACTTTCGCAAATGATTAACAATTATTGTCCTCCGTATATTCTTCTTGTTTTCCGACACTGTTTCCTCTCAGAGAGATGTGCACGACGGTTAACCAGACAATGAAAGTTTACTGAGTTAAATACGTGGTTACTGAAGATGTTTCACACCTGAAAACTTTCCCTTGAATTGAAAAAAAACCAACTCAAGCAAAAAAAAAAATTATCGGTAACTGATTAGTCATGTATTTCTTTATCTTGAAATTTAAACAACAAAGCACATTTTGCAGACTGTACTTTTGTAACACGTAACAAAGCTTATATGCATGTGGACCTCAACATGTAGCATTTATTGTGCCTTTATTTAATTTTATTAGGAAGACACACGTTTTGCTTCACGTCTTCCAAATGCAATACTTCAATTTCTCGGTTCCCAGTGAATAAGGCTTTGTTTTACTCACCCATGATGTGCTCAAGGTTGGCTTTTGGACTAAATAACTTGGGGATTGGCATGTGATTTCACACAAAGTTTAGGGCCTCAGCTGTCTTACCTCATCATATATTGTTAATAGTTTAAAGTGAACATATAGTCCCCAAAATAACAATCATCAGATACTAGGTTCCTTTCTGGCCACCCCTTCTGTTAACCCCCTTTCCCAAAAATAAAAAAGGCAATGTATTACATTGCAGGATTAAAATGGCAGGACCACTGCACCCTGACCACCTCATTGGGATGGAGTGGTCTGGGTGACGTTAGTGGTGTAAGTAACAACTACAGGGTTATTCAGCAAAGTAAGAATTGCTAGGAATTGAAAGTGAATAGATTTAAAAATTATCCACGTCAATTCTGTATTCAGTTTGTCTATTTTGGCCTTACATTTGAAATTCACTTTGATTTCCCAGTATTTCTTACTTTGCTATGTGGTTATAATACATGCAGTAATAAAAATGTGTCGGTTTAGCATGACATAATTCTATAAACATACAACTACATTTATTCATTTTGAGAGGTGGTGGGATTTGATATTAGTTTTTGCACAAGGTACCTGTTATTCTTTGCACCAGTGCTGGTTTTTCCTAGCAGGTAAAGGATGCTTAGCAGAGATGTTATCTCCTAGCTCAGCACCAGTTCAACAGTCTAATTTGCCTACAGTGATTACTTTGTATTCATAGCCAAATTTGTGTAAGCACTTCCCCACAGACCGTTTACCACCTTTAACACTGTGTGTGCCTCTGAGAACTGTTTGTTCACATTGTTGCCATCAGTTCGTAGACAGCCGACTGCCTTGCCTGTGTTTGCTTTACCATGGATTTCTCACTGTATATCACTGAAAACGATAGTGGAATCTTTGATGAATTGGTAAGTATCTAGAAGTGACTCTATAAGCAACTATGTAATAATATGGACATATACTTATTTTTTTGTATGAGTGCGTCTAATGTATCCCTCTGTCTGCAACCTAATCTATAAGTAAATGCGATATTTTGTAACATGCACTGGGTAATACAGAACTGTTAAACATATACATTTATAAAACACATAGAATAAAGGTACATTCGGAAAAGTCAGACCACAACTGGGGATTTCAAAGAGAGTAGGACATAGAGTGAGGTGGTCTGTAGAAATTAATTACCTATAGAAAATATAATTGAAAAGCCCAAAAATGTGTAGATGTGGTATAAAGAGAAGCGAGATATATAGATTATGATGTTATTTATATTATTATATATAAAGGTAAATTTACATGGGAAGTAAAAAGTTATGCATGAGTACTTGCATGGGGAAGTAGTTTGAAAAAAGCAAAATGATGTGCTTTGTAGGAGTCTAATTTGTGGTCAGGGAACTGTGTAGAAGCAATGAGCACATTTCCCTCTCTTAGTATGATATCATGAAAGGTAAGGTAAGATACTTTGCAGACCTCTAACACCTTTGAAAACAAAAACCTATTCTTGACAAGCTTGCCACACTTTGTAAAATGTGTGAAGTATTAGTACAAGTCAGCGTGATTCGAAGTTGAAGAATGAAAGAATGCGGGGTGATTTGAGAAAATACCACTATTCGAAGATGCCACTAGATAGATACCATGAAAGACATTGCAGTAGAATTGAGAATGGCTAATACCGATAAGCAATTCGAAACCGCATAGAATGGGAATAACACCATCCTGAAGAAATGCTAAGAATATACATTTAGATTTTCTTATAGGCAGTAGTAATCTCTGATAGTTCTACAAGTTAAACAATGGTAAGGTTCTATCACAGCAAATTCATCAACGACAAGTCAAGTAGCACCAGACCGTAGATATCAGAAGATAAAGTAAATTACTTAATTATACTGAACAACATATCCCAAATAATTAGAATTTTCCTTTTAATGGGCTTTAAAAACTTGTCATATACTTGCATATTAAATACAGATGTAAATAATAATAATAATAATAATAATAATAATAATAGTATTAATAATAATAATAATAATAACAAAGTATTTAACCAGGAAAGGTACATTCAGATGTAAATAGTAACAGCTGATGGATTTCGGATATCAAGAGGATGCGCGTGATATGAAGAAGTGCAGTAAACTGGGATGTAAGCAAAGCAGCAATGTATGTGGAGTTATTTATTTAACTGAGAAACTTCAGAGAAATGGCAAAAGAATTGATGAACATTTTACAATAAAATAGGCACTTTGAGATAGTAATTTATGATCTAAAATATGTAGATCCCTTGTCAGTGCTCCATAATTTCCCCTATAGAGAATAACCCCAGCCAACATTCATTCAATACACAATACTTTATGGTAATTTAAAACCAAATTAGAAAATTGTATTCTAAATTAGCTGAAATGGGGAAAACTAATCTCCTACTCGGTTATATTCCCAGTTTTGCTACTCAGCCCAATTTGTTTTTTGACGAACAAACTACACAGACGTGAAAGGTTTTCTGCGATGATTTAACTAGACCTAGAGTAAATCATTTATCATTTTAACTTTAAGTTATCAACAAAACTAAAGTTATTAAAAAAAAATGCCCTCCAAAGATGTGGTATGGCTGCTGATGATTTTATTCAGCAGTTCCTCTCATCACATTTAAAGAGTACATCTGCAGCGGGGGCCAGTATTGCATATTCCATAAACCACAGCTCCACAGAGGTTCATATAATAAGACCAGACCCCAAACACCAGCATAAGGGGCTCCTGATTGGTGGATTCTCTTCCTGGTCTAGGAGATGTTCACTGCAGACGATGTTTGATGTCGGAACTTCAGAGTTGAATATTTCTGAATATTTAACACACATGAGCAGGATTATAACTACTCAAAATGATCAAGCGAATAATCGATAGAAAATTTTATTTGCAACAGAACTAACACTGACACCACTAACATTTTAGATTGCCAAATATTTGATACATATTTTCCACATTATTGTCAGTTGTTGTGCAGCTACTTGACATATATTTTTGTGAGATACAGAAAACAATTGTTTCACAATAACAAACAGGGCTTTAAAAAAAATTGTAAACCACAAGTGCAGAGGGGATGCCCTGCAGAGCAGAAACATGGGTGTTTGTCTGCAGAGCTGCTTAATGTAAGGGAAATAATAAAGAGAAGTAAAATTTGGGGAGATATGGTCTCATGCACCTTCGTAACCCTACACCGATCTTTAAATTTACACACATTGGGGAAATTATGCACTGAACAATTAAGCTAGTATAGGAGAGAAACTAATTTGAAAGCAAAATGTCTATGCCATTGCATAATGAATTAGTGATGATTATTATTAGCATTGTTTATGCGAAACAAAAAAATAAAAATACACATTGCTGGATATATCGAGGAAAGGGAATAACAGATTTCCAGACAAAAATAAATAAATAAATACAGTGCTAATAAGTTCAAAGAACCAGAATATAATTTGGAGTGATAGTGGAGACACTCTGCTGAAGAGTCCTGGGTAATTTTCAAAGCTTGCACTCTGATGTAAATCAACAATCCAACAAATGAACTAGCTTTATTCAGTCTTCCATTAGATTTAATGTAGGATGATTACGAAACTCTGTATTCTATTTAGAGTTTTGTTGTCATCCAGTTATGTCAAAACTAGTACAGGGCATAGAACAATTACAGACACCCAGGGTAACCAATTCTCAATGGTTTCACTTGAAAAAGGTGTTTTTTAGTGAATTGAAATTCTTTTGTGTATTTTGTATAAACTGAACGTTTCCAGCACTACGATCAAGCTCTGAGTGCTCTGATTAGGGTGTTCCATACCCGTTTTTTTATCCTCCGTACATATATGTAGAAAAGGGAGAGAAACAGGAGCATGCAGAGAAGCAGGAGAGTTTGTGCTCATAGAATTACAGTTTTATGACACGTTTTGAATGATGAAAATTCAAATTGTCAAGTGCTGAGGATTAAAGGAAATCTAAAGGAGAAATTGATAACAGCTCGTGTAGGTATAATATATGGTTAATGAAATGTGGCTCTGTTTAATCATCACATAACAGTAGTAGTGATTTCACTCAGAACTTTGTGTTAACAGTGGTTAGGGCTATTGATTTGTTAGGGCATGATTTACAATAGTTAGGGGTATTTGCACTGGAGATGCTGGGGACTGTAATTCTCAATCCTTCTCAGTCAGACAAAGCTGGGATAAGATATATGTTACACAGCCTCTCCAATGTCCTCAAGGTTAAAGGAACACTCTAATTGGAAAATGAAATGTAATAAAAAAAATATATAATATAAAAATAATTATATAATTGAATTATTATTAATTAAAAAACAATATATATATATATATATATATTTATATAATTATTAATTAGACATGTTCCTTTTGTTCAAATTACTGTGCCCTTTAAAATAAAGACATCAAAAAGGAAAGAAGACCAACTCCTCACTGCATCCGATCCTCCAAGTGGGAATTCATGGGTCCTGATGTACACAAATAAATATAGAGAGATTATCGAAATATTAGGCTGGCTACCTGTATAGTGAAAAGGGGGCCCAGTAAACATCATCTTCCGTTTCTGGCAGCTCCTCTCTCCAGAATTGGAGAGAGGAGCTGCCAGAAGGTGACGATGGTATTGGCCTGGCGCCCTCCTCACTATACAGCGCCTGGCTGCCTGTACAATGCAACCGGACCACCCGGGAGTGTAATGTCCCCCTCCCTGGCCACAGGTAAGAGGCATGGAAGGGGAAATAAAATTACATTTGTTAAAATAAATGAAAAAGAAAAAAAAAAGCCCCCACCTACCCCACTTATTTACACACAACTACATCCACTATACACACAGCATACACTAAACAAACATTCACTCTGCATTCACTATACCCACTGCATCCACTACACAAATACACACTCTGCATCCACTACACACACACTACATCAACACACAAACTTACGATCTGCATCCACTCCACAATGTGCATCCTTGTGGGCAGACTCGGGGCTGTATAAGGGGCCCTATCATTTCTGAAGGCAGTCCTGGTAATTATGCTTTGTCTAATCACATGCTTCTGATTGAGAAGCATTGCAGACACATGGTACACTCAATTACCACAATTCACCAATCCAGCAAAGTATTAGGTGCACACAGCATTTTGTATCAGCTTACTTTGCATTCTGACCCCAGATATCACATAGATTCAACAATTACATCTACTACTTTTTGACTACTTACTCTGGGAGGGCATCAGGGCAATTTTGGCAGTAGACTGTAGTGGTTATGGTGCTTAGAGTGTTCCTTTAAAAGGCAATCCAGCAACTCAGTTATCTCCCAAGTTGGTTTAATTTATTTTTGGAAAAAGAGAATCTAAAAGACAAGTGTATTATTATTATAAGTAGTAGTAGGAAGAGTATTCTTTTAATGGGTTAATAGTCAGTCTCAGTCAAGGTCTAACTTTAACAGTAACAAAAGTCTACAATTTGTTTAATTACACTTCTATTCCCGATAATAGTTCAACGCAACCACAACAGATGAGTTACTGTTAGCCACGCAGCATTAGTTTTCTTTTGCTTTGACTCTTCAAAGAGGTTTTTTCCCCTCCTACAGACTTACTGAGCAGGGTAGAAGAGGCTGTGGATGTGTGTGGGTGTTAATGAATGAAAGAACGTTGGCTCTAAGGATGTGATGATCGCTGATAAAGCAGGTGCTACTTGGCAATGATATAACATCAGGAGGGGCTCCCTTGGAATACCATTTCAGCTGTAGAACTGCAGCATGTTCATCTTGTCTATCCTATCGATAACCTATAGCCAAATGATATATATAGTTTTAGGATTATTCTCACTTATTATTGCACTTTATTTATTTCACAATGTCATTCGGACAACATTCTAGCCAAACTGCTAGAAATTCTATAGATAAAATTATATATTTAACCAAGAAAGAAAAGCTATTGGGACAAACAACACTGTATGCGTATCTGAATCTCTATGTTTACGTTCACAGTATGCACTGCAGCTGGCTAACAGATGGCCATACTAATGCTGTGTGCAGCCCATTCACTGTAGAAGTACATACCATCACAATGTAATTCTTTAATGCATGTATTTGCTGTTCATTTAGCACACACAATATAGAAATCCAAATATTTTTTACTTTGTCTTCCACATTTAATTAGAACAACAAGCACATAAGTCAGTGGCATACCTCCCAATACTTCAAATTGATTTCAAATTGGGAGGGGGGGGGGGGACACTGTTTAGAGAAATTTTAGGTGACTTACTAATAACAATGAAAGTGTGAACTAGAACACAATATCCTTGTTACACATAGGCAAAAATATATTCTGCCATCCCATCCCAACTGTAGTAGAATTTACCTTTTTCTCACTATGCCAGCAGTTAGACGGTGTTGTTCCTTTGCGAGGGTCCTTCATGACCAGTATTGTTCTGCCTTGTTTTAGCCAGTCAGGATGGGGGCCTGTTGCTTGTAGCTGGTTCATTTGTGTAGCCAGGTGTTAATTACTTTATCTAGTAGGTGTGAATCATGTCAGGTCCTGGGGCTGACCAACTTTTCACGTGTGCTACTCGCTGTTTGATATCTTCGACTGTGATGGTGACTGGTTCCTGTTCTGGGAGCATGCAGTGGTCTGCTTTCAACTCTAGTAGCCACTGAGCCTTGGCTTTAATTGATGCTTTTTTTCTCCCAGATGTTCCCAGATGGTTACTCTGCAGCTGTGCATACACATTGGATGGTTCTTTGGTAAACAGCGTCTTTTGAGGCTTGATCCAATTTTTCTATTGATATCTATGCTGGGTTATGCCCTAAAATCACCCCACAACCAATGCGGGCTTTGTGACAGTTTCCTTGTGATTGTGTCGAGGAGGTCTGTCTTTTGTAGGTCATTGGTAGTTTGTCTGGTGATCTTTCCTATGATCATCTTTTTTATATTTGTTATGCCATCTTGCGTTAGAGACTCAAGTTAACAAGCCTCTATAAGTATGATGTATGTATGATGTCCCTGGGATCCAATGCCGTTCTCCTGGAATTGCTGCAGCTCTGTATTATTGATGAGGCTAGGGTGACGTCATATCCCGGCTCCAGCATCAGTCTAGAAAACGTGAGGGAGCTGGAAAATCTGCTCTGAATCCTCTTTCCTTAGCACTCACATGTCCACTCCTCTATTTCCATTCTTACTAGAATGAACAAACTTCTGGGATGCATCCTCGGATAGAGAAAAAGGTGGATGTAGTGAGTGTAGCAGAAAGAGGACATGCCACAGTGTTAGAAACAAAAGAAGCAGAGAAAGCATTTGCACGGTGTCACCTTTACATTCATAGTCAGCTAGTCCACACAAGTTTGGTCCCCCTGCGTCCCTCCTACGTTCTTTTACTTAATTCCCTTACACAACATAATATAGAATAAGCATGTGAACAGTAAATCAATAAATACATCTCTATCAATGGGCATTTGCCTTGAGCTTCAGCTCCTTTAGTCCCTATGTTAATCTAATGCTGCCCCTGGGTCCTCATGCTATTTTTGTTGGACCCAATGTTTGAACCAAATACATTATATTTAATGAACCTCAGGCAACCAATCACAATATATTAGTTACTGTAGTAGCTTTGCCTTCTGAGTGCCATTTTGACAATGGGAATACTCTAACAAAGCTATTTTGTAGAATTGTTTTGTTGAAGAATGGATCACTGAGGTAATTCTACAAATTGCTGAATGGGGCAGCAAGCCACAGGATCCCCTGTTCTTTAAAACACGGGGCCAGTGGAAATGTTAGGGGCCCACTTGTCAAGACCAGCTTGTTTTTAGTTTACTTCATTTTTCTGCCTGTGAAACCACAACGTCATTTTAGAAAGCAGCAAATGATGTTTCTGCTTCTATGATTTCTGATGAAGCACACTCCCTTTGGTTGGAACGTTTTACTAACTTACATTGCAACAAAGTTATGCCAGTTAGTAAATTGCATTATTTGGCACAACTTTGCTGTAACTCTAAAAAGCTTAGCATGGGGCTGTGGTAAATCAACATGTGCCACGTTCTCATACATGTGGAAATCTGTGGACTAAGAAATTTATTGTAGTGTGCTGATTTGTTATAACCATAAGATATATAACGCCACCAGAAGACATCTTTATTTTTACACAACATTTATGTGTCTTTGGTGGAGTATGTGGTATTGTTTGAGTAATGATGAAGAATATAAATCTGACAAATGCCTATAGGTTTAGTAGAAACAGAAGAGTATGGACACAAGGTAGATGGCTTAAGAAAGGTTTTCTGTGGGTTGGAAAATATTTAGAGACTGTGGAACAATGAGGGCAAGTCTGGCTCATATAAACCACTAGCACAGGAAATGTATTTCAATGAAAAACAACTGAGTAATTACGTATTAAGCAGAAAAGCAATGCTGATTAAAAAAAATGTTTTATCATAAATTGCACGTTAACATGACAAGTATGACAAATATTTTTTTATTTTTTTTTCATAGAGTTTAAATTATACTAATTATGAAACCGTAGCCATTGGTGGCCACAGTGACTATGTTTGCCCTGAAGTCAGTTCAATGAACAGAGATACAGCTTTTCAGAAGTTTTTCATTCCTCTGGTCTACTCGTTAGTGTTTATAGTGGGCTGTCTGGGAAATGGCCTTGTTCTCCTCGTTCTATTGAAACACCACCACTTACGATCCACCACTGACATCTTTCTTGTCCACCTGGCCGTGGCAGACCTGCTAATGCTCATCACTTTCCCCTTTACTGTGGCAGAGTACTCATTTGGCTGGATATTTGGAGATTTCATGTGCAAGTCTGTGGGAGTTTTCAGCCGTCTCAACTTCCTTTGCAGTAGCCTATTGCTGGGATGCATCAGTGTAGACCGCTACATGGCTATCATCCATGCCGTTCATGCCTTCAGAACACGTAGTGGAATGGCTGTTTATCTTTCCTGCTTTGGAGTGTGGATTCTGAGCTTCCTCCTTTCGATTCCCAACCTGTTTTTGCTAGGGACACAAAATAATGGCAATCTCACTGAGTGCACTTACAGCCAGAAAAACTTCACAGATAACAGCTGGTGGCAGGCAAATAGATTCATCATCCATATAGTGGGTTTCCTCTGTCCACTCTTCATCATGGGATTCTGCTATGCTCATATTGTGACTGCTCTGTACAAGTCAACAAGACGGGAAAAGAAAAGAGCAGTGAGGGTTGCCATTGTCATAACAGGTGTCTTCTTCTTATGCTGGACTCCATACAACATGGCTCTTTTCTTGGATACTCTGGATATCCTTGACTGGGTGCAGGATTGCATGTTACGGATGCATCTGTCCACTGCTATCTCAGTGACTGAGGTCCTGGGCTCAGTGCACTGCTGCCTGAATCCATTGCTCTATGCGTTTGTTGGGGTGAAGTTCAGAAATGATGCAATGAGGGTTCTACAACAAGCGGGCTGTCTTAGTCCACGGCTGTTGGGGAAGACCCTCACACCTGAACGGAAAAGCAGCATCATGGACTCAGAGACTGGAACGGTCTTGTCTAGCTTTTAGCTTCATATGTGGAATTCCACTGTGTACTGCAATGATTACCAATTAAAAATTTGACTTTGCCAATGTTGTAAAAGATCAAATGAACGTGCTACCAGGTAATTATGTAGGAAGGAATCGTCAATTTTGTGAATTTTTGCAGTGGCACGCCAAACAACATAACCACTACAGCCATTATAGTGTAGTGTTTATGTAACCAGTAGTTTTTGACAAAAAAATGGTCTCTCTCTGGCACCCTGAGACCACTCTGCTTCAGCCATTTTGATACATTTCTGTATAATAAATTAAAATGCCATCAAACCTGGCTGCAGATGTTTGGCTGAATTTGCATTAGCGCCCACTCATCGCAGCGGGGGACATCGGTGCTGGGATCAGGTAAGTAAATAAAAGGTTTTTAACCCTTAATTCACTAGGGAGTGGGGCACGCAAGGGAGATGGAAGGCAGGGGGAGCGCTAATGCCAGGAATACAGCTTTGTAATCCTGGCACTATAGTATCCCTTTAATATAACCAGTACACTGAATTGTAGTAGTTATGTTGCTTAGTATGCCCCTTTTATGGAAAACCATCATCAAATTTTCATTTTCGTATAAATCACTTTTCTATCTAGCGGAGCAGACATGTTGGGTCAGACTCTACTGCTCAAACTTGCAGTTTCACAAGGTACGTTAGATTAAGCATCAGTTGGTGAGATCACGGCAGAGTCTGAATAAACATGGCTGCTGAGCCAGCAAAAAAAAAAAAAAAGGTATAATTTTCTTTAAATATAATTAACTGTAATGAACTTTTAAAATATTGAGAAATAAAAATGTGTTAACTGTTGTCCTTTAAATATGAATGTGACATTTGGAGCTAGACAAACACACACATACACCCACAGCCAGATACACACACTTGCGCACTGCTACACATTGCGAGAAGCACATCACAATATAAATTACATGGTGAAAAATATCTTAGCCACCCTTCAGATTTCCAGAGTGTGGCTAAAGTGTTCTAGCATTTCTGTGCCTTTCCTTGATCATGTCCCTTATGGGAGTACTGCCCGTACCTGAATGATTGGGACTCTGTGTACAGTGACTAATGCAGATGCACAGAGCAGAAGACGGTTATAAACACAAATAAAAAATAAAAATAAAAAAAGCAATATGCAATGTTTGCGATGTAGCAAATGTAGAAAGCAGGAGACATGGTTTACATTGTGATGGGTAATGAAGTAATAAAAAAAACTATGATAAAAAACTAAAGCTTGTGATATATACACTCCTATCATCTATCTATCTATCTCCATCAATGCACTTGACCACCGTAAGTTCCTGACCTTGACTTATTCAAAAGTTTGCATGTACATATCTGCTTTGTCTAATATACCCATTGTACTTTTTTTGTATTTTACTTTCAATAAAGATTTGTGATATACAGAGCCAAAAATGAATAATTTCACCAAATTTGTTTCTACTCCACTTGGAAGTTTTTTTATGACACTGCTCAGGAATGCCAGATAATAAATGTCATTTGGGAGTAACCTGATTTCTGAAAAAAAAAATCAGAAAAAGACTTTCGTTCATTGACAGCAGTATATGTTAATCTTCAAGCCAATATTACAAATGTACACTTCTCGGTATGTACCATTGGGTAATAAATATAAAAGAAACAAATTAAAACCAATGTGGCTTAGTTGGAAGTTAAACCAAGAAATTAAAGAAGAGAGCATTTAAAACATTTACATTTAGAAAAAAATAAAAAATAAGCACCCAAGCATCATATACAAATATAGCATTACATTCTACATAGAAGTAAGTAGACGTATAGATCAGGGTGTTGCAGTAGATGTGATCTACTTGGATTTTGCCAAGGCGTTTGGTACAGTTCAACACAATAGGTTAGTGTTCAAACCTAAAGAAATTGATCTAGATGAAAATTCTTGTTTTTGGGTAGAACATCGGCTTAAAGATAGAGTACAACAAGTTGTCATTAATGGTACCTTTTCAAGCTGGATAAAAGTGGTAAGTGGTGTCCCTCAGGGTTCTGTTCTGGGACTGCTTACATTTCACATATTTATAAATGATCTTGAAATAGGCATTGAAAATCATGTTTCAGTGTTTGCAGATGACAAACTCTGTAATGTAATGCAATATCAATCAGCAGTTGCGAAGGCCAGTAAGGTATTGTAATGTGTAAAAAGAGGCATTCATTCTCAGGATGAAAATGTAATTTTGCTTCTTTATAAAGTAATGGTAAGAACACACCTTGAATATGCTGTGCAATTTTGGGCTCTAAAGAAAGATATTATGGCACTAGAAAAAGTGTAAAGGCAGGCTACAAAATTAATAAAAGGAATGGAATATTTTAGTTATGAAGAAAGGTTAAAGGGACACTATAGGCACCAAAACAACTTTAGCGTAACTAAGCAGTTTTGGTGTATAGTTCATGCTGCTGCACTCTTGCTGCTCAATTCTATGCCATTTATGAGTTGTCACTTTGTTTACACAGCCCTAGTCACACCTCCATGCATGTGACTTACACAGCCTCCTTTAACACTTCCTGAACTAGAAATCCTTTTTGTTGCACAGTCTGTTTTTATCTAGATATTTCATATCTCTGCTCTGTTAATAGCCTTCTAGAGTTTGCAGGAGTCTCTTGTGTGTGATTAAAGTTCAATCTACAGAGCAGGAGATAAAAACTTCTCAAGTAAGTTACCACTGATTGACCTTTTCTTTTATGCAGGCTGTGTGAGTAGGTGTGGCTAAGGTTAAATAAACAAACATATTGATTTAACTCCTAAATTTCAGATAAATGAGCAATGAGACTGCAGGGTCATGAGTCAAACTGTTAAAAGTTGTTTTAATGCCTATAGTATAAATTTGAAACCTATTTAGTTTCGAAAAATGGCACCTCAGAGGGGATGTGATATTATTATTGCCATTTATATAGCGCCAACATATTCCGTAGTGCTTTACAATATAAGAGGGAGGATTAAACTATAAATAGGACAATTACAAGAAAACTTACAGGAACGATAGGTTGAAGGGGACCCTGCTCAAACGAGCTTACAGTCTATAGGACGTGGGGTGTAAAACACAATATGACAGGATAGCATTATACAAATGTTGTTGGGGCACTAAGAACAAAAAGGATGTGGAATTCCTTGCCTGAAGATGTGGTTTTATCAGAGTCTGTACAGAAACTGGATGAATAGTTGCAAAAACATAATAGTCAGGGATATCATTTTTTTTTATATATGCAGTGTTGATACCCACAAAGTCCTCAACTTTTATACTGCACATCACAAACAAAATAGTTATGGAGGTGGTCTCAACACTTGATTTCTGGAAACATCTTACTCTCTAATGGATAGTGGGCACACCCTTTTAAAATAATAATCATTCTGTGCGTACTACAACAAACTTTACTGAACACTTTGGTTGGCAGTGTCCTAAAATACATATGGGCCTAGTCTTTTGTATATACATATTTCTGTACCTTTGACATGGTAGATATGTTGGTCTATTACCAGTTAATTGTCTATCTGAACAGTTGTTGGTGGCACCATAACATTTGGACTAATATAAATAGAGAAGTGAAGTAGGTGTATACAGTTATCAGAGGAAAAATTACATATGCAAAACATGTCATTGAACGCCGTGTATACTGTGCAGATTTGAACCAGCTATAAGTATCTTGCTACCATTCCATAAGTGGAATAGGGCTAGGTTATATCATGAGCAGCCTGTTGTGAGTCTTATAAACGTTGCCTATTATGCAAATGTACCGTCTGTGTTGGATGCCTCATTGTTCGTTATGCTCGCTTATCCAATAAATGTGACCATTTTCTATCTACTTGGCCGGCTGTTGTCCTCTATTCCAAGTAGACTAGGAGGGACATTTAAATGTATATTTGAATACTGATCCTTAATGGGAAAATATCACAATACTTATAAGTATAACATATTTATTTTAATTTGAGTGAGTGCATCGCCTATTTGTTTGCGTTTTGGTTCCTAATATTTATGACGAGGATTTGGCAGGACTTTATTGGTACACCTTAGCTTAGGTAGGCCACAATTCCAGCTTTGTGAACACTTCCCAGCATTGCCTTAAACCACTTCCTACATATGCTGTATTCTGACCTCACAATTTCTCTCTAGTGATAACCTATTGCTTCAGTGCAAATTTTCTCCTGGAAACTGATTCTTCTAAAATATGGCCTAAATCCTCTGCCATCCTCTCCTCCAGGAAAGAAAAGCAAGATTCTCTTTCACTTTGTGTTCCACATGTGGTCTCACTTCTCCCCATACACTTATTCTCCTTTTTAAAACCACAAAGCTACAGTTGCACCATTTCCCCTCCATGGATTGGGAGTCTTGGACAATCCTCTTAAAAAGATAGTTGTGGGCTCTTCTTCATTCAAACCTTCCATGAGCTTTGTCTACTCCATTATTCCTTCACATGACTTTAGCCCTCACTGCCAATACCCGTGGTATGGCCAAGTGACCGACATACTTCTATGACACTTGTACGGAGTATATATTTATAGCTACCCTCATCCTGAATAAATTGCTGCCAGTAACTACTTCTTAGGAGATACATCTCAAAATTATGAGGTTTACATGTTGCCTAGACAGCAATACTCTATGGGCCAGCATCACTCAAATTCCTGCTCTATGTGTGGGACTGATGGAATGGATCTAGTCCACGGTTTCTAGGATTCCCAAATATAATCGTATTTTGGAAACCAGTAGCTATACAGATAATTCATTTGGAAATAGACAACGGCAGAACTGCCTTTTTTGTTATTGGTACGGGGCATCACAAACGAATTCACCCCGCCCCCATTTTCTATAGTCACCAATAAATTTTATTTCACCTTTTGAATGGATTGGTTGACCACCTTTTTATTTAAAGAGGAGTTTTTGTAACAATAAATCTGATGAAAAGACCGTGATCACCAATATGGTAAAATGGTTTCAGAAAAAAAAAAGTTAAAAGGAACACAATAGGAACCCAGACCACTCTCATTGAAGTGCTGGCGGTGCAGTGCCTCTGTCTGGTTAATCCTGCAATAAATACATTGCAGGGTTATCACCTCTAGCCACTAGAGGTGTTTCAGGATACCTAACAGAGTTTTACTTACCCCTAACCCTACCATAACCCTAACCCTACCCCTAACCCTACCCCTAAACCTACCCCTAAACCAACCCTACCCCTACCATAACCCTAGCCCTAAACCAACCCCAACCCTACCATAACCCTAGCCCTACCCTAACCCTACACTTACCCAAAGTCCTGAAGTCCCGAAGATCGAAGTCCCGAAGATCGAAGTCCCGAAGATCAAAGTCCCGAAGATCAAAGTCCCGAAGATCAAAGTCCCGAAGATCGAAGTCCCGAAGATCGAAGTCCCGAAGATCGAAGTCCCGAAGATCGAAGTTCCGAAGATCGAAGTTCCGAAGATCGAAGTTCCGAAGATCGAAGTTCCGAAGATCGAAGTTCCGAAGATCGAAGTTCCGAACCGAAGTCCCGAATTTCAGAATGCCGAACCGAATATTTTTCCAATGCACATCCCTA
This sequence comes from Pelobates fuscus, assembly GCF_036172605.1. Taxonomy (NCBI): domain Eukaryota; kingdom Metazoa; phylum Chordata; class Amphibia; order Anura; family Pelobatidae; genus Pelobates; species Pelobates fuscus. The sequence goes on along the minus strand of NC_086327.1, from coordinate 84,357,260 downwards.
ATGAGGATGTCTAACAGCTTAATATTCCCTATAGGAAAGCTTTGAGTAAATACATTCCAATGGTGAAGCATTAATATGCCTGCCGCGCTCACTATGCATGCACGCTAGGTCCCACCATTGCCATGACGTTGGCCAGCGCTGATGGAGCCTTCAAGCTGGAAAAAAGGTAAGTAAAAAAAGGGTTAAATGGAGGTGGGGTACCTATAAAGTTAGGGACAGAGACACTATAGAATTAGGAATACAGGAACCCTATAGTGTTCCTTCACAAAAACGGAAAGAAAATGGCATTATTCTCTGTACATCCTACTGTACTTCATTTTATTCATCATTACAATTTGTACATTACTTATGTGATAACTATGTATCATCTATCATTTCTCAGATAAAATTTTAGCTTCTCTTGTTGCACAGTGCGTTTAATTTAGAAGATGTATTATCTCCTGCTCTGTTATATACCTGCTAGTACCTGCAACAGCCTCATGTGCATGATTTAAGTTCCACTGACCGACAGGAGATATTGGCTTCTTAAATAAATACACTGTGCTGAAAGATCTAATTCAAAATAAATCAATTTTTAAGGATGCTGTGAGAGTCACAACCAGAGTAAGTGTGGCTGAGGCTGTATATGGCATGACAAAAGTGATTTAACAGTGAGACTGTGGGGGCACGATCTATACACCAATAACTGCTTCATTAAGTTGTTCAAAGTTCAATAGTTGTTTAAGTGCTCGGAGTGTCCCTAAACTAACCCAAAAGGTAAGTTTAAGACTTTCTTATTGGAGGGAAATCCCATTTGTGTCTGTGTTTCAAAAAGCAGAACTAAATCTCTACAGTCTACTAGTCTGCAGTCGGTGTGATGAGTGATGTAACTAGCCCCTGTACACTGATTTGGGGAAGAATCAATCGGTCCCACAATTTCAACTTTTAGGCTAATTAAGCTGAATTGGAAAAAAGTTTTTACTGTCTTTTTGGTCCAAAATTTAAAAAACACTTCACACTGCAGTGAAAATTGAATGACAAAATATTGGCTGATACTTTAAAAAAAAAAAAAAGGACTTTCTTATTGGAGGGAAATCCCATTTGTGTCTGTGTTTCAAAAAGCAGAACTAAATCTCTACAGTCTACTAGTCTGCAGTCGGTGTGATGAGTGATGTAACTAGCCCCTGTACACTGATTTGGGGAAGAATCAATCGGTCCCACAATTTCAAATTTTAGGCTAATTAAGCTGAATTGGAAAAAAGTTTTTACTGTCTTTTTGGTCCAAAATGTAAAAAACACTTCACACTGCAGTGAAAATTGAATGACAAAATATTGGCTGATACTATAAAAAAAAAAAAAAATCTTAAATTAAGCTACATTCACAACTTACCTGTGCTATGCTATCCTTATTTTTTTGAATAAACAACTAGGTTTGGTACCACGAATCTTAAGTACTTAAGGCTCGGTTTAATATTGATGGATAAGCTTTTCAAATGATTTCATATTTTTGTATAAACTTGTCAAGTTCTTTTAAAAAATATATATATATATATATATATATTATTTTAACTAACACCGAATATACAGTGAGGGGGAAAAAAGTATTTGATCCCCTGCTGATTTTTAACGTTTGCCCACTGACAAAGAAATGATCAGTCTATAATTTTAATGGTAGGTGTATTTTAACAGCGAGAGACAGAACAACAAAAAAACCATTTCAAAAAAGTTATAACTTGATTTGCATATCAATGAGTGAAATAAGTATTTTCAAATACACTTGCCAATATTTATGCACCTAATTGTTCAGCAATGAATTTCATATATAATTTCTGGGGGAAATTATATAAAGTAAAACAAGGTGCACTCATTTGGATGGGAGATTTTAAGTGTGTTAGGAATGTAATGATGGATAGAAAGACTTTTAGAGAAAAAGCAGCAGATAGAAACTCTCTAAATCAAGCCTCGAGATTACGCTCTTTAATCCATAGTAATGCTTTGCTAGATATTTGGCGTGTCTTCCACCCTACAGAGAGGGACTTCCCGTGGTTTTCTAAGACTCATTTGTCATATTTGAGAATTGACTATATTATAACAGACTTCACTAGTGAACAAAGAGTCAAAAAAGTTCAAATTAAAGAGATCTCTTGGTCAGACCAGAAAATGATCTTCCTGGACTTAAAAGATCAATTTAAGAGGCAAAGACCTCAATGGAAATGAAAGGAGTATCTATTACAATCTCCACAAAATAAAGTTCAGATAAACCAATGGATACAACAATACTTTAAAGAGAATAATACTTTTGAATAGTCTCCAGCAGTTGTTTTTCTTTTGGCCTTTAAGTGTGTCATAAGAGGCTACTTCATTGAAATGGCATCACAGGATAAAACACGTAAGGAAAAAAAATGTCAGATGTATATATTGAATTGGAAAAACTTCTAAGAACTAATAAAAACAAACCCTATATAAATATTTCAAAACAGATTGATGAATTAAAAAAAAACAGTTAAAAACTAACACTAATAGAATACTGGGGAAAATGAAAACAAACTGGTACTATAATGGCAATAATTAAAATATATTATATATATATATATATATAAAAAATCTAAAATTATTTCTAAAATTGTTTATGAAGGCAATACTTGCGTACCCCCAGAGAAGATAGCTAAGGCTTTCGAAAATTATTACAGAGAATTATATAATTCAATAAATCATAAAGTTAACATGGAACCTTATTTTTTTAAATAGAATTTCAAAAAATTTACCAATCTTCAATTAGACAAATTGAATATGCCCTTTACAAAATGGGATGGGGGGGGGGGGGGGGAGGGGGGGATCTCTAAAATAATTTACCATCTAAAAAAGTTCCAAGTCCAGATGGTCTCCTGGGTTTATTTTACAAAACCTTTAATGAGGAGCTTACTCCACATTTGAAGACTGCCTTTAACGATTTTGCAAAAATGGGGTCAATTCCTAAAGACCTATTGAGAGGAAATATAATTACTATCTTAAAACCAGATAATAATTCTGAGGATGTAAGGAGTTATAGAACTATTTCACTTCTTAATGAGGATATTAAACTCTACGCAGCGGTTATAGCAAATAGGATGAAACAGGTTAGGCCTTTGACAGGGTCAATTGGGAATTTCTGGAAAATACTCTAAAACTCTTCGGTTTTACAGGTACAATTTTAAACGCCATATGGCACTGTATTTTAACCCTTCAGGTAAAACAATGAGTCTGGGCCTTTCCTCAAATTGGTTAAATTTGGCAAATGGCACAAGACAAGGCTGCCCGCTATTATGATTACTACTATTGCCATTTATATAGTGCCAACAGATTCCGTAGCGCTTTACAATATTATGAGAGGGGGGGATGTAACTATAACTAGGACAATTACAAGAAAAGGAACAATAGGTTGAAGAGGACCCTGCTCAAATGAGCTTTTAGTCTATAGGAGGTGGGGTATAAGACACGTTAGGACAGGAAATATCAATCAAATAGGGTGGGAGTGAAGCAGAGCTGGAGGAGAGAGTAAAGCACTGCCCTATAGGAGAGAGCAAGAGACCGGTATGTAAGGTAGAGGTTACTCTGGGAGGCCATAAGCTTTCCTAAAGAGATGGGTTTAAAGGCCCTTCTTAAACGATTGAAGACTAGGGGAAAGTATGATGGGGTAGGCAGGCTATTCCATAGGAAAGGAGCCGCCCACAAGAAGTCCTACAAGCGCAAGTTGGCCGTACAGGTGCGAGCAGCGGTCAGGAGGTGGTCATGGGCAGAGGAGGGGCTGTGAAGAGATAGAAGGGGCTAGAATTGTTCAATGCTTTAAATGTATGGGTTAACACTTTGAATTGACTCCTATACGATACAGGGAGCCAATGTAAGGACTGGCAGAGGGGTGAGGTGTGAGAGGACCGACTAGAGAGGAAAAATCAGTCTGGCGGCGGCATTCGCTACAGACTGTAGCGGGTCAATACGGCTTTTGGGGAGACCAATCAGGAGAGGGTTACAGTAATACATGCAGGAAATTACTAGAGCATGGACAAGCTCCTTGGTAGCATCTTGTGTAAGAAAGGGGCGGATGCTGGCTATGTTTTTAAGTTGCAACCTACAGGATTTGGCAACAAACTGGATGTGAGGCTCAAAGGTGCGGCCAGAGTCAAGTATGATGCCAAGACAGCGTGCTTGCAAGGATGGACTTACGTGGATATCACTGACTTGAAGGGAGAGCGAGAGAGGAGGATCAGTATTAGGAGGAGGAAAGACAAGGAGTTCCGTTTAGACCACTGAACTATTAGCGATAGATATAAGAAACAACAATAAAATAAAAGGGTTTAAAGAGAAAGAAGTAGGGATGTGCACAGGCAAAAAATGTGGTTTGGTTCGGTACTTCCGAAATTTGAGACTTTGCCAATTTGGGAATTCGGCATTTCGGCAATTCCCTAAGCCTAACCCCAACCCAACCCTACCCTTACATCAGCCCTACCACTACCCCTAACCTTACCCCTAACCCTGCTAGGGTTAGGGTTAGATTCCGGTCATCATTCCCTTAATTTTACCTCCCTCTCCTGTTTTGACACTTTTCAGAAAACTGAAATACTTCAGCACTTCTGAAATTCGCCTATTCGACATTCGGAAGCATCCGAATGTCCGAATTGCCGAAATTCGTCCGGAATTAAATTCGGACCGAAACTAATTGCACATGTCTAGAAAGAAGATATTAAAATCAAATTATATGCAAACGATATACTCATTATAATAGAGGACCCCGTGAATTCAGCTGAAGAATTAATGAAGGTCATTGAGAAATATAGCCAGTTCTCGAATTATAAGTTGAACTCTTCTAAATCAGTCGCTATGCCACTATTTATGGATTACTAGATGAAAGCTCATATTACAGCAAGTTTTGACTGTACATGGGCTAAAAATTACTTATCTTATTTGGGTATAAAGATATTGACAAACCCACAAAACTGGATAGAGCTAAATTTGATCAATTCCAATTTTTTTTTTGTAAAGTCACTTTTTATTGTAAGTTATGAACAAAGTATACAAGCAAATATGGCAGTCAGGTGTGATAGCAGTGGGACGCGCAGGTCTCCATTCGGGTGACATCAACTACATACAAGTTGGATGCGCAGATCCATATTAGTGAGGCATACAGTCGGTCGTAGAGTGGAAGTGGTTACTTTGCTCCACATTGTCCAAAAAATCTTCTTGACCAGTTTGCCTATATATAATTAGTGAGGTGGTAAGAAATAACTTAGGTGTATATGAACAACGAGACGCAAAGGTCCCTTCAACAATTAGTAGGCGTGACCACAGTATGTCTGTCGTAGCATTAGTATTCATTGTTTAGTTTTTATTTTTATTACCTTGTCGTTTGCTAAACATGTTTATTTTTCCCTAGTTAGTCATTGTTGTATATGTGTAACTTTCTGTGGCAGTGTTGCCATTCGTGTTTGTCTGAGTCTGTGTGGTGTTGTGCCTGTGTAGTGGTGTGTCTCGTGTTGCATCTCCGCTTTCGACTGGGCTCCCTATGTGTCTATGGGTCGTATTAGTCAGGTGCCTGATTCCCCGTGAGTTTGGGGGGGGGGAGGGGTGAATCCCCTGCGTTTGCTTCTGTAGAGACTATGTTGGGCTTGTTATGAAAGGGCTAAGGTGGGGTCGTGTCCCTCCCGAGGTTGCGGTTTCCCATCCAGCTCCCATTGTCTCATCAGCGTCAAGTAGCTATATGGTCGTTGGAGCGGTTATTAGGCGAGAGCTTTTCCTGGGGACGTCAGGTGTGTACTCCGCTGTCTAGTGTGGTCCTCGGTGTTGTTCTCATGCGGTGAACCTCGTGATTCGGAGCAAGGTTGTGTGAGTGTGAATGTATGTGTGTATGTGCTGTGATGGTTGTATAAAAGGTCCCTGAGTGGGGGGTGTAGTACGTATGTTTTGGGCCGCGGTAGTCCAGTGGTGGTGAACGATGTCATTACCAATTCCGCTGTTTCCCCGCTTGACATGGGCAGTTGTGTCCTGGTTCGGGGGCCGTGGGAGTGTCTGTCTATTTATCGTCCGAAAGTGGGCTCCCTTATTCCCGTCCCTAAGGTCTTAGTGTTTCCCTTTTGCCCATTGGTGGGATTCTGTGCGGTTTCGTATTTGCAGTGTGTCCGTTCCCCCCTGAGTCCCCATCTCGCCGCTACCGGTGGGCGGGGGTTTCAGGTTGCGACCGGAGGAGCAATGTCCGGAGAGAGTCCGGGTATCCCATCACCTCTCTCCCATCCCCTCTAGTTAATGAATACGTCTTAAGAGCAGTAGACATACCATAACCTCCATTGCCCTGCGTCCTTTTCCTGTCTCCCCAGAAGACTAGCTATTGTGGATTTGGCTCTGTGTATGTCTTCGACCCTGAGTCGCCATTGCCGATTGTCGGCGGTCTGCGTTTTCCACAGTAACAGTATCAATGCCTTGGCTGCGTTCAGCAGGTGTCTGAGAATTGATTTTTTGTACACTGTGGGCGTGTCGTTTGTGTGGTCTAGCAGGGCTCAGTCTGCAGTCATGGTCGTGGGTTCTCCCAATATTTTACGAATTTCTGCTTCAATTTCCTTCCAGATCAATTCCAATTTTAATTATTATGTTACTACAGACCTCATTCTCAAAATGTATCTGGCGTAAAAAAATAAATTAAAAAAACAGAATAAGTTTTAATTTGTTAACAAAGGATATTGAAAAGGAAGGATTGGGGTTTCCATGTTTAGATAAACTTATTAGAGCCTCTACATGCTCATGCATTTCATATTCTTCATCCATCAGCCATAAAGGAAAGTTGGTATAAACTTGAACTAAGGAGAATTGATGCATGTATTGGTAAGTATACTAATCTGCTTCTCAGGGGGATCCCTCGACTAAGCAGTCCTGAGTATTGTCAAGAATTGTGTCACTTGACACCAGAAAGATAGCTCTAGTTACACAATATAGGGTGACTGAATATCCACGGAAAAAAATTAGCCATAATAGAGGAGTGGCTGCATGTGTTAGTTGGTATACTAATCTGCTTGTTAGGGGGAACCCTCAACTAAGCAGTGTAAAGGATTATCATGAATTATGTCACATTACACCGACAAATGTAATTGTTCCATGGTATGTGAGTGCTCTGCAATACTAGCCAGGGGGAACCCTCGACTAGGCAGAGCTAGAACCTGGGTACAAATAGTGAAAGATAGAGAAACAAAGGTTGTGCACATAGACACAGGAATATAGAAAATCTGCTACTGAACTTGTCCTGATCTGTGCCTTCAAAGGGCACCTGTGTATAATCTACAGCAAGTTCAAGCCGTCACTAATTATATAGGTGTACTTAGTATCGCCGTTATACCAACAGGTAACATGTATCTAAAGGGATAATCACAGAGCTAAAACCTAAATACAGCTTGTAAATAAACACCAGAGAAATGGTAACATGTATCAGAGGAAATGGTGGCACAATGTATTTGTGCTCTGCTGGAATGCTAGCTAGGGGGAACACTTGACCAAGCAGTGCTAAAACTAAAGTACAGCTAATAAACGACAAAGAAAAAGTAAAAGAAACTTGAGCATGAAAAAATAATAAACACAAAAACAAAACAGAGTGTGCTCTCGAACTAGATCTAATCTGTGCCTTAAAGGGTCCCTATGTGTGATTAGAAACTGGTTCTAACTATCACTTCAGAGCAATGGTTAAATAACTTCAGATCAATGAATGAATAGAAAAGAAATATATATAGGAGGACTGTTCTGGAAACGTTCTAATCTGTGCCTTCAAGAGCACCTGTGCTGCAATCAAAGCTAGTGCTGGCTATCACTACAGAGCAGTTAAATGTCTAACAGGTTTCCCGGGTTGATGAGAAAATCTACGGCCGTTTAGATCAAGGTAAATATAGATGATGTGGACAGAATGTCTTGGTCTTATAATCTGGCGGCAAACTAACCATGGGAAAGAACAGAGACCCGATGCGCATTTCGCCAGTAGGGCGGCTCTTCAGGGGAGCTTATGACCTTTAACTGGAGGCACTCTTACTACAACAAAAGTTACCCCAAAATAAAAACCATTTGTTTAAATTATTGATACATGTTCAATCAGCCACAAAAATAGTCATAGCAAGACACTGGAAAAATCCTATATACCACTCCTGCAACTCTAAGTTAGCAGGTGAAAATTCTATGTACGGTTTTAGCGCTAAGGAACGTCTCTCTCTCTGCCTTCCAGAGATTGGGTTATTGCAACATATGCGCATAGTTTTATATTGGTTTGCAAAGGATGTGTTTTGTTCTTTTGTGGGATGCTTGGTGTCTGAAATATTTATATTAAGATGTATAGAGTCAGGAAACTGAAAATATAAAAGGGGAATGACATAATGGAATAATGGCTTCAATGATTATGAACGTTTTAGATGTGATATAAAGGTTTTATATGGTTTAGAATAAAATAAAGATTATTATACAAAATTAAAAAAAAAAAAAAGTATTTGACCCCTTCGACTTAGTACTTGGTGGCAAAACCTTTGTTGGCAAGAACAGAGGTTAGACGTTTCTTGTAGTTGACCACCAGGTTTGCACACATCTCAGGAGGGATTTTGTCCCACTCCTCTTTGCAGATCCTCTCCCAAGTCATTAAGGTTTCAAGGCTGACAATTGGCAACTCGAACCTTCAGCTCCCTCCACAGATTTTCTATGGATTAAGGTCTGGAGACTGGCTAGGACACTCCAGGCCCTTAATGTGCTTCTTCTTGAGCCACTCCTTTATTGCCTTGGCTGTGTGTTTTGGGTCATTGTCATATTGGAATAACTATCCACGACCCATTTTCAATGCCCTGGCTGAAGGAAGGAGGTTCTCACCCAAGATTTGACGGCACATGGCCCCATCCATCGTCCCTTTGATGCGGTGCAGTTGTCCTGTCCCCTTAGCAGAAAAACATCTCCAAAGCATAATATTTCCACCTCCATGTTTGATGGTGGACATGGTGTTCTTGGGGTCATAGGCAGCATTCCTCCTCCTCCAAACACGTCGGGGTGAGGCCAAAGAGCTAGATTTTGGTCTCATCAGACCACAACACTTTCACCCAGTTCTTCTCTGAATCATTCAGATGTTCATTGTGAAACTTCAGATGGGCCTGTACTTGTGCTTTCTTAAGCAGGGGAACCTTGCGGGCGTCGCAGGATTTCAGTCCTCCACGGTGTAGTGTGTTATTAATTGTTTTATTGGTGACTATGGTCCCAGCTGCCTTGAGATCATTGACAAGATCCCTCATGTGTAGTTCTGGGCTAATTCCTCACCATTCTCATGATCACTGAAACTCCGCAAGGTGAGATTTGCATGGAGCACCAGAGGGAGACTGACAGTTATTTTGTGTTTCTTCCATTTGCGAATCATCGCACCAACTGTTGTCACCTTCTCACCAAGCTGCTTGGCGATGGTCTTGTTGCCCATTCCAGCCTTGTGTAGGTCTACAATTTTGTCCCTGACATCCTTGGACAGCTCTTTGGACTTGGTCATGGTGTGGAGTTGGGAATCTGACCGATTGATTGCTTCTGAGGACAGGTGTCTTTTATGCAGGTAACAAGCTGAGATTAGGAGCACTCCCTTTAAGAGAGTGCTCCTAATCTCAGCTTGTTACCTCTATAAAAGACACCCAGGAGCCAGAAATCTTGCTGATTGATAGGGGATCAAATACTTATTTCACTCATTGACATGGATATCAATTTATACCTTTTTTGACATGCGTTTTTCTGGATTTTTTTGTTTTGTTATTCTGTCTGTCACTGTTAAAATACACCTACCATTAATATTATTGACTGATTTGTCAGTGGACAAACATTCAAAATCAGCATGGGATCAAATACTTTTTCTCCTCACTGTATATAAGAAATACAGAGTATCCAGATTCTAATAAACAAGGATTCATTAACTAAACAGAGTTATTTACTAAAGTAAGAATTGCTGGGAATCCAAATTAAATTTCAGATTTAAAGTCAAAATACCGGAATTGAAAAAAAATTGCAGCTTTGCTTTGAGTTTAGCTATTTTAGTCTTAGCAAATTTCTGAGTGTTATGTCCTTCATACTCGGAGGGTTAAAGAAGACATGACCACTAATTGGAGAGAGAATCATCTTGAGAACCTACCATGGGGTAACTGTTGTTGTTCAGGCAGGAATGGCAGTCCATGGACAGTGTGAGAGGCTATCCATGGTGTTCATCGTCCCATCTTCACAGCTGCTGTACGGTACAACTTTTCATTTTTTGATGTGCTGTTGTTGCTTAGGTGCAAGTACCCCATGCAACTGGACTCTACATCTACATAAAATCCCTCTCTACAGCGTTGTCTGCTCCAACGCTGTAGAGAGGGATTTTATGTAGATGTAGAGTCCAGCTGTGTCTGCCCCAAATCCCCTTAATAGATTTGTCTGTAACCCTAATCCCAGCCCCAGTGCAGTCTGCCCTAAATCCCCTCCTCTACAGTTATTTATGTTCCAAATCCTGCTACCTCTTAGAGTTATGTGTGCCAAAAATCCCCTTCCCCAGTAGAGCTGTGTCTGCCTTATTTCTCTCCCCACTCATATAGTTGAATCTGCCCCAAATCCTCCCTCTAAGAGTTGTGTCTGACACTAATCTGCCCTCTCTTAGTTATTTGTGCCTCAATCCCTACCACCAGAAAAATAACTGCCCCAAATCCCCTCTCCTTTAGTATTGTAGTGTGCATGATGACCCATGAGGCAGCATAACAGGAATTCAACCTCTCCCAGTTCATATGCCATTGGACATTTTGGAATGTGTCATTCCTCCCCATAGAGACTGAAATGTAGGTATCTGCATCGTAGTATCTGAAGGTACCATTGTTACAAAGAGCTTCTCTTTCTTAATGGGTTACTATAACACTTTTGAGAGGGGGGACCTTTCTGGCGTAACTTCCCCTACTGTTTACTTTGGGCAGGGTCCCCCCTCTCAATTTGCAGTAAAACAAAATGTCTGCATATAAAAGGTTTCACTCACCTTGAATCAAACGTGTAAAGATTTAAAACAAAACAAAACAAAAAAAAAAACTCAATGAACCAGAGGGAGGCTGGAGGGAGGGCAAAGTGGGAGAAGTTGCAATCTCTGCAAAGAATAATATTTCCACTATTATCAGCAGCATGTATTGTGTGCTGACGACAGACATTAAATATGCACAGAATTGACATTAGGCAGCCCGGAACAGAGGGCTGCCAAGGTAACGTGTGCTGGGGGTGCAATAGCTCTGATTACATACGGACTCCTATCACCATGACCAATTCAAATCACTGATGTGATCATGGAGTTTGGAGTAACCCTTTAAGTTGCTAGGTATGTAGCCCTATAGTTTCATCTTACTGAAGTAGTTCCTGGAGGCACATTAAAGCAACAGACACAATAAAGGGCTCCAGTCTTGATCCCACTTGATCACCAACCCTGATCCCATCATAATGGAATTAAACAACATTGCAGGAATGAATCAATTCTAGCACCGATTAACCAGCAATCATAACAAAACAATGGTGTAAAAGTCAGTGTAATTAGTTATTTCCAGGCAGATGCAGGGGCACAGAACTATGCATTCTGGACTTGAGCTGTTGCAATTTAATGGGTACTTCATGGAGATACTGCTCTGTTAACATTTTTGTTTTAATGTTTTGTCACTATAATAATGTAGACATAATATGTGTTGAGCTTAATTTATAGTAGGGAAAGCTAAGGTTGACTTAGAGAAGACCAGTTTATAGAATGTGGAATGCAAGCACCATGCTTGTTGCACCAGATCTCAGATCTGGCCCTGGGTTATAATATAATACCTAATTCAAGAACTTAGATGCCTCTCAAGCTTGTGCTATGGGTTTCCTATAGAACCCATAACTGATCATTTATGGTTCTAGACAGCTTACTTCTCGATAGTCTGTGTGTCAAAATACTTTAATTTTTCTTCGTCATTGCCAGGTGGGCTAAAACCTGCAATCTTGCTCCTAGTTTTTTAACGTAACAAAATCTGGAACTATGAAAGATAAACCAAAATGGACTTAGAATGACATTCAGACTCTGACCATGAACCATAGACCACTTCTTGCCATCACTCCGTCCTGGAAAAATTCAGATTCCCTATATATAATAAGTTCGGACAACTTCACATTTCACTTCTTGTATTTACATTTTTTTTTCAAAATTCTTTGCACATTTTCACTGCTTTAATAAAAATAAAAAAGTAAGAGAAAAAGCCACACCTCACAAAAATGATATACAGAAGACACTTCCCAAGGTAGAGACAGGAGACTGCATTCACACCTTGCTACTTTCCACAAATATATGAACCCTCCCTGCCAACAGGACCTAGGATTAGCAGGGGCAAAGAGAAAGAGGAGCAGGACTTGAATTATGAGATGCATGTTACATTATATTAAGGATAACTAAATTAAGAGCAAAAAAGAAAAGAGAAATGGCATGTAACAAACAGGAACAGAAAGAATAAAAATAAAGCACAGGGACAAAAAAAGAAACATATTTCAGGAGCTGGAGTGTGTTTGCAACAGTTGAAAGTGAGCTAAGAAATGGGAGGAAGATGGAGTTGTTATAATAATGAACATAAAACAAAATATTGCAGAAAATAAATAAGATGACAATGAAGAGGAGTTGGAATTGAGGAACCGATTTGAGCATCAGTAGGATTTGCGGACATAAGTGATAACCTATAACAATGGGTTTTAAAGGCTCCTTGGCACAGTGAAGAGAGTGGCAAGTTGCTTCTAGTAGGTGATAATCGCACAGACATGGTGCTGTGGGTAGCAATATCCATGACTATTTATCGAAGGCCAGTAAAAGGATTAGCATACATAGTAGAGAACAGCACAAAGAATTTGAAATGGAAGGAAAGACTGCAAAGATAATTGGAACAAGAAGGAGATTCGAGAGAGAAGTACATATAGTTAGAAAAGGCTTGATAAAGAATGGAAAGTATGGCAGGGAGAGCTGTGGCTGGCAAGTCCCTGCAGTTAAAATGGCAGGTGCCCTGGTCCTGGGATGTAGGTGTCCAGGGATACACTACGCTGTCTCATTTGGTGTCCAACCATCATGCTCTGTTGTCCTGTTAGGTGTCCCCCTAAAGCACCCTGGGGGGACAACATATGAGCATTCTGTGGGAACATTTCCCCTGACACACTCCTTTGCTTCATTAGCATAAAGTTTTGCTGCCCCATCTGAGGTGGAGGCGCCATTCCTGTCCTGCCCATGGAAGGCATCGGGGGTACTCCCAGGGATCTCTGAGGTCCTGGAAGACTTGGGCCTAGACGGCCTGAATGCTGCTCTACCATCATGTTCTGTAAACTCAGAAGGTGCATGTTGGTGGGATGTGGCTTAGGGTTCTGGCTACCTCCCTTTGGAAAGTACTGCAGAGTACTACTGGGCTTCTCAGAGGGCATGATCCGTGATAAATCAAATTCTGGGATGCCACTGGCTGATGGCCGGATGACATCCCCTAAATCTGGATCACTAAGTATGGAGGGTAGACTAGGGCCATAGGGGTCAGACATTCTATGGGGAAGCCGTGGCTGATGGTGAACATCATCTGGGAAATGCTGCTGCATGGAGCTTCCACTTCCTGACTGGGGGACTCCTTGGTTGTGAGGAGGTCCAGGCTGCAGGCGCGGAGGGAAGACCAGCTGGTTGGAGGACATCATTTGTGTGCCAGGTCCTGGACAGCAAGGTTCCTGATTCATAGAGGGCATCATTAGAGGGTTCTGCATGGCAGGACCAATTGGTGGATGCATAGGTGGTCCAGGGGATGCAAGAAGGGATGAAGGGTGCTCATGAGAAAGAGGTGGCTGTCCGGGAAGGGTGATATTTCCCATAGGGCTCTGTGAGGAGGACAAGTTCAAGTGCAGGGAGATGGGAGCATTCATCCCAGGGCCTGGAAAAACAAATTATACACGCATAAATATTTTTTTTTTAAACTGGTCTGTTCAAGTATGTAAAGGATGTCTAGTCCCACAATAAATTCACTTTCCTCTGCTCTAGATGTCTTTTCTAAACTGTAAAAGTTTGTTCATTCATCCCTGTGGCTAAATCATCTACTCAACACTGCTTTGCTGATTCTCAACTTCCACGTCTGCTTTTACTTGTGCTTTCTAATCACTGTTCTCTTATTTTTCCCATAAACTGTCATCGATGGTTCTTCTCCCTTCAGCAAAACCAGGGCCATCTATAATATGAATAGGACCCTGGGCAAAGCATTTTCTTGGGCCCCCTAGGCCCTGCCCCTACCCCCCCCCCCTGCCAATTACGCCCAACCCCCAATCACACTGACAGACCTTCTGACACATACACACACAGACCGATATATTAAAACATTCGCAGATACATACTGACACACATACACTGACACACAAATATATACTTCTATCCATTCAGACATACTGACACACACACATACATACATACAAACACACACAGACACATACACTGACAGATATACTGAAACACACACAGACACATACACTGACAGATATACTGAAACACACAGACACATACACTGACAGATATACTGAAACACACACAGACACATACACTGACAGATATACTGAAACACACACAGACACATACACTGACAGATGTATTGACACACACAGACATTCTGACACACACCGACAGGCATGCTGACACACACACAGACACACACACACACATACAGACATACACACACACACAGACATACTGACATACACACACACACAGACATACTGACATACACACACACACACACACAGACATACTGACATATACACACACACACACACACATTCTGATACACACAGACATACTGATACACACACAGACATGCTGACACACACACACAGACATACTGACACACACACAGACATACTGACACACACACAGACATACTGACACACACACAGACATACTGACACACACACACACACAGACATACTGACACACACACACACACAGACATACTGACACACACACACACACAGACATACTGACACACACACACAGACATACTGACACACACACACAGACATACTGACACACACACACATACACATTTAGCCACCCTCCAGGTTCTTACCTTTTCCTGGAGGGTGGTTTCCCTGGGGTCCAGTGGCAGGCTGAGGCAGATGGGAGTTCTCCTCCTGCCTTTCTCCTCCCGCACAGCTATTATCTCCGGTGGGAGGAAGTGATGCGCGGCACTCACTTCCTCCCAGCCGGTACAGGAAGGGGCCCGGCCACCCGGGGGGGCCTCCTTAGTTGGCGGGCCGGTGCGGCTCTGTGCAGCCGCACCGCCGGGTACATGGGGGCTACGCAAATCGCGGGGCCCACAGGGCAGCTGCTCTGGGGCCCCCCAGGAGCAACTGGGCCCGGGGCAGCTGCCCCGTTTGCCCCGCACTAAAGACGGCCCTGAGCAAAACCCTTCATATTGTCAGCTGTTGCACTTACCCTGTTGACTCCCTGGTGGTAGGAGTACTCGCTCTGGGAGTAGTTCATCATCTGAGGTGGCAATGGTTTTGATAGCATTGTGATACAGCGGTGTAGAGCTTGGCATGGCGTATTTAGACATCTGTGACATCATCAGGGATAAAGGATTTTGAGAGGGTGCTCCATCTACAGTAAAGCAAGTAAAGCTAGTTACAAAGAAAACTCCTTATATAAAAGCAATGCAAATATATAAAACGGAGAGGCACTGAAAGTGTACACTGATGCACATACCTATTAAAATAAATAAATAAATAAAAGAATAGTGTATATAGATATAGATTAAATGATCATATTTGTGATTTGCTATATAAAAATAAAAAAAAAAGTCAAATTATTATTATGTTATTATTTATATAGCACCAACAAATTCCACAGAGCTTTACAGTGGGTGGACAAACAAACATGTAGTTGTAACCAGACAAGTTGGACACACAGGAACAGAGGGGTTGAGGGCCCTGCTCAATGAGCTTACATGCTAGAGGGAGTGGGGTAAAGTGACACAAAAGGTAAGGATAGTATTAGACTAATGACAGTTCAAGAGAGGAATCAGTCGAGAGCTATTAACAGTTTAATTGATAAGCTTTATGAAGAAGTGGGTTTTTAATGATTTTTTTTGAAGGCTTGGAGACTGGGTGAGCATCTAACAGAGGAGGGAAGTGAGTTCCACAGGAACGGTGCAGTCCTCGAGAAGTCTTGAAGGAGAGCATCAGAAGATATACGCAAGTCTTCAGCAGAGCGCAAGGGCCTAGACAGGACATACTTGTGTATTAGGGAGGATAGATAGGTGGGAGCAGCATTATGTAGAGATTTGAAAGCAAGAACCAGAATTTTAAATTGAGCCCTATATCTTACAGGAAGCCAATGTAGGGACTGACAGAAGGGTGAGGCGTGGGAGGTTCAGGCGGACAAGAAGATGAGCCTCGCCGCCGCATTCATTATGGACTGTAACGGCGCAAGTTGAGAGCACATAAGACAACTGAGAAGCGAATTACAGTATTCAATGCGAGAAAGGACAGTGGAATGGACCAGCACCTTAGTCGCATCTGGCGTTAAGTAGGGTTGGATGCACGCAATGTTTTTGAGATGGAAGCGGCAGGATTTGGCGATCAACTGAACATGAAGCGTGAGGGAGAGGTCGGAGTTAAAGAGAACACCTAGGCAGCGAACCTGCGTGGTGGAGCTGATGGTAGCACCGTTGACTTGTAGGGGGACGCAGGAGTAGCAAAAATTGAGGGAGAAAAGACCAAAATGTTAGTTTTGGTCAAGTTGAGTTTAAGGAAGTGGGCAGCCATTCATTTAGAAATAGCAGAGAGGCAGGGAGAGATCAGGAGAGGACAGATAGATTTTAATGTCATCCGCATAGAAATTGTATTGGAAGCCAAAGGAGCTAATGAGTTTACCAAGGGAGGCAGTATAGATGGATAACAGTAGGAGACCAAGGACTGAACCTTGGGGGACACCAACAGAGAGGAGTTGGGGAGAAGAAGCAGAGCCAGAGAAAGAAACACTGAAAGAGCGCCGGGAGAGGCAGGAGGAGCACCAGGAGAGAGCGATATCTTGTAGACCGATATTGCGGAGGATGAGAAGAAGCTGTTGATGATCAACAGTGTCAAAAGCCACAGAAAAGTTAAGGAGAATTAGGATAGAGTAGAGACCATGAGATTTTGCAGCGAGTAGATCATTGGATATTTTGGTCAGTGCTAAGCATGGAAACCAGACTGAAGCGGGTCTAGCAGAGAGTTGGACTCGAGGAAGTCTGTCAATCTCGCATACACAACTCTTTCAAGGATCTTGGATGCAAAAGGCAGTAGCGAGATAGGACGGTAGTTGGATGGGGAGTTACGGTCAAGGCTTGGCTTCTTTAGAATTGGGGTTATAGTTGCTTGTTTGCAGGGCGATGGAAATATGCCAGAGGAGAGAGAGAGAGAGAGAGATTGAGAATTTTAGTGAGAGGTAGAGAAAGAGAAGAAGACAGAGTACGGATGAGATGCGAGGGAATTGGATCTAGGGAGCAGGTGGTGGGGCGGGAGGACTGGAGCATTTCAGAAACCTCTTCCGCAGTGGCGGGTGCGATGAACATAGAACAGCAGAGGGAGGGAGGTTAGGGGAAGTATTGTAAGGAGAAGAAGAAAGATGAGAGATCCCTTCCCTGATTGTAGAGATCTGGTCAGTGAAATGAGTTGCATATTCTGAGTCTGTCACGTTAGTAGGTGGAGGAGGAACAATAGGGCGAAGAGGAGAGTTAAATGTATGAAATAGTAGTTTGGGTGGTTTTAAGGGTATTGAAGTAATTTACTTTTGCAGAGAAAAGAGCCAACTGTATGAGCGCAGCATAAATTTATAGTGGGGAAAGCCAGACGCACGTTGAGACTTTCTCCAACAGCGTTCAGCACTTCTGGAGCATTTTTGGAGGTATTGAATCAGCTTGGTGTGCCATGGTTGTTGTTGGGGGCGCTTGCTGCATTTAAATGTAGGAGGTGCCATGATGTCTGGTTGAGAGGAGAGGGTGGAATTGTAGAAGGAGGTTGCAGAGCTAGGACAGGTGAGGTTTGAGATAGGTAAAAGGAGAGTTTGGAGATTAGTGGAGAAATGCTCTAGGTCAAGACATGGAGGTGGTCAGATAGAGGAAAAGGAATATTGGAGAGATTAGAGGCGGTACAGAGATTGGTGAAGGCGAGATTAAGAGTGTTTCCCGCTGAATGGGTTGCTAAATTGGACCATTGCGTAAGGCTAAAGGAGGAGGTTACAGAGAGCGACGAGAGGCATCAGTGCAGTTGGGGTTGTTGATTGGGATACTGAAATCCCCAAGTATAAGGGAAGGAGTGCTAGATAAGAGGAAGTGGGGAAGCCAGGAAGAAAAGTGCTCAATGAATAGGATGACTGGGTGGGGCGGTAGATGACAGCAATTCTTAAAGGAGTGGGTTTAAATAGGCGGACAGTGTGAACTTCAAAAGAAGAAAAGGATGGGGCAGGGGGAGTTATGATTGGTTTAACGGTACATTGAGGGGAGAGAAGGATGCCTACACCACCTCCTTTACAGTTGAGTCTGTTAGTGTGAGAGAATTGTAGCCCACCAAACATAAAGAGGCAGGAGTAGCGCTATCAGAGGGTCTCTGTAAGTGCAAGTTGTGTAAGTGAGTTTGAGATGAAAAAGTCGTGTATGGCTGTTGATTTTAAATTACTGCAGACGGAGAGGGCGTTGCAGAGTGTACACTGAATGTTGGTAAGTGAAGGTAAAGGGCAGGGTATTGTGATGAGGTTTGTCGGGTTTCTGTTATTCTTAGTGTGTGTAGAGAAGGTAAAGGGCCATGGATTGGGAGAGACCTTACCAGCTGCTAGAAGCAGGAGGAGAGAAAGTGACAGGAATTGTAAATGGGTTTTGTATGCATGGGGTCTAGGATGAGATCGATTGTGGGTAGGAGTGAGAGAGTAGAAAAATGAGCACAAGGCATGAGATGAGAGAAGGGGGGAGTAAATAAGAGAGAGGGGCATATATAAATGTGAATGTGGGGGATGAGTGAAGTGGGTGTAAGGATAGATTTTTATACAGAGGGAGAAGTAGGAAATAAAGAGGAGAAGACAGATCATGCTAAACTGGGAAAAAGTAAATTGGAAATAACTGAAATATAAAGAGCAGGCAAGGTAGGGTAAATATTAAGTTTTCTGGGTTAAGAAAGTGCAGGAGTAATAAGAGGCAGTGTGTACAAAGTTACTAACATGTATATTCCATTCAGGACATAGAAATACACAGCATGAGTTACAAACAAATTCTCACCCTGTTCCATAACACCTATAGATGTTCCGGAATTCAATCCTATTCCTTGCTTTCCTGGTGGAATACCTGGGCTTGGCATAGTTGCTTTAGGAGAGGGAGCCCATCCAGGAGATGGTACATTCATGTGAGGTGACCTCAGTCGACCGGGAGAGGTGCTGGGTGAACGACCACTTATTGAGGAGCCCAGCATTTGGGGAGACTTTAGAGAAGCTTGAGGATTGGAAGGAGGAAGTCCAGTCATCTGAGCAACTGGATTTTCAGGGGACTTCATGTTTGCAGAAGGTGAAGATACAACTGGTGAGATTACCTGTCTAATAGTTGGAGACTTAAGGTGGCTCATAATAGGAGAACCTATCTGGTTGACATTGACTGTCAGTTCTGTTGGTCGTCGGCCTAAGCCTCTGCTGTGGATCGGCCCGAGGCCAGATGAGTTGCCGCCAGGAACAGAGGGCATAGGCATGTGGCTGAGACGTGTGGTGCCCCCTACAGAGCTGTGCTCTGGTCCAAACATGTCCATGCTCATCTCTTGTTGCATGTTGGGAAACTGACTTTGTCCTGGGGGAAAACCTGGCTGGCCCTGATGGAACTGGGCTGGAATCAACATTTTCTGGGAGTCCCCTGTCATCCCACTGCCATTTTGTGACTGCACTGCCCGCATTAGCTCTTCTGACCCTATTTCTCCTTGAGGACCCATAAGGTCACCTCCACTTCTCATTTTCTGGGAGAGAAGCATTTGCTGGTGGGGTGTCATCTGAAGATTTAAGTTCATATTCATATTGACGCTCATATTCATGTTAAGGTTTCCTCCTCCCCCTATTGTTGGGTCTTGTTCTCTCCTTACCCCTTGTTGGTTAATTGGAGGGCTTAGCATGGCACGGGAATTACCAAAATCCATACCCATTGCATGGCCACCTGCTATCCCATCTCCAGGAAACACAGAATGCTCACCTTGACGGTGTGAAATCAACACTCGTTCCATTTCCATGCCTTGTCCAGTAGGCATTGCCAGTTGTCTCTGCATACCTGTTGGGCGCTTCTCAATAAGCTGTTGTCGAAGCAGCTCCTCACGTGCACGTGGGTTTAAGAATCTCTCCACTTCTGCTGGACCACCACCTGGATATGACATCCCACTCTGTGGAAATCCACCCTGTCCTCCGCCCATTGGTGACATTTCCTCCGGCCACCGGTTGGGTCTCTGCAAGATGCCCATGTCCATAGGTATGTTCTGCATTGGTCCATACCTTCCTGTGAACCTTGGACCCTGGAATGTAATTCCACCACCCCTTAATGGCATGGGTTCCTGACCCTCTAATGTCCCTGGAATCCTATTGCCAATCCACTGTTCTCCAGGTTTGCTGTGGTATGGTGGAGGAGGTCCCCTGAGCATCATGTCAGGTGCTGGCCTCCCATGGATGGACATATGTTCTTCTTTACGCCTTTTCTCTGCATAGTATTCTTCTTGCAGTTTCCTCCAAGCAGCTTGTTCAGGTGTGAGGCTGTCTTGCCCCAATCTTTGCATCATGAGACTCATTTGATGCCCCATGTCAGGACCTGGCTGGGGACCTCCCATATCTTGCTCCATTCCAGGAGCTCCCAAACTTTGTGTTTGTGTGATCATAGATTGCAAGGGCTCCTCATATTTCTTCATTGGGGTTGGAGTGTTTACTGGGGGTGCAGGAAGATTAGAAGGAGGTACTGCTTCACCAGGACTTTGACTGTGCTTTGAAAATGGTTCACTGGCTGACCCAGTGCGAAGCAGAAGCCGTTCAATGTCTCGTAATGTCTGAAGAGAACGCTCACGGTGCTCAAGCTGCTCTCGAGAAAGACTCTCTTGATTAATTGTTCCACCATTCCCTTGTATTGTGTCACCTAGCTCTGCCTTTTCTTCAGGTAAACCTCCAGAAGATGGAAGGGGAGGATTAGAATGGCTACTTGCAGGACGACTACTGCCATTGCCTAAAGGGTTGGGAGTTAATTCCCGTTTAACCTCGTCTGGAGTTGTTTCCTGCAATGCAGCAGGGGGTGCATGCCCTGAAGCAGGTGTGGGCTGGTTTGCTGGTTTGCTTGGAGCTGAGGGAGGGATGCTAGAACCAGGAACAACTACACCTCCATCTGAATCACTGGAAGGCTTCTGAAGAGTTGCCTGAAAAAAAAAAAAAAGTGGTTGAAAACCGTGATATTGTGCCCTCTTCAGAATTTAAATTGATTAGACTGAGCACAGCTTTTGAAGCAATACAAATCTTTTAAAATACATTGTAATAAAATTTTCACTTAGAATTTTAAAAATGTAATTCAGTTTTATTCTATTTAAACTTTTCCTATCTGAAATCTTTCGGCTGTTAGACTTGATGGATCTTTTTCCCCAGACAGGAATCAAGGTCCATATCTGGCAAAAGATATTATTGTAGATTATCTGGATCTGGGTAATTTCCATTTGTTCTCCTGTAAATTAGCAGGTTTGTTAACTAAAGTGAGAATTGTAGGGGAGACAAAGTACATTTCAAACCTAAAGTCAACAGGACAATGCCTTCAGGTCAGCTATGCTTTCAGTTCAGCTACTTTGGCCTTGAAATTCGCTATGGATTCCCAACAATTCTCACTTTAGTGAATGACCCTCTAAGTTTTTATCTGTGAATCAGCACCATTGGAAGGTAAACCCCTTGGTCTATTCCAGGCAACCATAATAATCCTAGAAAGAGACATATAAACACATAGGGAATCCCAGTATAAACAATAACACCAATTGTGTAGTAAACCCAGGGCCGGACCTGCCCACCAGCATACTGGGAAATTTCCCGGTGGCCCTGCATACTAGTGGGCCGGTGCACAGCCGCTTAGTGCGCACCAGCCTGTGGGCCGCACGGCACAATTACAGGGTGACTAGCGGGAGGGGATGAAAATTATCATTGGATACATCATGTGTCTTTGTAATATATGATGTATTCAATGCATACAAAATTACAGGTTTATTCACTAAAGTGAGGATTCAAGGTGAATTAAAAAGTGAATTTAAAGGAACACAAACATGTAATCTTGACCCTATAGTGTTTAACCTACCATTAAGGTGGCTTGCCCTCCCCCCCCCCCCCCACCTTAGCCCTCCTATAAAAGTTTAAAACTCACCTTATTTCCAGGGCCGCGCGGGTCTGCTGTGCCGGCTCCGCCTCCTTTGTGACATAATCAAAATGGCCGATTTTTAGCCAATCCAATACTTTCCCAATTGGAAAGCATTGGATTAGCTAAAAATCGGCACGGGGCCAAATGCCATTTTGGCCAATCAGGACCTCCTCATAGAGATGCATTGAGTAAATGCATCTCTATGAGGAAAATTCAGCGTATCCATGCAGGGCGTAAGGGACGATGAACATCAGGGCTGCTTTTTCGGCAGCACTGACCCAGGAAGCACCTCCAGTGGCCATCTAAGGATTGTCCACTTGGAGGTGTCCCTAGAGGCAATGTAGTGTTTGCATTAAAAAAGCCTGAAGGGAACTATTATATTTACCAAAACAACTACATTAAGCTGTAGTTCTGGTGACTATAGTGGTCCTTTAAGATCAATAAAGGTGAACTGCAAAAATGTTCTAAG
This sequence comes from Pelobates fuscus, assembly GCF_036172605.1. Classification (NCBI taxonomy): domain Eukaryota; kingdom Metazoa; phylum Chordata; class Amphibia; order Anura; family Pelobatidae; genus Pelobates; species Pelobates fuscus. The sequence goes on along the minus strand of NC_086327.1, from coordinate 84,334,412 downwards.
TTAACTATGCTTTCAGTTTTCCACTCTGGCCTTAAATTTGTAATTCTCACGTTAGTAAAATATAATAATAGTGAGAAGGCTCACTTTCAAATTTAAAATAATTTTAAAAACCCAACAATTCTCACTTAAATAACCTGTGTTATTTTCTGTGAGAGAAATGAATAGACATTAAGTACCTCATCTAGCTTGGCTCGAGGCACATTCTGCTGGTGGTAAAGCAAGATGGAATCTGCATGTCCCTTTAAAACAGCTTCTGCAGCCCTGTAATAGAGAACACCTTAAAGATGAGACAAAATCTTTGTAAAATATTGCATATTAACTTATTAAATTGTTTATTTAATATATATTATGTATCTATTTAATATCACTGCCATTAGTCTTTAACAGCATGTAATAAATGAGCAACAAAATTATATTTATAGACATCAAACAACTTTAGCTAATGAAGCAGTTTTAGTGTATAGAGAGACCCTGCAGTCACACTGCTCACTTTTCTAGTATTTAGAAGTTAAACCACTTTGTATATACGGCCAAAAGCCACACCTTCCTGCATGTGACAAGCAAAGCCTTTCTAAACACTTCCTGTAAAGACAGATCTAATGTTCAAACTTTATTTATTGCACATTGAGTTTAGCTATGTTAATAGCCTTCCAGACCCTGCAGGAGCCTTCTTTGTTTAATTAAAGTTCAATTTACAAAGCAGGAGATATAGTCTTCGAGTGAAAGTAAACATCTGAAAATTAAAAAATGTTTTCATGCAGGCTGTGTGAGTCACAGTCAGGGGAGGTGCGACTATGGCTGCATTAACAGAAACAAAAGTGATTTAACTACTAAATGGCAGATAATTGAGCCGTGAGTCTGCAGGGGCATGATCTATACACAAAAACTTCTTCATTAAGCGGAAGTTGTTTTGATGGCTATAGCATCCCTTTAGGTATCTGTTCCGAAAAGTGTAAAACAAATTAATTATTAATGCAATGTGCCTCCTGGTTCCACCGGTTTCCTTGTTGACAGCCCTTTGCCCCACATTTCAGAATAGATCACTTTTTAGACATAACCCCCACAATGTCTAGAAAAGGATACAACAACTCCAACGAATACAGCCATGCACAGTGTTTGGGAATCATGTGCTAGGAATTGTGGGATTGACCAGCAAACACCCCCAATAAATGTCCTAGTTGCAGTTTAGGTCTCTATGATAGAGGCACATGTCATTCTTTTTTTAAAAAGACAACAGTTTTCCTTTTTATTTTTGTAAAATATAATATTTTAAAATACAACAATAACCATTGTTGAGAACAGGCGTGAGTATATCTTATTTATTAATAGCCATTTGTTATGACTCAAGTTCCAATAAAGTAAGATAGTCTTTAAGTCTTTAAAAACAGTTCAATATACAGAGATGTTGTGTTGCAAAACAGGCAATAAAATATCAGGCAAAAATGTTTATAGAAAGAATGAAAAACTGTCCTTTCCTTGCAATTCTTAAGTACCTCCCTTTCCAAGAATTAGTAAATAAGTAAATAATAGTAACCTGTAAAACACAGGAAGTAAGCTGAGTGATGGGGATACATTTATTACCTAACCAAGCAGAAATAAAATAAAAATGTTACGACATGTTTGTTTTTTGTTTTTTAAGACTGGTTATAACAAAACAACCTGATTGCCTCCTTTCACCAATAAAAAAAAAAAAAAAAAATGTTGAAATGGTTCGGCAGGAGAGATCACATTACGGAAAATAAATTTAAAACAGCATGCTTTTAAGGTGGGGGCATATTTACATTTGTTTTTTTTAATACAGTCACTGCTGAAAATGTTATGTAGGGTGCATTTTCCTTGTGTGGGTGTGCTGTTGGAATACTTGGATATAGGATATGATGTATTGGTGATGGGAAATGTAGGCAAAGAGATTTTTGAGAAACTGGGAAATAGAATATGATGTGGTGGGGGTAAAGAGGTGAGATGGCAATTAAAAAATATCCAACTCGCAACATAATAAAACATTAATACTTCTCTGATCAAGGGACTTCGCTTTAAGATCAGTGACCAAGAAAGTTATCTTATATACTTGTTTTTGTTAATCAGAAAGAGCATGGGACAGTAAAAAGCAGATGTACATTGCCAGCAGGTGGTGCTAGAATACACCTGTGGTTAATTATAAGTGACTTATTTGTATAGCAGGTGTTAGTGCTTTTGCTATCATTGTATAGTCTATACAGAACTATATTCCGTAGTTCTATTCTGGGGGCACCCTCAGGGCACTCTAGTGCCAGGAAAACTAGTATGTTTTCCTGGCACTAGAGTGGTCCTTTAAGGCCGGAATCCCATATGGTCAGTATCTTAGAGCAAGAAGGAATTGCTCCAGCGAGGAGTCCTTTAGATCTGAAGCTAACAAACTACGAACTCGGTTCAAAAATAAAGGATACCCCAACCGGATCCTCAAAAAAGCGTTCCAAAGAGCCCTAATACAAGAAAGAAGCGTTAGTCTTCGATCAACTAGACCCACCACCACGAACCAAATGATCAGATGTATTAGCACCTTTGATGAACAATGGCAACCCTATTAAGGATATATTCACTCGACACTGGCCAATTTTACAATACGATACAGATCTTAACACCAATTTAGTTCCCTATCCGAACATTACGGCACGAAGATCAAAAAATCTTAGAGACCTATTGGTACATAGCCATTTGGAAAGAAAAAACATCTACAAAAAATTGGCTGACTGCTCCAATGGGAACTCATAAATGCGGCCACTGCAAGGCCTGCCAATTCATCAAAACTTCAAAAGTGGCAAAATGCACCCAAACCTCAAAATAATTTAGAGTGAACCATTCCATCAACTGTAGCACCACTCGAGTCATCTATGTGATAACATGTTCATGTGGTACCCAATACATTGGGAAGACCTATCAGGAATTTAGGAGACGTATTCTCCAGCATTCTAATTCCGTTACAAATCTTAACCTAAGTACCCCTGTAGCCAATCATGTTTGCCATTTCCATGATGGCAATCCCAACCACTTATCCTTCCAAGCCTTAGAGAGAGCCATATTGAATTCCAGAAAAGGTAATTTTAATTTGATTCTTCTCCAGAAAGAGTCCAAATGGATCTATGAGTTTAAAACTTTAACGCCAGGGGGCTTGAATGAGGAATTCAACTTCACCCCCTATATCCATTAGTCTGCCTGGCATTTATGATTACTACAATACACTCTAGTACTGTGGGTCCCATTTTGATGTCACCTATAGGAACTCTATGACCGCTTTATTATGTGTCTTTATTACAATTTAGGCTTCTAACTATTGCATCCTGATACAGTATTCTATCTTATCACATGTTCCATCTATATGTATTACCCATTAGAATCTCCAGAATCCCGTCTCCTTGTCTAATGTAAATTTTATTCACTAGTCTCATGTTTGTTTGTTGATCTTTCGCTGTATTTTTTCCAATTTGCGTTATATTCTAGGTATTTTTTTCCATCTTGGGTCCATCAGCCATCCCGTTTACAGTTTGGGGTAGTGGACCAGTATACTTACCATTTACTATTACTAGTGATACTCAGGTGTTCTCGTAGTTTCAGTTTTCTTCCTCTTTGGCACAATATTTTCCTTAATTAACTACAAGGTCTCCTTTAATAACCATTTGATATCGCTATCTATTTTGTAACATTTCTCTGTCACTATGGATCATCCCTACATTGATTCTCTCTAGATATCTGCATACTGAGTCCATAAAAGTTTCTATAATGTGTTTTTTACATCCACTGTCAAGTTGTATTTTTTCACCTTCCGATGTCATGTGACAATCAATATACTGAACGGGTTTCCGATCTCTTCTTTGACAAATGCCATTTGCATGTCATCATTGCGAGATCTATACACATGTATGACTTGCCCTGGCTATCTTTACATCCATTTACTTATTTTCAGTTTTGATAGCATTCTTGATTTCAATTTATACCTCTTGGTGATAATTATACCTACAAGGGGTTAATCCGTTTGATGTCAAATCCTACCTAGTTACATCACTCTTTAGCCTTACTATGATAGGCTGATGACTTCTGACGTTTTTCAATCTCCACCAATGAATACTCGTCACCTACCTTTAAATATCGGTTCAGTTCCCGCACATCAGCTCCCCTCTGATGAGCTGCGGGCGAAACGCGCGCGTCAGGGGCTTCCCGGCGATCCTCAGTCACGGAAATGTGTTGGTGTTCAGATCTATTTTTACTATATCTTAAGCTATACTGCGGATCTCGAGCTGACTTTCACCTGGGAGGGCGATGACAAACGGCTCAGTCCCTATTGCTGTGAACTAGCCGTATCACTTTACCACTATTTAGCTACCATGCCGGTTTTGTGTATACCGACCCTCCGTGTGTAGCAGTCAGTCTTTTATTTTTTTATTTTTTGGGGGCTCATTATTGACCGTGATTGAACCCATGTACCCACATATAAGGCTTTATTGGGTACTGTATAAGGCGTTTTATTGTGTACTATGTTGGCCTGTTAGTTACATTGTTAATTAGGTGTATCACTGCCTCTATCCAGGAGGTCTCAGCCGACACCATTACCCATGTATCTATATTTAAGGCTTTACTGTGTACTATACTAGCCTGTATGTTAAATTGACAATTGCGTGTATTGCTGCCTCTATTCAGGAGGCTCCAGCATACACCAACACATATGTTCTTTCTCGCTTGAATAGCGTAATGTGCAAAATTATTATTTTTTGCACAGAATTTCTGTACTGAGGACACTGAAAACTTTTGAACAGGTCCTCTATTCATCCTATCAGGGAAGCTTTCTATTCTTTGACGTTTAAGTGTTCCACAGTTACTGGCTTTGCCTTTAAACGTCGGAATACTTTACAGACACTAGTTGGGAGGCTCATTAACCTTTACATACCAATGACTTTCTACCTTCCACAGATACATGCTTCCTACAAGATTTATATCAGTGTCAGTTTTTATGGCTATCTCCACATTAATTTTAAGTTCACTATTAAAGGTTATGTATTAACTATTTAGGGCACTCACTTCTTCTTTCCAATTTTTCACTACCTTGGTAGTTCCCCTAGGGTTAACCCCTTTGCTCGAGTGCTTTCTCCAGGCTTCCAGCTTTCTATTTTTTTGTTCCCCCTGAACACATGCTGCGACCAAGACCAGGACTCACAAAGGCACCAGAGTGGGACTGTGGTATACCTCTTGCAGGGGTTGGCTGACCGGGACTCTAGACACTACAGATGCCTCATATGGTTTCTATCTGCAAATGTTATTGTTATTGTTTTTCCTTTGGCTTTTCATTTAATGTTACTCTTATACTTTTATGTTATGCTCTACAATTCACTGTTTAGGCCACTTATCCATGCTAGTGATGAGGATACACCTCACTAAGGACACCAATAGAGGGGCCCTCTCTCCTCGTGGTAAACTAAACTCGAACACACTAACTAACCTAATGTAATTATTCAGCCTTCACTAACAACACTAGCATAAACATGTACCAAACAGGTAGCAAAACTCAACTTTTTCACATGCTGTAGGGCTATGTGCAACACCGTTGAAATGAACCATAACTCAGCCTACATAACCCACCATAGCAGCTTCAGACTCAACCTGTTCCTATTCTCATGTATTAACCAAAAAAAAAAAATGTGCAACGTTAATAACTGTTTTTCTATGTCTATGTCTCGCCTGCACCGGCTGTTGTGGCTATGCAAGCATACATGTATACTATATGCACTACTAAAATAAAGAATTTAAAAAAATAAAAATAAAATAGTTTTGAGGTGACAGTTGTCCATTAAAGCAAACATATGCAAATACAAAACATGCACAATTATGATTAACTATAATATCAGATTCAAAATGTCATGTGTAAAGTTCCATAATCAGCAATCAGTACTTGACTGAAGGCTCGTGATCTTACACGTTTGTAGCTTGTCCCCAATCTAAACCTACTATAGAGTGCTTTGAACAAAGATGTCTAACTCTTCTTGGAAGAATGGTAAAATAAATATTCTAACACAGCTGGTAAAGACAAGCCTACACCGATCCTGCCCAGCCCAGGATATTAGGGTGAAAATAGAGCACACCACACATCTATCTTTGAGACACACCAGCATCTGCTAAATTGTTGAAGTCTTGCGTACATCTGCAATCAACTACAATATCTAGCGGCAATAATGTGTTAATCATAGGACCTTAAAAGTAAGTTTGAATATATCATGTTTTCATATCCCATACTGCAAGGAGGGATATTTTTTGCAATGCAAGTTGTATTTGCAGGTGATGGTGAGAAGTTTGGGGTCTTTTGAGGTCTATTAGGGATGCAGAAAAACTGTGGCTTGCGTCATAGCTGTGCCTAATGGGGTTTGCTTTAATAAGGCCAGAGCGAGGTCAAATCGTCTTGCCTGCTGTCTGTAGCAGCACACACCAGCAGGCATCAGGATTTAGATAGTCCTGCCGGCCAGCTTTCCTTGAAGTCCAGGAAACCACAATACAAAAAGAGTTCCTTGACCCCCGTGGACTTGTAGCATCGGGTTAAAACTGCACCTCTTACAACATATACTGTTACACAAGTACTACTCATCGAATAATGTAATTTTTAGCAGTACTCAGTAGGAGGAACACAAGGTGACTTCTATAAACACAACTTCAACTGAGCGCAGCAGCTCATCGTAGACTTTATGTTGATCTTGGTGGGTTCCAAGCTGCAGTTTTGTTATGGAGTATGGAAAAGTTACACCAAGAGTTATTGTAAATACATTCAGACACATTTTTTGCTAATAAAGAGTGAAAAGCACTCACGTGTTTGCCAAATTTGTTGTGAAGACATAAACGAATTGTGATGGTGGTTTGGATGAACCCACAAGGCTCCCCCCATCCCCGCGATGTTTTGGACCAACTCCATGAGGAGTGCTGGAAGAACTTGAGTCGTTGAGACCAGGTAAGGAGGCAGATCCTGGCAGAGTCGATGCAGATGTCACGGAATCTCCTGCATTACAGTCTATGCAAAGCGGCCGGGTAAAAGATAAAGGACAAGTGTAAGATAGAAGAAGACTGGAGTGTAACACGCATGAACAGAGAAAGTTAGCATGGGCAAAATGAGATAAAATATGTATTTGAGAAACTCAAATTCATGGGCAAGAGATCACAGTGGGTAATGAGGTTCAATAACAATGAAGGGTTGCAGATATATGTAAAACGACAATGGAACAGTAACAAAGGGGAGTAAAATATAACATATGTGGAGGGAAAGAGAGAAAACATGTGGTGAATGTGAAAGAAGAATAAAAGTGAGGAAAATAGGTCAACGTTATATAAGCGACGGCAGTGAGAATCAGACAGAACAGCAGAGGTGGGAGAAGAGTGGAGATAATTGCAGCATATTGACAGTAAAGTGTTTCACGGTTATGTTCAGCTACAAGATTATAATGAAAATCAAAGTCCAGCATTCCGGATGAGCTGGCCGCCCAATAATTAACCGCTTAATAGGGATGAAATCAATGCTTTTTACTTTGCGTTAGCTTAAATGATGGAAAATATAAAAAAATATATACTTTAAACGCTTCCTGCCTAGTTCCTGTTTGTGGTGTTAAACTTTGAGGTTACATGCAAATCAGAGGAACGTGCATGAGGTTGAGGTGTACACAGTGTGTACAAATGATGCTGACAATATGGCTCAGAGTCAATGCACTGGCATTTACAGCGATGAGTATGGGTCACTGGCACTCTGTCTGTCCTTATGAATCTGCACGAGTGTTCGTAAATACGCACGTGTCTCAAAAGGCACAAACAAACACCTTCTTACAATAGACAGAAAATGTGGCAAGATTGACGTGAATCAATAGTAGTAAATCACTCATTCATGCATATCTCCAGAACAGTGGGCTGATTTGCCTAAAATGATAGTGAGTGATATCACAAAAAAGGAAAACAAACATTTTAAGCTACTTAAGGACCAGTGGCGTTTCATGCTGTAGTTACAATCCAACCTTTAGCTGCCCCATTCCTGCACAGAACATTATGTTCTTTATTTCCAAGTGCTCTCTATAGCAGGGGTGCCAAAAAGGTAGATCCCCATATGTTTCAAAACTACAGCTTCCATGATGCTTTGTCATTCTAAAGGCATGCAAAGAATCATGGGAGTTGTGGTTCAACAACATCGGGCAATCTACCTTTTTGGCACCCCTGCTCTATAGGGTCCTGTAGTCTTCAATAGTCAAAGGTATTGCAGGTTGCAATATTAAAATTAAGGCTAACCTGAGTTAGCACCTAAAATGCTGGTGTACAACAAATCCTATAATACTCAGGCAGTGTTACAGATTAGCTTTATCCCATGATACTCAAACAGTATACTCAACAGCGAATACTTCAGCTACAACTAAGATAATATAAAAGGAAAATGCCATACTGTATTATCTGTACAAACCTATCCACAAACCTACGAAAAACAGCATGAATCCAACAAAAGTCTCCTTACATGATAATCATAACAAGCCATAGTGGCTATGATGCTCAGAGTACCCCTTTATCCATTACATTATGTTGGCATACAAATGAAGTCCGTAGCTCTGTATGCATGGGATGAAATTTTACGATTTCTCCAGCCGACATGCAATAACTTGACACTAGATCACGGAGCATGGCATTAAATATTCCCCTGAAACCAGGTGATTCTGCAAGGCTGGCATAAGCCATTAAATGGTTAACTATTCCTAACATTTTTCCAAGGAATACTTCAGCTAGTTGTACAAAAAATGAATGTTATCTTGGACCATTCTCTCCCCAACTATTTGAAGCAAAAAACATAATTAACACTTATTTTTCATCCCAGTGGGGCCTCTTCTTCTTTAACTCTCATATGTTAACACATGCCAGCCATTGATATTATAGAAAGATTGAATGAAATTTATATATATATATTGAATAGTGAATAAAGAAAGGCCTAGCGCAGGCCCATTCCAGTGGTTGACACTCACTGTGGGAAGCTACAAGAGCCTTCTCATCTTCCTCGCTTTCTGGTCCTGAACACCATTCATCACCACTGTATGGTTGCTTCCGTTCCAGAACACAGCGGCGCTTGCTTCGTGAGGGTAATTCTCCTGTAAAATGAAGGAATAAATACACTCCTAGTTAAACAATTTAATAGCTTGTGTGTGGGGGACAGAGTTATATGTTTGAAATATGTGCATTGGTTTCTAAAATGGTTTATATAAAGTAACCCCAAATGATCGATCTCTTGCAATTTCACAACCAAACTGGGAATAGGAATAGTAGAATTAGGCCTTTGAGACTGGAGTTTTTCGGATGTAAATCGGGAAGCTCGAAGCCCAGGCTCAGAAGTCCATTGGCAATTCTGAATTAGTTATATCGGATTCTGTAATGAACAAAAGTTTCAAGAGTTTAGGGCTGGCTTACGTCAAGAGTCTGAGTCTGAGAGTGATCCGCTGACAGTCTCAGTCAAAGAATGGCGGGTGAGATTGGCATCCAGTTCCTACAACTCTGCAGAAGCCAGATGCATGTCACCAGCTACAGTGGAACCTCAGTGCCTGGCAAAACGGCTTTCCCATTACCAGTGGGTTGTTGTGGGTATGATGTTTGGAGTAGCTTTTAAGGTACTTTTAATATCTGCGTTACATAATAGAATCCCATTCTATTCAAATCAGTAACAAATTCAGATATTTGTAGATAAAATGAATAAAATGATCTTGAATTACCTGGCCTCACTTGGCATTTTCTGTGATTAGCACCTAAATCATAGCTATTTCAAACATAATCTGTAATACAACTACTCCTACAACACTTAAATTATATTAACAAAAAGTTACAATATATATATATATATATATACATATACATACACACACACACACACACATACATTTTTTTAATACATTCTCACTCTCAGATTTACTCACTTACGTGTTGATTCAAGGAGAATTTCAAAATTTAGGCCAAAATACGTGACTTGAAGAATGTTTCTAATTTGGTTGTTTTTGCCTGTAATTGTAAATTCATTAACTCTGTGTTTGCACTAGTTTTGTTCAATCTAAAGGTTGATGAGATAAGATGTACAGCTCGAAAAGAACTGAACATGATCAAAGGAAAAGTACAACCATGACAGAATTTTGTAAACATATTTAAGTTCTGTAAATCCGGGCTTATATGGGGCAACAGAGTACTTATGTTACAGAATAGAATGATGGTTTCTGACATTACAAAACAGCAGAATGCTAAATATGAATTTTGTAAATGTATATAATATATGTTAGAATGATGTGAGGGTAAAAAAACTGATCTGATTGTCCTCACCTTTTGGTTCTGGTTCCCGTGATGGAGTCCCTGGATCTCGCTGTTCTCCCACTTCACCGGATGACTCTCTTTGTCCTTTACCATGGTTAGATCCCGGATTCTGAGCATTCTTCAAACCCACACTATTTGGGGACATGTGATTGGTTTTAGGCCCAAGTAGCCCTGACCCTTTAGGTGCCTGGCTTACATTTGGTGGCTGTGATTGGCCACCATTGTTGGACGCCTTCCCATGATTGGCCAGTTTGCTTTCGGGGTGCATTTGATTGACAGAAACTTGCTATGGTTGGCAGCAAGGGTGTCAGAGAACCTGAAAGGGATATTAGAAGACAATGAGACTAATGTGGAATTAACAAACATCCATAAACATGTAAGAACATTAATTGGGATGAAAAATGCACATACTATTCAGTGAACTCCCATCACGTTTAACATAACTGTGCTATTCACCGGTTTCTGAATAATAAAAACAGCACTTAAACTTACTTTAAAGTACACTTAGCACTATTAAAATATTGAATAATATTAACACTATATTAAATACACTTAAAGGGATCCTCCAGGTACCATAAAATCTCTCTCAGACTAAAGTTATTATGGTGTCAAGGGGTCCTTACCTTTAGAAATTAAACGTTAATGAACAGGTTGACCTCAAAGTGTAGAATCCAGCACTAATTAGCTTGGCCCTTCTCCTTCCTCTTTCGTCTGAGGCTGAGCCTCATACACCAGTGGAAGGAGAGTGGCAGAGGTGACCGGCGCTATATGGTTCGCAGAGGTTCTCTTTAATATAGGATAACATGGATGGAACATAAAATGCAGCAGTTGTTATAGTAATATAATTGTATATATGTATCCTACCTCTGATTTAGTGAATCTATTTTTGTACAAGTTACCAAATCGTAACACAGGGACATGGCTAACAGCAATGTAAAACACAATAACACAGTAGACAAAGATATGGTTAAACCTCACAGCAAATCCCAGGCTCTGTGGCATAGTCACAAAATTAAAGGCCTTCTAACCATATCGATTTCAGTGGGGGCAGTCCTGATTTTGGGGTCCTATCCTGACTTTGCTCTGACCTGTTCTCAAAAAGTGTAGCACAAGCGAGTTATTAGACACATTTGCGCTGTACTCAGGGCATTAGGATCCTGCAGACAGCACTGAAACAATGCTCCCTGCAAGTCCTGCTCTCAGTGGGTTGGCCTGCTTCATTGGCAGACAGCCTGGCATGCATTCATGCCATGCTGCCTGCCAGTAATTCTAGCAGTCCCTTGTTCTCTGGTGTCCAAACATGTCATTCACACTGTGCAATCTGCACAGGGGGCATTGAGTCCATGAGAAGAGCGTTTTGCTTTAACAGCGCATGCTTTGCGTTTAGTAGGGCTGGACAGGCCCTTTTACACAGGCCAGCCTTTGGACGTATACAGTGATGCAATGGCGTCATTTCCATGTCGGTGCCCCTCAGGCTCACCACTACCCCCACCATTTTTCCACACTGACCAATTTTGGGAGGTATGTATGTCTCACATTAACAGAATACAATGTGACATTTCACACAGTAATAAGTGACATTTTGTAATATGTAATCCTGTATCTATGCAATGCACAATAAGAATTGACATTATGCCTCCCTTACTGCAATATGAAGTAATGTCACATTAGGTCACCCTTCACACTGTATTTTAATATCACATTCCTTGTCTGGTGATCACACTTTAAGCCTTATTAACACTTTGCCATCACTCTTCAGTTGTTAATTTTCCAATCTCTATTTCTGCTCACGCCATTTTAATGACCCTACAATTAAATGTCCTGTACACTCTGAACACTCACGGGTCTCTAACCTTCCATGCTGTGCTACTGTTTTCTGTTTAAGACTTGCTTTAAAGTTTACTATAGGTATTGCAGCTCATTGTAGTGGTTATGGTGAGAGGTGTGCCAGGGCCCAGATTCCCAGTAATGGCGCCTACCATTTATCAACGGTTTGCCCCCCCCTTACTTGGGTCCACGCTGGGCTTTAAGACTCCCTGGTGGTCTGATGATGCATCCCTGTTTTCTGCAGAGCTACAGAAACTGGAAGTCACAGCCGTTGCCAATTGTGTGCATAGAAGTATGCACAGAACAGAAGTTAGCCAATCCTGTAACTCTAGTCATGGGCTAGCTCGTGACACCCCAACAACACTGCTAGAGGTGGAGTTACACCTCTGGCAGCTGAGGGATTCAATTCTGTAAGTACATTTTTAGTTTTATAGCAAAAACGCTGCACACACAGAACCAGGCACCATGACCATTTCAAATCACTGAAGTGATTGGGGTAAACCTTTTACTCTCTTTTTCCTATTCCTTCAAACACATTCTTCTTCTCTATTCCTGTCTCGGTTTGTTAAGCTCTCTATATATAGCTAGTTAAGAGGGATATATTTTACCATCTGCTGCAGTTACAACCATTTACCAATTCACTCACCGCATTTACAGGCGCAGACAATTGATTCAGATTTCAGAGGTTTGTGTGGGAAAGATCAAAACCCTCCTTACTGTAGCAGATGCAAAATCAGAACTCGTGGATTGTTTTTTGTACATGAAAGGAAGCTGTTGAAGTTTGTGGAATGCTCATTGACTGTATAAAACATTATCAACAAGTCATGGCAACTCCTGTTCCGAATCACAGACAAATGACTACATATTCAAAGTGACAAACATACTTTAATAAGGTAAAAATCTCGTCTGACTTACTAGAAATATATATATTTTTTATGGCATGTAATAAGCAACTAATCTTGTCTGCTTTCGTCCTTGAAAGTTTAGAAGTTGAACCTTAATTTTAATTCTACTTCCTGCTCAGTAAAGCTATGTGCCTCACCCTGTGCATTCTTTAACTTCAAGGAGGTATTAGAACATCTAAATGGTGATGGCTATAAACTATTGTCTGCACTTAAAACCCCTAGACAGAACAGTGACATGATGTTTGGATCATCAGAAACTACACTTGCACTTCCATTGAGTCGAATCTATATGCTTCCTATTTCCAATTAGATTCACGGACTTATGGGACAGGGAGTTCCTTTCCATTTACTTTACCTTTCATTATGGTACATTCACAAACTAGTATACCTGCTTACACCATTTAAAATATTCAATATACATGCATGCTTAATATATAGAAACAGTTGAACAGCTGTCTGAATGGCAAAGTCAGTTGAAAGTGAAGTTAAAATTTCAAAATAAAACCGCTGAAAAAGAAATATTCTTCCAGTGGCTAGGTTTTAAACTTCGTCTTGCTGCGTCCTCCATAGACCTCCTTGCTGTACTCTGTGTGCGTGAAAGTACAGATCTGACGTAGCTTCTCTCAGATGAAACACCAGGAGCTGAAGGTGGTCTCAAGGAAGAAAATGGCGGAGGCTGCAAGGTCAGCTTTAGGTAAGTATATCTAGCTTCCACGGTTTAGCAACCAGTAGACAGCTTACATTTGGGGGGAGCCAGGGCATCCTGGCACCATAACCACTACGTGTACTGTCGCATTTACGGTGCTTGAAGTGTTCCTTTAATGACCAAAGATGTTTTCTTCACACGCCAAGTATGTCTGCTCTACTAGTATTCATCCCTTCTTTATTTTTGCTGTTCTTACCTACAAAATTTTCATTTTCTATCCAGCTTATGTTATGTTTGAATTCTCACTTTAAAATATAACCCTATTAGAGCATTCCAGTTGTATGTGAAAATAATGGAAAGATGAAGAGTTATAAAGAAAATGAAGGGCAAATGAGAAGCAATGACTACACAACAATGGAGTAAAAGTGTCTAAATGACAGCCACTATAGATGTTTGTAGGGGCAAACACAACCGTTGCACAGATAAGGCAGTGTTTACGGAAAATAGGATGCAGAGTCATTAGGCTGTAGGTTTTCTGGTGCTTAAAAGTATCCACATAACTCCTAAAGTTATTCAGCTAACGGAAGTGTTTTAGGGGACAGGAGTGTCCCTTTAAGGCCAAACTTGCCAGACTGCAAATATACAGGACTTGGCGAATTCTTCAGAATTTTGATATTTTAGCTTATGGGTAGCATTTCCACAATTCCTGCCTTAGCAAAAGAGGCACTATATGTAGGACTACAAGGTCACCTGCTCAACCGTTAAAAAAAATTCTAGAAAGATCATGCAAGGTGTTTTCCGTAAGGGTGATCATGCACACTCTTTGATCTGACTTCCTTTTCTTTTCAGCTATTTGTTCCAGCGGTCATAAAACCATTATTAAATCTAGCCCCCCCCCCCGCCCCCCACCCAATGTTTTCTTATTTGGATAGCCAATACAAAACTCAGTCCCAAATTCAACCTCATCCCATATGACAAAAGAAAGGGCCAGATATGGCCTGTATATAAAAACAAACATAGTGAGAAAATGGAATCCTCTGGTGCAATAGTCATGCTTGCTTCAAATAAAGGTGAGTAGTAGTGCACTTCAAACTAAATAGCAACATTTAGCCCAAAATCACAGATTCAGAAAATTCTTCAACGCCGCTATAGACAGTCATAGTTTGGCTATTTTAGGCTCAATTTGGCTATTCTTCTTTTAGTTCTACACGGCTGACTGTTTAGTGAATACGCCCAGCTGCATTTACTAGAGATAAAAATTTGTTGATACACCTAGGAAGGAGTGTAACTAATAGGTGTGAGAAGGGATGCACTCTCCACGGCCACATCTAGAACACTATGATTAGATAGAACCCTGCACGCCTGTGACATTGTGTAACAGTCACCACTCAGACACACAATGACTGATAAGCTGAGACCGGACAAACCAGCAGCATTGCCTACCAGCCGATAAAATATATATATATATATTACAAATGTTCTACGGTGTGGCTGATGTACTTTGGAAAACCTGACAGATCGATAAAGAAACGAATGTAGGTGCCGTAAACTGGGCAAAGTGCATTCATTTATCATTCAATATAATACGATTAAGCATTATTTCTGTATCGAATGGTGAAAATACTGTTAAATTTAAGTTTGCGATATTTAGATATCTTATTTGTTTAGACATCATATAGCTGAAGAAATAAAAATATGCAACAAAAAAAATAAAATAATTACAAATAATAATAAACCCAGTAGGTGCTCATCAAACCAGTTAGTGGCTCAGCCAATCCTGATGCTGGCAATATTCCAAATGGTTGTTAAACATTTAGCATATTACTGAGCAGATAAGCTTGAAACTCGGGCAAGATAACATCAACTGCACAGTGGCAACTGCCGTCTCTCTGACAGTTCCTTACACGTTTTGTTAATGATGCAATCTAAGGTTTATTGTAAGGGTGAAAAAGATGTTTGAGTGGGTGGGGGAGTGCATTCAACTCAGTGAGCTAATACTGTACTAAGCATAAGATCCTCCCAATATTTCAAATGGACAAAAAGGGACACTTTCATTTTTGGGATGTGAGTGGGGTGTGACCACGGGTGGGTCTGTTCAGAGAAATTTTAGCTGACTTACTAAATTTATTAAAATATACGTAACTAAAATCTAATTTCGAACAAGAACAGGGTATCTTATTTACACAGACTGACTTCTGAGCACATTTATTGTAGTCTAAAAATGCATTACTGTCAATATTGTTGCTGTGGAGCTCTGTTATAGACACAGACATACCAACAATAGGGACATTAGGAAAGAAAAGAGACTGAGAAAATTGAGCCCTAAATTGGGACTGTCCCTTCTAAATCGGGACATTTGGGATGTATGTCTATCAGTGAGGGGGTGTACTTATAGCTGCTGCAATATATGCACATCCCTGCAATCCAGCAACTGTGTGCAGGGACACAGTGATAAGAGAGCTCCTATCCACCATAAAATATGCAAAAATTATATGTTATTATGGTGCTAGGAGCATACAAAGGGTAAACGTAGCATGCAAGCAATTAATGAAAGATATGTGTACAGGAGCAAGAGACAAAAAATGACAAAATAATATTAGCACAGTATGGAAGAAATAGAAGTTCTATTTATGAAAAACAGCGTTTCTACAAATTGGGCAGACATCCAGATACAGGCAGACGACAGGGAATTAGAAAGAGCATGCAAGCAGACTCTATATTATTAATGGGAATCCATCATAAAATGTTCATTATATTTAGCTAAATTCTGAGAAGTATAACTCTCATTGTATTTAAAAGCCAATTAACATTAATGATTATGGTTCTCATACAAAAGGTCAGAAGAACTCTAGGTGAAAATTCAAATGCGTGTCTGTATTATATACAGACACTCCTCACTTACCGACCGGTTTCTGTTCCTACGACCCAGTCGTAGAACAAATTTGTCGGTAAGTGAGGAGTAAAGGAATTCCCTGCTCCGCTGCGTTCTTCAATGTTCGGGAAAATGTCCCTGAACATAGACAAATGCAACAGAGCAGGGAATCCCTCTAATCTATGTTCGGGGGAAATTTCCCTGAACATAGATTAAGGGATTCCCTGCTCTGGTGCGCATGTCTGTGATCAGGGACATTTTCCTGAACATAGAAGAACGTAGCAGAGCAGGGAATCCCTCTTATTCCCACAGTGGCTCGCACTTACCAGCCTGCGAGAGAGAGCTGGTCGTAAGTGTGAGCCGTCGTAAAGCAGGTAGGTCGTAAAACGAGGACCACCTGTATAAAATTATGTTTAGTTCATTGCATATAACAGGTCCAATCTACCCAAGTATTGGTGCAGCAGAAATAGACTGCGTCCATGGCTTGTGTTGATACAGGTGACTCAAAAGTCTATAGAGCACGTGTTCTGGTTCCCCAATTCCTAAAAGGGAACGGTTTGAGTTCCCGATACCAACATGAGAATTCTGCTATCTGTTCTGCAGAATTAAATGTGAAGCAAATATCTTACTAACAAAATATCAACAACAAAAAATTCAGGATGATAAAATACGTTTCTGTTTAAATTTGATTTGTTAAAACTGGTTGAAATTCAAATTCAATCACTAGCACTGAATCGGACAACAAACAAGCAGCTGGAATTTTGAAGAGAAAATATATTCCCCTAAACTTCTTGAGAACTTCTCATGAATTTCTTAACAATGCTTGTTGCCAGAATTCAAAAGGGCATTGCTGTCTGGAATCGGCCCATCCTTTTTTGAATGCATTATTTATTTATAAAATATTTTCCCAGGAAGGATACATTGAGATTTCTTTCATTTTAAGTCCTGGGTCCACAAACATTGCATCATTACAATAGGGTACAAAAAAAAATTGTTAAAACAGATAATGTATTACAAATATGTATACAAAAGAAATACATTTCACAATTATAAAAGATTTTAAAAATTGCTAGTTTTAAAGTGCACAACACCACACATTTTATCATCAGCCTTAATCTTACTCCAGGAAATAGCCTGGACAGTTGGCATCCGTTCATTTCGCTTAAATGGAAGCTGAACATTTTGATGTGTGTGTCCCAGTGCTGCA
This sequence comes from Pelobates fuscus, assembly GCF_036172605.1. Taxonomy (NCBI): domain Eukaryota; kingdom Metazoa; phylum Chordata; class Amphibia; order Anura; family Pelobatidae; genus Pelobates; species Pelobates fuscus. The sequence goes on along the minus strand of NC_086327.1, from coordinate 84,316,635 downwards.
AGGTTTTAAGTGACGGCATAGTCACCAGAACAACTGTAGATTAATGTAGTTGTTCTGGTGAGTATAGTCAGTCACTGAAGACATGAGAAAAGGCAAGGTTTACATTGCTGCCTATGAACACCTCCAATAGCAGTCACTTAGACAGTCACTAGAGGTGCTTCCCGGGTCCATGATGCACAATGTGCAGCACTGCCATTCTGCATCTTCACAGTCTGCATGGAGATGCATTGACTCAATGTATCTCTGTGAAGAGATGCTGAATGGCCAGCAAAGCGTTTTGCAGCTTATGTGCCTTAGCCTACCAATGCTTTCCTGTGGGAAAGCTTTGGATTGGCTGAGATTGTCAATTCTCATGATCTCAGCTAAGGTGGCAGGGTGGGGGTGGAGCCAGCACTGGAAAACCTGAACTGTGATGGAATAATGGTATGTTTTAAACCTACTTAAGGGGGAAGGGGGGGACAGGCCACCTAACATGGGTTTTTAACACTATAGGGTAAGGAATACACTTTGTCCCTATAGAGTTCCATTAACATGTAGAGGGTGGGGGACACTAGCTCCCAATGCACAGCCTTATAGTCAGGGTTTCTGTGACTAGTAGTTCAGTTATCAGCTTTTTATTTATAAACCTTACCTTACAGAAAGCTTTTCTATGCTCCCTAATGACATGTACAACTGTGTTATTGGACAGTGAAAGGAAGCTCTAAAAAAAAATTAATTTTTCAATGACATAAAATGCAGGTGCAAGGAGTGTCTGCTTAATAGAAACAAAGGTTCAATGGTAGCATGATTTAATGGGTGCATATAGGATCAAATAAATAAATAAATAAATAAAATAATTATTAAAAATTGGACAATATGCTCTGCTACCTCAAGAGAGAGACAGGTCTCCTTAATGATCAATGGTAATCCATTTTCACGGTCAGCAAATGTAAATTATTATTAAATGTGTCATTAATATTAATTAATATTATTAGCATTTATATAGCGCAAAACATATTCCGCAGCGCTTTACTTTTATATAATGGGGATATTTGACAGCAAGTAATTAACATCTACATCTCCCACACTCTGCTCCTAGAGGGGGAGAATTTTTTTTTTTTTTTTTTAAATAGTGGGGTCTCCCAGACACCTTACTTATGAGGACATCTTATGGCTTGTGATATGGGTAGAGATAATATAAAAACGATTAGAATTCTATAATCTGCAGCTGCTACCCTAGTCCCATAGGATTTTCAAATCTTGTCCAAAGGGTCCCCAGTTGCCTGTCTTATAAAAGGCATAAAGCTCCACCTGCTGTCCCATTATCCCTCGGGATTTTGACAGTTTTCAACCCCTTTTCATGCTTGTGAGGTGCTCTTGAGAATGGAAACCTTTGATTCCTATAAAATATGGAAAACTGTATTAAAATGCTCACTTTGGAACTTTAAATGCAATTTGTAATCTCTCCAGCATTCAGAGCCACACTAAGTGGCAATAACCTGTAGGGGGATGGTTCGTACAGCACCCCCTTCCTGCACTGTCACACACTATAGTGTGGCAGGGGATCCTCTGCCCGTTCTGTCAGTGAAGCTTTAATCT